>NW_022900935.1:19609409-19614948 GCF_012274545.1 Fukomys damarensis
TATTATTATTTATTATAATTGGTACTGGGGATCGAACTCAGGTCCTTGCGCTTGCAAGGCAGGCAGCGGAACCTCTGAGCTAAATCCCCGGCCCAACTCAGTATTATAAAATGATTTATTTTCTTTAAACTAATCAGTAGATTTGACATAAGTCCAGTCAAAAGTATCAGTAAGATCTGCTAAGTGGGGTTTAAACTTGCAATCCTCCTACCTCAGCATTCCAAGTAGCTGGGATTCCAGGCATTTACTGCTGAACTAAGAAACCAGGGCATTCTTGACAAACAAGCTAACTGTTCATCACGCCAGATATCAATAACATGATCCAGTCAGGTCTGGTAGTGCACACCTGTAGTCCCAGCAATCAGGACGATGAGGCAGGAGATTGAAGGCCAGCCTGGGCTACATGATGACTTCAAGCCCACAAGACCAGCCTGGGCTACATAGCGACATCCCGACTCAAAAACAAACAAAAAGCTGTTATGACTTGTGTCTAGATGTCCCCCCAAAGCCTCATGCAGTCATAGGTGGAGCTTTTTCAGAGGGGGCTGGATCTAAAGTGTGTGGTGCTAGGATCGATTCATGGCGCAACGGTCCTTCCTTGCTTGTTTTGCTACCTTCTGCCCACTATGAACTGTTTCTCCTCTCTGATGCCTGTCTGCCAGCCACCCTGCCTTGGAGCCAGCCAATTATGGACTGAAATCTCTGTAAACTGTGAGCTAAATAAACCTTTTCAACTTTAACTTTGGGTGTTGAGTATTTTGTCTCAGCAATAAGAGAAAAGTAACTAAGACAAGGGCTAAATAAAAAAAAACAAAAAACAAACAAACACCGGGCCGGGGATTTAGCTCAGCGGTTTGGTGGCCTGCCTTGCAAGCGCAAGGACCCGAATTCAATCCCCCAGTACCAAAAAAAAAAAAAAAAAAAAAAATACAAGGGCTAAACAAAAGAGTAACTTGATGAACGACACTACATCAAAATTAGGAAATTTTCTTCAGGTAAAGATATTAAAAGAATGAAAATGCAACTTCAAAGCAGGAAAAAATATTTGCAATATATTTGTCTAACAACGGATTTATATCTAAGATACTATATGAATTTCTGTAAGTCAGTAAGAAAACTGAATACAAAGGTGGACAGATACATAAGCAGGCATTTCATAAAGTGGGCATCAGGCTTCATGGTGCCCACCTGTAAGCCCAGCACTTTGGGAGATTGAGGCAGGAGGACGCTCAAGCCCAGCATCAACTGAGTGACTTAGCAAGACCGTGTCTCAAAACAAAAAATAAAAAGGTCTATGGATGTAGCTCAGTGTGAAGGCCCTGGGTTCAACCTGAGTAGAAAGACAGAGAGAGAGAGAGAGAGATGGGGGGAGAGGGAGGAGAGGGAAGGAGAGAGAACTGTCCAAATGGTCAGTACACACAAGAAAAAGAGCTTGAGCTGGGAGTAGTGCATGTCTGTAATCCCAGCAGTCAGGAGGCTGAGGCCGGAGGATTTTTCATGAGTTCAAGGGCAGCCTGAGCTACACAGTGATACACATGAGCTCAAGGCCAGCCTAAACTGCATAGCAAGACTCAAAAGAACAAAAACAAATAAAGAAGTGCTTGTATTCATTAGTCAGCAGGGAAATGCAAATTAAAACCACAATATGCTACAACTACACATGCACCAGGATGGCTGAAATAAAAAAGATTTAAAATATCAAGTCCTGGCAAAAAAGTAAAGCAACCAGGAATCTCATATGACCACTGGACAACTGCTTGGCAACAGCTACTCCAGTGGGGCATTTGCACAGCCAGCAGCCTGTTCCCAGAACCTGCCTGAGAGAGCTGTGTGAGAAGTCAAACACCCACAAACCCACAAAGGATCCTGCACAGTAACAGCTCTCACCAAAGCCGAACCGTCTGACTCCCAACTGGCCCGAAAGCAGAACAGATTAGAAACACGTACACATTCACACATATAATTCTTTTTTTTTTTAAACTCAGGACCTACACCACAGAATTCTATATAGCAATGAGAATCAACAATCCTCCACTACACACAGTATGAATAAATCTCACAAATATTGTGTAAAATGAAGAAACCAGATACCTAAAAGCAATAATGTTCAAAACAGGCAAAACCTACCAGGATTAGAAATAAGGATCACAGTTATCTCTGAAGGGGAACAAGAGCAGAAGGGGTCACTCCCAGGGTGTTGGTCATAAATTGCCGCGGTCTGGGTGCTGATCCTGTGTGTGGTCAGCCTGGGAACATTCACGCAACAGAACCCTGACAATGGGCAGAATTTGTGTAAGTCCCTTATCCTTCCACTAAGAGAAGAAAGACAAAGAAAGGCTGCAGTAACTTACTGAGGGACCTGCAGCTGATACGCCAGCAAAGCAGAATCTGAACCCAGGTCTGCCATATGCAAAGCCCCAAATCCTCCCTGTGAGCCTGGCGGTACCCTGGCCACAGAGGACCAAAGTCTCCAGAGCAGTGGCTCCACCCCAGACAGAAGGCGAGAGTCACGTGGGGCAGCCTGTAGTCCTCGGCCCTCAGCTGCGCTCCCAGCTTGGCTCCTACTGGATGACGTCTCCAGTTCGGCCACCTGCCACCAGCGATTATTCACCGAGTGCCTACCAGTGTGCCAGGCACTACTGCAGGTGCTTGGCATGCACTGGTGAAGCACAGACTCCAGCCTCACATTTCCAACTGACAGAGAGATCTCTGTTAGGCTGTTTCACAATCATCTTGACCCTAACATGTTCAAAATGCAATGAAGCATCTGAGCATTTCCTTCTTAAAACTGGCAGCATGAGCTGGGCGTACAGCTATCGTCCCAGCTCCTCAGGAGGCCTGGGCAACACAGTGAAACACACACACAAACACGAAGCAACACACAAAAACCCTAAAGGGCAAGGGGCTCTGAGGCCAGTGGACACATTCTGAAACCTGGTTTTGTCACTGGCTGGTTTCATGCGTCTGGGTCAACTGAACTTCTCTAAGCCTCTTTTCTCACCTGTAAGACAGCAGGAAGAGGTACAATGGTGGATAAATCCTGGCTCCACTTCTTACTAGTGGGGATTCTCTCATGATGATTTGCTACATGTGTGACTTGGAAAATGACTCACCTGCCCCACGCCCCAGTTTCCCCAATCACTGAAAGGGATAATAGTACCCACCGCACAGTGTTGTTTGGCAGACAAAAATGAATTAATGTAAGTGTGAAATGCTATTATGAGCTCACAGAACTACTGAAGAAGGAAGGAAAAAAGGGGGCTGGGAGAGGGAATACCCCACTGAAGGCCCACTGTGTACTGAGCACATTGCTGACATCATCTCCTGCATCTAATAACGCCTGCTCAAGGCAAGATGATACTTGTCATCCCATGTGACAGTTAAGACTCATTCAGTGAGGCTGAGTGACTTGCCCTGAGTGGGACAGTGTTTGCCAAGCGTTTGCGAGGCTCTGGGTTGATCCTCAGCACCATAATCAATGAATCAGTTAAAGATGTGCCCAAGGCCACACAGCTAGTACATGACAGAGCCCAGATGTGAACCCAAGATTACAAACCCTGGGCCTAAGGTCTTTCAGTAAACTAAACTGTCATAGTAGGTGCTGTCTATCCATTCCTGGTTCCTCATTTTTGCTGATGGCTATAACCAAAGAGCTGAAAGGAATCTCAGGGAGTATTTAACACAGACCCTGTTACATGGTAAATTCTTGAAAAACGCCCCATCTGCTGATTCCCTAATGAGAAGACAGAGGCCCAGAGAATTTAGGGGATTTGCCCAAGGTCACACGGTGGAGAGTCTCAGTCTGGAGTCGCCTTTGCAGATGCTTCTTTTGCCCCGTGCCTCCCCGGCCAGTCGCCAGGTCTGGTCTGGTCCTTCCTTCATAACCCTTCACCCTCCACTCCTATCTTCCCAACAAAGCCAGGCTGCAATCTCCACACAGCCTCCCCGGAGAATCCTTGTCCCCAGCCCCTCAGCCTTTCACTCCTCCTTGTACTTGCTGCCCAATTCCTCTAAACACCCCTTCAAGTCACTTCCCAATGCAAAACCCCTTACTAGCCTCCTTGAAACAGAAGCTCAAGGACAAACTTTTCATCTGGGACCCAAATTCCTTGCCCTGAGTCCCTAAGCCTTGGTCTTCCCGTCCCCGCTCCAACCAAGCAGCCCCTTATTTCTCCTGCTTACCAGAACTCTCATCGCTTCCTGTGTCCTCGATCCACACCAGCCTCATGCACGGCACCAAGCTCACCCGTCACTGCTAGATGCTATGGTGGGCCTCGTGTGCATACCTCGTCGCTCTAACCAAACTGTAGGTCCCGAGGAGCAGGGAGAGTGTAATATGGGCAGGCCTGAGCCTATGAACTATGAGGTGAATGGAGCAGAGAAAGAAACATGCTTTGGCTGAGACAGGCCTGGGTTCCAATCCTGACCTTGCCAAGTATGAGCAAGTGCTTGGGAAAGTTCCTTCACCTCTGTGTGCCTGCTGAGTGACACCAATCTGGAGAGTTGTAAGGATCAGAAATAGCACACACAATGGCACTGGCACAGGATAGGCACTTACTAGCACTGTTTGCATGACAGAGCTAGCACCAGCTCTGCAGTCTGAACCCTGGTTAGAATCCTACCTGCTTGTTGCTTAAGGAAGTCCTTTCACCTCTCTGAGTCCCAATTTCTTGATCCATAAAACAGAGGAGATGGTCTCAACCCCGCAGGGTTGTGGCGAGGGCTAAGTGAACCGCTCTAAGAACAGCACGGGGGCATTGACCCTGATCCTGAACACTCCAGAGAGCAGAATTCCCACCTCTCGAGGCTGTTAATGATACTGCAAACCCAAGCCCCATTCCAGCCCGAGCCCCCAGGGTCCCAGCTCCTGGCCAGGTGTCCACTGCTGTCTCCTAGACTTGGACACAGGCTTTGGAGCCAGACAGGCACAGTGCTGAGTCTCCACCCAACAATTTACTGGCTAAGCAAAGTGGGTAAAGTCACTTAACTTCTCTATACCTTCATCTGTAAGACAAGCAAACAAATGAACAAAATGTAATGGAATCTAGCACCTAGCAGGAACTTGTTAGAGGCAGAATAGCCCCTATCCAAACTTGGGACCTCACCCACTTGTGAGCAGGAGTGTTCTGAATTTCTGACTTTTTCAGATTTTGGAATATTTGCATATGCATGTGACACATCAGGGATGTGGCCCAAGTCTAAACATGAAATTCATTTATGTTCCGTATTCACCTGATGCATGTTACCTGAAAGTAATTTCATATGGTATTCTTCATGTGCCTGTGTTCTGACTGCAAACTGTCACATAAAATCAGGTGTGGAATTTTCCACTTGTGGTTTCAAATTAACTTCAAAAAGTTTTGAGTTTTAGCCAGGTGTGGTGGCCCACACCTGTAATCCCAGCACTCGTAAGGCTGAGGCAGGAGGGTCGCCGTGAGTTCGAGACCAGCCTGGGATACATAGTTCCAGGTCAGTCTCAACTACATAGTGAGACCCTGTCTCAAAAAACCAAAAAAAAAAAAAAAAAAAGTTTTGAGTT
>NW_022900935.1:19615173-19627339 GCF_012274545.1 Fukomys damarensis
AAAAAAAAAAAAAAAAAAAGTTTTGAGTTTTAGAGTATTTTGGGCTTCAGATTTTTAGATTAGGGGGCTGGGGATTTAGCCGTGCCTGCCTCACAAGTGCAAGGTCCTGAGTTTGATCTCTGGTACCAAAAAAAAGTGCTTAGATTTTCAGATTAGGGATACCCGCCTGTAAATATCAGCCAGATGTGGTGGCACATGCCTGTAATCCTAGCACTCTGAGAGGCTGAGGCAGGAGGATCACAAGATTGAGCTCAGACTGGGCAAGAATCTAACTCAAAATAAAAAAAATAAAGAGGTGGAGATGTAGCTTACTGTGAAAGGCCCTGGGTTCAATCTCCAGTATAAACACACACACACACACACACACAAACTTTCATCACTGTTCTATGAACTACTACATTCCATACAACTGAATACAGAAACCTTCAGAAGTCAACCTGTGAATGGGGACAGCCACCGACCCCCTTGAGCTTGAGAAAAGTTACTGAAATCCTCTCTTGAGTTCCCAGTGGTCCTTCCCAGGGCAGACAGGAGCCCAGCCCCTTCCTCCCCCAAGGCAGGAAAGGTGCATCACATCCTACAAATGTGCTCTGACCTCGGGCAGCAAGGCCTCTTCTCTACACTCTGGAAAGAGGAAGTGAAGCTCTGCAAAGACATCTTTCTTAGCTGCTAAGAAGCAGGGTGAAGGAGGCAAAGAGAGACACAGAAGAGCAAGGGAGCCACCCAGGCAGAACGGAGGTCACTGAGCTGGATCAGACCAGGCTTTGCAGGGCAGCGGTCCTACTGCTTATTCCCAGACCCAACACCATGGAGCAGTCTCCGCTCCAGACTCGGCCTCAGAACCTCTGCCCTGGTGGCTTATGAGTGCCCAGAGCGAGTCCATTCCTGACTGGGAGGCTCACAGCTGCGAAGCGCTGACACTGCCTGCCTCACTGGATCACAGGGAGGGCTCTGGGCCGGGCAAGTGGGTGTGTGCCCACATTTAGAGGGGCAACCAAGTTCACTCCAACAGTATCACAGGGGGCTGAAACTAGAACCGGTGTCTCCCAAGGCATTTGTGAACTCCTTTCAAGTGTGAGCACAAGATACTACGTAAGGCTCAGATGTGGCAGTTAAGGGACAAGCACATATAGGTGAGTTAAACATACAGTATTTGTTCACTCACCCTGTGCCCGTCTGGTAGGTATTCGAAAAATATTTTCTGGAGCTGAATGTGTTGCACGCCTGTAATCCCAGCACTCTGGGAGGCTGAGGGTGAGGACTGTAAATCTGAACCCAGCCTGAGCAATTTAGTGTCTTGGTAGGCCCCGTCTCAAAACAATAATAATAGTAATAATAATAATAATAAGGGCAGGGCATGTAGCTCAGTGGGAAGCCCCTGGGTTCAATTCCCAGTATGGAAACAAACAAGAGCACCCAGAAAAATCAAAGAACTTGTTGAAGGAAGGACAGAGTAATTATAAAATATGCTCCCTGTCTTTGGGAATCTAAGATCAACTCCAGGGCTCTTTCTGCTATCTCCTGCTCTTTCCCAAGAAGTACAAAGGTGCCTTCAAACTATCCAGGCCCTCCTACTGCCTTCCAGATGGGAAGCCAAAGCCTCCGAGGGTTCAACCGGACAGGAGGGTCCCTTGTCTTCGACTCAATGGCTATGGGAAGCGAGTGAACTTCCCTACACCCTCCTCCTCCTGATCAAGGGGCGAACTGGGGTCCCCTCACTCCAAGACAGCTTGAATAGGTAAGGCTGTCACTGAAGCTCCCCAGGCCTGGCCCTGGGCTACTGAGGAGGCTAGGGGTGAACCCAGGGCCTCAGGCATCTCTGCGTTGTCCGCACAAAGCCTCATGAGGTCATAGGTGGGGCTTGTGTGATGCTGGGATTAAAGGTGTGTGGTTACTAAAGCAGTCCACTGATTGGTTTAGCACCACCTTAATCTCAGCAGTCTAAACAGAGTATAAAAGGGGCAAAAAGGTGCTAAGGTCCTTTGTTTGCATTTTGCTACTTTCTGCTCATCATGAACTGTTTTCCTCAGCAATGTCCCTCTGCCAGGCCACCCTGCCATGGAGCCAGCCAACTATGGACTGGAACCTCTACAAACCGAAAAGTTTTTGATTAGCAATAATTGTGCCTTGGAGCTATAAACCATGAGCCAAACAAATCTTTCCTCCTTTAACTTTGGGTGCTGGGTATTTTGTCTCAACAACAAGAAAAGTAACTAACACACTGAGCAAGTACTGTACTACTGAGCTACACCACAGCCGCTGAGTGCTGCCCAGTGCTGCCCTGTGGAGGAGAGGATGGCACGGCTGTGGTCTCCAGCTGCCAGGGTCTGCTCAAGGTCAGCCAGAGCCCAGGCCTCAAACTGGGTCACCACTGCAGTTCTTCCCAGCGGTTTATGGAGCTCCTACCCGCTATCAGGCTTAGTGCTAAGGCAGAGGATACAGGAAGAGCTCGGCCTGAGGGCAGAAGTTAGAGGAGCAGGCAGCTGCCAGCCAGGTCAGATGGGAGGCACAGTGAGTCAGCTCCACTGCGGGTGACTCTGGAGCAGCCTAACCTCATTTTGAAACCTGATGTGACTGCCTGTCAGCCCTTGACTCTGAGGAAGCTGCTCAGCCTCTCATAGAGCCTCAGTTTCCTCATCTCTAAAATGGGCAATAAGAATAACAGCCATGTTTTAAAAAGTAATAACAACCCTGTAAGACTTTATGGAAACAAGAGATGATGTAATATCAAGGTCTAACCCATTCCAGTCCATTATGACACTGCTGCCTATACACAATGCCTTGAGAGTGCAGAGGGAAAAAGCAGGGTCAAGCAAGAGGTAGCAGGCAAGGAAGGGAAAGAAGAGACCATGACACTGGACCAGAAAGAATGAGGCTGCAGACTCACTGGGGAGGACAGGACAGTAGAGGGAACAGCACAAGCCAGGCAAAGGCAGAGTCCCTGGTGCATAGCACGGCTGGGGGCGGGGTGCCGTCCGCCTGTCCTGCAGGGGGCGTGTTCAGGAGGATGGAAGATGATTTGTTTCCTGCCGCTACACTAAGCAACGCTGAATCGTGTAACGAGAAAATTATTCCTTTTCCAACCTTTGTCAAGCCTTCGACTCCATCAAAGGGAGCGTCTCAACTTTACTGCCTGACACTGTGAACATCACAAACCTCGAAGTGACCCTTTCCACAGGAAATGGAACCATCAGGAAATCTGTAATGTTGTTTTTGCTTATATAAGTATCTTCTACTAGAGCAAAGTGGTTTTCTACTTAAAGAAGTGATGTAAGGGGGCTGGGGATTTAGCTCAGTGGTGCCGCCACCTGTCTCACAAGTGCAAGGTCCCACGTTTGATCCCCAGTACCAAAAAAAAAAAGTGATACAAGTTTTCTTTTTAAAGTATAGTTACTCACTGCCCAAGGGCAGGGATACATTCTAAGAGACAAATGTGTCATTATGCCATTAGTGATTTTCTCCTCACTAGAACATCACAGAGTACACCTGTACAACTAAGGACCGTGATACCATCAAGCAATATACTCATGGGACTACAGTCATACATGAGTCCCTACCACTGACTGAAATACTGTTATGGGCAGGTGTCTGTATTTAAAAGTGAGTTGTTTAGCTGGGTGTAGTGGAACACACTGGTAATCCCAGCACCTGGGAGAAGCAGGAAGATTGCCCTGAGTTCCAGGGCAGCCTGGGCTACATAGTGAGTTCAAGTCCAGCTTGAACTGCATAGCAACACACTGTCTCAAACAAAGCAAACAAAATCTCCTGGCAACTGTTTTCAAAGGAAGGTCTTAGAGCCCAACATCCTGAACCCTACGAGACCGACTCCATCCTTCCAGGAGAAATATCCCTAATTCTCACAATACTCCACATTTTCGCGTCCCTTCTCCTGCCACTTCTGCCTCCTCTTGCTCTGTACCTCTGCCTGGAGGGCCCCCCATCTTCCTGTGTTCAATCCCACCCAAACTTCAAGGCTGGCGTGGCTGTCACCTTTCCAGGTCCTGAGGTGGCAGATACCTCTGGTCTCCCCAGTCACCTTCCAAAGCCTGACCTCACCCACAGTGCACAGCCAGGCTTTCTATCTTGCATTGCTCTGGCCTGGAAAGCTGCAGAGGGCAGGGCGCACCCCAGGGCACACACAGGGCATCCCTCTGTGTAAGGGAGCAGAGAACGACTCACACTGGGCCTCAGCCAGAGACTCTCTGAGGCCTTCCAGCCGTGCCCTGGGAGTCGCACGGCTGCCTCACGGAGGCTCACGTTCCCAGTCATTCATCCACCCTTTAGTCAACATCCCCGAGCCTCTGCACGATGACAAGGCGAGGAACACACTTGGGCCCCACACTGCAGGGAAAGGACGATTCAGGACTGACCTCGAGGCTCAGGGACAGAGAAGAAGGTATGAGGGACTGTGTGATGAGGGGCTGGCTCTGCTGGGTCAGGGTAGGGGACGCTAATGCGGAGACACAAGGACGAAGGGACGAGTCTGCTGCCCTGGCACCCGGGAAGGACAGAACACGCGCCATGCTGCTCCTCCTCTCCCTGGCCCTGCGACTGCTGGCGGAGGGCCTGCGGTACACACCTGGCCTGCAGGGCTGTCTGCACTGCAGCCTTGGAGGGATAACGGGTGGGAATCCTTGAGCACTCGGTCAAACTCTCTCCAAACACGGGGATTAATGCTGTCACCATTACCTTGAAGCTCACAGGAGGCCAGCCGATTCCGGGCCACCCCAACCTCTGAGTCTGGCTGAGCTGGACAGTAACCCTGCCTCACAATTAGCCCCAACCTGAAGGGGAGGAGAAACTGAGTAGGTGCCGAGTTGTAGCAGCTGCCAGGGAGAGCAGACTAGGTCCAATGGAAGGGTGCTAAGAGCTGCATCCTGGGTGGGGTGAGAGAGAGAAGGAAGTCCTATGGAGGCAAGACGAAAGCAGCAGTGGGTGTAGCTGTGGACAGCTGGGCACAGGAAGGAGACAAAGAGCAGCCCAAGTTCCAGAGAACATCCTCTCCCTGCTGGTGCTCTCCCAAGCCATCCTGGAGAATCATTGAAATGATTTCCAGTGATGGATGCAGCAGGGCTGTGACATTTACAGGCCACTAGATCTCATCAGGGCCCGCTGGGCATTTAAAAGCCTATGTAAACAGCACCCTGTTAGGGGAAGGAGCCAACCGCAGACCGGAAACCCTGAGGTGTGAAGATAGCCGTGTCACTTCTCAGCAGGAAGGAGCTGGGGTGGGGCCAGCTGAGATTAAGGCCCTGGCACAGGGGGCCCAGTGGCCCAGGGGAACCCACACAGCAGGCCAGTGCTTAGAGTCAAGGGCCAGCTGGGTGCCAGGAAGCCACACAAGCCATTCTACTGTCCTTCTGGCACTCTGAGCCAGTTCACCACTTGTCTTTTTCCCTTCCTGTCGTGTAGATCCTCATCTTCCTACCACATTTGGGACACACAGCCTGCCCTGACTGCCCAATCTAAACAAGCCATGCAGGCCGGGGATTTAGCTCAGTGGTTCTGCCACCTCACAAACATAAGAACATGAGTTCGGTTCCCAGTACAAAAACAAATAAAGGAGCCATGCCCCACACCTAATGTACCCCCATCTTCCCCTAGACCCCAGTCCAGGCCATCACAGCTGTGGGCCTGGGCCTCTTTGCTCAGAAGTTACCTCCATCACAGGACCTCCTTTGGCCACCCTCTTTAAAATCACACACTCTCAGCGGGGCATGGTGGCGCATGCCTGTAATCCCAGCACTTGAGGCTGAGGCAGGAGGATCGCTGTGAGTTGGAGACCAGCTTGGGCTGCATAGTGAGTTCCAGGTCAGTCTCAACTACATAGTGAGACCCTGTCTCAAAAAACAAAACAAAACAAAACAAAAAAACACCAAAAAGAATCACCCACTCTCCTCTAGCTCTTGTTGCCTCTCCCTCTTCTCTTCTGTCTGACACCCTAGATACCTAATGATTTGCTTACGGTCACCCTCTTCCCCTGGAATATCACCTCCATGAGACCAGGGATTGTCAATTTACTGCTGTATCACCAACATCTATGTGCCTGGTATACAGTAAATGTCTGCTGAATGAATTAATGAGGGTAAATGGATGTTTAAGAGCAGGGGATCTAGCCAGACTGCCTGGGGCCTCATCCCAACTCTTCCACTTACTGTGTGATCTTGGACCATTTACCTACTGTCTCTGTGCCTCAATTAAATCGATCAGTAAAAGGGGCTAACAGCAGTACCTACCTCACAGGATTAGTGAAGGATTCAATAAGATCAGGATATAAAGAGCTTAAAACAGTGCCTGGCTCCTATGAAGCACTCAGTTTCATGTTGGCTGCCAGCACGGCTTTCACCGCTAGAATTTCTTGCATATTTATTTATTCGTTTGTTCATCATTTACCTCTCTCCACTCCAGCCTGACTTGTTCATTACTCTATCCCCATCCCCAGCAAAGCGTAGGAAGAGGAAATCAGGCCTCCTCCTGAGTCCCGAAGCATGGAGCTGTGGAGACAGCTTCAGCTGGGAGTAGGAGTCTCACCGATCTGTTTCTCCAGGGCAGCTGCTTCACAGACGGTGGCCCGGGGCAGGATCCCAGGGTCGGTGAAACTCGTCTGCAGCAGGCAGCTCATGACAAAGAAGAAGAGGATGGCAGCGATGATGGGGATGGCGATGGTTAGCTTGCTGGCCAGGTAGGGACAGCTAGGAGGAGAGATGGAGAGAGAGCAATTAGCAGAAAACCCAAAGGCTCCCATGCCGCACCCCCTACAGCCAAGCTGCTTCTTGGTGAGGGCAGCCACTCTCCCTCTAAGTTCCTGGGACAGACATCACTAACTGATCCTTGTATGCATACCTCCATTCCAGGGCAGATGTGACCAACAGATAGAAACAAGGTCTTGCTATATAGCTCAGTCTGGCCTTGAACTTGTGACCATCCTCCTGCCTCAGCCTCCCAAGTGATGACAAGTATGTGCTACCATGCCCAACAGCAGCACTCTTTCTTTCTCTCTTTGGTACCGGGGATTAAACTCAGGACCTTATGCTTGCTAGGCAGGCACTGTGTGGCTGAGCTAAATCCATACCCCAAGCAGTCTTTCTTTCTTTTCTTTTCTTTTTTCTTTTCTTTTTTTTTTTTTTTTTTTTTTTTTTTTTTTTTTGGTTTTTTGAGACAGGGTCTCACTATGTAGTTGAGACTGACCTGGAACTCACTATGTAGCCCAGGCTGGTCTCCAACTCACAGCGATCCTCCTGCTTCAGCCTCCCGAGTGCCAGGATTACAGACCTGCGCCACCACGCCTGGCTCAAGCAGTCTTTCTTTTTAAGAGACAATTTTAGGGTTTTATTTTGCTATGTTGACCAGACTGGCCCCAAACTCCTAGGTTCAAGTAATCCTCCCTCCCTCCTCAGTCTCCTGAACAGCTGCGTCTATAGTTGCAACCCTGCACTCAGCTTTGATCCCAGCACTTAACTGCAGCCTCCAAACCCCACTAAACCCAGAGCTCCATGCAGCCGCTGCTAATGAAGTGGGCATCACTTGAGATGAACCATCCACAGCAATGTTGATTGACTCATTCATTTAGTCACTCACTCCACAAATATTTACCGGATTCTCTTTTGTGCCAGGCAACACTTTCAATAAATGGCAGGAATAATGGCCACAGATATGACAAGAATCCCTCCCCCATGTGGCCTATGGTCCAGTGGGGAAGAGAGACCTGTAAACAGGGAACTGCCACAAGGGTGATGTGTGTTCTCCTGGGGAGGGTAAGACAGAGGAGAGGAAATGTTCCTTGAAGGAGATAGTGCAGAAGAATAAGCAGAGGGATGAGTTCAGCTGCTGCCTCTGTCACCCAAGGGATGTAATCCCAAAGGGGTCTGTGGGGCCCCCCGGCCTGAGTTGGTTCAGGGAGCAGCCTATGCCTGCTGGATGCCCAGGCCTCCTCTCCCACCAGGCAGGCTGCCTAGCACAGGGCTCCAAATCCCCTCCTCCAGCTCACGGCTGGAACATTCTACAAGTTCTAGGCATGGTGGGGGAGTGGCTTAAAGATGGAATAAAGCAACCAGGGCCCTCTAAGGCCAGTCTTCTCTGTTGTCACTCCACTGTCCACCCAGAAGCCAGAGGCGCATTTTGGAAATGTGTATCAGATCCTTGCTTGACACGTCAAAAGCTTCCCATTTTATACGTATGGTGGGTTTGGGTGAGTTTTGTTTAGTTGTGCAGTAATGGGGATTGATGCACGGGTGCTCTACCACTGAGCTATACCTCCAGCCCTACTTATCGTGTGTGTGCGTGTGTGCATGCGTGTGGTACCAGGAATTGAACTGAGGACCTTGCACTTGTAAGGCAGGTGTGGTACCACTGGGCTAAATCCCCATCTCAGCCCTATTTATTTACTTTCTTGTTTGTTTTCTTACTTGTTTAGTGGCACAGGGGATTGAACCCAGAGTCTCTGCACTGATCTACATCCCGAGCCCTTTCACATTTTTCATTTTTAGAGTCTGTCCCTAATCACTATATTTCCCACACTGGGCTAGAACTTGTAATCCTCCTGCCTCAGCCTCTCAGAGTGCTGGGATTACAGGTATGTGCCACCATGATCCACTTACAGTCTTTTTTATTTTATTTGGAAAAAGGATCTCAATAAGTTGTCAAGGCTGGCATCAAAATGCCATCCTCCTGACCCAGTCTCCCAAGTTGCTGGGATCACAGAAATGCACTTCTAGGCTCAGCCCGATTAAATTTTTGTTTTGTTTTGTTTTGTTTTTTGAGATAGGGTCTCACTATGTAGTTCATGCTGACCTGGATCTCACTATGTAGTCCAAGCTGGTCTCCAACTCACAGCAATCCTCCTGCCTCAGCCTCCCGAGTGCAGGGATTACAGAGATGAGCCATCACACCTGGCCCCATTAAATTTTGAATAAAATCCAAACTCCGTATCACAGCCTTCCAGGCCAGGCATGATCTGGACCCTACTGAAGGCTGCTCCAGTCTCATTCCACAAAACTCTCTCTACCCCCTCTACTCCCTTTACAATAGCTTCAAGACAGGTCTCCAAACCAACTCTTACATCTCAGGGCTTTTGCACTTGCTTCTCCTTTTCTCTGGTATGTTCGTCTTTTCTCAGAAGGAACTTCTTTGACAACTCTGCACACAGCAGACCTCCCTAGTACTCCTCATTTCCTGAATGGCTTTACTAAACCATTAACTGCTGGTCTGCTGATGCGTTGAGTGCCTTTTCTCTGCCAGCACACAAGCTCCTGGGAGGGTATACACCACACCTCTTTACTCATCTTACATTCCCAACACAGCAAGTGAGCATCTGGACCAAGGAGGTACCCGTAAATAACTGGAAAACGAATGAGCTATGTTCACTCCCGCCAGAACACAGAACATAGCTACCAGCCTTTAAAGGCTTACTATGTACCAGACACTGCCACCATCACTAAGTTATTATTAACATCTGAAGTACAGTCACCATGTGCCAGGTTTTATGCTAAGCAAGTCACACACACATTCTCATCCTCTCTTTACCAGGATCCTCTGAAGTTATGCTCCTCTCTTAAGAGATGAGAAATGAAAGCTCAGAAAGCTTAAGTAACCTGCCCAAGGTCCCATGGTTCAGGAGTGCTAAAGTGCTAGGTCAGATTTTGAGGCCCATATAATGTAATATTGTGTGTGTGTGTGTGTGTGTGTGTGTGTGTGTGTCTGTGTCTGTCTGTCTTCCATTCTCTATTAACCACCCTCCCTCCTGGAGCTAGAGAGGACCTGATAGGCTGGGAACTGCTATCTGAGGGATGACTGGCGGCTGGGAGGACCGAGACAGCCAAGGTTCCAGGAGCCAGGCACAGAAGCAGGCAGCAAACCCAAAGCCTCCATCCTCCGGTGCTCTGGCCTCCAGGGAGGCTCCCCCCTCCCCCAGGAGCAGGGACGCCCACTGGGCCACATGCCGCTCTACACTTCTCACTGCTGCTAGGTCTGATCCTCAAACAGAACCAGCCCGGCCTCCTATGTGACCCACAGGACAACTTATCCAGTTCATGTAAAACCAGACTTCTTAGCCAGGCGTGGTGGTGCACACTTATAATCCCAGCGCTTGGTGATTCAAACAGGGGGTTGTGAGTTCAAGGCCAGGTGAGCCTACCTAGCAAGTTCATAGCTGGCCTGGACTCAAATCCCTATTTGAGACAAGAACAAAACAAACAAAAACAACCAGAGTTCTTTTAGGGATAGAGAAGACTTGAAATCTGACACTTAAAGGACTTCCAGGAAACACCAAGCCCTAGCTTCCTGATTTCTCCGAGGCAGGCTCCTTGGCCCACAACTGGACTGAAGATCACTAAGCAGCCAGTGACAGATCAGGGTCTCTAGGCTCCCAGCAAATGATCTGTCCAGTCATTCAACAAGTATTTGCTATACGAGAACCTGGTAGGCACTGAGGGCACAACAGTGAGAATATCCTGCTCTCATGCACAAAGACAGGCAAAAATGTATCAACCAGTACATGTATGGTCCGGACTCCCAGGGAGAATGGAGCATGAGGTTACCAGAAGGGTGAGTATTCGAAACAGTGCAAAGGCTCTGCAGTAGGAGTGTTTGGCGGGCCAATGAGCCTAGAGGAGAGTGCGCAGCACTGCAGGGTGGGGGCAGAGAGGGAGCAGGGCCACAGGAAGCCCACTGTCAGTCTAGCTCTTCATCTGGACAATGAGGAGGACTGGGATCTGGCTTACAATTAAAGGGGCATCCTGGCTGCTGTATGGGGGTGGGAAGTAGGACAAGCCCGGGGCTCTGCTGCGAGGCCTGTACAACAATCCACCAAACTAACAAGGATGCAGGGAAGGCCCGAGAAAGCCACTAGCACCCTCCCAGAGCAATGGGACAGTGTGAGCAACTCTCACCCTCCCTGTCCCCACTTAGGGCATTTCCACTGCTCCAGGTCCTCACTAGGGTTTCACACCAGTCTTGACCTAGGTGAACTCTGGGCCCCAATTAAACCCGGCTGCAAAACTAACCACCCCAAGTAAGGACAAGTGGGGACAAAAGGCAAAATGATTCACAAGCTCTTGCCTTACTCCCTCCCTGGATGGGGACAAATCAATCAACAGCCACAGGAGGTCCGGCTTCTGAACTCTCACACCAGAGTCACAGGGCCAACCACAGCAAGTACTGCTTCCTCCTGCCTGGCCATGGTCCCGGAGGTGGGTGGGGCTCTGAAAAGGCTGGCTGGGCCAGGTGGATCTGAAAGTCAGCCCAGGGCCAGGGGCCATGCTATGGGCTGTGGGCACCAGAGCTTCTGCTTGCAAATCCCTCCTGAACTTTTTATAAAGCCTGACTCAGAGAAGAGCAGTGTAAGGGTGAAAAGGAGAAACCAATTTACAGGAAGTCGTCACCTTGCTTCAAGGGGAAACCCAAGGCTGCAGAGACGTAATCTGGCAACTGGGAGCTGGTGTCTCTGTGGCGTCTCCCCATGGACACATAACCTTGGGAGGTGGTTTTTGGTGAAGACAAGTAGAGAAGCAACATCAAGTGCTTGTTACAGGGCTAAAGTGTGCATATGTGCCTCATACTAACCTCATGATGACCACAGGGACTGGGCATTACTAAAGGCTTGGTTTACAGATGAGGAAACTGGGGCCCTGAGAAGTGAAGTGGCTGCCCTGAGGTCACAAACTCAGTGGGGGGTGGAGCTGGTCTGCTGGCTCTGAAGATGGAACTCTCCACTGCACTGCATAACAGAGGAAGATGACCACAAGGGATGTGGAGAGTGAGAAGAAGGTGGGGCTCCTGGGGTGGGTGTGCGTGCGTGGGTGGGAGCTCCGTGCCTAGGAATCAGCTGCAGGTGGCTGGGGGAGGGCAGTTAACTTCCAATGCACCTTTGTGGCAGCTGAGCAAACTGATAAGCATCTATAATCCCTGGTCACTGGGAAGATGAGGTCAAAACTCCTGGGGGTGGGCCAGGGAGTTAGCTCAGAGGTTCGCTGCCTGACTTACAAGGGAAGGTCCCGAGTTCGGTTCCTGGTACAAACAAAACAAAACGAACTCCTGGGGGGAAATAGGACCTATCTTACGAAAGCACTCTGTAGAGTTTCGTGAAAAATCACAAGGCACTGCAGCTGTTTGTGAATGTTGAGAAGGGAAAGAAAGGCAGGAAGCCGGGGGTGGGGGTGGGGGTGGCATC
>NW_022900935.1:19627444-19627918 GCF_012274545.1 Fukomys damarensis
TGGAAAAGGAAGAAGAGCCCTGAAGCCCAAAGATGCCTGAGGGAGGGTGACTTGGGGTCTAGGGAAACACTGAGGTGGGGGTGTCCTGAAAGGAGATGGGACCCCGGGGGAACCTGGAAAAGGCAAAGAAACGCCGGAAATTCACAGTTGGGTGCGCAAAGCCAGAGATTTAGAAGCCATCCAGAAGGGATAACAGGGAAGATGCCCTGAGGGGTCAGAAAGAGCTTGGGGGATGGGGAAGAGGTCCAGAGGGGAGAGAAGGGATCTAAGGACCTGGGGGTCTGGTTCTGGGTGAGCAGGGGTCGTGCGGGGAAGGCAGTGTCCCCGCAGAGGCTGGCAAGGACAGGGAGGCAGGGGTCCAGGGTAGGGCAGGCCAGGACCGGACTGCTGGCAGGGGTGGAGGGGACCAAGGAGAGCAGACAAGAGATGGGCAAGGGGACGGGCGGGCCGGGACGGTGGGGTGCCTGGTCAGCG
>NW_022900935.1:19628521-19649834 GCF_012274545.1 Fukomys damarensis
CTCCTTCTCCTCTTTTGTAATCAAACCGTTGGTTATGAGGCCACTGAGTGCCAGGCACCGCGCCAAGGCCCGAGACTCAGGTGGTGGCCCAATCTGTGATTCCAGGGCCAGGTTTCACCCATCTCTGAGGACTGATTGGAGGGCGGAGGAGCCATTTACCTTGAAAGTCAAGGTGCCCAGAGAATGTGTGTGGCCCACCCGCTGGCCTCCTCCACCCAGCTGTGTCCTGGGCCCACTCCCAGACAGGGCTTCCTATGTGTTACCTAATGTGGGGTCATGCCCAAGAGCCCTGTGTTTTCCCAGAAATTCATGTATTAGTCTTCTGCTGTGGAACAAATTATCACAAATTTAAGGTTAAAACACTGCACCTATTGCCTGGCGTGGTGGAGCACACCTGTAATCCCAGCACTCAGGAGGCTGAGGCAGGAGGATCACTGTGAGAATTGAAAATCTTTTGCAAATGGGAAGGGGATTAAGAGATGAAGGGAGAAGGAAAGGGAATGAGAAAAGAATTAAGATGAAGTATGTACTTGTAACAACTCTATGAGGAATGGAATCATTATGTGCTACAAACATGTACTAGTTAAAAAAAAAAAAAAAACGCACAAAATAACCAGGCATAGCCAGGCGCCTAGAAAACACAGTGAGATTCTATTTCAAAACAACAACAACAAAAAACCCACAAAAAGAAATAATAAGAACAACAAAAAACCCACAAAAAAAATAGGAGCTGGGATGTACACATTCAGAGCATGTGGGTAACACATAGGAGGCCATGGGTTCATTCTCCCGCACCAAAGCACAACAACCAAAGAGACAAAAACAAAACAGCTTTCCGTGATTTGTTACTTATTCTCCTTAGGTTTACCTTTTTCACCTTCATCAGGGTCATATTAAAAAGCTGGAGAGAGGGGCTGGGGATTTAGCTCAGTGGTTCTGCTACCCGCCTCACAAGCTCAATGCCCCGAGTTCTTCCCCGGTTTAAAAAAAAAAAAAAAAAAAAAAGCTAGAGGAGGGGAAAGGCAAGGAAGGGAGAAAAAAAAAAAAGGAATAGAAGGAAAAAAGTGAAAACAAAGCTTTTGTAAATCAGGAGGGGAAGAGCCAGGGATTTAGCTCAGTGGTTCCATGGCTGCCTTGCAAGCACAACATCCTGAGTTCAATCCCTGTACCAATAACTAAATAAATAAATAAATAAGAGGGAAATGGGGAGAAAAGAAGAATCAAGATATATTATGTTACAGGTACAAATTTTCCATAATGAATGTGATCATTATTATACCAAAAGTGTACCAATAAAGTTATTTTAAAAAAGAGAAAAAGATCCAGGCGTGGTGGCGCATGCATGCAATCCCAGCACTTGGGAGGCTGAGGCAGTTGGATCGCTGTGAGTTCGAGACCAGCCTGGACTACATAGTGAGTTCCAGGTCAGTCTCAACTACATACCTGTCTCAAAAAAAAAAAAAAAAAGAGAGAGAGAAAAAGTTAAACTCAGGGATGTGGACTTGGAAAAAATTTAAAACTGGGACGGTAGTACATGCTTGTAATCCCACACTTGGAAGGCTGACGCAGAAGGATTGCAGTGAATTTGAGGACTGCCTGAACTATATAGTGAGACTCTGTTTCAAAAAACAAAAACAAAAATAGCTACCACTTTATTGTCACCTATGGCTTAGTACATTTTTACAATTTGGCCTCTTCTACAACATTCCTCTAAATCTTCTATCTTGGGTGTCAGCAATGACCCATTTAGCATGGTATAAAGTACTTGTTCTCATCAACACTCACAGTTCCCAGCCCCTATCACAGATATTCAGGGTCATGTAATTGAATTCTAGCCAGTAAAGGTGACAGGTTACTCCTAGACTGGCTCATAAAACTCCCAGGTACAGCCAAGTACAGTGGAACACACCCATAATCCCAGCACTGTGAGAGCTTGAGGCAGGAGGATCACAAGTTTGAGCCCAATCTGGATAATTTATCAATTTAGTGAGACTCTGGTTTAAAATAGAAAATAAAAAGAACTGGGCCAAGGATGTAGCTTAGTGGCACCATGCCTGCTTGGCCAGTGCAAGGTCCTAAATTCAATCCCTGGTACCAAAAAGAAAAAGAACTGGGACTATAACTCAGTGCAAAAGTCCTCTCAGTTCAATCTTCAGCACGGTAAAGTCTCCCAGATGCCGATCCATGCTTCCCTCCCCTTTTACCAGCAGAATAGAGGGAATTCTGAAAACCTAGAAGGCGGAGCCACAAGATGGAAGGAAACTGGGCCCCTGTATAACCAGAGAGCAGAGTTTCTTTCTATACAGTTTTTTTTTTCTTTTCTTGGGTGTGTGCTTTTTTGTTTGTTTTTGGGGTTTTGGTACCGGGAATCAAACTTGCATCCTTGTGCTTGCAAGGCAGGTGGCAGAACCACTGAGCTAAATCCCTGGCTGTTTTTTTTCTTTTCTTGAGACAGTCTCACTATGCAGTTTGGGCTGGCCTCAAACTCATAGCCCAGGCTGACCTCAAATTTGTGGTGATCCTCTTGTCTCTGCCTCCTGAGTGTTGGAATTATAAGCATATGCCTCCATACCTAGGTTATAAAATTACTGAACTCTGATGTGATTAATAAATAAAATTTGGGCTGGGGATTTAGCTCAGTGGTTCTGGCACCTGCCTTGTAAGCACAAGGACCCAAATTCAATCTGCAGTGCCAAAAAAAAAAAAAAAAAAAAAAGAACATAAATAAAATTTTATGGTATAAACCACCAAGTTTGGGAGGTTGTTACTATCCTAATTAGCTGGCTCTTTAAATACAAAAATTGGTATTAAGAGAGGTATAGAGCCGGGCATGGTGGCGCATGCCTGTAATCCCAGCACTTGGGAGGCTGAGGCAGGTGGATCATTGTGAGTTCGAGACCAGCCTGGACCACATAGTGAGTTCCAGAGTAGTCTGAACTACACAGTGAGACCCTGTCTCAAAAAAACCAAAAAAAAAAAAAAAAAAAAAAAAGAAGAGGTATAGAAGGGGGGGAAATTGAGATGTGCTATATATATGTGCCAATTCCCCACAATGAATGTAATTATTATGTACTGTAAATATATACTAATCAAAATTTTAAAAAATTGGTACCAGGAATATGGTGCTAATATAACAAAAACAAAAATATATGGCACTGAATTAATGGTGCAGGGAACAACATGGACAGATATAGCAGCTGGAATGACTAGAGAATTGTTATGCCATAACAACATGTGTGGTGAAATTGTCATCTTCAGTAACTTAGAGAGCAAATCACCTGCCTATTCTGCCTTCAAAAACTGTATAAGGGGCAGAACTGGAATCACAGCACAGTATTACTGGAGGTTTGTATAAGTCAGAGGCCAATCAGGAGACAGAAACTTAGAAAGTATCCCAGTCATTTTTCTTTACTTTTTTAAAAAACTTTTTTGACACAGGGTCTTGCTATGCAGTTCAGGCTAGCTTTGAACTCACTGTACCTCAGGCTAGCCTTGAACTCATGTCAATCTTCCTGCCACTGCCTCCTAAGTGCTGGGACTACCATGCCTGGCTATCCCAGTTATTTAAACAGAAAGAGTTTAATATAAAGAATTGTTAACCCAATGAAAAGTTACTAACTAGAGCGATTTCAGGAAGCAACTACAAATCCCTGGGCATAAGGAACAAAGGAGGTTGGAATTATTATAATTTAGAAGCTCAGAGCAGGGGCCGGCTCCATCATCTCAAGCCTGAGTATAGACAGGCTGGTTTGGAGCTGAGAAACAATAATAGGCACAGTCTACCTCTCTGGCTATTTGGCATCCATATTTATGCACATCCACAATTTGTGTGTGTGTGTGTGTGTGTGTTTTACCATCATTGCTTTTTTTTATTTGTTTTAATTTCTCACTACTGGCTTTAATCAAGAATGAGAACACAGTAATACAGTAATATTCTGCTTCACTATGTAGTTCAGGCTGGTTTCAAGCTCCTGCTGATCCTCTTGTGTCACCCTCCCAAGTGCTGTCATTACAAGCGTGCACCACCACAGCTGGGATTTGTTAAGCTCTTATGAAGACAAACTAATTTTCATCAGGAGTACTTTGAGGACTGTGTGCCAGTTCACTTGTTCTGTTAAAGAAAACTAATATAAGTGGTAGAAATTAAAGGACATAAGAGGCTATAAGAAGGCAGACTGGAAAAACAGGGCAGAAAGAGCAGAAGCTATCCAGAAGCACTTGTGTCGGTGGGAGGGTTACTGCTGGCATGTTTCCCAAGAAACTACCTAAGAGGTCTGAATTAATTCATTGAGCTCCAAATTAATAAAACACTCTTGGGCCGGGGATTTAGCTCAGTGGTTCTGGCGCCTCCCTTGAAAGTGCAAGCATTCGAGTTTGATCCCCGGTAACCAAAATAAATAAATAAAACACTCTCGCTCCTGTGGAGAATGACAGAGCTTGATTCTTCTGAGACCTGTACCGTTTCTTTCAGTGGTAAGGGTATCTCTAGGCCCCAAAGAGGCATCTTAACTTTAGCCTCCCTAATTCCCACCCAGATCTTGTGCATTTTCAACACTGCAGCCTTCTAACATATAGACAATGCATACAGGAAAGGTAGGACTTATAGGCCTATTCAGAGGATACCTAGACACAGAAAGTTTTAGGATAAATAAGAAACTACCCCCTTGGTTAAGCTGATTTACTTTTGTTAATAAAGGTTGTAGTTTCTTTTGCTAGTGACAATTTGCTATCTTAGTATAGTTTATTTTGAGGGAGAACTGGTCTAAGAGAGTTTTGGCTGAGGAAAAAGCTTCATGCTGGAGTGAAGAGGCACCAGGTTCTCTCCTACAGTTATGAGCAGGATCTGAAAGTAGCATAAATCATTTTCAGCAATCAACAGCTGCATCCTCAAGCAGCCCAGCAACTGTTGTTGTGCTATCTACCTCCATGATATCTTCAGAATCTCTTCTTGAATCCTCTGTCCAGAGCCCAGCCATGTTACCCTTGCTGCTCTTGTAGCTCCAGTGCAGCTCACCCTTCTGCTGTTAAATAGGAATCAAATGTGGGGATACCTCACCTTTGTTCATGTGCCTCGGCATCATACTCTTCTCCCTCATAATCATCCCAGTCTTCCTCCTCACCATCTGTGTGCCAGGCTGAACATCGCCTCCAATACTGACTTATCACTTGGCACAAATCTAAGTTTAGTAGTAGGTTCGCCATCATCGTGACTATCTCTTCTTCATCCGTGAGAGATTCTTTGGTTTCTTCTCCAAACGTAGCACTCACCATAACATACAAATGCTTTCATAGATAGACAGTTAGGTCCCTGGACTAACTATGTAGCTAACATGTAAGCTAATGGGGGGTTATTCCACTGAGGATCCTAACTCAAACCCATTTAGCCAAGAAGAGCAGCTCTCAGCGATGAGAGTGCCCGTGTTGAGGCCCTTCACTGTCAGCACAGCCTTGATACTGTGGATGGCGGCAGAAAACTTTTGAGGCAGCTCACTGCAGCCAGGAACACTGATACACAGCTCCCTTGGAGGGAGCAGGGTGCACGATCCCCACTCGCAGGGGCCCACACCTTACATTTTGAACTTCCATATAACAGCTCTCATTTTTCCACCTAACAAAGTGCAACATCTTTTGTACAAATACATTCTCTCTTTTTTTCTTTTTTCTTTTTGTTTTGGTACCGAGGATGGAACAGGGGTGCTTGTGCTTGCGAGGCAGGTGGCAGAACCACTGAGTTAAATCCCTGGTATGCTCTCTCTCTCTCTCTCTCTCTCTCATTTGTACCGAGACTCGAACTCAAGACCTTGAACTTTCGAGGCAGGCAGCGGCACCACTGAGCTAAATCCCCAGTGTGTATAAATACGTTCTCACCCATTTCTCAAAATAAAGACATAGAAAGTCCTAACAGTCATTTTATCTATCTCTGGCTATGCTGATGATTCTCAAAACCAATCGCATTCCTATCTTATAATTCTATTAGCAGAAAACTGAATTGTAAACTTTCAATTTGCATAAAATACAGGAAGGAAAAGAGAAAACTATCTAAATAAATTTTTATTTATATATTTACATGTGTATGTTTATAATTATCATAGTATTTATAAATTATAATTATAGATACCTGTATCACAAGTGGAAGGAGATATGCATTGCTTTAAGAGTTCTCGTTTCTGTAACTGGTCACTGGCCATGGTTAATATTTATAGCTTTAGTTTTCTACTATTCATTCCATGTTCCCTTTGCCCTCTGCCAGGATCTCAGCTGTTCAGTGTTCTTTACCTGGTAGGTGACCCAAATCTCTTCTGACAGATTTGAATCTTCAGTGAATCTTCAGCACACCACTGTCCTCCAGGGCCACCTGAGTGGAGCTTTAATGCGTCTGCTGTTCTCTACATGTGGTGCCAGCATATGGGGCAGAGCCATCTGCAAACCAGGCTGTAGTCATAAGGAACTCCCCACTAAGAGGCAGCACAGCAGGAGCTGGGGTCTAAGGGAAATTACCTGCTCATGCAGCTTACTCATGTGTGAGCTGCACTTCTTACATACCATTTCTACCTGAAGGTAGAGACAGCTGCTGAGCTACTCAGCCTCACTGCTTGGTAGGGGAGATAAATGACCTAACTCAAAATGGGAAGCTTGGGTCAGATGGTCACTCAGCATCCTGTGGATAGACTTTCAACATCTACCAGGGCCCGGAAGCTAGCACAATAAGAGCAGTTACCTACAGAAAAGGGTGTGGATTTACTCTCAAATCCTAGAAATCAGTGGTGATCCAACTCTTGCCAGAGACTCCATGCAACTTCCTTATTTGACATTTTCACTGGATGGGCTGGATCATAAGGTCCACTTGAAGCATAGCTAGTACTACAGCCTGGACTTATAGAATTTTTGTTTTGCTTTTTGTTTGTTAGTTTAGACAGGGTTTGAACTCATTATGTAGCCTAGGCTGGCCTCAAACTTGTGATCTTTCTGCCTCAGCCTCCCAAGTGTTGGGGTTACAGGTGTGTGTCACCGTATTTGATTTTTTCAGTTTTTAATAAGGTGCCTAAAGTACTTGCTACTTCCAGGATGTCATGCCCAATGTAGCAACATTGTGTTATACACAAGGCCAAGATTGGTGGATCCCACAGACAAATTCCTAACCCCAACTCTAGAAAGAATCTCTAGAAGGAGTCCCCAGCACCCCAAAACCCTAACACAGTCACGCACTTGGGACCCTTCCTGGAAATCCAGAACCTGTTTTACTTCTTATTTCCAATAAAAATTCTATAACTTCCTTCTTTTGAATCAATGTAGTGAGACCACTATCTTGGTTCTTAAAGTAACACTGGGTTCAATACCCAGTACCATCCCCAGCACCAAAATCATCATCATCGTCATCATCAAGAAGTACCGCAGCCCTCACGGCTGAAGGATCCATGGAGTGGGAAATGATGGTGGGAGATCAGGAAAAGACAAAGAGAGATAAGGTGGGGCCAGGTGGGGCTCTAACTCCTGATGGGAGAAAAAAGACCACCAAAGAACTGCAGAGCTTTTATTTATGGTGATAGAGATAAGGGAAGCACAGGAGCCAGGAGAGTAGCTAAGGTCTGCAGGGCATCATGCTTGATGGTTTTCTGGCAAATGGGCAGGCAGGAAGACTGTCTTCTTCTTGGCCAGGCCTTGCTCCACCACACCCTCTTGTCATCCGTTCTCCTCTAGCTGGGCCCTGTCTCATCTGTGGAAGGAGGCGAGCTAGGCCTGGCCATAGTGATTGATAGCACAGTGCTCCCAGCAAAGAAGTACTTGATGCTGGGTGTGGGGGTGTACACCTGTAGTCCTAGCACTCAGGAGGCTGAGGCAGGAGGATCACCACAAGTTTGAGACCAACCTGCGCTACCTAGTGAGTTCAAGGCCAGGCTGAACTGCATAGTGACACTGTCTCAAAAAAAGAAAAAAAAAAGTTCTTGATGGTGACATAATATCTGTAACTCCCCTACCATATGAATCATCTAGGACTGCCATAACAGAACACTACAGACTGGATGTCCTGAACAACAGCCATTTATTTTCTCACAACTGTGAAAGTTAGCAGCACAAGATCAAGTGCCCTCAGGTTTGGTTTCTGGCAAGGCTTCTCTCTGGCTTGCTGATGTTTGCCTTCTCACTGTATCCTCACATGGCCTTCTCTTCAGAGCTCGCACACTCCTGTTTTTACTTCCTCTTCTTGAAAGGATCTCAGTCCTACTGTTGTAGGAGTTAGGGTATGGCAAAACTGGCTGGGGAAGTAGGCGTGAGCTATTACAAAATCCCAGGATACATCCCAGAGCAGTTCCCAAAGCCATTCCCAAAGCCCTTGCACAGAGACTTTACTTAGAATTCAGCAGCTTTTCAATAGGATGGCCTAGACCGGATGTCAGCCTGAGGCGTGGATCCTAGCATCGCCTCTCAGGACGCATTTGTAGAAGTTGTTGCAGATTTCCTTGAGATCTGGACAGTATAAAAGCACACCAATGGGACCAGGGATTTAGCTCAGTGGTTCCACCACCTGCCTCAAAAGCTCAAGGACCTGAGTTTGACCCCCAGTACAAAAAAAAAAAAAAAAAAAAAAAAAAGGACACAGACCCCAAGAATAGCGTGCTATCATGGATTTCCTCATGATAGACCACTCTGCTTCCTCCAAGGTGTCCTTTTATCTTGCTTGTTCCTCTTTTACCTAGCCCAAGCTCACTCTGCAGAGCTAGTTTCTCTCTCCTTCTTCACCTTTTACTTTTCAAATAAACTTAGCTCCTGCTTTTTGCTCATTTCATTCATTTCTTTGCCTGAGATGAGAAAATCCTGGAATCTCACTGGAGAAGGAGAGGTGAGCAACCCAAAATTCAGTTGACCAGCCACTTTGAGAAGGAGCTATGTGGTAACACTACTGGGTTAGAGAACTATCCTTATGACCTCATTTAACATCTTTTCTTTGGGTCCTTGCACTTGCAAGGCAGGCTGCGGCACCACTGAGCTAAATCCCTGGCCCTTTAACGTCTTTTCTTTCTTTGTTTCTTATGATACTGGGGAGTGCATCCATTGCCTTCACACTGAACCATATATATTCTCAGCTCTTCTTCTTCTTCTTTTTTTGGGGGGAAGGGGTTTGAGACAGGGTCTCACTGTGTAGTCCAGGCTGACCTTGAACTCATAGGAATCCTCCTGCCTCAGAATCCTGCTGGGATTATAGGTATGTGCCACCATGCCCAGACTCTCTGCTCTTTTTGTTTCTTCATTTTGAAACAGAATCTCACTAAGTTGTTAAATTGCTCACTTCAGGACTCCCAGTGTTATGTTCCCACAGTGACTGGGTAAAAGACAGCCATGACAGACAGTCAAAATCAGGGCACAGGCTAGAAGGAGACTCCCTGTGGGGTTTGAGCTAAAGAACCCAGGCCTTGCCCTCTGGCCAGAGGCCAGGCCCAACCTAAATTGCTCTGGATTTGAAAGTTGCAGCATGGGAAACTTCACCTTACTCCTACTGTCTGCTGGTGCTTGCATCCTGCATGGACCTGGGGGTCTGACTGCCTTCTTTACCAGCAAGAGCAGGGTCATGTCTTAAATTGGACACTGCCCAAAACTTGTAGATCCCAGAAGAATAGTACACATTCAAAATCATAGAGAAATTTCTTTCTTTTTCTTTCTTTGACATTGGGGATCGAACTCAGGATGTTGCACTTGCAGTGCAGATGCAGTTCTACTGAGCTGAATCCCGTCCCTCTCTTTTTTTGTGTGAAGGTGAAAGTCTTTTTTTGTGGGGGGGCTTTTGGTTTTTCTTTTTTTCCTTTGCCTTTCCTCTTCCTTCTTCACCATTTTATGGGAACTTGGGGAATTTTCTTTTGCTCTTTTTCCTTGCTTCTGATCACATTTTCTTATTCCCCCCCCATTTTTTTTTAGTGTTTTCTGCTTCTCCCTTTTCATCTTTCTTCTTTTATTTTTTTCTTTATTTTACTCCTTATGTAATTTACTTTTTCTCTTATCTTCTATTTCTTGTCAGTGCTTTCTGTTACCTTTAACCTTCTCTTGTTTTGTTTTGTTTTGTTACCAGGGATTGAACTAGGACCTACCTTGCACTTGCAAGGTGCCACTGAACTAAATCTCTAGCCCGCTTTACCTAATCTTGTAAATATCTTTCTACTCTCGAATAGGATCCTTTGTCCCACTTCTCTTTCATTTTTCTCATATCATATAGTTTAAGGTTTTAAATTTTTCCACTTGCATTTACTGATTCTCAACTCTCTATATCTTGAATGGTATAGCTATAAAGCATTATTACTCTTTAGATAATTCTTTTTTATTTTTTTGTACCGGGGATCGAACTTGGAACCTTGTGCTTGCAAGGCAGGTGGCGAATCTTAAGATAATTCTATAAAATTATGGTTGAATTCTTCTCCATCATTAGCATAAATAAGGCTGTCACATTTAGTATATATTGGCTGGGCATGGTGGCACATGCCTGTAATCCCAGAACTTGGAAGGCCAAGGCAGGAGGATCACTGCAGGTTTGAAGCCAGCCTTGAATACATAGTGAGTTTAAGGTCAGCCTGAACTGCGTAGACAGACCCTGTCTCAAAAAAACCACCCAAAACAGAAACAAAAAACAAAAAAACATTTAGTACATATTAGCTGTAAGTCAATATTGTCTTAATGTTTACGCCATAATTGTGAATTCTTCTCTAGGGTTAAGGGTGGTACATAATCTGTTCTTGTGGTATATTAATATCCAATTCGTCTTGTGTGATACTGCTGTAGCTAATTTGCTTGCTATTACCAGGGTTGTATAATTGTTGCCATTAATTTTTTTTCTGTAAGCCAGCACTCAGATTACCTTTGTGACATTAACAATACTAGCATACATGCCCAGAAAACTTGGCACTGGGCCAATTACACTACATCCTCCCCTCCTCTTATGGTTTGTATCTAGACATCCCCCTAAAGCAACATGTGGTCATAGGTGGGGCTTTTCAGAGATGACTGGTTCTAAGGTATGTGAGTGACGGTGGGATTAAGGTTGTAACAAGCTAGGTGTGAGCGCCACATGCCCAAAGGTGGATAGCTTTGATAGAATATAAAGGACAAAAAGAACGCTGCTGCTTCTTGCTGTTTTTGGTGTCTCCTGACATTCATACTGTCAACTGTTCTCTTCTTCAATGCCCTTTTGCCACGCCACCCTACCTTGAAGCCAGATAATTAATTATGGACTGAAACCTCTACAAACTGTGAGCAACAATAAACCTTTCCTCTTTTAACTTTGGTTGTTGGGTATTTTGTCCCAGTAATGAAAGAAGTAACTAAGACACCTCTCAAATTAACTGAGGTAGTTGGATCTTGGGCTGAGGCAAAGGACTATAGCAATGATGGCGAACCCTTGAGAGCTTTCAGTGATAACAAATAGCCTTCTGTGGCACGCATGTTGTAGATTCACCACCACTGGACTACAGTTAGCTTTGCCCAAAGTACATCACTAAAAAGTAACTATGTAAAAACATCTCTATACTATCAACAAAGCCTTTGCACTATAAGCACCCACAAACCTCAGCCCAAAACATAATAGAAACACATGAGAAGACAAGGTGACAAAGTGTTTCCCTAAACCCCAACTCCCCTGAAGCCAATTCAGGGGACTTGGGCATAAGCCCACACCCAAACCTAGAAAAGATAGCAAAGGAGGTTAGAAAACAGATCAGAGTTACTCAGCAGGATCACAGAAGATATAACTAAACAGATAATGAAGTAATTGCCAAAACGATCCAGGTACTTTCAGAAGACACTAATAAAAGTAATTGAAATAAGGGAAAAATCAGAAGACAATACAAATGGCATTAAAAACATGTTCACAGAAAAAATAGCAGAAAACTTCCCAAACATAGGCAAAGAAATAAACAGATATGTGAAGCATGTAGGACCCCAGATAGCCACAACCAAAAGAGAATCTCTCCATGCCACACTATACTCAAGGTACCAGAAGTCCATCACAGGGACAAAATTTTAAAAGCTATTAGAGCAAGGGAATGAATCACACATAAAGGTAAACCCAGCTGGGTGAGGCAGGAGGATCAACATGAGTTCCAGGCCAGCCAGGCTACACAATGAATTCAAGACAAGCCTGAACTACATAGCGAGATTATATCTCAAAAACAAAACAACAAAGAAATATCAGAGTCAAACCAAACCTTCAAATAAATGGACGTAATAGATACCTCTAGGATGTTCTTCCAACATCAAAAGAATACACATTCTTCTCAGCAGCACATGAAACTTTCTCCTAAATAGACCACATACTAGCTCATAAAGCAATATTAAGTCAAAGCAAAAGAATTAAAATTATCCCATGCATAATTCAGACTATAGTGAAATGAAACTACAAATCAATGGCAAAAAACCCCACAGAAATTATGCAAACATATGAAAATTAAGCAATACCCTCTTGAATAATCAATGGGTCACAGATCAAATTAATGAAGAAATTAGACAGTTCCCACAATCAAACAATAATAGCACTACAACGCATTGGGATCTATGGGACAAATGAAAGCAGTCCTAAGAAGGGAGTTTTTAGCAGTGAATGCCCACATCAGAAAAACAGAGCAAACTCAAATAAATAACCTAACAAGGCACCTTAAATTACTACAAAAGAAGAACACAAATCCAAAGCTTGTAGTAGGAGGGAAATTATAAAGATCAGAGCAGAAATTAATTTTTTTGTTTTTTTTTTGTTTGTTTTTTTGAGACAGGTTCTCACTATATAGTTGAGACTGACCTGGAGCTCAATGTGTAGCCCAGGCTGGTCTCGAACTCACGGCGATCCTCCTGCCTCAACCTCCTGAGTGCTGGGATTACAGGCATGTGCCACTATGCTCGGCTGCAATGAATATTATTGAACCAAAAAAAATAAATCAGAGTTGGTTCTTTGAAAGAATAAGCAAAATAGACAAACTTAGCTAATCTTAGCAAAATAATCAAACGAAAGACCTAAATCCATGTAATTAGAAATGAAAAAGCCAAAATCACAATGGATTCTGCCAAATCCAGATCATTGGTATTTGCTTTGAGAATCTGTACTCTAATAAAATGGAAAATTCAAAAGAAATGGATAGATTCCTACCAAAGCTGAACCAAGAAGATATAAAAATCCTAAATAATCCAACATCAGCCAGAGCCGTGCATGGTGGCGCATGCCTGTAATCCCAGCACTTGGGAGGCTGAGGCAGGAGGATCACTGTGAGTTCGAAACCAGCCTGGGATACATAGTGAGTTCCAGGTCAGTCTCAACTACATAGTGAGACCCTATCTCAAAAAACAAAACAAAACAAAAACAACAACCCTACAACCAACATCAGCCAATGAAATTGAAGAAGAAATTAAAAAAAAAATACTACCAACTTAAAAGGCTTAGGTTCTGATGGATTCACTGCTGAATTCTACAAGAATTTTAGAGAAGATCTAACGCCAACACTCCTCAAATTCTTCAATGAAATTGAGCCAGGTGTGGTGGTGCATGCCTGTAATCCCAGCACTCAGGAGGCTGTGGCAGGAGGATCACCATGAGTTCAAGTTCAACCTAAACTATACAATGAGACCCTATCTCTAAATTTAAAAAAAGCAGTACTCCCAAAGTTATTTCTGGAAGCAAGCATTATCCTGATTCCAAAACCAGAAAAGGGCCCAACCATAAAAAAAAACTATAGGCTTATCTCTTTAATGAATATAGTTGCAAAAATCCTCAGTAAGGCCCTGGCAAACAGAATGCAGCAAATCATCAAAAAGATCATACACCATGACCAAGTAGAATCATTATTCCAGGGATGCAGGGATGGTTCCACATAAGCTAATCAATAAATGTAACACGACATAAACAGAGCCAAAGACAAATATCGCAAGATCATCTCATTAGATACAGAAAAGCATTTGACAAAATCCAACATCCATGCATTAAAAGAACCTGAAGAAAATAGGTATAGGTCTTCATCTCAATATGATATAAGTCATCTATGACAAACCAACAGCCAACATCATATTAAATGGAGAAAGGCTGAAGTAGGAAAGGCTTGTTCCTCTAAAATGAGGAACAAGAGGAAAATGTCTGTCATCACCACTTCTGTTCAATATAGTTCTTGAAAAAAAAATATATGCATAGTTCTGAAAATACTAGGAAATACTAGCCTGAGCAATTAGGAAAGAGAAAGAAATGGAAGGGATATGGATAGGAGAGGAAAAAGTTAAATTATCATTATTTGCAGATGACGTGATCATTTGCATAGAAAATCCCAAAAACTCCACCAAAGGACTCCTAGAATTAATAACCAAATTCAGCACTATAACAGGATACAAAGTTACCACTAAAAAATCAATACTGTCTCTGTACACTAATAATAAACTCACCAAGAGAAGAATTAGGGAAACAATCCTTTTCATAATAGCATCAAGAAAAATGAAACACTTAGGAATTAACCTAATCAGGGAAGTGAAAGACTTCTACAATGAAAACTACAGCACTCTGAAAAAGAATGAAGAGGTCATCAGAAAATGGAAACATATCTCCCCATTCTTCACAGAACTAGAGAAAGCAACCCTAATATTTACATAGAACCAGAAGAGACCAAGAACAACAAAAGCAATTCTGGGCAAGAAGGGCAAGGCAGGGGACATCACAATCCTGGACGTAAAGTTATACCACACAGCTACAGGGATTAAAAAAACAAAAAACATGATATTGGCCAAAAGAACCCCCAAACAAACACACAAGATTTGTGGATCAATGGAATAGAATACAGGATGCAGAAACAATTCTAGCTACCTTATCTTTGACAAAAGACCACCAGAGGAAGGTAGCCTCTTTAACAAATGGTGATGGGAAAACTGGCTGTCCAGGGGCTGGGGATGTAGCTCAGTGGCACCACGCCTGCCTTGCAAGTGCAAGATCCTGAGTTGATCCCTGGTATGAAAAACAAAAACAAAACAAAAACTAACATCTAAATATTAAAGCAGAAACACTAATCTGCTGAAAGAAAACATGTAAAACTTTTGAAGACATAGGTTAGGTGAAGACTTCACAGAAACCTGTTTGCACAAGAAATCATACCAAGAATCAACAAATGGGATGGCATCAAATTAAAAAACTTGTTTGTTTTCATTTTGTTGAGACAGGGTCTCACTGTGCAGTTCAGGCTAGTCTTGAGCTCACTATTGCCTAGGATGGCCTTGAACTCAGGGGGACCCTTCTGCCTTAGCCTCCCAAGATCTGGGATTACAGGGATGCACCACCACACCCAGCTCTAAAAAGCTTCTGTACCATAAAGGAAATATATTCTTGATTTTTGCAAACTTCTCATCCTTGGCAATTTCTCTGAAGTCATGGATGAACCTCTGGTGCATCTTTTTCCAGATGTCTGTCACTGGTGACATCACCCCAAGCACAAGCAAGGTTGTTCACAATCACACATGTCATAATCCTTCCAGAATTTCACTAGTGTCTTTTCAGTATTTCTCTCAGTTGTAGCAATGGCCTGGACAAAGGTCCTTTTTGAGTAATAGGGTTTCGTTTGTTTGTTTGTTTGAGACAGGGTCTATGTAGTTGAGACTGACCTGGAACTATGTAGCCCAGTCTGGTCACAGTGATCCTCCTGCCTCAGCCTCCCAAGTGCTGGGATTACAGGTATGCCCACCATGCCCGGCTTTGTGTAATAGTTCTTCAAGGCTGCTATAACTGCTCGATCCATTGGCTGGATCAGAGACAGTGTTCATAGGAAGAAGTGTCATTTTGATATTGGGATTGCCAGGGGTTTAGCTCAGTGGTGCTGCGCCTACCTGGCAAGCGCAAGGTCCTGAATTTGATCCCTGGTACCAAAAGAAAGAAAAGAAAAGAAAGAAAAATCAAAGGAATGATATTGGGATGAAGATCACCAGTAAAAGAAGAATTTACAGAAGTTCTATCAACAAGAAGCAGACCTTGGGCTGGGACATAGCTTAGTGGTAGAGTGCTTCCCTAGCATATGCAAAGCCCTGGCTTTAAAAAAAAAAAAAAAAAAAGCAAACATGTGTAAGGTATGTTATTCTCTAAATAGTACTTCATTTCACTAGCCTAGCAGTTCAGTTAGAATTATTTTTCCTTTCCTTTTTCTTTTTCTTTTTTTTTTTTTTTTTTTTTTTTTTTCATTTTTTTTTTTGAGATAGTGTCTTGCTATGTAGTTCATGCTGGCCTTATACTCACTATGTAGCCCAGGCTGGCCTTGAACTTGCAATAGTCCTCCAGCCTCAGCACCCCAAGTGCTGGGATGAACACCAAACAGGTGTGAACCACCATGTCCGGTCCTGACCTAGCAACTCAGGAAGGCATTTTAGAAGAGGATCTGGGTCATTCATGACTTGTGTCTATGTGTAGGTGAGGTACTGGGGACTGAACCCAGGACCTGGGCATGCTAGGTCAGCACTTTAGCACTGAGCTACATCCCCAACCCATCTGTGACTTCTTATTGCTCCTGGCACTGTGTCCTTAGTGATAAGCTTGAGGGTCTTGGCTTTCTCACTATACCATCAAATTTTCAATTCCTAGCCTGCTGTATTATTCCAAGAAAGATTCTTATCCTGTCCTTAAAATCCTTGAAACCTGGCACTGACTTGGTGTCCTTATGGAGAAAAGTCCTTTATAGACATCTGTTTCCAGAATAGGGAGGTTCCACCCCTACTGAAGATTTGTTCCTGCAAATGATTTTCCTCTATAAAAAGTTTATCTGGAGTTCCAAAACCTTCATTAGCTTTGCTTGTTTTGAGACAGGGTCTTGGTATGTAGCCCAGGCTGGCCTTGAACTCGCGGTGATCCTCCTGCCTCACCTTCCCAAGTGCTGGGATAATAAGCATGCACCACCATGTCTAGTTGATCAGCATTTTTTTTTCCTTTTTATTGAGTTTATTGGTACAATCTAGGTATACAATACAGTTACATTCATCATTGGGATCCTGTACCTTTACATAATAGGTCTTGGTTCTCATTTTTTCCCCTTGTCCCTGCCCTCCCTTCACCCCCTTCCTCCCCTCCTCATTTACAAACTTTATTTCCATTTGTTCAGTTTCTCATATTTTTTTCCTCTCCCTTATTACCTTTCCCCCACCCTCCCACTTTCCCTACACCTTTAGCCCTTTACTTCCTATTTCACATTATTAATTATCTCATTAGGATCCTGTGTACTATTATAGTTTTTCACACCAGAGAAACTATTCGGTACTTCAGTTAAAGAAATCTCTGTATGAACACTAAAAATAGGGAATCCTAAAATAAAACTAAGAAGGAAATTAAAAGAGAAAAGGCAATGATGTAAGATTAAAATAATCCTTAATTCTGAAGATGAAAATGGTCCCTTAACATATTTAAATTGCTTCTTGCTCTTGTAGTCTTATCTTATTCTTTTTGATCAGCATTTTTTTGCTAGAGAGGGACTGGTTCATAAAAAAAAAAACCAAAACAAAAAACAGCTATTGGGGATGGGGGGCGGGGATACTGTGGACCAGTTCTGTTAGTATGCAAGTAATCCTGATGCCTTTAGTCACTGAGTCTGGGGTGTGAGGACTACAAAATGCATTGCTACTATGAAAACTAAGAGGAGACATCTGCTGGATGGGCAGGCCATTGTTGTAGGCAACACGGATGATGTGGTGACCTTTCTTGATGCCAAGACACATGGTTCCAAAGCAGAGGAGCGTCGTGACCCGCATAGGGTCCAAAACTGGGGAGAGCGGTGGGGGATGAAGAAAAGACCCCAGATTATTTTTGATCGCTGGGACCAGGTGGGACCATAGCCTGATGAGCTGATGCCACCTGGCATCCAGTGCACTCTTTATTCATCGTGTAGGAAGGCAGGGTAACTTGTGCCACGTGGCCCACCTGGCACAGACTGAAGTGATTGTCTTATGGTGGGAGCATGCGCAGAACAGGAACAAGGATATATCCTGTAACTGTGTCTCCTGGGGCTATGCCATCCAGGATCTACAATCTTAGGCAAACAGACTGTGTCTCTCTAATCTATGAAGGGAAAGGGAGTAGGGATTAGGTGAAAGGCCATCTTCAGGCTCGGCCCATAGCAGAGGAGCAGTTCAAGTTGGAGGTCAATGAAAAAATGCTCTTCCTGATAAAGTCAGCTACCCAGAACTGAATGGAATCTGCAGCCCACCCTACACTCATCTTTCTAACTGCATCAAGTTTGAACCCATAGGGAAGTGCTTTGCCACCAGAAGGGCAGATGCTTCAGTCAGCCTCAGGAATGTGGACGAAGTGGTGTGTGTGCAGTGCTTGGCAGGCTTGGTCTGTGCAGACCCTGCTCTATCCCTGATGGGAAAGTGCATCAGCATCAGAGGGTCATTTTTTTGAGATAACTGAAGTAGATACAGGAGAGGAGCTGTGAGGGGTTCAGTATGAGCCCCAACCTTCACTGTGGTGTGGCACTCCCACAAGGACTGCTAGCATTTGCCTGAGATGACAACTAGGACAGCAGCTGGAAGCTGGAACTGGGAAGTTGTTTAGACGGCCTGAGGCCCAGAGAGCAGGAGCTGGCAGAGATCTTAGTGTAGCTTGGTCTCTTCTCTCGGACTTGGTGGGCACCCAAAACATCTATAAATGGGTATAAAGACCCTCTGTCAGGCTGCTCACTCCAATTCCCTTCCTGTTTTTTTATGTTAGCAGTTTCTGTTCTTTCTTCCTTGCAGCAGTTAGCTACTATACACTCTGCAGGGTGTGCAATGACCTCAGCCTAGCTGGTCCTCTGGAGACCTCCTGTCTTCCAATTTAGATCTATAGTAGACTTTGTAGGGATTTATGCTATTTCCACAATACCTAATTTGCAGGGAGGGTGAGATTAGATGGGATTTTTAATAATTAAAAAATAAGGCCGGGCGTGGTGGTGCACGCCTGTAATCCCAGCGCTGGGGAGGCTGAGGCAGGAGGATCACTGTGAGTTCAAGACCAGCCTGGGCTACATAGTGAGTTCCAGGTCAGTCTCAACTACACAGTGAGACCCTGTCTCAAAAAACAAAGGGGGGGGCAGGGACTTAGCTCAGTGGCACTGTACCTGCCTTGCCTTATATTTTAAAAATTTATCAACACATTAATCTTTGTCTTTATATGTTGGTCTACCAAATTGATGAGTTATTTTGGTTCTCATTTTCTTTGCTTTTTTATTTGAGAATTTATGAAATCTGTATATATGAGTTGTATGAAAAGTATTAAGGGGCCAGGCGTGGTGGCACATGCCTGTAATCCCAGCACTCGGGAGGCTGAGGCAGGATGATCGCTGTGAGTTCAAGACCAGCCTGGGCTACATAGTGAGTTCCAGGTCCGTCTCAACTACATAGTGAGACCCTGTCTGGAAAAAAAAAAAAGTATTAAGGTCCATCTGTCATTCTCTCTCTCATTTCTGCCTTCTAAAAACTTCCTTTTCTGTCACTACAGCTTGTTTGGCTGGAGATTTGTTAAGACAGATTTTGTTATGTTGTCAATATATCTTTGTACCTATTTTCTACCGATAACGAATATTAATTTTAAGTAAATTTTATCATAACTATACTTAAATAAATGGATAATAAATCATTAATACATTCAGTATCTGGTACATATTACAAATTCTCCAACTACCTCAAAGATGATATTTTTTTTTCTCAAATCACACAAATCACAAACATTACACACATCACTGCACTGTTTTATTATGCCAAAGTATATACTGTATTGTAGAAAATATGCACTGTTCATATGTGTGGGGGATATGTTTTTACACATATATGTGCACTATTTAATGAGAAATATGGTCATGAATGTGGTAGGATTTTGCACATTTGCCATATTGATAGTTTCTCTGGCAACCTTATGATTTCTCTAAATTAGATGCTTGATTTAATTCATAGTCATTTGTTTGGGAAGAATATTACATATGTACTGGTGTTAAATTCTATCATTATACTTATAAAAATATAATAAAAATAAGTATGGGATATAACAAAAAAGAAACAGAAAAATCTGATTTTAAAAATGAGAACTCTTTTAGTTGTTTCTGGATTTCAAATATATTTCTTTTCTGTGGGAAGTTTTGTTAGCAAATGTAAGTGATACAATCAACAAGCATATGATATTTATCAAGTTAATAAAACCAAGGAGTTTATAAATCATAAAATTTTGAGGACAGTTTCTCAACTATAATATGTAACTTTGTTTTATTTGTAGATACAATATTTCAAAAATATTATATGAAAAGAAAATGAGAAAGAACATATAATGTTTGAAGATCATATCAAACTAATAATGTATTTGGACTATCAGTCTGTGTTGCATACATTTTTATTTCATATCCTTTTTTTGCTGTCATATATATGTATATTTGAAATTTTTATTTGGTATCTTCATTTCTTGTTGTCATGTATGTTTGCAATCTTTAATTAAAAAAAAAAAATAAGGCCGGGCATGGTGTTGCATGCCTATAATCCCAGCACTCAGGAGGCTGAGGCAGGAGGATCTCTGAGTTCGAGACCAGCCCGGGGTACATAGTGAGTTTCGGGTCAGTCTCAACTACATAGTGAAACCCTGTCTCAAAAAACAAAAAAGCGGGAGGGCAGAAATTTAGCTCAGTGGCACTGTGCCTGCCTTGCAAACGCGAGGTCCTGAGTTCAATTTCTGATAACAATAACAACAAAAAGCTGGGTGTGGTGATGCATGAGTATAACCCCACTACTTAGGAGGCTGAGGCAGGAGGACTGCCATGAGTTTGAGGCCAGCCTGGGTACATAGTCTCAAAAAAAATCCAAAAAATAATTTTTAAATGAATATATAAATTTAGCTCAGTGGCACCATGCCTGCCTTGTAAGCGCAAGATCCTAAATTTGATCCCTGGTACCAGGGGTGGGGAGAAATAATATATAAAATATATATAATTTTTAGAGTTGAGCATTTAATAAAACTGGGGGAAATAATATATATGATATATATTATATATATATATATTATTTCTACCTGTATTTTTGTTAATTATCAAAATACTTATATATATATATATATACAATATATATATAATTTTGAGAATTGAGCATTTAATAAAACTGGCTTTAAAAAAAAAAACTGGGAGTGGTGGTGCACACCTGTAATCCCAGCACTTGAGAGGCTGAGGCAGGATTGCCATGAATTCCAGGCCAGCCTGAGCTATATAGTGAGACCCTGTCTCAAAAAACCAAAATATAGGGCCGGGGATTTAGCTCAGTTGTTCAGTGGCCTGTCTTGCAAGGGCAAGGAAACGAGTTCAATCCCTGGTACAAAAAAAAATCCAGA
>NW_022900935.1:19649912-19650465 GCF_012274545.1 Fukomys damarensis
TATATATATATAAATGAATGAATAAATAAATGACTCTTTTGTGATGGGACTTGTAGGATTTTTTAAATTATGCATTGTTATGTTGTTACAGGAAGTTTTGTAGTTTTAAAAATTTGAGTTTAAATCTAATATCATGTTTAATGTTCTAACCAAAGAATTCTGTAAAACATAAGGACAAAGCATGTAGTGCTTGAGCTACAGCAATCCTTAAAATCATCCATTGTTGGTATGAGTCTATGTATGTCTGTCCTCGTTGTACAGCAGATTGGTAGACAATCCTCTGCAGAGGATTTCTCAAACTCTGAGAAAAGTTGTAAAATATAATAAGAAATACAAACTCAGGATAAGACAAATGTAAAATACAACAGAACATCAAGACTAAGGACCTACTTGAGTGATTTAACTAAAATTTTGGCCTTGGGCTCCCTGGTGGTAAAGGGAAGAAGGGCTCACTCAGTCAGCTAATTTTCATTATAAAAAACACTTGCTCCTTATGGGAAGCAACGCTTTATCTCTAAAAGGAATGGCTGATGTAGGGAGGTTGTTATCTGTA
>NW_022900935.1:19650501-19664066 GCF_012274545.1 Fukomys damarensis
ATATATATATATATATAATTTTGAGATAGGGTCTCACTATGTAGCTCAGGCTGGCCTCAGACTTATGGCAATTCTCTTGTTTCAGCCTCCTGAGTGCTAGGTTTCCAAGCAAGTGCCACCACACCTAGGTTCCCCAGATTTCTACCTTACTCACTTTCCTATCCTATCACTGAGACACAATACCTGACAATCACAACATAAAGGAGGAGAGGGTTATTTTGGCTCCCAGTTTCAGCCTATGGTCAGCTGGCTCCAAGGTAGAAAAGTGTGGCAGAGGGACATGGTGGAGGAAAAGGTACTCAAACCATAGCAGCCAGAAAGCAGACAGTGAGAAAGGAGGAGCCAGGGAGGGAGCTGTACCTTTCCAGGTTATGTTGCCAGTGACCCACCTCTTCTGACCAGGCCCCGGCTCCTAAGAGCACATTCACCTATGATGACTACAGAGCCTTCAATGATCCAGTCATCTTTCAAAAGCCCCACCTCTGAACACATGAGCTTTGGGGTAAATTCTAGATCTAAACAATAGTTCCTATAAGTCAGGAAGATCTTGCAATCATTTTAGTGTATAAGTAATTTCCTTATAAGTCAGATTTTGTACATGCCCTCTTGGAGAATGCTGAGATTTGACCATAGTGACAGGTCCAGTGGCACCCAAGGCTGGTCTGGGTGAAGAAGAGAATGGTGCCTCTTTGCATGGCATGTCTTCTGTCCCATGGAAGGGTATCACATGTTTTTCAAGTAAGAGCAAGTTCATCTCCTCAGACACAAGAGGACAAGATGCTTCCTCTGGCAAGATGGAGTGAAAGATCTTCATCTCTGAGACAAATAAGGTTACTCTCCTACAAGTTTAGGGTCCTACTCCTTTGAAATCATAGGAAAGACTGAATTTAACTGATGTAGTTCTGCAATATGCACAATTTTTGTGTTTTATTCATAGCACGAAGTTTGGTGGCTACAAGAAATAAAGAAATTATTTTATGGCTAGTATGGAAGCTCTAGAGTTCTCTCACCATAGCTTGAGCTGAGAATGTAAAGATCTGAGCTTGTCATTTTCTTTCTACAAGGACTCTGATGTAATCAGGACAATCTGACTACACCATAGCCCTTACAGTCACTGCCATTGCCCTAACAGTCAAGTGCAACAGCCACTTGGGCCTCCAAGGCACTTGCTTTCATTGGCACTTCCACAAATAACCATAGATGATTATCTGATTAATTATAATGCCACAGCATGCATGAATTGATCGCATCACATTTCTCGATGGCAAGGAACTCAGCACATTCAAATCCAGAGACACAACCAAGCCAATTTCCTAATCTCATCTTTTGGGACCTATTTTTCATCACCTTTCCTAATACCAACTTCTGTATCAGTCAGGGTCTAGGCAATATGACAGAAACCATACCAATTACTGGTGTGGTGGTATATACCTATAATCCCAGCACTCAGGTAAGATGATTGCAAATTCAAGCCCAACCTGGTTAATTTAGCAATTTAGTGAGATCCTGTCCCCCCACCAAAAAAAAAACATTAAAAAGGGCTGGGGATATAACTCAATATGAAGGTCTGGATTCAACCCCAGTACCTGCCCCCACAATGATGGTTAATTAGCTGGATGTCATGACCCATGCCTGTAATCCTAGCTCCTCAGGAGGCTGAGGTAGGAGGACTGAATGTTTGAGGCCAGCCTGGGCAACCTACTGAGGTTGGATGTGTGAGTGACCAGTAGAGCCCTGGGTTCAGTCTCCATTAAGGGGGGGTGGTGGTTAACTAAGTGTAAACTTGTTAACAATAACAGATAATTATAAGGGTAAAAATTTCTCAATATCCTGCAGGCAGCAAGACAGCAGGAAGTATTTGTCATTCCTTGGCCTAGAAGAATGACAAGAAGGGTTTGGGAAGAATAAAACTACAAAACCTAGAGGGACTCTGCAGAGCTGACACTCAAACTTGAGTCTGGGGCTGGCAACTAGTGCCTCTGAGCTTGGAGGAACCATACATCTGAGGAGCAGATACTACCCAGCTGTTGTCTCTGAGTGGAGAGCTATGGAGCTGGTTCTGCAATTGGAAAATAAACTTTAAAGTGGTTTCTGCTGCTGCTACAAGCAGGCCCTGACAGAGTATAGGAGTGTTATTAAAGTGGCCCTGACAACAATAGGAAGCAAACAGTCTCTTCTTCCTCTGGCCACACTATCTCCCTCTAGTGGCCCTGACTCACAATGCCAAACACAAAGCTGGTTTGAGAGCAGAAATAAGATTTGTAGAGTCCCAGCTCCAGTATGGGCGGGTTTGGAGCTCAGAGAGAAAAACTTAATAATTAGCAAAGGTTATTCATGTACAAGAAGGCTGTTGGTTTTTCAAGTGTTGACCTTGCATCCAACTACTCTACTGAATTTGGCTACTAAGTGTAGGAGTCTTTTTTTTGGTGGTGTTTTGGGGTCTTCTATAGAGAGCATCATGTCATCTGCAAATTATGACAGTTTAACCTCTTCATCTCCTATCTTTATTCCTTTTGTTTCCTTTTCTTGTCTAATTGCTGTTGCTAATGTTTCCAGAGCTATATTGAACAGGAGCGGTGATAGTGGGCATCCTTGTGTTGTTCCTGATTTTAGCAAGAAATAATTCAGTTTCTGACCATTTAGTATGATGTTGGCTGTTGGTTTTTCACAGAGAGCTTTTATCAGGTTGAGATAATGACCATCTATTCCAACTTTCTGTAGTTTTTTTTTTTTTATCATGAATAGGTATTGGATTTTGTCAAACACTTTCTGCATCAACTGAGATGATCACATGGTTTTTGTCCTTGACTCTGTTAATACACTGTATTACATTTATTGATTTACATATGTTGAATCACCCTTACATCCCTGGGATGAATCCTACTTGGTCAGGGTGTACGATCTTCTGCATAGTATTTGCAAGTGTCTTATTAGGATTTTTGCATCTATGTTCATTAGGGAGATTGGTCTGTAGTTCTTTTTTTGGTTGGGTCTTTCTCAGCTTTTGTAATTTTTTGGTACCGAGTATCAAACTCAGGACCTTGCACTTGCAAGGCAGGTGGTGGCACCACTGAGCAAAATCCCTGGCCCTCTCAGTTTTTGGAATCGAGGTGATGGTTGTTTTTAGGAATGAATTTGGAAGTATTGCTTCCCTTTCAATTTCATAAAAGAGTTGGAGCATTAGTGGCATTAGCTCATCTATAAATTTCCTATAGAATTTAGCAGTGAAGCCCTCAGGACCTGGGCTTTTCTTTGTTGGCCAATTTTTAATTAGAAGATGCAGAAACAACTCCAGACATATTCAGCCACTTCATCTTTGACCAGGAGCCAAACATCCTCCCTGGAAAAAAATATGGCCTCTTTAATAAATGGTGCTGGAAGCCGGGTGTGGTGGCACATGCCTGTAATCCCAGCACTTGGGAGGCTGAGGCAGGAGGACTGCTGTGAGTTCAAGACCAGTCTCGGCTACATAGTGAGTTCCACGTCTCTCTCAACTACACAAAACACGGTGTAAAAAAAAAAAAAAAAAAAGGCACTGGAAGAACTGGGTTTCAACTTGCCAAAGATTAAAAGTAGACCCATATATCTCACCATGCACTAAAGTCAAAATGGATCAAAGATCTAAGTATTAAAACAGAAACACTAGAGGGCCAGGGATTTAGCTCAGTGGTTCCACATCCTGCCTCGCAAGCTCAAGGTCCCATATTGGATCCCCAGTACCAAAAGAAGACAACAACAACAAAAACAGAAATAGTAAACTGGCTAGAGGATAAGGCATTGGCATAGGAAAATACTTTATGAACAAAACCTCAGTCACATGGGAACTAGCGCAAAGAATCAAAAACTAGAATCTCATCTTATTAAAAAGCTTCTGCAGGTCAGACATGGTGGCGCATGCCTATAATCCCAGTGAGGTAGGAGGATCTCTATGAGTTCAAGACCAGCCTGGGCTACATAGTGAATTCCAGGTCAGTCTCAACTACACAGTGAGATCCTATCTCAAAAACAAAAAATAAAAATAAAAAATCTTCTGCACAGCAAGAAAAACCACCAAGGGCTGGGGATTTAGCTCAGTGGTGCTGCTGCCTGCCTCACAAGTGCAAGGTCCCAAGTTCAATCCCTGGTACCAAGAAAAAAACCAAAACAAAGCAAGCAAACAAACAAAACAAAACAAAACAAAACCACTAACATAGTAAAGAGACAACCCATAATATGGGAAAAAAATTTTACCAGCCGTTCCTCAGACAAATGTCTGCTATTTAAAATATATATATAAAAATTTGGGGATGGGGATTTAGCTCAATGGTGCTAAAATAAAAAAAAAAAAAAAAAAAAAAAAAAGAATATATAAAAATTTTTAAAAATCAGATCCCCCCCAAACTTAAAGATTCAATCCAAAAATTGGCATCTGAAATGAACAAATATTTCTCAGACGAAGTAGAAATAGCAAATAAACATGAAAAAATGCTTAACATCACTGGTCTTTCAAGAGATGCAGATGACAACAGCACTGAGATTTTACCTCACCCCAGAAAGAATGGCTGCTATCAAGAAATCCACCAATAACAGATGATGGCAGGGCTATGGGGATAAAATAATTATTGTCCACTGTTGTTGGAGTGTAGACTGGTCCAACCACTGTGGAAAATCAGTGTGGAGTTTCCTCAAAAAACTAGGATTACGACCAGGGATTGAGCTCAGTGGTGCCACTGCCTGCCTAGGTACAAGTCCTTAGTTTGAACCCAGTTAAAAACAAAACAAACAAACAAACAAAAAACAACTAGGATTGGAAGTCCCATTTGACCAGCTGTTCCCCGATGGGTATCTTTCCAAAAGAATCATACCACAGTGATATATGTGCACCCATGTTTAAAGAGACACAGTCTATAATAGCTAAATTTTGGAAGTAACCAAAATGCCCATCAACTGGTGACTGGATAAAAAAGATGCTTTTTTTTTGGTGCGGCGGGGTGGGGGTGGTTTACTGGAGATCAAACTCAGGACCTTGCACTTGTGAGGCAGGTAGCAGTACCACTGAGCTAAATCCCAAGTCCAAGACGTGTTTCTTTTTTTTTTTTTTTAACAAAATGGAATACTACCGAGCCATAAAGAATGATAAACTAAAGACATTTATAGCTAAATGGATGCATATTAAGATCATACTCTAAAGTGAAATAAATAGGACACACATGTATGAATACTGAATTGTCTCTGGTGTGTGAGAAACTGAAAGTGTAAATAAAGACCAAAATGTATAATACATAATGTGAAACAGGAAGCAAATGTTCAAAGGGGGAGAAGGGGGTGGTGAGGAAAAGAAACAAATATGAGAAAAGAAGGAAAAAACAAAACAAAGATTTTGTTAATAGGGAGGGAGGGACAGAAGGGGAATGGGAAAAAACAAGAACTAAGATATATCATGTACAGATACAAATTCCCAATGATGAATGTGATCATAATGTATACCTAAAATGTACCAATAAAATTAATCTTAAAAATAATTAGCAAAGGTATCTTTATAAAGTGTTCCAAGGAAGAGGTGAGCTTAGGTGAAAATTAGCTGATTTTCAAGCAGAGATGGCAAGGGAATAAAGTCCAGAGATCATGGGTCTCTCAAGATAGGAAAAGCTGACTGCTTCTAGTAGACAACAAATAGTATAAGGTAAGATTAAAAAGGTCTTGAAAAACATGAGTTGAACCAGGTATGGTAGTGCAGGTGTAATCCTAGCACCTGAAAGGCTGAGGCATGAGGATTGCTACATAGTGAGACCCTGTCTCCGAAAAAGAAAAAGAAAACAAGAGACAATGATGCAAAGAAATACATCAGTTTGAGACTCTAGGAAAAACGTGTGTCATATGGATCTGCCTGGAAGAAAACAGAGCCAGTCATGGTAGCCAGTCATGGTAGCACACATCTGTAATTCTAGTATTCAGGAAGCTGAGACAGAAAGGTTGTGAGTACGAGGCCAGCCTGGGTTACATAGTGGGTTTGAGACCAGCAGGAGCAACATGGTGCGAGAGAGACAGAGAGAGAGAGAGGGAGGGACAGACAGAGGGAGGGAGGGAGGGACAGACAGAGGGAGAGAGTTGGGGGGAGAGGGAGAGGGAGAGAGATGAGAGAGAGCGTGTATGAGCGAGCAGGAGGGAGAAAGAGAGAGAGGGAGAGCGGGAGGGAGAAAAGGAAGGAAGGGCCAGGTACAGCGCAAAGGCCTATAATCCTAGCACTCAGGAGGCTGAGGCAGAACTGCCTCGAGTTTAAAGCCAGCTACATAATGAGTTCAAGGCTATCCTGAACTACATAGTTATACCCTGTCCCCAACAAAACAACAAAAGAACAACCATCACCCCCCGCCAAAAAAAAAGGAAAAGAAAGAAATCAAGAAAAAAATGTTTGGAGTGCTTGGGGATTATGAACCCGGGGCCTTGTGAATCCTAACCATGCATTCTATCACTGAGTTATACCCCTAATCCCTGTGAACATATCTTTCAGACAATGATAAACATTTAAATCAGTAGACAATAGAAAAATGACCAACAGCTTGTCCTAAAAAGGAGGGAATTCTGTTAGCAGAGGGCCTTTAACTGCAACCTGAACTCCTCCATAGGCCTGCAGCTGCCACCTTTCCTATAGATTTTGACTTAGCCTCTATAATCATGTAAGCTCATTCCTTAAAATCACTCGCAGTATATGCATGCTTTTCTTTTCTTTTTTTAAAATATGGAACCTCAAGGGACTCCACAACAGTAAAAACAATTTTAAACAAAAAGAATGAAGTTAGAGATCTCTCACTTTCTGATTTCAAAATTTACTACAAAGCTACAGTAATCAAAATGGTGTGATAGGTGGGCCTGACGGTGTAGGCGGATTGAGAGTTTGAGGTCAGCATGGGCTTTTTAGGGATTTAGGAAGGCCTATCTCAAAATAAAATATAAAAACAAAGCGGGTGGGGGATTTAGCTCAGTGGTGCAGCCACCTGCCTTGCAAGCGCAGGGTCCTGAGTTTGATCCCCGGTACCATAAAAAAAAAAAAAAACTATAAACAAAGGGCTGGAGATGTAGCTCAATGTGAAGGCCCTACATTCAATCCCTAGTCCCCAAAACAAAAAACTATGGTACTGGCATACAGACTATTTATTTAGCAGTTCTGAGGATTGAACCCAGTGCCTTCATACTGAGCTTATCCCAGACCTTTTATTAAATTATTATTATTTTTAGACAGAGTGTCACCAAGTTACTAAGTTACCAGGGTGGGTTTGAACCAGTGATCCTCCTGCTTCAGCCTTCCAGAGTAATAGAATCACAGGTGTGTGACACCACACCTGACTATATATTTTTGCTACTGGAGTTTGAACTCACAGTCTTGAGCATAAGCTAGGCAAGTGCTCTAACAATCAGCATTATTTTGTTTTTATGTGTCTGTTTAAAAAATATTTTTAAAAGGACAGACATAAAGACCAATAGAAAAATAGAGCTGAGAAAACTGGGTATCTACATATAAAATAATTAAATTAGACTCTTTATTCCAAAATGGATCAAAGAGCTAAAATTATAAAAATCTTTGGCACATGCCTATAATCCTAGCTCTTGCGAGGGTGAGGCAGGAGCATCACCATGAGTTCAAGTCCAGCCTGGGCTACATAACTGAGTTCAAGGCCAGCCTGAACTACAAAGTGAGACCCTATTTCACAAAGCCAAAACAAACAAACAATAAAATTATAAAAATCTTAGAATAAAATACAGGAAAAAAACTTCATGATAATGGATTTGGCAATAATTCTTGAATATGACACCAAAAAGTATAGACAAAAGTAAAGTAGGTAAACTGCACTTTATCAAACCATTACTTTATCAGTGTGGTGGCACACACTTGTAATCCCAGCACTCAGAAGGCTGAGACAGGAGGCCATGAGTTTGAAGCCAGCCTGGGCTACACAGTGAATTCAAGGCTAGGCTGGGCTACATAGTAAGTTCAAGGTTAGCCTGGGCTGCAGAGTCTAACAAAAACAAACAAACATAAGAAACTTAGGCCACTGATATAACTCCATGGCAGGATACTTTCCTAACACGTACAAGGCCTGGGCTCAAATCCCCAGTACCATACACACAAAAACAAATAAATAAAAATAAAATTTGAAGAAGCTGGCTGTCTTGGGCACTTTCTCATCACTGGGACACAATATCCTACAGCAAGTCAGCTATCAACTCATAAATCAACTGATGACTACCACACCCCCATGATCCAAAGATCCACCTATGAGTATGTGAGGCTTTGGAGGAACATCTAGATATAAACTATAACATTGGCCTTGGCATCTTAGTGAGATCCTGTCTCAAAAAAATAAAGGGTTGGGGATGGAGCTCAATGGTAGAGCACACTGATCCTGGTATCAGTATGATCCCAGTTCCATCCTCAGTACCACCAAAAACAAAACAAAAACAACCCCCCCCAAACAACAAGGATACTATAAACAGAGTGAAAAGGAAACCCATAGAATGGTGTGGGGATACAGCTCAGTGGTAATGTTCTTGCCTAGCATGCACAGGCTCTGGGTTCAGTCTCAACTGAAAAAAAGGAAAGAAAAAATGGGAGAAAATATTTGCAAATCATATATCTGATGAGGGATTAACATCCAATATAAGAATAAAGAATGCCGACAGCACAACAAAAACCTCCAAAAAATGAGCAAAGGATCTCAACGGGCATTTCTCCAACAAGATAGAAATGACTGATAAGCCCATGAAAAGATGCTCAACACAACTAATCATTTGTGAAACGCAAATCACAACCAAAACTAGCAGCTACTCAGAGGTGAAGACAGGATTGCAATTCAAAGTCAGCCAGGGCAACTTACGGAAACTGTCTCAAAATTTTAAAAAATAATAAAATAAAATGTGAACACTGGACATGGTAACATTAAGCATTAACCCCAGTACTTTAGTAGGAGGTGAAGGCATGACTTTGTAACTGAGTGACTTAGCAAGATATTGTCTCAAAAAAAGCTAGGAAAGTAGCTGTGTGTGAAGCCCTGGGTTCAAACCCCAATACCACAAAACAGAAATACCACATACACCAAAATGTGAAACTAGACCCACTAGAATGACAATTAAAAAACAAAACAAGAGAGCCAGGGATTTAGCTCAGTGGCACTGCACCTGCCTCACAAGTGCAAGGTCCTGAGTTCATCCCCAGCACCAACAAACAAACAAAACAAGAGTTGAGTATGGTGGTGCAAGTCTGTAATGTCAGCACCAGGGAGGCAGAGACAGGAGGGTCACTATGAGTTCGAGACCAGCCTGAGCTACATAGTGAGACCCTGTCTCAAAAAACTAAACCAAACCAAACCAAACCAAAACCCAGAAAACAGCAAGTGTTGGCAAGGATATAAATCAGAATCCACATGTGCTACTAGTGGGAAAATAAAAGATGCAACTGTTGTGGAAAGTAGTATGGCAATTCCTCAAAAAATTAAAATCATCATATGATCCAGAAATTCTACTAAAAAAACAAAACAAAACAAAATAAAAAACAAAAAAACCCAAACAAACCTGAAAGCAGGGACTCAGATACAGTAAGCCCGACTCACAAATGAGTTCCATTCTGGGAGTTCATTCATAAATTTGACAAAGTGAGTCTTAAAGACCTTTGACACAAATATACAATGTACATTGCTCTGTGCTTCCTAGTCCCCTCCATGTCACTGCTGCTTGCTTCAGGACATCCTGCACCCTGGCTGAGCACTGTCCAGTACGCACACGGCAGCACAACTGTGACAGTATCCAGCAGACACGTGAGCTACTCCAAGCTTCACATCGACACCCCAAGCTCGCATCTACAAATGTTCCTAAAGTGGAGTCCATTTACTGTTATTCCTGTTTATAACAGCATTACTCATAAAAGCCACAAGGGGGAAGCTACCAAAATGTTCACTTAGAGATAGATGAATGGGTAAAGAAAATATGATTCAATGGAATGAGAAATTATTGTTTAATGAATATGGAGCTTTGGTTTGTGAAGATGAAAAGTTTGGGAGATGGATAGTAGTGATGGCTGCCCCAAAATGTTAATGTACTTAATGCCACAGAACTACAGAATGGTTAAAATTATAAATTTTATGTTAGGTGTACTTTAATACACAAAACCTTAGACTGAGACCTAAACCATGGTAGGCCCATGCTTTCACAGTGAAAGCTGAACATTCTCCAAGGAGGTCACACTCTCCACCTCCAATGAGGCCATGAAGGAAAATCAACAAGGAAGAACTTCCTATAAGGCACATCCAGGAGCCTTAGAGAGCAACAGACTAAGAAGTCTTTCCTGTAATGAAAGCCAGGTCATCAAGGAACTTCCCCCAACCCCAGAGAATAGGTTAGCCATGCCGGGCCAGTGGGAATTCAGAAGGGCTTCAGACCAGACTGCTGTATCTCTCCTGAATCTTTTTCAAAATGGGAGTCTGAACTGAGGTTATTCTTTTTTTGATCTACTGGACGTATTTGTGAAGTGCAGATACTTTGTTTTCTTAGTGCATAAATCACCACAAAGAACCATACCTGAAGCTGGTTGAGAAACTTCAAGCTGAACAAAATGACCAGATGAGATTTGGGTGTCATTTCCCTTGAGGACAGACAAACGTTTCTAAGAGGAAACAGGTACTGGCTCCTGATGTCACACAGTGACATACAAATATCTGTGTTCTTGTCTTTCTGAACCCACAGCAAGACTTCACATCCCACCAGGACCACCAAATTAACAAATAAAAATAAGGATCCCCAGTACCATTTCAATTTCATATAAACAAAGAATTCCTTAGCATAAGTATGTCATATAAACTATCTGGAATATAATTTTACTGAAAAATTATTTGTGGCAACTCTACTCTCTTCTCCCTTGGAATAGATGTGGCCACCTGACTTGAGTTTAGCTTGTGGAAGGTACATGGGAGTAGGCTGGCCTCTTACTACCTTTCTAGAGAATCACAAAATACAGAAGTCTAGGTCCCCGGTGAGTGGACATAGGCCTTCCTTCCCAAACCTATAGAACAGCTCTTATAATTAAGCCACTGAGTTGTGGGAGGTGTTACAACAGTCAGCCTATCTTGAAATACATCCCTAAAGTTTTTTAATTTTTCCTCTCCTAGGACTGAGGATTGAATCCATGGCCTTGTGCATGCCAAGCACGTGCTCTATACTGAGCTACATCCCCAGATTCTCAATAGCTTTTTTCTTTTCATTAAGATTTTTGGTACATTTTAGGTATACAACATAGTAACATTCATCATTGGACATTTGTACCTTTATATAATCTATCTTGGTTATTTTTTCCCCATTCCACTGCCCTCCCTTCCTTCCACCTCTCCCTATTTACAAAGACTTTGTTTCCATTTTTCATTCTCATATTAATTCCATTCCCTTCTTTCCTTTTCCCATCCCCTCTTCCACTATTAGCATTTTTTTAAAAAACAGTGTCTCATTATGTAGTCCAGGCTGGCCTCAAACTCACAGTGATCCTCCTGCCCTAAGTGCTGGGATTACAAATGTGTGCCACAACTGGCCTCTATAGCTTTTCTTATCCTTTCCTTAATCTTAACAGCATATGACCCAGTAACCATTTCTTTCTTCTTGAAACTCTTTTTCTGAGGATATTACTTATTTGTAATCCTTTAATGATGACAATGAAACAGCTATCATTCGTGAAGTTCTTACTATATGCCAAGCTCTATGCTAAGTGCTTTATTCTTTTTTGTACCAGCGATCGAACTCAGGACCTTGCACTTGCCAGGCAGATCCTGTAATGCAGAGTTAAATCCCTAGCCCCTAAATGCTTTATTCATATAACTACTCTGTGTGAGAGATGCTATGATCCTCACATTTCAGACAAGAAAGCAGGTTTAGAGAAGTCACTTGCCCAAAGACTTTGTTTTTTGAGACAGGGTCTCTCTATGCAGTTCAGGCTGGTTTTGACCTATGTAGCCCAAACTTGCAGTGATCCTCCTGCCTCAGCCTCCCCAGGCTGGGATTTCAGCATGCCCGGCAACTTGCCTAAAGTCTTACAACCCCTTCGTCTTTCTCTATAAACTTCCTTTTAGCAATTTCATCCAATGGTATGGCTGCTGTAATTATCATGTGTGTGGATGGCTGCCTGACCCCTTTGCTTGTGTCCAGTTCCACTTTTCTGGCATATAAATGTGCTGCTGGCATGGTAAACTCAGAATGTCCAAAATGCAACCATTCCTTTGTTATCACTGTTCCACTTTTTTTGTTTTGTTTTGGTTGAGACAGGGTCTCACTATGTAGCTGAGACTGACCTGGAACTTACTATGTAGCCAAGGCTGGTGTCGAAATCACAGTGATCCTCCTGCCTCAGCTTCCCGAGTGCTGGGATTACAGGCATGTGCCACCACACCCGGCTTTAAATGATTTTTTTTTTTTTTGGTACGGGGGATCGAACTCAAGTCCTTGCACTTGTGAGGCAGGCAGTAGAACCACTGAGCTAAATCCTCGGCCCCTTTTCAAATATTTTTGACTCAGTTGAATTCACAGATGTGGAACTCATGAACTGGCAGGCCACATAAGCAATTTACATGTCACAGATCAGTAAACTAAGGCTCAGTATCTGGCTCAAGTTTACATACCTACGACACAGTGGAGCTGGACTTGGGGCTGATTTCAATGCCTACATCTCAGTAAAAACACTGCAATTACACTCAAACTAAGCTCTCCTTACCTATTCTACTTCCTGCCTTCTATACCCATTCTATACCCTTCACTTTCAAATCCTAACCATCCATCAAAGCCCGGCTCAACTACCATTTCTCCACAAAGTCTTTTAAGGTATTCCAAGTGGGAAGGAATCTATTTTGTATGAATTTACAGAGTACTTGTTCTCTCCCTTTCCTAAGTATACAATTAAAATTTTAATTCATCTGCATCACACAAAGTTTAAGGCAGGCTTCAGTGGTACACTCCTGTAATTCAAGCACTTGACAGGCTGAGGTAGGAGGATCACAAATTTCAGCCCAGTCTGGGCAACTTAATGACTGAGACTATCTCAAAATAAAAAAATAAGCCAGGCATGGTGGTGCACACCTGTAATCCTAGACTTGGGAGGCTGAGCCAGAATTGCTGTGAGGTCAAGACTACCCAGGCCTCTAGCCTAAAACTACATAGTGAGACCCTGTCTCAAAAACAAAACAAAACAAAAACAAACAATAAATGAATGAATGAATAGAAAAGACTGGGGATAGGAACATAACTCAGTGTGAAGGCACACCACTCACAGTTCAAACTGCTGGATGTGGTGGCACACACATGTAATCCCAGCTATTTGAGAGGCAAGAAGGTTATAAATTTGAGGTTTGCCTGGACAACTTCAAAAAAATAGCTGGAGAGCCTGGGATTTAGCTCAGTGGCAGCACACCTCGAAAGCACAAGATCCTGAGTTTGATCTCCAATATGGGGGTGGGGGGGTGACAGTGGAGGTATAATCCTGTGCTAGGGCACTTGCCTGACATGTGCAAGGTCCTGGGTTCAATGCCTTGGGCAAAAAAAAAAAAAAAAAAAAAAAAATT
>NW_022900935.1:19664114-19672062 GCF_012274545.1 Fukomys damarensis
CGTGGGAAAAAAAAAAAAAAAAAAAAAGAATTATTCAATTCCAATTTCTTTCTTTTTTTGGTACCAGAGATTCAACTCAGGACCTTCTACTTGCAAGGCAGACACAGTACCCACTGTACCAAATTCCTGGCTCTCAATTCTAATTTTTTAAGCCTGTATATGCATCTTTTGATGAAGGTTAGAGGGTCTGTTAAAAAAAAAAGGGAATAACTCACCCCACCAAGGGGGACTGGTAAAGACATGTCAAACACTCCCTTTCTGCCCATCTTCATTAAAGAACAAAAAAGCATCTACTTCTAGTTACACAAAGCCCAAACCTGTTTGGTTTCTGTTTTAGCAGGGTCTCAGAAGGAAATGACTTTTCTCTGAAATTGTAGACGCCCAACCCAGCTGTGGTATTGTTAGACCTCAGGGTAAACAGGAAGCTTCCTGTCTTGGGCTCTTCATGTTCCTCTTCCAGACTATTAAAGACTGTTAATAGGATGGTAAAAGGACAGCTGCTGGCCATAAAATCAGCTCATTCCTTAGATCCTTACAGAATAGCAACTAGACCTCTTTCCAAGGTCAGAGAGAAAACTTTGTACTTCTTCAACTTGTACCAAGTGTGTCCACCTACCTAGGGTCTTCAGGCATATGGTTTCTGGGAGTGATTAGATCCAGTGTGACAGTTACACTGAGACTGCTGAAGTTGGAATTACATCTTCTAGGAAAGGAACAATCAATTCTATTCCCTAAAAGCAGGCAAAGAGAAGCCAAGAGCAAAGTGCCCAGTGTTCTGAGATAGGCAATAAAGGGTTGAAACAGGACCTCAACTCCTCCTGCACACAGGGTAGAAATCCCTGGATTTGCAGCTGTTGGTGAGAAGAGTGAGAAGTTTCTGCCAGCTGGAAAGACATTAGGGCAGGGGTGATCATCTTTTGCCAAGGAGGGCACTCGGTGTCTTGGCAGAAAGCGGAGGGCAGCCCTGATCTGTGTGTACATTTTCAGAAGCATTTGACTCCAGACCAAATGCTTGGCTGTGTTAGTGCTGTGGCAATGAGTGGGAATGCTTATTGGCCAGACTGACCAGAGGCTCCCACAGAGGGTGTTGGTCCTGGGCCAGGAGCTTCCCTTCAGCTGGCAAGTTTAGCCTTCTGTCAGGGACAGAGGGAGTGTGTCCAAATTCCAACTCTCGGGGCTCTCCAGAAGCTACTGATGATTACCCATCTGTTTTGAAGAGTTTTTGCTTATTGGAATTTTTGGCTCAAATAGGGAATAAGAGGGATGATGATACAGAGCCAAACTCATACCTGGCTCAACGAATGGGTAAAAACCGTTCCATAGGGTCAGTGATCTTACTACTACTAGTGACACACACACAACTAAAAGCAGGGGAGATGCCATTTCAACCTCAGACTTGCCTACAATTTACTCTTTCAGGCTGCTGTGTTGGTGCCTCTGACTAATGTCTATCAAGTAAGTAAGCACAGGCACTTGAGAATGACAGGAAAACCAGTTACTTTATGCAGGACAAGGAGCCTTATTTGCAAGGTGTCACTATTTTTGCCTTGTTCAAAGAAAAGATCACTGCAATTACTTCTCAGAGTTGCACCCAGGGGTGTAGTATTTTCTTCTAAAGGCTGAAAGCAGAAGAAATGGAGATACTTTCTTCTAAAGTTACATTTGAGCATCTACTAAGTGGTTAGACTGGGGTGATTCTGTTGTTTAAAGCACCCCCTCAAGATTTTCAAGCTGAAAAGGACCTATAAGCCCCGCTTCCCTAGTAATGAAGCATAGCAACTCCCCTAGTTTGAAAGGCTGTAACACAGGTTCTCAAACTTGCCCAAGATAATACAGCTGGGGTTATATTAAGACTAGAATCTGGGGGGCTGAGAATTTAGCTCAGTGGTTCCACCACCTGCCTTGCAAGCACAAGGTCCCAAGTTCTACAAGAAAATAAAAGACTAGGATCTAGGGCTCTCCTGCCACAGAATTTTTTTTTTTGGGGCGTGCCAGGAATCAAACTCAGGACCTCATACCTGCTTGGCAAGCACAAGGCCCCAAGTTCAATTCCCAGTACCAAAAAAATTAAAAAGGGAGAGAGACAGGATCTTGTTAAATTGCCCAGGTTGGGTTGAAATTTGTGATCTTCTTGCCTCAGCCTCTCAGAATGCTAGGATTACAGGTATTTGCCACTATGCCCAGCTTCCTGCCATTTTTACCCCAAGTGATTTTATTTATTATTATTTGATGCTGGGGAATCAAACACAGAGTCTCACATACTCTATAAAAGAGCTATCGCCCAAGCCGTGATTATTTGTAAAAATATAATTAATCGCATGCATAACTCAGTTATTTAATTAGCATATCTTTGTAAGATTTTTTATATCACACAAGAAAAAATCTTCGGAAATATCCCATTTAGAGAAGATAGCCCCACTTTCCTACTGGCGCACTGTCTAGGCCTACACTATCTTGCGTGGACTTCACCAGAGCCTTTGATCAAGCATACATTTAAATAACTTACATTTAAATGTATATGTGAGTCAGGGGCAGATTTAAGACTGTCTCTGCTATGCTAACTGCCTAAACAGATCCAGGGGTATTTTAGACTTGGAACACGACTTATAGTGAAGATAGTAATTACTGCATAACTTGTCCCAGAAGGGTCTCTCTAGTGGCTCATGCTTCTCTCACTCCTAGCCACTACCCAAAGATGAGGGTATTTCAGAGGGTTCCAATGGACAGAGCAGGGATTCCAGGGTAGCACAGGAAGCCCCAGTGTGTCTATTAAGTTTCAGACCCTAGATTAAGTCAGCTTCCAGGTTTCAGCTTATTCCTCAAGACTTTAGGTCACGTCCAAGGCAGGAAGTTGCAATGTAGGAGTAGTCCCAGGAGCCAGTAAGTCAGGAAGTAGCCTAGAATGTATCGTGTGACTGGAGAACAGGTTTTCCAGTTGTACAAAAGTCCCATGATAGAATTTCTGAGAACCTTTTGTCCTGATGCGGAGTCTTCCACAAGAGGCTTCCAAGGCACTGTCTCTGGGGATCTCAACAGTGACTCTTGATCTTGAAGTAAATAAGCTGGAAACCAGTACACAACAGGAGTGGAGGAGCCCAAAAACCTGGTGAGAACCTAGAAATCGTAAGAGAGGGAAAACCCACACATTTATGGGAAGGTCACTAATGCAAGCTGGATCAGCCTGGGGGTTCTCTGCTTCTGGGTGAATTATGACCCAATGATTAGAATTACACTGCACTAGAAAAGCAATTCAACAAAGCCAAGGATGTGTGTTATAAATATGCATGTGACACCTGCCAGTCAACATCCATGTTACAAACATAGCATCAGACTATTTACAATAATGGGACAATCAGGCTGGGGATTTAGCTCAGTGGTTCTGCTGCCTGCCTCACAAGCACAAAGACTCGAGTTCGATCCCTGGTACCAAAAACAAAAACAAAAAAACAAAAAAACAAGCACAAGGACCCAAGTTTGATTCCTGGTACTAAAAAAAATAAAAATTGCCGGGCATGATGGTACATGCCTGTAATCCTAGCACTCGGGAGGCTGAGGCAGGAGGATCGCTGTGAGTTCGAGACCAGCCTGGGCTATATGGTAAGTTCTGGGTCAGTCTGAACTACACAGTGAGACCCTGTCTCAGACAAACAAAAAACAAACACACAAATAGAATACACTGTATTCTACAGCAGCTCAGAGAATCTCACAAATAGCTAACATGTGTCTCCAAAAGGTACTGCTAAGGGAGAGGTCAACGTGGAGACAAGACTTCCCAGGGGATGCTGAAACCAAGGCCACAGCCAAGAACAAAAGACATAAGATCAACCCCTCCTAATCCTTCTGTATTGTCACCAGTCCACACAAGACATCTCCTCTGAAAACAGCACCTGCCTGAGCTCTACCTTGTTTCCAGAAGCCTACATGGGTATATTTGCACATTAGGGGAAGGTCCCCAAGACATCCTCCATGTTTATTCCTATAGCTGTTGAATCAGGTCCTTTCACAATCCTCATGTCTCCACCAACCCCATCTGCCCAGAGTGTTTCTCCTTTGCTTTTTATGGAAAATCCTTTCTTATTCTTCAGGATGCATGTTGTGCTCACTTCGGCAACACATATACTTCAGGATGTGTCTTCAATACAATGCCTCCTCCAACTACTTCAGTGAGTTAGCTACTTCTACTCCTCAATACTTCACCTGAGGTTTTAAAAAAATATTTATTTTTTTATCTCAAAACAGCAAGCCCTATTCCATCCCACTATACTCTAACTGTATCTGTTCAATGTCTGTCTGCCTGTTTATGCCATAAAACTCATGCAGGCAGCAATTTTATTGTGTGTTCCATCCTGAGGTATGATTCAGGGTCTGGTACAAAGAAAATCCCCAACTGGTTGTTGAACAAACATATTAGGTATCAGTCACTCAAATGCGAGAGGTTAATTTGTCTTCTCTGTCCTGAATGTTTTGCCTATATTCACAGCTTTACCCCAAGGAGGAATTTATCTCACCTGAACGTGCATGCACAGACCTCCGAACAGCAGCAGAGATACAGCGTGAACCAGGTAGACGAACACCTGTGGACTGAGGAAGCCGAGATTGTACTTCTCTGCAGTCTTACTGTTCTTGTTCCTTTGAAGTCCAAGTGTAAGGCAGAACCAAGGATGTGTGGTCACGTAGGTCCAAGTTGCCCAGGAAACCAATATAGCCACTGGCGCAGCCAGAAGAAAATTGGGCACCTGCTTGAACTCATAGTATCTCAGAAAGCCAACATTCCAGTAGATATCCTGGATATAGCTGTATATTAGAGGAAGATCCCAGGAGCACCACGGTGGCTCATTTCCATCTGCAATCCGATAGCCCCTGTCCACAGCTAATTGGACCAAGGGCTCAGGAATGGAACGGGCTGAACCTGACAGACAGAACTGGGTATATGCGTAATACTGAAAGAGGGCAAAGGGAAGGCTAAGTGTGAGTACTGACAGGCACACAGAGGCCACCAGCTTAAAGAACTGTCTTAGGGGGTTTGACACCACAAGAGAAGAGAAAAAGCCTCGGCACTGAGAATGCAGGAGGAAGCCAACACTGACCAGTCCATTGGAGCGTACCCCAGTGGCAAGAGCAAAGAGCAGCCCACTAATCCAGCTTCGGCCTCTCTCTAGCTGCCCCATAGCGCTGAATGTAAGGAAAGCAAACAAAGCTTCTGAGTAACCAGCTGCCAGGAAAACATTCGCAGGGCTGAGGCAGAAGAGCAGTGCTGCATAAAAGGCCTGGCGGGGACAGCGCAAAACTAGACAGCCCAGGTCATGAAGTACTACTGTGGCCAGCACGGAAAACAAGGAGTTGAGTGATGCTACTGAAATAAGCAGGCAACTCCGTTGGCTCAAAAGCCCCCGCAAGGGTCTCAACAGTTTAGTCCCTACCACCAACGCCAAGGGGAAACCAGGGAAGAAGGCAAAGTTGTGCTCATAGAGGTAGCCATGCTCAGCAATGAACAGGAAGTGTTCAGCATCCCAGCGAGAGAGGCCGCCCAGAAGACCTTCCACAAGCTGGTCCACACAACCTGAAGGAGCCAGGCGGGGAGGAGAAAAGGCTTCTGCATGATGATCTGGGATGATGGCATTGAAGAAGGCCTGTGGGGTGAATGAGAACCAGGATTTTAGTTGAGTAATTGAAAGAAAAGAATTATCACCTAACAAAATGAGGAAGACCAGCTCAATGGTAGAAAGCTTACCTCATATGCATGGGGCCCTGGGTTTGATCCCCAGTACTGTAAAAACAAATAAAATAAGAAAGAGTCCAGCACTCGGGAGACTGAGGCTGGAGGAGGATCACCACAGGTTTGAGGCAGGGGGAGGGGGAGGAGAAGGAGGAGGGAGAAGAAAAAAAAAAGTCAAACAAGTGTGAGGCGTTGACGTCTATGAATAGAAATCGGGGTTGAAGATACAAATTAGAGATGGAAGTGTATGGATGGACAGTCTTATAGGTATAAGACTGAAGGAGATACCGCCTTCACTGCAGAAAGAGAACAGATCTGAGTGAAGCCACTGACATGTCAAGTTAAGAGGTTTGACAGGAGATGAGGGTCCACCATGAAGATAAATAAGGAACAGTGAGGTGGGGGGAAATCCAGGAGGACACACAATCTTAGAACCAAGGGAAGAACAGTAGGGAGCAACTTTTTTTTTTTTTTTTTGAGACAGGGTCTAAATATAGTTCAAGCTGCCCTTAAACTCACTATGTATATAATCCAGGCTGGCCTTGAACTCGAGGTGATCCTTTAACTTGGGCCTTCCAATTGCTGGGATTATGGGCATGTACCACCACATCCAGCTAGGGAACAACTCTTTTAAATGCTGCTGATAGGTTGAGTAAAATGGGGATTGAACTCAGTAATGTGAAAGTCCCTAGTAAGTTTGACCAGAGCTATTTCAAGGGAGTGAAGAAGAAAGAAGCCTCTCTAAATAGGTTCAATACCAGCACTCAGGAGGCTGAGGCAGAAGGATCACTGTGAGTTTGAGACCAGCCTGGGCTATATAGGGAGTTCCAGGTCAGTCTCAACTACATAGTGAGACCCTGTCTAAAAAAAAAAAAAAAGGTTCAATAGAGAGTGGGTGAAAGAAAACTAACTTCAAGAGTTCTACTGTAAAAGGGAGCAGAGGAATAGTGTAGCAGGTGTATGACAATGTAGGGGTCAAGAAGGAAAAAATTTTTTTCCTAGTACTGGGATCGAACTCGGGACCTTGTGCTTGGAAGGCAGACACAGCACCACTAAGCTACAACCCTGACCCTAAGAGAAAAATTTTGAAAGTAGGGAGCCACTGGGAATTATCCAGTGAAAAGGGAATCACTGAATATGTAAAACAGAGGGGAAGCTAGCCATAGTAACACATCCCTATGATCCCAGCACTCAGAAGGCTGAGGCAGAAGAAGCACCACAAGTGTGATGCCAAACTGGACTATACATCTAATCTGAACTAAAGAAGAAAAAGAAAGAAAAGGAAAAAAAAAAGAGTGAGAATAGTTGGGCAGGTAATAAGGGTAGGAATCTGTTAAGACAATGGAGGAGCCAGTCTTACAGACTATTCATACACCCTTCAGTAGTGAAGGCCTACTAGGTACAGACGTAGGTAGGTAAGGTGATGGATATGGTGAGAGCACATAAAAGGTCTTTCCCAATGCCTTGGATTTTTTTGTTTTCATTCAAGAAAATAAGTTATCAATTGAAAGTATTACGAAAAAACTGTTAGAGATTTGAGAAAAGAGAAAAACATGTAAAATAAATTACCTATTGGCCAGGCATTTGGGAGGCTGAGGCAAGAGGATCACCATAAGTTCAAGGCCAGCCTATGCTACAAAGTGAGTGCAAGGCCAGTCTGAACTACACAGTGAAATACTACCAAAACAAAAAAATTTACGTATAACCTTCAATTTCAAAATAGTTTGTGCTGTGAAATCACCCAGAGTTTCAAAAATACTGATCCCTGGGACCTCCCAGAGATTTCATGATTTGAATGGCATGGGGCACAGCCTGGGAACTGGACTTTTCTTTTTAAGTCACCCAGGTGATTCTGATGTGCAGAACTTTTTGAAAGAGAGTGGATGGTTAAGAAAAATATATCAAGATTGCCAGGTGACACTAACATCTCACTTGGATTAGTAATCTTGCACAAACAATGAGTTATTAGTACAATTATGTCCTTTTTCTGAGTAAACACAGATGTGGAGGAAGAAGAAAATTCGATTTAACCTAGGTTGGACTTGTCTTATGAATAACGAATGCATAGGGAGACAGGACAAAGGGAGTTCAAAGTATATGCATAGGAATGATTATGAGACCACTGAATCTCATCTGGATAAAAAAGAGAGGCAAAGGGCTGGGGATTTGGCTTAGTGGTTCCACTGCCTGCCTCACAAGCACAAGGGCCTGAGTTCAATCCCTGGTACCAAA
>NW_022900935.1:19672073-19712694 GCF_012274545.1 Fukomys damarensis
GAGAGAGAGAGGGAGGGAGAGGGAGGGAGAGGGAGGGAGAGGCAAAGCCATGAGAGGTTGGGTAGGCAAACAGTGGGAAGTCAATGGATTATAACTCCTAAGAGGCTAGAACTAGGGTAATAGGAGTCAGATGGAGAGACAGGCGAGCGTGGGTTCACAGATGGGATGATTAAAACAGATTATCTGGCAGGGCTTGGGAATACAGGGTGATAGAATGAGAGTGGTGAGGACAAGGAAGTGAGAGACCAGGGCACAATGAAACCACAAAGACATCAACAGAATCAGAGGGGCAGTGTGACAATGGACAGGACACAGTGACAGTGAACCATGAGCTAAACTTTCAAGGAATAACTGTCACTGATAGAGATGGCAGCAATTATGAAGAGTAACTGAGGATATTGCTACAGTTGATGGTATGTGCTTTAAAGCTAGAAATAGTGGGGATAGAGGGAGGAGATAATGAAATTTTTTTGTTTTTTGAGACAGGGTAGCCTCAAACTCATGGGGATCCTCCTGCCTCCCAGTGTTGGGATTATAGGCATGTACCACCATGCCTGGCTCATTTTTTTGGTACTGGGGATCAAACTCAGGCCCTTGCACTTGTGAGGCAGGCGCCAGAACCACTGAGCTAAATCCCTGGCCTGGGTTCATTTCTAATGTTTAAATGTCATTTTCCCCATTAGACTGTCAACTACTTAAGAGAAAAGAGACAACTGTTTTTTGTGGATTCTTTTCGCTTGTTTTTTGTAGTACTGGGAACTAAACACAGGGTTGCTCTACCACTGAGCTATAACCCTAGCCCATTTTATTTTTTAGTATGAGACAGGATCTAAATTGCACATGCAGAACTCAAACTTGCAACCCTCTTGACTCATCCTCCCTCAAAGCTGGGATTATGCCCTGCTAAGAACATTCTGCACTCACCACATAGCATTTCTTAGAATACAATAGGTACTTAATAAAATTTTGGTGGTTGAATGAACTTCTGGAATTGAGGAATTTGCTGTTTCCAAAATCTCCAACTGAATTAGAATTCAGCTGTCCTGTTCCTTATTCTAGATGCTGACTTGCAGTATTGTTCTTTTGGTTCTGCCAAAAACAGCTGATGCTGGTTTAGTCATTGAGTCAGTTTCCCCAGCCTGGCAATAACAGCATAACCCTTTTTTTTTTTTTGGCACTGGGGATCAAATTCAGGTCCTCGTGCTCACAAGGCAGGTGGCGGAACCACTGAGTTAAATCCCCAGCCCTATATAACCCTATTTTTCAGGCTTTTTTTTTTTTTTAGACAGGGTCTCACTATGTACTTGAGACTGACCTGGAACTCACTATGTAGCCCAGGCTGGTCTCGAACTCACAGCGATCCTCCTGCCTCAGCCTCCCAAGTGCTGGGATTATAGGCGTGCGCCACCACACCCAGCTACCAGCCAGGTACCTCAGAGAGAATGGTACTGGTGATATAAAAGCATGCATAATTATGTTAATGTAACATGTCTAGGTATTGGCATACAGTTAACAACATTCACTCTTTTTTTTTTTTTTTTTTTGGTACTAGGGTTTTAACTCAGGACCTTGCGCTTGGGAGGCAGGCAGTGGCACCACTGAGCTAAATCCCCGGCCCAACATTCATTCATTTATGAGCACTGAGGACCCTGAAGCCCTGGGCACTGTGCTAGGCATCAGGGGCAGTCTTTGGGGAAAAGGAGCTGCAAAGGGGCAGATGCACTGAGAACTTTCTGTGGGTGAGGCAACAAGGGGAGACACTTGGGTAGATAAGTCATTACTGATAAATAAATATACACAGGTGGTCTTAGGACTTGCACAGTGTCACCTTTTCCCCTCATCTGACTGACACTGTGCTCCGTGTCCTGGTGAGGGCACCCAGGAAATACTTTGAGCTGTCGCATCTTAAAAGCATCACTGTTTGCTGGAAAGACTGTCAGATCATTAAAGTCTGTTTGAAAGATGATTACCTTGTGAGGTAAGAAACCTGGGGTCTGCCGCCGCCTGCATTGCAAGCGCAAAGTCCTGAGTTTGATCCCTAGTATCATAAAATAAACTTTGGTCCTTCTCTAGCTTGTTGTACAGCTTTGGAAAATGGTATGAACTTTTGGGGCCTTTGCTTATTCATGTGTACAACAGGGTTAATACTGTTTCTAAGTTTCCTGTCCACTTTTTTTAAAATTTAATTTATTGGTACATTCTAGGTAGACAGTACAGTTACATTTATTACTGGGATCTTGTACCTTTACATGCCAGGTCTTGGTTCTCATTTTTTCCCCTTGTCCCCACCCTCCCTACACCTTCCCCTCCCCCCTTCAAACATGTCCACTTTTTGATTATAAAGTCTGTATCATAATTCCAACCACATGGAGGGGCACACCTGGGAGGTAGAAAGGAGATAGGAACTAATCTTTGTGCCTGGGCAAGTCATGCAGCAACAATGTGTTCAAGACAAAGGATCTGAGACTGACCTGTAGCATCAGAGTCAGGACACGGCAGCGTATCGCAAAACTCAGCACCTCTTTCCGGTTTGGGTCCAGGGGCCACATCTTCTCACCCACCAGGAATTCAGGTGTCCTGGTACCAGGACTGATCTTCCTTGTATCTCTAAACTCCAAAACCCAAGGAGGAAAATATCACATATAGGCTAAAAGCAAATGATTGAAAACATTCTTTACAGGAAGAACCACCCTCCTTCAGTATTATCGTGGCAAGCTTAATCAGGATTTAATCTCTAATACAAGATAAATTTCTAAAAGGCATAGGGAAGTGAAAGTATAGCACACTGCTTGGAGGAAGAAAATTCCAGAAACAGCTGAAACCTAAAGGATTGATAGGCATTGGCCTATCAACTTCCCAGAGGGAAAAGCATCTTGAAGGCAGATGGGACCAGAGTGGCACTTTGAAGCACTGTATTCGTGTTGGACAGTTCCATACAGAGAAGCTTGAAGCTAGAACACTAAGCTCACAGAAAACCTTTAAAATCCTGTTGAGTACTCCTGTGCAGGAACTAAAGACCCGGATTCAAATTCTGTCACTTATAAATTCTTATTTACTTAGTCTCTCTGAGCCTCAGTTCTTTACGTATAAAATGAGATCAGAATATCTTTTTGTTCCCCCATCTCACAAAATTATGATGATGGTGAAACGGCCTAATGTGTGAAGTGTTACACAAATCTACGATGTGGTTGCTATTTGGTGTTTGCCCTTTTCCTCTTGCCCAGAATAATACACTAGCTCCCAAACTAGAGTCCCGAAAGAGGGGCCCAAACCATTCCGGAAGACCATACTGATTACACATGCCAGCTGAACTCTCTGATGTGTGTTCAGCTGGTCTGTAAAACTAAGTGGAGAAGGAAAAGAAAACCACCACTCAGCAGGACTTCAGCCAGCTCCCACTGCTTAAACAAACTTAGGGTGAAGACAGAGTCTACTACTAGGGATGAAGAAAAACTTATTTTCCGTTTCTTTGTTCGAGTGGCAGCAATATATAAACAACTGAAAACCACTCTGAGGCAAGGAATGCACTTCAGCGCATTTTTTTTTAAACAATTCTTGGAGCTAATAGCAATGGTTCCTGCAGAACTTTCAAACACCAGCCTAGGAAATTAGAAAGGAAGGCAAGAGCATTAGAAGTACCTCATTGATTCGGGGTAAAGAATTAGCCTAAAAAAAAACAAAAATTTTTTTTCTGGTACCAGGGATCAAACTCAAGACCTTGTGCTTGCAAGGCAGGCACAGTGCCACTGAGCTAAATCCCTGGCCCACTTCTTTCTTTTTTTTTATCTGGACAATACCTATCAAACCTCTAGGTTTCAGCTGTTCTTGGAATTCTCATAGTCTCTCTAAAAATGTGCTATGCCCTCACTGTCCTGTGCCTTTTAGAAATTTATCTTGTGGTACTAGAGATTAAATGTAAGGCTTTGCAATGAACTACACTCCCAGCACTTTTTTTCTAGTTTTTATTTTGAGACAAGGTCTTGCTAAGTCTTCCAGGCTGGGCTCAAATTTTTGATCTTCCTGTATCAGCCTCCCAGAATGCTGGGATCCCAAGTGGGAGCCATCATTCCTGGTTTGCTGTCACTTCTTTAGGTTTTGAGGCAGGGGTTTCATATCATAACTGTATTCCTGGGGATTAACATAAAAACAGGATTTTGTGTATATGCTTGGGGACTGAAACAGTCTACTTCCAAGCTACATATCAGCCATTTCTAAAAATTTATTTTGAGACAAGTTCTTGATAAGTTGCTCAGGCTCGGCTTGAATTTGCAATCCTCCTACTTCAGCCTCCCCAGCAGGTGGAATTACAGGTGTGTGCCACCATGCCTAGCTTCTTCAAGCAAGCACCTTAAACAGAAGAGGTAGAGACAAGACACAGCATCACCAGTTCTCTAACTAGATGTAAAGTCACTGCTCAAGTATTACTCCCATCATATTTCACGTAAAGAGCAAAATGACAAAAAGAAGCTGCAGAAAAATAAAATCGTCCAGAAAGGGATCAAGGTTGGCTAATAGCAACAGTATTCTCTCCGTGGCACAAGGGGGCGCCTGCTGCTTACTCCATCACCAGGTCAGGAGGAAGGGAGGGGCCCTAATGCCACACTGGTTTCGCTCATGAAAATTCAGTTTAAAGTCAAAACTCCAGAGGGCAGCGGTATTTTCTGATTCTACTCAGTATCTCCAGTGTCTCACTCGTGGAATCGAGAGAAATCACAGAAATAGGCACACCCGACCTGACACGCTGTTCCTCTATTCTAGGGCGAATTCACAATTTTCCCTTCCTTAACTTCCACCCCCATGCAGAAGAGAAGTTGGGAACAGAAAAAGTGCTTAACCCACCTCTGCCTCGTGACCAGACTTGCATTCTTCCTTTACAGGGTCAAATTCTGGCCTCAGCGACCACAGACTTGTATCCCACTTAGTTTAAGGTAAACCAAGTAAAAGCAAAAGAAAGCCAATCAATTCTCCCTTCCAGCTATTTTCCAGCCTCACTTCCCATCAAGTCCCTGGCCAAATCAGGCTCGCTTTATGGCAAGGCATTTACAGATCAACTAGTTTCACTTTTATTTTCCCATGAGATAAACAGGATCCAAAGATCTCATTAGAGACAGTAAGGACTGTATAATTACCATCGCCATTTTATGGACGTGGAAACTGAGGCTCACTGGGGCCAAGCGACACACCCACAATTTGACCCTCATCTTCTCTTGCCTCTGAAACATCACCCACAGCCAAAGAGTACGTGCTCTTTCCCACACAGGATTGATTACACGCCAAGTCCAAGGCCTAGCCCAGTACTTCCTCCAATGACAGCATGCTCTTGCTGTATGCTTTCAGTATGCCCTGAGAATTTGGAAAAGCCTACGAACTGGACCCTCTGAGTAAGACTGACATCTTCGGTGGGGCGGCATCGGTCTAACCCAGCGTCCTCAGGGCCTAAGGCCTCGCGGGCCGTCTCGAGCCAGGAGTCCCTTCAGCCGTGTCTGAAGCCCGTGCTAGCCTGCTCCTTTCGGACAGTCCCTACCGGGGACATAGCCCCAACCCTCATTCCAAAGGAGCCTCGGCCCAAGAGCTACTCCCGAGGGAGCCAGCGGAGTCCGGACCAGGAACAGGGCCGGAAGCAGGCGAGGGCGGGAGGCCGTAAAGGAAGAGGCGGCGCCCGAGGACGTTATGGCGGAGAGGCGGGGCTCCACGCTTCTCCGCAGCCTTCGCCTCATTTCTCTAAGCCTCCTTTTGACAGCTTTCTTCCCTCCCAGAGATCCAAGACTGGAGAACGGGTGCCCTGGTCTTCGGTGCCTGTCCATCCCAACTGCTCCGGCGGGAACCGAATCGCAGCACCTCCATCCGGGGCCAGAGCTGACCGCACCTGCGCGCTGCCTCCGCCGACGGCGGCTCCGCCCCGCTCCTGCCCGGACTCGGCGTTGTCCCGCCTCTCTCGGCGACGGCCATGTTGACTCCAGGAGAGCGGGGCGGGGACCTCGGCTCGGTTTAGCGCTGCGGAGCATCTTCCCGCCTTGGTGTCACCTGAGGAATTCTTCCTCGCACTTCGACTTCCTCTCAGCTCCCTTCCGCGCCTTCAGTAGTACGCCGGGGCTGCAGTCTCAGACTCAGTGCTCTTACCCCGTTCACTGAGTTTCCAATGTGGGCTGAGGCTCTTGTAGTTGGAGTGCCCCGCTTCCTCTTCACAGAAGCCAGAGCCTTGCTTTCCTTTCTGACAGGCAAAAACAGCTCAGCACAGTGCCTGGTACACAACAGGTTTTCTCTGAAGAGTCAAAGAAAAGCCTTTTTGGGGTTTCTTGGCCAGCAGGGGTACCCTGTGTCCTGGGTGTGAACAAAGTGGGGGGTCCCCTTGACTTTCCCTTCCTTGCTACCCTCTATCTTGCTTCAGTACTCAGCCCCACCTCAGGTGGCTCCCTGAGAATGGTGCGGGGAAACCTTAGAGACACCTCTAGGACTCCTCCCCTCACTCAAGCAGTTTCTCTCATAGGAAATTGGACCAAATAAAAGGAAGCTAACTCAACAAAACCGTCTGTTAGGGAGGAGTAGCCAGTTGGTGCCTCTGTAACGGAAACTGTTAGAACAACTTTGCACCCTCTTTAAAGGAAACAGATGATAAATCCTTCTCCGTTGGTGGATTTCGTTTCTTGGGATTCCAAAGCCTTCTGTGGTTTCAGTTATCTGCCTTCCAAAACGAAGCTAGGGTCTGAGTTAGCCTCTGGCCACAGCCCTGCTCCAGGGAGGGGTTTATCTTCTCCAACAGCCACTAATGTGGGTGGGAACAAAGAGATGGCTGCTGTCTCTCCAGGCAAAGAAAACTAGTCCACTTCAATTCTTGGGGAGGTGGAGGGGGCAGGGGGTGGTTCGGACTATATCTTTTGATTCTTTGTAACGCATTTCAGGTCCTGAGACCTAACCCCAAATATTTGTTGTGTGTAAAGTGGATGAATGTATATTTTAGTGGTTTTGTGATGGAGAAAGAAAAAAAAATGAAGTTTAGAAGGCTTCTTCTCCCAGGTTTTTCAGTGGCATGCATTTTTTTTTTTTTTTCAGCTCCAGAGCCCTGTGAGTAAAATGGCAAAGTCTCAGGGCACTCTTGTGACTGGGACCCAAGGTTGTGACTTGAATCTCTAGAAGCTTATAAGGCTCTAAGCAGCACTCTATTTGCAAAGATAAAATTGAGAAATGGACTGTCCTTGTACTGTGAATTCACAAAAGAAAAAAAAAAAAGCCATGTATTTTCAGGGTTCTGTCCACACCAGATTCCCTCAAAAATCTTTTGTGACAACTCAGAATGTTCTCTAAAATCTCAACTGGCACCCTTTTAGAGGTAGGACTTTGTCCAGATCTTCAGCTCCACTTTTCCTGCAATTTCTCTTTCCTTTCCTTCTCTGCTACCCAACCCCCGCCCCTTCCACTCTGTTTCCTGTTTCATTTTCTGGCTCCTGCTTTGACAGGAAAACCAGGACGCTGAATTTTGTGTTTTGAAAGCCCTGGCTCCCTGTCTCTCCAGGTTCAAAGGTGGCTAGGAGGGATGGGAAGGGGTCTGGGGGCCTAATTACAAGAGGTAGAGGCAGCTCTCCTCAGTCTGCTTTTAGAGTCTGCAGCTAAAATGGAGGCTGCATCAACACAAGGAGCCAGCTGAGCTACCAGATCTGTGGAAAGAAAGCGAGACAGACATACCCCAGGGCTCTAGACTCTATACTTCCCCAGCCACTTCCATTAAGAAGCAGGTATCCCTCACCACCAAGAAATAGTTTTGTAATACAAATCCCTAAACAAAGCAATGCACCACTATTTTTAGAATTCAAAAGGGTACATCATTTCTGTTCCCTGAACTTGAAGGGCACTGTTCTTGCTATTACCCTCATTTGAAACATTTTACTACCACCCAGCCCCTTATATTTGGGGCTTGGTGGAATATCACCTGCTCAGAGGGGGTTTCTCTGACTACCAAGCCCTTCCTGTCCTATCCCATTATTCTTATTTTCTTCATAGCACTGAACACTGTATGCTTATCCTGTCCATGAATTTTACTTGTTTATTGTCTGTTTCTCTCTTCTGGAATGTAAGCTTCTGAATGTAATGGAAGAGCAGGACTCTTGCTCAAGCAATATATTCCCAGTGCTTACAACATTGCCTTGGAGATCGTATCTTCAGTAAAGAGCTAGTAAATAAATCAATTTGTTTAGCCAGATACCTATTGTTTATGGACGAGATAACTAAAGCTTATAAAGGGAAAATGACTGGACTAAAAGTTATACAGTAAGTGGTAGAGATGGGACTTGGCTGGGTTTTTGTTTTGTTTTGTTTTGCTTTTGGAACAGGGTCTCACTATGTAGTACAGACTGGCCTACACTATTCAGGCTCAGCCTCGGGAGTGATGGGAAAATACAGGGGTCCACACCACACCCAGTTCTCCTGGGCTGGTTCTGTCACTCCATATTATTTAATTTTTTCCCAGGTTTACTCCTTTCCCTCTCCTTTCATCCCACAGAGTTTAAAATAAAGTATTTGCTAAGAATCCTATATGGGGTACACTGTCTTACCTACTACTATTTCTTACTCTCATCTACACTTTGCTCTAGCAAATTCCTATTTAACCTACTTGATTTACTCAACACTATAGGAGTGCCTACCATGAGACAAGGGACAGAGATATTCGACTAAGCAAGACAGACACAGTACTCATGGAGTTATCTACCTTGTAGGATTTATAGTGTTTGGAAAAAAGTGCTCAATAAAGATAGGCCATTACAAATCCCTGAACAAGAGATCAGTAATGTTTCTACTGAAGGACTAGAAGTTAGGGAGTTTTCATAGAGCACTCATCTTCCTAGAGCAACCTGACAACTCATTCCTATTTTATTTTTAATTTTTTTGGTACTGGGAATTGAACTCAGGTCCTTGCGCTTCCAAAGCAGGTGGCAGAACCACTGAGCTAAATCCCCGGCCCATTCCTATTTTATTCCTTGCTCCTGGCTCCACATTTAGAGATCGTCTTGGCTCCAGGGTGGGTAGAGGGACAGCCCATGTATATATATTGACTCTCAGTAGCTCAATATCCTGACACTAAGCTTCCTACAACCCCTGTCCACAGACTGGAGTTGCTTACCCTGATCTGAGATGTGGGCTCCCACTGTAGGGTAAAAGTGACCATACTGGCCTGAATCATATCACTATCAAGTGTTAGCAAGCAAAGCTAGTGCACTTGATGACAAGTAGTGCTGCCTAACCAGAACTTTATGCTACTTCTTTCTACTATAGGTAAGACGACATTTATTGGCAGTTTTCCACATTGTGTCTGGTGACATATTCATCCTGACACCTACAGTCACACCAGTCTCATTCATTTACATTTTTTTTACCTCTATTGGATCTCTTGAATATGTCCATCTACCTCAGGTCAAAGACTTTGCCACGCTTCTAATTGCAGGAGCCAACACTGATGCTTCAAAGCCCATGGACAATTTTCACCCTTCCTTCCGTGTTTGCATTTTAATAGAAAACCATGATTCCACTGTGAGGCCTGGTGTGAAGAAGGCCTTAGCCACTTGGGGGTGGCAGTGGCTGCAAGGCTAAAGAGCCAATGAGGTTGAGAGTATTGTTTAGGCTGGACTTGGCTGCTTTCCCGCTATGAAAGAAGGCTAAGGTCATTGGGGGTGGGAGTGGGAAGGGAGGAGTCTGGGAAAAGAACTACTGGCCACACCCCTAAGTTCTCTACTGGCAAGGTTCTATTTACTTCTCAAAAGCAAATTACTCTCAGCTCAGTGGTTAGCAGTTCTGTTGGCTGTAGTAGCTCCAGTCAGAAACTGGAGACCAGGCTAGGCCCCCACTGCATTGCAGGGGAGCAGATAAAAGGAACCCAGGAAACCGAACTCCTAGGTAATGGTCCTTGTACAGCCCAGAAATGCACTTTCTAGATGAGAAAATGGAGCTCAGGAGGCAGAGAGCAAAAAATAGCCATTAGCAATATTGCTTACCAAAATATAGATGTGAAACCTCTCATTTAGTTTTTTTCCAGACAAGTCCTAGGAAGGCATCTTGGTTGATAAAAGGTTTTTCTCTCAATACAGAAACATTAATTATTCATTCATTCTGGTCCCTGACCTAAATATTAACAGTCACACTTAGTTTGATACACACTTGATTGAAATTCTTGGGACAATTTTACCTCATGCCAGATCCAAAAAAAACAAACCCTGCTTGCTGCACACCACAACATATATTTCCTGGTTGTTCTCCCATCTAGAGAGGAAGTATACTGTGGTACACTGGTAAGAGCACAGGGCTCAGTCAGGTGGGCCTTTCTTAGGATATGAACTTAGGCCTTCAGTTTGCTCGGCCTTTTCTCCCAATGGTAAAATCGGAGCTAGAACACTGACCCCACTGACAGGCAGGGCTGCTGTTAATTGTGATGCACTATGTACAGCATTTTAGTAGATACTCAGTAGAAAACCATCTCAATCTGACTTCAAAGTGTTCACAATCATTTTTTGCTGCTGCCCAATTTCTCCTCAGACCTGAAACCGAACTTTCTCCCTTGATTCCCTAAGGGGATGAATAGAGAAGTTGTATCTTGTGACATTAACGTCATAAAAAGCAGCTGCATGTAGCCAACTTCTACAGTATCACTCTACTTCTTAAATAAGTACCATGTGCCAAGGGATATAGCACTTCCCTGCCTTCAGAGCTTTTACATTCCAGTAGAGTGCAGGTAGATCAGCCAAGTGCTGTAAAAGTAAGGCAGAAAAGGAAAACAAGGCAGGGTAGTATTCTTTTTTGAAGGCCTGGGGGGTGGTGCCGGTGATGGAACCCGAGGCTTTGTGCATGCTAAATACATGCTCTTCACTGAGTTATACCCACAGCCCTTAAATCTAAAGTAAGACCTAAAGGAGATGAGGACTTGGGCCACACAGCTACCTGGTTAGAGAATTCCATGCACTGGAAACAAATACTATAAAGATCCTCAAAATGGAATCAGCCCTGTGTGGTGAAGTAAGCGATGGGGACAGATGGTGGTGTTAGAAAAGTAGCAGATAGACAAATGGAGGCTTTATATACAAGTTGTAAGGATTTGGATTTTTACTTAGAGGAACACTGGAGCTTGCTCTTGACTTTCAAGGGGTCATTATGGTTACTGTATTGAGATTCAACTGGGCAAAGTGGGAGTGAAAAGCCAGTGTGGACAGCACTGTAGAATGTAGGAAGGGGCTGCGTGTAGCGGCAGACGCCTGTAACCCCAGCACTTGGGAGACTGAGGCAGAATGACTGCTTAGAGTTTGGGGCTAGTGAGGACAAGGCCATCCTGAACTACATAACGAGACCCCGTCTTTTAAAACAAAAACTGCAGGAAGAATAGGATAGTACCTTGAATTATAATAATGGCTGGATTGAGATTATTATTTTTTGGAGACAGGGTCTCACTATGCAGTTCAGGCTGGTCTCTAAGTCATAGTGATCCTCTTGTCTCAGCCTCTCAAGCGCTCCAACACAGACGTGTACTACCATGCCCAACTAAGGATTACTTTCTGAAGAGGGTGCTAACAGACTAGATGTGGAAATGAAAGGTGTCAAGGAATTTTTTTTTTTTTCTCTGCGAAACGATGGAAGCTCAATCTATTTACCGAGAAAACTATAGAAGCAGGCTTCTTGGGAGGACAAGCATTTTAGCCTTCACATATTCCAATTAAATTTTTAGCAGAGGTATCAGGCAGACTTAGTCTGGAGTCAGAGGAAAGGGATAGCTTGGAGGTAGAAGTGATTGAGTCTGCCTTCAGGTAAATGGGTTGTCATAGCACTGGAATTTTTTGTTGTTGTTGTTTTTTGAGACAGGGTCTCACTATGTAGTTGAGACTGACCTGGAACTCACTATGTAGCCCAGGCTGCTGTTGCACTTGCAGTGATCCTTGTGTCTCAGCCTCCTGAGTGCTGGGATTACAGGTGTGTGCCACCACGCCCAGCCAGCACTAGAAATTTCTAAGAAAAGCTGGGGATGATTGGTGGTACATACCTATAATCCCAGTTATTTCAGCTACTTGGGAGGTTGAGGCAGGAAGATTACCAAATTTGAGCCCAGCCGGGATAATTTAAGAGTTTAAGGCAGGACTGAACTACACAGACCTTATCTTACACACAAGAAACAAATAACAAAAAGCTAAGAAAATAGCCTCTCTTTGCCATCTATTTCCAAGGTTTTTTTCCTAGACTACCATCAATTCTTTTGTAACTTAAATCCACTTTATTTCAATGAGTTAGCATGCTCTTCACGCCTGGAATTTCCTCTTGGCGCCTCAATCATCTCAAGTTTTCTTCTTTTCAGTACTAGGGATGGAACCCAGGGTCTTCCCTCAGACATATCTTCAGCCCTTTCTTAATTTTTATTTTGAGGGAGGATCTGATCAGGTTGCCCAGGCTCAGCGTGAACTTGCATCCTCCTGCCTCATCAGTCTTCAATTTGGACTGACACTGTGGAGGTTTGAAGTGGAATATGGAAAAGAGATGGAATATGGAAAAGGTCCACAATACTACCACTTAATGGAGAGAGAGCATACTAAGGGCTGTCTGTGAGAACAGGACTAGTATTTCCCACTCCCCACACAAAAGGTCAAGCTTTTTAGTAGTTTGAAAACAATAAAAGTCTCACAAGTCTTACCAAGATTTAATGTACATTTATTCTTAACACATGGAACATATAGTATAAAGATTTCATACTGAATAAATGATATTCATTAAGCCAAAAAAGGAAAAAAAGGAGGAATTTACATCAAGTTTTAGCTACATTGTTGAAATACAAATATGCAGATTTTATCACTGAAAAAATCTTAATTGTGTTTCTTCATCAGGAACTTCAACTGAACCTAGAACTTTTTCACACCTCGATTAGAAAGAAAATAAAACAAAACAAAAACCCAGGAAAAAAAAAAACTATAAGTTGATTGGCTGCTGAGACAGCAAGGACTTTTTACAGAGAGACCTGTACAGCATCACTCCAAGAGGGGCGATGTCTGGCAAGAGATTAAATAGCTGTGTCTCGCTTTGTGCAGGTCACGAACTTGTTAACTCGTCATACTATAAAGGGGCAGCTGGGAGGGGGACCAAACTGTGGGGGTCCAGGGGTATGTGCAATGTACAACGTCATATATATACACACGTGGCAGCGCAGCCGCTGCAGCTAAAGGTTAAAACCAGTTCTAAGAGGTGATCTCAGGGTTATTCATACAATCAAGGAGGAGAGAAAGAGGTCAGGGTGTTGTAGGTTCACACATGATACTTTGGGGGAAAAGCCTTTTTTTTTTTTCTCCTCAACGTTTAACTAAAAACATTTTAAAAACTACAGCTTGCTGCTGACCCAGCGTCTTCTCTCGTTTCCAGGTGAGACATTATTATTACAGTATGTTTACAGTATCAGGTGTACAGTACAGTACATGAAAGGGTCTACCTCTACTGCACAGGCCTCTCCAGTGAACAGGGTCTGCTCACAACTGCGAACTTCTTGGCTCCTGCAAGATTGTGAATGTACAACGATAAACCACACACAGTTCAGCAGTCACCTTTTTGTCCTTCAGGTTTTTTTTTTGTATTTTTTTCCTTTTTTTTTTTTTTTTTTTAACCATTAAAAACAGTTATGAAATGTGGCATCCCATTGATGCAAGGATTGGGAAAGCCATTTTTATTTTTATTTTTTCCCCAAACTCACTGTAAACAACAGTAACTTTGGTTAAAATAAAAAAAGTCTTCTATTTAGGCAGAGCTTTATCTTTTCAAATAGAATGGGGTCCTGAGGGAAGTAAGGTGAGGACAGGAACAGAAAGGTGTGAGGGGCAGGGGGAAGGAGGAGGAAGAGAAACAGGAGAGACTTTTTTCCCAAGGGAGAAGCTGGACAGCACAGGGTAAACTGGATTCTGAGGTGGTTTTGCATAAATAAAGGGCAACAGTCAGTTTCTAAGTTCTCCACACACGCACACACACACAGGGGGGAGATGTCCCACGGCTGTCATGACTGGCCAATTAAAAACAGTACATCACAAATGACTTGTGAAACCAATGAGTTCATCAACGGTGACACCGAGATGTCCAACAGCCGTGACTCGTACAGAGTGAACTCTGAGTGGTTCTCGTCCACCTTGGCCAAGGCAAGCAGCGCACGGGCAGCCCGCCGCATCATGTCCACACTAGTTGGCTCAAAGGGTGGGTTCTGCATGTGGAGGAGGCTGGCCTGACTCTGCTGGAATTGTGTAGCAGCAAGGCTGTCCTCGAGGAAGCCCAGGAGGTTGCCAATGCTGCCCTTCTGCACTGCAATGGCACGGGCTGCCAGGCTGTCCCCCTGTGCCAGGTTGGCTAGCAGTACCACCGCCATCTCCCGGCATACCGGGTTCTTTCGGTCACTGAGGAAGCGCACCATGGTGCTATACAACTTCTCCAGACGGCTGAAGGGGGGTGTGGCCAGGATCAGGTCCACATTGTTGTCCTGGATACTGAGTTTGCTGAGGGTTTCCAAGACCAGTCTCTGGGGGGAGAGAACGGCATTGGGGCCCAGGGTGGAGAAAGGGTCTTGGGCTTCAGCTGAAGGGCAAACTGCCCAGTGTAGGAGTCCATCCAGAACAGGTAGGCAAATGCTCTCAGGGTATGGGGAGAGGTCTAACTGCCCTGAGATGTTGGCGAGTGTGACCAAGGTGTTTTCCCGGAGCATCTCCAAGCAGTCCCACCACCACTCCACTTTGTTACAACTCACCCCTTGGTCCTGTTCTTCCTCTTTCTCATAAGTTAGTGGTGCCTGCTTCCGTTCTGGATGCTTGTGGTGCAGCAGGATCAGCTTGCCCAGAATGAGCAGCAGCCCTGGGTGTTTAGACATCTCAAAGTCGTTACCTGGCACGAATGACAGGCTTCGGATGGTATTGGAGACACAGATGCAGCGCTTGGCAAGTGAATCCTGCCAGTCCAGAAGGGTACACAATGGTGTCTCATCCTTACTGTGAGGTTCATCCTCTAGGATCTTGATGTTCCGGTGGCTCTGTGCTGGGCTAATGCCAAATGGAAACTTGCTGCTTTCCTTAGTGGCCTCTGCACTCTTGACTCCCTCCTCTGTCAATGTGCTAGACCGAGTAGACAACATATCATCCATAGTGGCTGTGATCCGTTTTTCTGGAAGGCCATCCGGTGGGGGTCCCTCCTGTTCTGTTGTCCCCAGTGTACCCTCTACTGTTATGACATGTTTCCGGGGGGCTGCTGAGCAGGGCACATGACACCGGGAAGGCAGCAGCTCTGCCTTGCTTTCAAAGTGGGTCTGGATATGCTCAGTGGTGTCCCCCCCACCAATCCGCCAGTGCAGCAGGCCACTGTCAAACTCCTGCACACGCCCAAGCTTATCTGAGCAGTCCACCACGAATGGGTCATTCTTTTGTACAATCTTTACTGGAAGCTTGTCAAACTTACTGATTAGCTTCTCTTCACTATTCTCTGACGCTGGTTTGTCCTTACCCAAAAAGGCCATCTCCTCATCATTTTCAATTACTTCTTCCTCTTCTTCCTCCTTTAGTTTAGAACCTAGAAGTTCTTCTTCTTCCTCACCCTCTGTTGGGGTTGGACTAGAAGCCTTGCTCAATCTCCCAGGGTCCAGTAGTGTTCTCTGTCCTGGGTCACCCACCTCATACTCCTTTAAAATGCCAAAGATCTCAATCAGGCATCGTCGGAAGTATTCCACAAGGAGCTCCAGTAACCCTGGGAGCTGAAAGAGAAAGCCCAGAGTAAATTAAGGGAGAAAAGAGTAATTGATTTGACAGACCTCTCAAGTTCTATCCATCTCTCCTCTCTTTTTGCAAGGGATCAAGCACAGGGCCTTGTGAAGTTTAGGCAACTAACTACTCAATGACAGAGCTACCCACTTCTGTCCAATCTTCCCTTTTCTTCTAGTCAGACACTAAGTATCAACCTGGTAGAGGCAGCCCCTCATTTTCCAAAGACTCCCCAGAGCAAACTGATCACTTTCATCTCTCCTATGCCTATGCAAAGTTCTTCCTTCTTTCAGAACTACCCCATAAGCCTGCCCTTAGCAGGATGGAAATTTGAGCCACAGCTTAACACTTCACCACTTATCTCTCAGCCTTCTCTTTCTCAACCAATCTTCTGCTTTTCTTTACTAGGCCAATTTCCTACCAGCTGGTCACTGACACTATCTCTCTATATCCCACTGCTAAGTGGAGCCTAAATCTAAATCTTCCAAAATGAGCAAAGGGAAGGGAATGCAGTGCAAACAGATATTCATCTGCTCTGTCTTCCAAGCTCCCCAACATTCCAGGAGGCTGGATCTCCATGAACCTTTCAGCATGAGTGGGACAAATCTTTGGCTCTTCAAACACTGATCTAAGCAAAAGGACCAGAAGACTCAACTCTTCTTGGCTCTTCCAAGTCTGTGTATCTCTAGAACAAAATACTGTACTGATCTCCAGACTAGCCTTTGGCTAAACAGTACAGCAGAAAAGGACAGAACAGGACAGGACAGGACAAGAAAAGATTAGATTACAGATACCGCAGTTAAAAACTCAATGCTCCCCATGATTCTGGTCACAAACTGAACTGGATGAGAATCAAATCAAATTTCCTCATAAGGTCAACAATGAACCTAACCACTGAATTTGTTGGCTACAAATTCAGACTATGTAGTTCATTCACTATGTAGCTCTGGGTGGCCTTGAGCTCATTATGTAGCTGAGGCTGGCCTTGAACTCACAGCTATACTCTTGCTTCAGCCTCCCTATTCCAGCACCTAACTTATGAATTGGATTTGTTCTCAACCCCTTTTGACCAGAATTGTGGAAAGAATGGAGTTCTTGAACCGAGGCACCACTGTAATAGACTTCAAAAGATCCAAGCTTGGATTCTGGCTTTTATAGGACCTAGGGGTATGAAATGATAAAAATTTGCTAACTTTAACAGGGCTATTCTGAGGTCTGAATAGAATACATCAGATGTCTAGCACATGGAAAATACTCAATCAAAACCCCATTCCTTTACTTTCTCACATGAGGCAATATTATGCAATGGAAAGGCTGTACTGACAGCTGTGTGAACTTGAGCAGGGATGAAACTCTGAGCCTCTTTACTCATCTCTAAATGGCTACAACTCCTGTTGGGGCCAAAGGACGATCAAAATGAAGTAGGATAGCACAAATTCTTCCCTGCTATTGGGAAAATTCAAGGTGCACTTCCTGTGGAGAGTGGGGCTGGAAAATCAGCTTTACAATAAAATGAGACAAAACCAAATACTCCCATCTATTCTCTATTTAAAGAAACTGAGGGGCTGGGGATTTAGCTCAGCGGTTCGGTGGTCTGCCTTGCAAATGCAAGGACCCGAGTTTGATCCCCGGTACAAAAAAAAAAAAAAAAAAAAAAAAAAAAGAAACTGAGATTGACAAAGTATCATTCAAAACAACAAGTTATAAGAAAGGGAAAAATAAACTGCTGATAGAAAGATCATGGGTTCTTGGTAGTCTAGACAATATGGTGTCCTCAGTAACATCAATAAAATCGCATCTTTTCTTCCCCCTTCTTTTCCTTTCTTTCTTTTTGGCAGTAGTGGGGCTTGAAACCAGGGCCTCATGCACCCTAAGCAAGTGCTGTACCACTCGACTACATCCCCAGCCTCCCAAATGCTGGGATTACAAATAGGAACCACCACGCCTAGCTTATTTTTTGTTTTGTTTTGAGACAGGGTCTCACCAAGTTTCCTGTAACCCTAACTATAAGACTTGGGAGCTGGGAACCACAAGGATGTCAAGTTGGATGCCAGCCTGTCATATGCAGGTAGGCAGTCTAATTCCACGGTGGCTCTGAATTCAGGATCCTCCTGCCTCTAGCTCCCAAGAACTACAGTTAGGACTACTCTCAATATCCTGAGTCCATGCCTCATGGCAAAGGAAGCCAAGTACTGGCACAGAAAATACCCAAGACAAGACTATGTTGGCTGTGGATTACTTCATTCCGTGTCACTTAGTATTGTGTATGTTAAGATAATCTCAGGTCCTCCCAATCTTTCCCAGGAAGCTGTACTCACCTGACTGAGATTGAAGGTCATGATGCTGTTGTCATCATATAGCAGGATGTTAATGGTGTCTAATGCCCATGTGCTCTCTGCCAGGAGCCCAGACTTGAGGGACATCATTACCCGCCATGCCTCTGGTGTTCCTGAAATAAACCTCCATGTTGTCCATCCACCAAGCCCAGGTTTGCTGGAGGCACACCCAGGCCTCCCCATCAGCCAGGCTACTCTGAAGATAACACAAAGTGGAAGGCAGAAGGCACAGTTCCTATCTGCGACATAACACATACCAGTCCCTCATGGCTTCTAAGCTCTCTAGGACATCACTGCATCGCAGTATCTTAAAGGAAACTCTAAAATCAGTTTATTTTTTTCTATCCCCAAAGTTCGTCGGCTCTATTTTAGACAATGCTGGACCAGATTTATCATCATCCAGAACATCAGAATGGAGAGAGCAAGGTACAAGGTGAAAAAAAGGAGTAAATTAAGAAACCCACTGAAGAGGTCTCCTTACCAATGTCTTTCATTGTGAGCCGCCTTCTCTGCTTCAACACAGGCTGTGTGGCTTCAACAGAGCCAGGTGGGAAGGTGATATCCCGCCGAATCATCGGAGGCTGCACAGGGGCAGGTGCTATGTGTGAGGCAGGTACTGGTGGACCTGCTTTCTGCATTTTCATCCCAGAGTGCAGGAATGGAGACTTGCTAGGAGAGGTACGATTCTCCATTGGCCGAGGCAGGGGAGCGGGGCTGGATACCTGAGGAATGTGATTCTGCATGCTTGGCGGGGGCTGATAGTTAGATGGAGGGGGCCTTGTCATGGGGGGAACGGGGGCAGAGGGACCGTATGGAGGTTGGCGTGTGCCATGAGAAGGCCATGGGCCTTCATGGTTGGCCCTCTGATCCGTGTGCAGCATTTCATCTGTTCGGTTAACACCATGATATGCAGGACCCTGTGGAGCAGAGCCCGTGCTCTGCCTGTTGGCGTAATTATAGGTCATGTCATTACGCCCCTGCCACATGGTACCCTGCTGAGCAACCTCAGGTGATGCCTGTATGGGGCCACTCATCATCTGTGGTGGCATGTTCTGCTGGGCATTGGAGCCAGGGGGTGCAGAGACACGGTCTCGGCCAAACTGGAATGGAAATTGGTTCTGGGGACCGCCTGCTGGTCGGCGCTCGGTAGCAGCAGTGGCAGTAGCAGGATAGGCATTGCCATACTGGTTGTACACATCTTGCTGAGGGGAAGGCTGGGCAGCTTGTTGTTGGCTGGCAGGCTGGGACTGGGCCGGGGGCAACTGTTGCTGAGGTTGCCCCTGCCCAGTGCTGTATGGCACATTGTACATTTCCCCTTCGTGCCGCTTGGCAGGAGGGCCATATGTGCCATCCATTGGCCGCTTATAATTCTAAAACAAAGATAAGGAGAGGGGAAATAAATACTCTGCACTCAGGGACACAGACCCACAGATAGCAAGATGGCAACAAACGCTTGTTCTACTTCTGTCCCTCTACAAGAGAGGACATAATGACAAGAAAACAAATCATGGTTACAAATTATCTTTTGAGGTTGTTTCTGAGGGCAGCCACCATTTTGTACTCTTCACCCCCATCCTGTGTTACTGGGGATTGAACTCAGGGCCTCTGCACTGAGGTATACTCTCAGTTCTTTCTTATATTTAATTTGAGACAGGGTCTTGCTAAGTTGCCCAGGCTGGCTTCAACTTGTGATCCTCCTGTCTCAGCTTCCCAGAGTGCTGGAATTACTGATATGGACCACCATGCTCACCTTTGTCTTCCCTCTTGTTCCAAGTAGAAAAATGTATCAGAAACCTGAGGCAGGGGGATTACTGTAAGTTCAAGGATAACCTGGTCTACACAGTGAGTTCCAGACCAGCCTTCTAGCCTCTTCAGAAAACTAGGGAGACTGGACCACACTCCAGAAAGGAGATTAAGGATATCCTTAATATCTGGTAGCAGAATTGGCTACCCAGGTGAGAAAAGAATAGTTCCTAAAGTACGATTCTTAAGACTGCCAGACTAGATTAGGTCACTCACTGCTTTTCACAGGGATCCTGTGGGTTAGTTCATTCCCAGATACCCTCCTTACCTGCTGCTGCTGCTGATACATTGTGGTCTGTTGGCTGGGGAAGGGACTGCCAGAAGGGGTGCCTTGAGTGGAGAACTGATTTCCATAGGAATCATGTCTATATAGGAGGAGAAATAGGATGAGTGCGGGGAATGGCAAAGCCTGAGCCACAGTGACACTGAGACCAGGCCTCACTCACCGTTGCTGCTGCTGCTGCTGCTGTGGGGGGTAGCGGCTAGGAGAATACATCCCCGAGTCTGGGGTGGAAGGCATGAGATTCGGCTGGGGGGCCCCACTGCCCATGTTTCCCTCAGGTCCTATTCCAGGCTCCGTCCTAAGCAGATTTAAAGAAATAAATTGAGTCCACTATAGTTGTGGGGTGCCAGGACTGAGAGCAGAGCAAAGGATATGCTTACCTCACTCTATCATAAGGACCTCCATAGGGATAGTGCTGTCGTGGTCCCATAGCCACATTTCCGAGCCCAGGGCCAGCAGCACGACTATAGGGGTCACCCATCCCGCCGCCGTTGGGGCCCTGCCCTGAGGACATGAAGGGATCACTCCCTGGAGCTGGGTACAAAAAGGAAGGCAGTGAGAACATTGACAGGCGGGTAGGCTCAGCAATCTGTACCTTGCCTGCTCCAAAGCCCCAGGCTATCTTCAGAGCTTGGGTTTGTTCTCAGTGTTTTCCTGACAGGTTTAAAACAGAGATCTACAAAGCCCCAATCAAAAAAAAGCACTAACTTGTTAAAGGGTGACAAGGCAAGGCCAGAAGATAAAAAAGGAAGTAGGGATGAAGAGGGTGGTTGGGCCAGGTGGTTACATCTAGACATGACAACTTGACAAGAATTCTAAACCACCGAGGAGACCCTCCCCGAAGCCCCCCCCCCGACCCTATCTCCAGGAGCACAAAGTTAACAGCAGTTAGTCACCTTTCCTCATGCTGCCATAAGGATCCTTATTTGGCTCGTAGGACATGCGCCCCATCATGTCAGAGGTATTCATACTGGGCTGGTACCCAGGGTTTGGAGTCATGGAATTCCGCTTTTGGAATGTGGGGTCACTTCCATCAGGAAAGGTATCCTGGATTCCAACTGAATTGCTCCTGCTCCAGAGTGAATAAAAACAATTTAAACTCCCAACAGAGTAATTCCTGTAATATGAGGCAAGACACATAGACTAGCTGGATAGGCAGAAGCTGTGATCATCCTTGGGCTGAACAGAAGTTGCCACATACAAGGTCTCCTAAACGTCCTGTCCCTTTTCCTAGCCTTACCTCATGCCTGGCAAGGGGGGGATCTGGCTGTGTGGTGTGGATGCTGGAGTTGGTGGCTTCAGGTCTCCTCCTTCTGCCATGGAACTGCTGGTTGACTGAGGAGTCTGGGGCCCCTGCATAGACCCTGATCCCGCTGTGGACAGAGATGAAAAGTGAGCAGCTTTCTTGAGGAAAGTGCTTCACTGTCACAGAAACACACAAATGTCCCAGGATCTCTTTGTAAAGGATTTTAGTAACCTGCTAACCCTTTTCATAGCAGGTAATCTGCAAGGCAAGGTTATAAAGAGGAGACTAGGTTATGTTACTCTTGCTTTTCTTAACATTTAAAGCGATGTGATCACTGTCACCATCCTGGTTATTTCCTGAGCCATTCCCAGCTTCCCTGATAACCTGTTTTTACTGCCCTCAGAGGAACCTATTAAACATTGTAATGCTGATGCACACGCTCCCAGTCGGTATCCCCAGTATTTGGTGTGGGGAGGGTTCATCCTGCTCCCATCTTGTGGTGCATTTCAGGAGCTTAGATACTTCTGTTCTCATGCACCCAGTACAACGTCATCCTCAGGTTCAAATGTTCCCCACTAAACTGATGAGTAAACTACGAGTAACTAATGTTTCCATTAGCCACCATTCCCAGCAGCAGATATCCCACTGCTGAGGCCTCCCCAGCTGATGAGTCACCATCTCAGGCCCTCAATATACCCTTAGAGGTTAACACCAGGGCACATGTATTTACAGCCACCTTCAGTGCCCTGGCCTGCTTCTTCCCTCCCCAGCTTGCCTAGGGCCTCCTCTGAGAAAAGAGGGTACGGAGAGGCACTCCTATCAGAGTTCCATTCATACCCCCAACCCAAACCCTCCTTTCCATTCATTACCCTCTCAGTTCCCTGGGGAATTTGGGCTCTTGTCTGAGCTGCATTCTAAGGCACTGACATCAGTGGGCCAAAGATCCCAGATGGCCTTGCCTCCCTGCTATTTGTCAATTTTCTCCTCTGGTGTCCCTCCTACTTACTAGTTTACAAACATTTGGCAAGATGCCAGGTGCACAAGGAAAATTAAAACTTAAAAGCTGTTACAGAGTATCTCCCAAGGGAGTCGCCATTGCCCCATTCTTTAGTTTGCCAAATTGTTAAGCCTTGTGATAGGGCAGCGTAGAGCACACATCCTTGGCATCTGCTCTGCTACCTTGGAGGCAGGCACCACTGAATGTGGAGTCAAAGGCAACAGGCTCTTGTCCTTTGTGGAGCTCAACCCATCCTTACCAGGAGAGGGAGGCTGGATCTTGGGTTGAGACTTCTTGGAATCAGCAGCTGCAAAAATATCTGGGGGAGGGTCTTCTCCGCGTTCAATCTTGCACTCAAAGGCATAGAGACACTGGATATACTGCTTTTTCAAGGAGCTGGCAGCACTGCTCGATGTGCCCACATTGAGGTTGGTTGCAAGTTCCCGCCATTTTTTGTTCTTGTTGACCTGTACAACCAAAGAGTTGGTTTGGGGAACACCTTTCACTTCTTGCCCACAAGCCCCAAACCTTTACAGAATGCTACAAGGTACTCATTATTTTTTGGAATTGGTTCTTAGGCAACTAAAAAAGTTAACCTTATAGCTTGATGGACAGTCCCCAAGAAATGTTAAATCTGTAGTTGGCTTCTCAGAATGCCATACTGCAACTATCAGACAGTGCTTACTCAAAACACCAAACTTGACATCATTATTAGAACAGAAATCAGAGCCAGGCTTTACTTTATGTAAGTGTACTGCTAAAATGGTGTGCAAATCACCTTCAGATCAAAACAAATACACAACTTGCTTTATAGGGCAAATGTATGTACATTAAGTACGTGTTCTACTATTGAGCTACATCCCCAGCCCCAAATTCTTTCTTTTTGGTGGTACTGGGGATTGAACATAAGAGTCTTTCGGCGGGGCTTGTTACTGGGAATCAAACTCAGGACCTTGCACTTGAGAGGCAGGCGCAGTGCCACTGAGCCAAACCCCCAGCCCTGAACATAGAGTCTTTTGAGACAAGGTTTCCCTAAGCTTCTAAATTGCTCAGGCAGGACTGCAAACTTGTAGTCCTCCTGTCTTAGCCACTGAAGGTGCTATAATACCTGGGTGCCACCATGCTTGACTCTAGATCCTATTTTACTTACATACTTATTTATTTACTTATTTATTTTTGGACACAGATTCTCACTACACGGTTTAAGCTGGCCTTGAATTTACTATGTAGCTCAACCGGGCCTTAACTTCTGGCAATCCTCTGCTTCAGCCTCTTGAGTGCTGGAATCATAGGTGTGCAATACCACACTGGGCCCAAATCCTATTTTGAGTGCACAATAAAAACATTTTATAGCTGTGCATGGTACCACATGCCTGTAATCGCAGCCCTAAGGAGGCTGAGGCAAGAGGATCGCTGTGAGTTTGAGGCCAGCCTGGGCTCCAGAGTGAGTTCAAGACCAACCTGAATTAGTGAGAACCTGTCTCAAAAAAACAGAACAAATAAACCAACGAACCAACCCACATTTTATAAAATGATATATCAACAATCACCCCACTTGACTTACTCTGTCAAACTAGGGAATTTTTCTCTTTTTAGTCCATGGGGAAGGCAGGGTATCCCCCATAAATTTAACACTTTTTATGCTACTGATCCCCTACATTATAGTGATACATAACTACAAGCCCCTTTCCCTCACCACTGTTGTGATTTTCCATGTTTAACACCTTGTGATTTCTTCTGTACCTCCCCAGAGGCTAGGTGAGTTTTGTCCCCTTTTTCAGCCTCAGGGAACACTGACCAAGATCACTCCCCAAAAGCTCACTACTATTAATCTTTCTGCTCTAGCTGGGAAGATTTTCCTTCTTCACGTATTTTTATTCATCCACCAAATGGCAAGTCTGTCTCCCAAGGACTGGGAGCACTGGCATTCCAGTCCCCGTCTTATAGGAAAGTTCAACCAATTGTGATGCCTTTTGGTCTGGTACCTGTGATATCTGAGAACAGTTTATGGAAGCACACATAGGGACAAGTCAGACAGAAGAAAGGTGACCAAGAATACTTTCCGAGTGAGGATGAACACGAGTTGTCTTTAAAATTGTAGATAGATAGCCTTGGTGGATGATATTCAAAATTCTCTATGATCTCCATGCCATCTGGCCCAACACTTCCACGTAAATTCTACTAATCCTTTAGAAAAGCTCAAGACTCATCTTTTGCCTTCCGGGAGCCCTCACATAATGATAGCATTCTTCCCTGTGATTTCTCAGAGTCTTTAGAATTTAATTCTATCACAGAATCTAAAAGGCTTCCTTCCACCCTTTTGCAAACTGTAATTCAGGCCAATCCTTGGAGATTCTCTCTGCACTTCATCCTAGGCTCAGGGAATCCAAAAGCCCACCAATCAACAGTAAGCCAAACTTAACCCAATGCCCCCTTTCTCTATCAGCAAGAGACCTGACCTTGAGAAATCAGTATCAAAAGGTTAAAAAAAAAAAAAAAAAAAAAAGCACAAAATACACCCAGGGTCACCTCTCAGAAGCTTTCTGTGGCTTAGCTTCCCACGCCAGTTATGGGGCAGCATGCACGTGTCTTGTTTTGTTTTGTTTTCCTTTGTGGGGAAGGGAATAAGGCCCAAAAGGAGAAGGAATTCATAACTGACTGTTAGTTGGCTTTATTCCAATCACTTTCTTTTTGCCAGCGACAGACAGTTCATTTCCCCCTTTGATTTAGAAGGTTTGGAGTAAGTTCTTCCCTGCCACACCTCCCTCAGGACTGGCTACAGACTCTGATCCAAGAGCAGGCTCTGGTTTGGAGAATGCAGAACATACCAACCACAAGCAAAATGTGCAAGGTAATGTGCTGTGTGTCTGTCAGTGTGGCCTCACTTTTTTGCCTCCTGAACTAAGTCTACAACAAAACTGTAAGGTATCAGAGAAGGGGCATGACTCTGGGTGGCATCTAGTTCAGAAGTTTTTCAGTAAGGATTAATTCAGTCATCTAAGTCTCCTACTTAAAAGTAACTAGACATGTAATTTCCCACCCTTTTCTTTCTTCAGAAACTATTTCTATTAAGCAGCTCCTGAAATACCTTCTCCACTGGGAAGTTTTTTGGATTGAAAGTGTCAACAACTACTCTGGTTGGCCTTGTACCATCTTGCAAATCAATCTGTATGGCAGAAACCTTGGTGAACAGCTGGGCATAGTGGTGCATGCCTGTAATCCCAGCACTCAGGAGACTGAGGCAGCAGGATCACTGCAAGTTTTAGGCCAGCCCAGGCTACTTTGTGAATTCAAGACTAGCCGGAACTATATAGTGAGCCTCAATCTCAAACAACAACAAGAAAAGAAAGAAACCTTGGTGAAAGCTTCATATTTATTATTTCTAATTTTTGACAACCTAACAGGGCACACACTATCCCTATTTTGCCAATAAGAAAATTACAGTTCAGAGTAATTTATAGATCTTGATTAAGGTCACTATGTTATAAGTGGCTAAGAATGACTTCAAAACTAGGCCCATCTCTCTCTAAACCCTACACTTGCAATTATGCCAAATTACCTCCATGGAATGTTCACAGATGAACAGGACGTGCTGTCCCTTGCATGGAACCATAGGGAGCCAAAAACTAATTAAAAGAATGGAAACCACAAGGAAATCAACTATCAGGCACTCACCTGAGTCAATCCACCAATCTCCTTCACAGACACATAAAGGCGATAGAGGTCCAGAGGCTTCCTACCCACTGCAGGCAGGTTTGTCATGCCCATGGCCTTCTCCTCTGTGAAGGCCAAGTAACGGTCCACCCACATCTTCCTCTCAGGTTCTCCACCCAACTCATATAATTTGGTGATCTTCTCATTGGTGGTAGTAGAGGAACTGGATTTCTGGAAGGTATAGGTCAAAATTCATAGAATACATCAAATCTAAAGCCAACGTTAAGGGTCTCAAAGGTCTCTGGATAAAGGCAGTGAGTAGTAAGGCTTCTTGGTCTGGGGTGGTCGCTAACACCTGTCCTGACTTTACAAGGCTGAAGGGACTAAAAGGAGACAGACTTTCTTACTGGAAAGGAAGGAACCTAATACTGACTATATGTTATGTATTGGGAAATAAGTTAAGATGCCTTTACATATCTATCATTTTAACTTATTCCTGCCCCTTTAAAAAAATTTTGCATTATGGGTAATTGAACCTAGGCGCTCCTGTGTGCTAGGCAAATGCTCTATCATGAGCTACAATCCCTAGCCCTTTTTAAATCTTGAGACAGAGCTTTGCTAAATTACACAGGTTGGCTTCAATCTTGCAATCTTCCCGTCTCAGCATCGAGTAGCTGGGATTACAGATGTGAGCCATCAAACCTGGCTGGCTGGCTAATTATCTATCTATCATCTATCTATCTATCTATCTATCTATCTATCTATCTATTTTGAGACAAGCCCTTGTTATGTATTCCAGGCTGTCCTTGAACTCACTATATAGCCCAGGCTGGCCTCAGACTCAAAGTGATTCTCCTGTCTCAGTCTCACAAGTGCTGGGATTACAGGTGTGTCACCACACCTGGTGATTTATCAAATTTATTATTTATTTGTTTATTTTGAGATAGTCATGCTATATAGTTCAGGCTGGCCTCGAAAACACTATGTAGCCCAGGCTGGCCTCAAGTTCCCAGTGATCCTCCTGCTTCCACCTCCTCAGTGCTGAGATTACACTGTGTATCACCATGCCTGGCTCTGTCCCTATTTTTGAAGGCAAGGAACAAGATTCTAGCGTTTAGTGGCATGCTGAATTTAAACTATTGCCCATCTGACATCAAAACTATTACAACTCTCACACTACTTTCCAGGGGCCTGGACACACTTATCTTGTCCAAGAAACTCAAAACATCTTGAGACAATGGGTTAAACTAAAATGAAAAGAAACATTTCCTCCTCTCAAGAAAGGATGGGTCTCTCACCTGGTTGACAGACTTTAGATATTGGCCTGCCCAAGGCAGGTGTGCTCAAAAGGGTTGGAAGCCAAATGTTACACAGGAAGGGGTGTGTAGATATTATTTTTATTTCTTCTATTTATACTGACAAGGAAAGTAAGGTATTATACCGAGGCCAGAAATGTTAAAAAGGCTTCAAAAGCTGAGCAGGTACTATGGCTGGCACACAGTGTAACTAGGAGCACACTTGGGACCAACCCACAGAGAGCCCAGAGATAATCCCAATCTACCTCATCTTTCCCTTTACACAACATAGGGTACCAACCACTCCTGTTGCTATAAGGTCCCGGAAGAGAAAGGCAACTAGCTGTCCACTGCATTCAGTATTTATCAGTGCCTGTGTGGAAGAGACACACTTTCATAAAAGTATCAGCCAAACAGTACCGAGGATTCCATGCTGTAGCGATAGGCATTTCTACCATAACATGAAATTATATTATTTATTATTTACATCAGTATCCCTCAGGCTCACTAAAACCTAATTCAATGAGCTATTATTCTGGGATCCTTCATAAAAGGAGGCAATAAATGCTTTTTCAGACTAGTTAGTGTCATAAAAGGCTAAAATCTTGTTCTTTTCTTTCCCCTTCCTATCACTGAACAGGATAGGACACAAAGTTGAAAGGAATATAGACAAAAACTATTACCTTGGATTTGGATTCTGTCTTAGGTGTCCCATCTGCCTTGTTATTCATTTTGGTGGCTGGAGTTAACTTGACTTCAGCAAGGCCCATCATCTCTGGGCTGGCTGCCATGCCTATAAATGAGGAAAACAAATTCTCAAGTCCAATAGATTTAGCTGTGACTTGAAGAGCATTTTTTGGGGGTTACCAGGGATCAGACTTAGGAAACTGGGCTTGTGAGGCAGGCATGGTGCCACTGAGCTAAATCCCCAGTACTGAAGAGCATTTTTTAATGGGTGGGTGGGGCCCATCATCTCTGGGCTGGCTGCCATGCCTATAAATGAGGAAAACAAATTCTCAAGTCCAATAGATTTAGCTGTGACTTGAAGAGCATTTTTTGGGGGTTACCAGGGATCAGACTTAGGAAACTGGGCTTGTGAGGCAGGCATGGTGCCACTGAGCTAAATCCCCAGTACTGAAGAGCATTTTTTAATGGGTGGGTGGTGGGTGGACTCTTCCTTTTAAATTTTGACACAGCTTTCCAATCTCAGCCTCCCAAAGGACTGGGAGTATAGCCCAGGTTGCTCTTGAAATCCCTAGAGTGGGCAATGACTAGGATTTACCTGCTGAATTATTGGCCATGGTTCCACCCATGGGATATGGCGGTCCCTGAGGGTTGATCATGCCAGCCATACTATTAATCCCTTGTCCATAGGGTGGTCCAGTTCCCATCATGCCTCCTTGATTCATATTGGGGTAGCCTGGTGGCCTGAGAAAAAGAGACTAGAGTTAAGAGACACTAAATAGTCTTGTAGTTACCTGATTAGCCTTAAAAAGTTCAAGGGCAGCCTCAAATCAGAAATATGAAACATCTAGATATTGTTATCTTTTACTTCCCACAGAAAGATCTAAGAAGGTTTGAGTAAACACTAACTTAATTTTAAGAGGTCTACTCGCTGAAGTGTATTACAGAGTCCTACTATATTTCCTAGCATGGCCTTTCTCTAAGTCGCCTCCAGAGGCAAGGCCTGTTTCTATTTAAGGGATTTCTCTATGGCAAAAGGCTTACATGGAATACTCAAGTGTACCCCTCTCTTATACTAAATCCTAAGCAGTCTGGACTCCTCAGCATGCACACAAGTTCAAGTGACCCTCCTACCTTAGCCTCCCAAGTTGCTGGTACTATGGGCATATGCCACGATACCTGGTTTTTATAAAAGCTCTTTACATATTAAAGTCATGTAAAATTTGACACAAATCTACAATGCTTAAGAATTGATTCGTTGTAGTTATTTTTACACTGCAAATAGCTTTCTAAAGAGCTCTCAATAAAAACACATTACTAGTCATACACATATATACATATACATACAAACAAATATCCCTGCACTGACATCCTCTTCATGTCCCACAACTTACCTATTTTGGATAGAGTTGGCAGCAACATGCATGGCGACAGCAGATTCTTGAGTTTTTCGATTCATGCCCCCTGGTGGGGGACACATCCCTGACCCAACCTGAGGTGGCATATTGGCCATATTAGGGCCATAAGGCCTGTTGCCCATGGAGGCGTGACTCATTCTCCCCGGAGGGAGTGTGCCATAAGGTGGGATGCTAGGCTGCCCATGCATCTGACCTCCAGCACCCATAGGGTTCATGCTTCCAGCCATGCCTGCACTGGGATAGTTGGCATTGGGCAAGGCATTATAGTTTGGCTGCCTGGGGTAGCCTCCTGGGAGGGAAGGGAGAGAAGACACAAGACTTGGTTAGTGACATGTTAGCATTTCACTTAATACCTCTCAACACATATCTGCTTGATTACCTATCCTTCCTTGTCCCTTCCCCACTTCTCTCTTTTTTAGCCAAAGTGTTGCTCTGTACTCCAGGCTGGTCTTGAACTTCTGATCTTCCTGGCATAGTCTTCTGAGTGCTGGGATTGTAGGCATGTGCCACCAAGCCTGGCTCCTTCATTTTTGGTGGTACTACAGATTGATCCCCCTGGCTTTGTGCATGCTAGGCGAATGTTCTACCTCTGACACACACCCCTAGCCTGTCTCCCTCCTCACCTTAAAGGGAGTATAGATGAAGGCTGTCTTTGCTACTATCCAGGGGCTTCAATTCACACGTAAATTCTTTCTCTGCTACATTCACCTTGCTTTCTAGCCCATGTTTTATACAAGATACTTAGCTTGCAATCCACTTACACCTGATTTTAAGGAAACAGCTATTCTATTAGGACATAACAACTTAAAAAAAAGTTACAATAATCAAGTTACCTTTTTTGTCTCTGAACCCAGAGCTACTGCACTGAGCTACACCCATGGCTCATTTTATTTTATTTTTTATTTTGAGACACTGTCTCACTATTTCACTAAGCTGCTCAGGCTAGGCTCCAAGTTGTGCTTCTCCTGCATCTGCCTCTTAGAATGCTGGGATTCCAAGTGTGTGCCATCATACCTGGCTAACAGATACCATTTATTAAATGTCTCTTACTCAGTTGTAAGCTAAACACTTTATATCTCCATCTTACCAATGAAAGAGGCTCAGCAATATTCAAAAACTTTCCCATGGTGATACTTTAGTGAAGATAATCCAGGACCCTGCCTTAACCTACTCCAGGGCCTGGGCTAGGCAGATTTTAGAGAAAAAACAGTCCTACTCTCACAATCCACATCAGCATATCATACAAGGAAATGTTTTCTGTTCTCCCATCTATCTATTCCTAAATGGGTAGTATACTCACCTTGTGGGCCATACTGACCCCCTTGGGGACCATAGCTCCCCATGGAATTCTGCTGGTAGGAACCCATGCCTGTATGCATCTGTCCTCCAGAAGGCTGACGTGGAGATAAGGCCGAGCCGGGCTGGGGGGAACTGTACTGGGGCATCTGGGGGTTCCTCTGCATATAACCTATATGTAAAGTGTCCATATAAGTTATTTGTTCAGCACAATGGCAACAGTGTTTTCCCCTTCTATCTTAGGATATCATCTACATTTTCATTAGCAGCTATTTGTACAGAGTGTCAACTTGATCAGGCACTTTTAGGCAACTCAAAAGTGACACTGCTAGGGCCACAGATTTAGCTCAGTGGCACCATGCCTGCCTGGCAAGTGCAGCAAGGTCCTGAGTTCAATCCCCTCTACTCCCTGCCCAAAAGTGACACTGCTAACAGAAGATGTGGACATTTGAAAAGACAAAGAAAAAAATGACAAAAACAAAATGGCAAATGATTTAATGGAGGAAGACTCAATGTTGAATCTTCAACAACTGCTGACCAAATCAGGCACAATATAGGGAGAAACCTACCGAGACACAGACAGACATTGAGAAATGAGTGACTACTGGGAAATGCAGTTCTAGAGGTATCAACATGGTCAAGGCCACTCTAACTTCACAATTTTTTGCTGAAATTTATCCTATGCTTCATGGTCATAGTTCCCCAAAAGTTATTACAGTGCTATTCAGTTCCTGTGGTAACCCTCCACCCCTTTTCCAAAGCCCAGGTTCTTACCTCGATCTTGGGCAATGCTTGATTGGTTCATGGAAGGGTGCATGATGCTGTCTGATTGGCCACTTGGAGGCCGAGGTGGCATCTGGTTGCCTGCTCCATAAAGAGAAAGAAGTAAGCAAACCATGGCTAAGCCTTAGAATTCTAGCTGAGAGATGATGTAAAGCTGGCTCCAAGAGATTCCATGCAACTCCCAGTACCATATACACACAGGGGTATCCAGTTAAGGGATGTCTTTTCAAAATGCTAAAGAGAAACTATACAGACATAAACAAGGGATCCCTATCCCTGGGACCATCACCTTCCCTATTCCCAAAGACCAATACTGGTAGGTACCTGGCACTGCAGCAGGCGAAAGTGGTCCTGAGCGAGACTGAGCAACACTGGCGGGAGAGCCAACAGGGGATGGAGAGGGGCCTCGGATGCCAGGCAGGTGGGGGGAAGTATGAGGAGAGAAAGGAGACTGAGCTGGATTACTCTGCTCTCCTTGGCTGCTGGAAATCCCTGATGTGCTCACTCCAGGACTCAGAGCTCCTTCTGTCCCCATAGGGAGATCGTCTATCGAACCAGACAGATCCTGAAAATCATACACAAGAACAAAGATCAGTAATATATGGCAGAAAGATCTTTTATTTTGTTTTGCTTTTGTTCTTTTGTGACAGGGTCTTGCTATGTAGTTCAGGTTGGTCTTGAACTTGGCAGCGATCTTCCTGCCTCAGCCTTCCATGTGCTGGGGCTACAGGCATGTGCCATCATGTCTCCGCAAGACTCTTCTAACAACCTTACTATATGCTTAAGAATTTCCCTTAAATGAGCAAGGACAAATACACCACATATGTCATTAGTCATGATACTATAATTTATATATGGCAAATTTTGTTAGGCACCAGGTATAAAAATACTTTATAGACTTTTTGTCAAAACTACTCAATTCTGCCACTGCAATATAAAAGTATATATAAACATTAAAAACGAGTGTGGCTGTGTCTCAATTAAAGTTTACTAATAAAAACAGATACTGTACCACAAATTGTAGTTGTTGACTCTTGTTCTATCTCCCTCAGATCTAGTACTTTCATTTATTCTACACTTCTAAATTCTACAGTCTTAAGAACATAGCTAGCCTGGACTACATAGTTAGTATGAGGCTACCTAGTGAAACACTGTTTTAAAACAAAACAACAACAACAACAAAAAACAGGCCGGGGATTTAGCTCAGTGGTTGCCCCGCCTGCTTTGCAAGCACAAGGACCTGGTTCAATCCCCAGTACCAAAAATAAATTAAAAAAAAAAAAAAAAAAAAAAAAAAAAAAAAAAAAAAAAGATAGAAGGGACAGAGAGAAAAAAGGAGGGAGGGAAGGAATAATAACAAAAGAAGGGAGAAAGAAAAAAAAGCTAAGAAGCATGGACAACATTTACAGGTTGCTGCTCCCTCAGATTTATATATTCTCATGCACCAAGGACTCCATCCCTGCAAATTACTAGACAGTACTTTGCAACATAAGGGGTGGGAGGTGAGAAAGGCAAACAACTACATGGGAAAGGAATTTCCTAACTGCCAAGAAGGTTTGGGACTGTATTCCTTAACACCTGGTATACAAGAGATGAACAAATGTTTGCCAACTGAACAAATTCAGATTTCTCCCCAGCTTTCAGTTTTTCAATGAGAAGCTGATATTTGAGAACTTTGTTTGTCTTGAATTAATCAGTAAAGAGTTCGCTTTGGGTCAGTAAACTCCAAGATTAGCAATCAAGGGCTCAATATAAAAAATACTCATCCCAGGAAATGTACTCCAAATCCAATCACATGTTTGTTCTCTAGCAAAACCACTTCAGACTGGGAACTAGCTATTCACCAACACCTCCCCCGCAAAAAACCTTGATAGATAAAAAGTTAAGAGACACATCAGCTGGCCTGATTTGAGTCTCTTCCTTTTCATCTAAATAAGATTAGCTGGAAGTGAGTGTGACAGTAACACTGGAGGTTAGAGGATCCTTAAAACACTCTCCTTCAAGATTCCAAGGTAGTCAGATTTTCCACAAACCACTTGGCTGTTTAATTTGGATGGGAACATTTTTGTTGAGTTCTACGGAAACAAGGTTTGATTTCGAGGCAAGGTAGGAGGTAGGTACATTTGTGTCAATGTCCAGCTCTCAATGTTAGCTGACAAGTCAGTAAATGCTAGCTTTCTTGCTGATAAGTAGTAGAACTAGTATAACACAACATACTTTAAAATTGTAATTAGGGTCACTTCTAGTGCAGAGAAGAACTCAAAAGGCCAACCTGCAGGTAACAGTAAAGACTGTCAAAAGAGTAAAGCATATGGAATTAAAAAGAGGTCTGGGTTCATACCAATGGAGGGGAATTCTGTATTTTCATTCTTTTCCCTCCCCCTCCCCTTGTACTGCAGATTGAACTCTGGGCCTTCACACTGAGCTACATCCTCAAGCTTTTTTAATTTTTTCAGGTGGGGTTTTACTAAGTCACTAAATTTCTCAGGCTGGGGTTGAACTTGTGTACCTCCTGCCTCAGCTTTCTAGTGTGGTGAGATTATAGATGTGCAATACCATGTCCAGCTTCCACTCTCATTTTGAAGGCTGTTATACAAGGCACCTGGCTTTTGAGCAAAGGAGAGCAAAATCTGTCTGGTGGTTCTGAAAAATTGTTTTGTTGGAATATTTTTGTCTTTATACAAGCCAAATATAAATACTCTTGGTAAAAACATTGTAGAAAAAATAAATGAAAAACATTTATTTACTTACTTATTTATTTATTTATTTATTGGGGGGGGCATTTTGGATAATTTAGATGAAGTCAAAATTCCCTTTGTTGTTTTGCTGCCCTCCATAAAAGAGTCCTTTTAAATTTGGTGTATTTTCAGAGACCTACTGAGGAACTGAGAATGCAGACAGATTAAAAACAAAAATAGGGGTCGGAGGTTTACCTTAGTGGTGCTACCTGCCTTGTAAACACAGGTCCCAAGTTCAATCCCTGGTACCACACACACACACACACACACACACACACGCAAACACAGAACACCAAAATCCACCAACCATTGCTTACAGTTAGAGCAATAATGGAGGAGATTGCTTTAACTACACTTCTTGATGTAGGGACCGGGGCTGTATGTAAATGTAGCTCAATGGAGAACTGCTTCCCTCACATGTATGAAACCCTGAGTCTGATCTTGAACATGGCAAGATAAGCCATTTTTCTAGGTATGGTGGCACACACCTATAATCCGAGATACTTGAGAGGCTGAGATAGGAGGATTGCCAAGGTTGAGGTCAACCTAAGTGACTTAGTGAAACCCTATTTCAAAATAAAGGCTAAAAAGGGCTGAGGATATAGCTCAGTGGTAGGGGAGGGTACCTCTGGGTTTAATCCTTGGTTCCAAGGGATGAGAAGAGCAGGGATCACCACAAATGCATAAAGCAAATGCCACTAGTACAGCTGAGGGGGCATAGCAGCCAAAACAAAGTAACACACACACACAAGACCACCTTGAAGTTAATGGGGCTGAGGTCTCAGGACTCTTGAGGAACCTGTGGCTGGCAAAGAGATATCTTCCTTCACAGAGGTCCTCTGAAAAGAGCTATCAGTTTCGGTAAAGTGCCCTGTAGTCACTGAAGAAAAAGTGCTCAATAAACCATCAACAACAGCCCCAAGTGGGTTGGAACAATTGGGCACAGAGTAATACTAGGAAAAGGAGCAACATTAATCTTATCTCTCTTGATTTGATTGGTTTGAGGCCAGTGTCTCAAACTGTTATATTTTTATCAGATGGCAACTGGTCTGAAATAATTTGAGAGCCAGAATGTTAGCACAGGAAAAGGCAAATCATACTGTTAACAATAGCTATGGGCCGGGATTTGGCTCAGTGTTTCTGATGCCTGCCTCGCAAGCAGAAGGGCTCAAGTTCAATCCCTGGTACCTACCAAAAAACAAAGAAAAAAACAATAGGTATTATTTGAGCAACCATCACGTGCCAAACACTTTGTGAAGTTAGTTTTCTGTTAATTTTTGGCTGCAGGTACTACCACCATGCTGAAGATGAGGAAGTTGATATCCAGAGAGAGACTGGGTTACATGGCCAAGCAATCCAGAAGTAAGAGGTGGTCTGAACCCAAGCCTGCTGAATCTCAAAGCCTCGGTTCATTCATACTCACTCTTTCTCCCTCCATTATGCTTTCTTTGATACTACATGAATTGATGGAAAAGGCACCATATCCTTGAGTTAGGAGGTCAAGGTATAATTTTTGGTATAGTACTTAGTTGTAACCTTGGGCAAGCTGGCAACAAGCTGGGCTTCAGTTTTCTCACTTATACGTGAGATGGCTGTACAAATCTTACTCTGTGACACCCTTAGGGCATATGCATCAAACCCACTGGCGCCATATGGCCAGGGCCAAACGACCAGCAGCAATTATGACATACAAGTGGTAGAAGGCATAAGGCATTCCCATCAGTTTTAGGCACTAATCAGTAAATATTTTTATTGGAGAATGAGAGGGAGTTGTAAGGATTGAAGGCTCCAAAAGAAGTCTCCCTTTCTCTGAACTACAGGAATAGCTAATGTTGAACTCCATGTCCTTTTATTGCACAGACATACCTCTGTTTTCTACCCTTAAAATGCCAGTTTTTCAGGTCTTTTGTTCCACCAAAAGCCAGATGTCTGGTTGTTGAGTCAGACCTCAATGTGCCTAACAAGTTCAGTTTTCTACAACATAGTTATAAAGAACAAAGTTCAATCAATCCACAGTCCTATTCTGGCAGGGGCTGCTTTTGGCATTTCAGAACTTTTAAGTCCTCGGTTTTTCTAAAAGGTCCACCTCACAGGTATCTTCTGGGGTCACTGCCAATTTTGAATCACAGCAATGACCCTTAGTGGAAAGCCCTCTATTCCTGGGTAAAAAGGGCTCCAAGTACAGTCCTGCTCTCCTGCAAGTATAATTCTGCTGAGAGATGGGAGGTGGGGATCAGCCCACTCAATGCCCTGCCAGTTCCAAGGAAGCAGAAGGGCCAGGAGAATTTCCTCACGTGTTTCCAGCGCGTTTCACGCGTTTTACTGCTCATCTACCATGCAGATCAAAAGCACTGGAGCAGGTCCAACTATTTCACAGAATCTCACACTCCAGGCTGGCTACAGCCCCGAAAGCCTTCATTTCTTCACTTGAAATACTGCCCAATGTTATTTTGGGATGTGACCTGATAGAAGAAGCCCATAGGGACTCCATGACGATAACAGTTCCAGCTGTGATTGGTTGCCGAGGACCAGTGAGTGCCAGCATGGATTTGTCAGGCTTTGCTGACAAACAGAACTCAGTAGCTAACACCTTCTCTTCACACCACAACAAAACCGTGCCTGAAATCACACAGTCCATACTTCATTTGGCGGTGGGGGAGGGTGGTGCTGGTGCTTTCAGAGAATTACAAGCTCTAACATGAACTAGCTGCCTGGTGAAGCACATTTTAAAGTAAGAAGATACTAGATCAGGGTTAGAGGAAGGGGTTTAAATGATCTCCCAATAAAAACCACGGAGAATGACAGTTCATTTTGATGAGCTGATTAAATACTGTTAATAGGCAAGTCTAAAGACAGGGTCACGTAAGCTCATTTTTATAGTTTTCCCATAAATTTGGATGACTCCTTGAAGAACTCAATGGAGTTCTTGTATTCACTTAGTTGTGAAGACCTCTTGCCTATTTGTATTGACTACTACTGGCAAGTTCACCACCCATCAAGAGAACCAGGTAAATCCCACACATACTTACAGTGTGTGTGGTACTAACCTTGCAATGGAGCCATACCTGTTTAAATGAAAAATCAAAATGCATAATATGAAATGACTCAATCTATATTATCAATATTTCAGGTCTCCCCTACCTCAGCCCAATCTCACAGATCCTGAGACATGTAAGGAGGATACCATGCAGGAGACTGGGAGAAAACCCTGGAGATACAAAAGAGCCAGGGGAACACAACCCTTGAAAATAACAGAGACAACAGCAGAAAGCAGTAAAAGACAACAGCTTCAACAAAGAAAAGACCAAGACAATTACTTAAGGAAGCTGGTTTTAGAACACCTGGGTTTTCATAATACCTTCCTTAAACTTACAATGTATCTGTCAAGGGTACCAGGAGAGAAAAAAATTACATCTATCAAACACTCCTTAGGGGTGGGGATGTAGCTCAGTGGCACTGCACCTGCCTGGCAAGTGCAAAGTTCTGAGTTCAATCTCAGTACCCCCGCCCCCACAATCCAGTATAATGTTTCAGTTGTAGGTTCTCTTCTCTTTAGTCTTCGCTATAAATGTAAGGAAGGGCAATCTGACCCACTTCATACAGGTACGGATCCAGAATTACAGATTCACTACACTGCTGTTCCAAGGAGTGGTCTCTGTCTGAAAGATTAACTGTCATCTATGTCTAGAGAGCAGGCTAGCTAGTGCTGGCTTAAGTGCAAAGAAGGAATAGAACAGGCTGCCTCTTACTCTGGTTGTACTGTAGGTCAGGGGATAAGCAGGTGGTAAGGAAGGGGGAAAAGAGACAAGATTGGCACCATTCTTTTAATTGAGGACTAAGCACTAACTACTGCCTGGCCAACACACATTTTGGAAGAACACAAACTGTTCTAGCAAAGGCTCAGAAAACTCTCTTTGCTACTGGTCCTACCATGTTTCTAAAAACTGGGTTTGCGTCCTAGAAACCACCACATAGGATGAGATCCCCCACCAAAATCCCTCTTCTCTTTTTCTACAATGGGCTATTGTTCTGAGGATAATGATTCATTCTTCCTGGTACCTTCTGCCTGCATGGTGGGGAATGCACAGCAGAGAAGGGTCAGACACTTTTTGCTTCCAGAATGCTTTTCAGGGACCCTTCTCCAAGAGGAAATCCCCTATATATGTCAGAATTCATAAAGAAAGCTCTGGGAGACCAGGTCTCCAAATTCAAAGGAGGCTAGAAAGAAGCTAATAAAATGAGTTCTTTTATATTTCCTTTTTGTAAGAAAGTAGAATTGACATGAATATTTCACCATCCTGTGTCTAACCGTAAGGTAAGGGCTTAACACACATTTAATTTTCACAATGATCTTCTGATGTAGCTACCCCAATTTTAAGCAGGTTCATAAGTTAAATGACTTGCCCAAGGACAGAGAGCTATTAAACACAAGAACTGGAGTTCAAATCTGTATTACCCTGTACTCTTTCCATAAGGTAGAAGCTTGACACTATCAAAGGCTGGGCTCCACACTTCAAATGAAGCAAGAAGTAACCTGTCTCGAGACATACTGGGTAATCAGCCATCCATGTGCTTTTGAACAGGTTTACCTCACTAGGTCTTCTCTTTGCTCCTTTATAGAAGGAAAACTAAAACTAATCCAAATATCACTCTACAATACTGTTTCTTTCTTAACTGTTCTAACTTTCATGGTTTAAGAAATCCTTTCACCTATCATCCTTTCAACTTAAACTTAACTTTGTCTATGTTAAAGGGTTTGTTGGGTTTTGTTTTGCAGAACCGGGGACTGAACTCTGGGCTATCAGTGAGCTATATCCCCAGCCACCCTACCCCCTCTTTTTTACATTTTTCATTTTGAGACAAGTCTCAGTAAGTTGCTAAATTGTCCACGGTGGGCAATCTTCCTGCCTCCGTATCCCAGAGCACCTGGATTACAGGTGTGCCAGTACACCTCTGTGTGTGTGTGTGTGTGTGTGTGTGTGCGCACGCACGGCTGTGGAATCAAACTGAGCAGTGCTTTATAGAATGGTAGCTAAGTGCCCTACCACTGAGGTATAACATGAGATGCCCTGGACTTTCAGAATGGCACTCAATGTAAGAGTTGGGGAAGGAGAGGATGACTTGGAATCTAGGGAAACAAAGTTAATTGATATGAAGGTAAGAGTCTGGTCTCTGCTGGGGATTCAAATTCAATGTGTTCCAATCCTATTATCAAGCACAAGGGCGTGGCTCGATATTTCTGGCCTCTAGAGGCCTCATCTCAGGCAATTTCAAACCCTCACACTGGGGTAGGGATTTAGCTCAGTGGTTCCGGCGCCTGCCTCACAAGTGGCAAGGGCCTGAGTTCGATCCCCAGCACCCCCCCAAAAAAAAACCTCAGTCTTCCTTATTTAACAATGCAAAGACCCTTCTAAATTTCCTTGCTTAAGGACCCCATTCTATAAAGTACAAGATGGGCAGATTCTTTTCTGGAGGTAGAAGCCAAGCAACCTTCAACCTCCAAGCCACAGACGTGCTCCAAGAACAGGTCAACAGCTCTCCTTTAACACACTTCAGCTTGGCTGACTTACTAGCCACCAAGAACAGAACTGGGTAGGACCAAAGGCTTAAAGATACACTATAGGTACAACTATAACCAAAATATTTTTGAGCCGTGGGAACTTCAAACATGAGAACAAAGCCAGGTACAGTGGCACTGGGGAGGCTGAAGTAGGAGAACTGCTTGAGACCAGGAGTTTGAAGCCAGCCTGGGCAACATGGTGAGACGTCTTAAAACATACATGCATTCAGATGAGAATAGTTTTGTGGGGGGTAGTAAAGAAACTGGAAGCCTTCCTCCTTTTAGCAGAAATCTACTAGTCATTCTGTTTTGTTTTGTTTTTGTTTTTGGTACCAGGGATCAAATGCAGGACCTCGCGCTTGTGAAGCAGGTGCAGAACCACTGACCTAAATCCCCGACTACCAGTTGTTCTGTGAAAACATCTACTTTAAATCAGAGTCACAGGATAAATTACCTGTCCCTCCCACAACTTTACTCCAGAGTTCCTCCAAGGTTCTATACTTCAGTGATATAGGACTGATGGCCTTGTATTATATTTGTCCATCCCAGCAGCCTACAGGCCCAGAGCAGGATCAGTCTATTAGTAACCGAAAAAAATGCCCGTTACACAAAAGATAAAATGCTTGCTGGGTACAGTAGCAATGCACATAACTCAGCTTCTTGGAAGGCTAAGTAATGCAGGACTGAAAGTTTGACTACTGGGCTGGGGATTTCACTCAGTGGTTCCACTGCCTGCCTCCCAAATGCAAGGACCCAAGTTCGATCCCCGGTACCAAAAAAAAAAAAAAAAAAAAAAA
>NW_022900935.1:19712768-19740833 GCF_012274545.1 Fukomys damarensis
AAAAAAAAAAAAAAAAAAAAAAAGTTCAAAAGTTCAACTACTTAGTGGATACTGTCTCAAAATAAAAAAAAATTTTTTGATTTTTTGAGACAGGTCTCACTATGTAGTGAGACTGACCTGGCACTCACTACGTAGCTTAGGCTGGTCTCAAACTCACAGGGAACCTCCTGCCTCAGCCTCCGAGGGTGCTGGGATTACAGGCATGTGTCACCACACCCGGCCTCAAAATTAAATTTTTAAAAAGGGAGCTAGGTGTGGTGGCATAGCCTATAATCACAACACTCTGGAAGACTGAGGCTGGAAGACCTCAAGTTCAAGTCCAGCCTGGGCAACTTAACAAAACCTTGTCTCAAAGTAAAAAGGGATGGGGATGCAGCTTAGTGCAAAAGCTCTGGATCCCCAGTACTGTGGGGGGAAAGCCAGAGGGGCTGGGAATACAACTCTGGAAGTTCACTAGAATGTTCAATCTCCAGAATTAAAAAAAAAATAAAAAAGATACTTGATAAATGTTGCTCAATGACTAATCTTCTCAAAAACATTCTTTTTTAAAATCCTATCTCTATCCATCTTTTTAATTTCCATTCCCATCCTTCTGTGGTACTTGAGCTCTAGATTTCCACACAGGGGAAGTGGGGCTCTTGGCTGCTGCCATTAAGAAAACTGACTCTCCCACCTAAAAACAAGAAGTACAACCCTGAAAGAGCCTTGGCAACTTGGCTTTTGCTAGAACTGCAGCAGTACAGGAAAGGAATGTTTTGAAAAAAAGTTGTTGGTTGGTGGGGCTCTGTGTCAATGAAGAAATTTCAATCTAATTGCAAAAAACCAAGAACCTGCTGTTCTAACCCATCTCAGCAAAATCTCTTGAGGTAGATCTGACTTTCTGGGTGGAGGCTAAGGGCGTTCCTGAGGTGAAAAAGGGGAAGAGAAGAAAAGACTGCTGAGCTGCTTACATTCCTGCAGTGGGAACCTTGCAAACAGCAGCTTGGCCACTGCAGCAGCCATTGATTTTTCAGGGGTCGATATTCTGCTCCCACAGATCTGCTCAGTTGGAGGTTTAATCACATCGAGTGTTTCTGCTCAACATCTCCCCTATGTGCCTCCTCAACCAATAAAACAAACACCAAATGCAATGAGAGTTGGCAAAGGAGATGAGATAGTGCTCCCCACAGCTGTCCCTACCCTCAGATAAATTTTAGGCACGAGCTTGCATGGAGTAAATACAGAAGAAAAGGAGCCACAGCTATGTAGGTACAGTCCACAAGAAGCTGCAACAACAGAGCGACAGGTCTCAGAGAATCTAATTTACTGCCCAACATATCTCTACACAGACCAATGTAAACTAATTGGAAGATTTCACATAAAAAAATCCAGATTTCCAAGTTCTTAAAAAAAAAAAAGATGGCTGGGCCTAGTGGCCCATACCTGTAATCCCAGTACTCGCGAGGCTGAGACAGGATGGAGGCCAGCCTGGGCTACATAGAGAGACCCTGTCTCAAACAATAACAGCAAAAAAGGTGATGATCCTGGAACTCCCATAGGGCACACTAACTGGTTGAAACCCCATTCCAGTTTGTCACAGTCTGCATGAGGACTGTGCCAGATACCTGACCAGTACCCGCCACCCCATACATGTACCCTGCCTTCCAAAGTCTTCTCAGGTGGGACAGAGGGCAATATTTTACCTAACCAGACACCACCTCTTGGCCAAAAATGTACACAGAAGGGCTGGAGTGTAGCTCAGTGGTAAAGCACTTGCCTAGCATGCACGAGGCCCTGGATTTGATTCCTCAGGACTCTCCCCACTGCAACATGCAACAATGAGTATTTTGAGGGTCACTAGTTAACAGACTCAAATTGGAAAAAAAAAGAATCTGGGTCAGAGCTGGGTATGAATTAGAGCAGTATGTATTAATGGAATAAGGGCTGTTCTAATCCCAGCAGGAAACAAGAACATTATAAAGCTAAGAAAAGGCAAGGAAGTTAGGAACCCCTACTTTCTCAAAGTCCCTACTTTCCCTCTTAGGAAGGCCAACACATAGCCTGTTCCATAACAAAGATCATTGGCTATAATCCTAGATCTTGAGAAGGTGGGCAGCAAAGGGTGGAGCAAGAACAAAGATCAAAGAAAAGCAAGCAAAGCTCTGGATATCAGAAGTGTAACAGGGAGGGTACATTGCCTTAGGCTTCCATATCATCTGGCTTTCCTCATATGGCAAACCTGGCTGCCCTCAAAACTGTAGCAACCTGCTGGAATTTAGCTCAGTGGCACAACACCTGCCTGGCAAGTGTCAGGTCCTGAGTTCGATCCCTGTTACAAAAAAAAAAAGAAAATGCAATGACCTTCTTCGAAAGCAAGCAAAGAGAAGATGAAATTGTGCTGAATATGACAGAACTAAGGGACTGGTGGCCTCTTGGTTCTATAAAGTTCTAAGTGTATATTAGCCAGGATTCTCCCTTCCCACAGCCTACAGGTCTAGATAAAAACTCAAAGTACATCAGCATCTTGGTTCACAAACAAAAGCATTTAGCAAAATTTTGCTTCTGTCTGCAAACTTCATGACAGGTGATAAACACAACCATGGCCATCTTCACCATATAAACACAAATGCAGCCATCTTCCCCAAAATGATAAAACAGACTAAATTGGTAAACAAAGTTACCACTGTATTTAGCAAGGCATGGTGGAGCACGCCTATAATCCCAACACTCAGGAGGCTAAATCAGGACTGTGAGTTCAAGACCAGTCTGAGCCATATAGCAATATTGCCTTATAGAAAAACAAGAAACAGAAGGAAGGGAGGAGCGAGGAAAGCGGCGGACAGATAAAACAAGGAAGAGAGAACAACAATCAAAATATTCTTATAGAACAAGTAGATCTGAAAGTGGGGAATGGACAGAATTTGGAAACAGCAAAGATGGCCACTAGCCCTAAACGCCTTTAAAACCAAAAGAACAACTCTGAATACAGGGGAGTCCCAATCAAATTCTAGAAGATATGGGGGAGGGGACCCAAACATTCTTGATAATGCTTACTCTGAACACTGATCTTTTTTTGTTTCAAACTTGGGTTCTCTTTTGACCTTCCTCAAAAGATCAGGAAAGTACCTTCACTAATCTCAGCGAACAATACTTAGTATTCCCCTGGATCGAAGCTGGCCCTCAGGGACAGATTTGCTGATTCTCACACTTGAGACATCTAGTCTTACTTCTCACTTTCCGCAAGGCAGTTTCTTAGCTTCCCTGGGAATGTGCAATGGAAAGGAAACTAGCAGCTTGGAGGCAGGCTCCAGTGCAGAGCAATCACAGATTATGTCACAATGCTACCCAATCTATGCTGATACCAGGTGGGGAAGATAGGACAGGGTCAGGCCCCAAAAGACTGACCAAGCATGAGGTCCCCAGTGTTAAGAGCCCTGAACACATACCAACTTCATCATGTTTTGAGGTAGGACACCAAATGTCTTAGAAACATGAAAAAAAGACAACAGAGCTAATTCTTTCTATGCTTGCTCTATCAGTTTTGTTAACACGGTTCCATATATAGATATCTGGACGATGTCCCTGGACCAAATTTGATGGAACAGATTCTCAGCTTGGCTTAAGGGGCTGTAGTGATTTTTGCAAAGACAGCATTTCTAGATGGACTTGGCTTATTTTTTGTTCCAAAGACCCAAGTCCCCTCACCATGAACAAAAACCAGATTGGCAATTATATACCTGAGGCTTGTTTTCTGATTTTGGCTGCTCTTTTCTACAGAAGAACAGTAACAGAAGCTTGGAAATGCGCTTCAGTGCAGAAATCTCCCAGTCAACTCTGCACAAGGTTACAAAAGCACTAACGGGATGCCCAGAGTGGAGGCACACAGCTGTAATCCCAGCACTTGGGAGGCTGAGGCAGGAGGATTGCTGTATTCAAAGCCAGCCTATGCTACACAGTGAGTTCAGGCCGGCCTGCACCCCATATTTAGACCTTGTCTCCAAAAACCCCAAACAAAAAAATCAAAAATAAAAGCACCAAAAGGAAAAAATAGGGAGTGGGAAATGAGTGGAGGTAAACCACTGTCATTAAAGCAACTAAGTCCATCCACACGTTGACTTGGGAATTTTATAATATTTTAGTTTTTGTTGTTGTTGGGTTTTTTGTTTGTTTGTTTTGTTTTTGTTTGTTTGTTTTTTGAGACAAGGTCTCACTATGTAGTTGAGACTGACCTGGAACTCACTATGCAGCCCAGGCTGGCCTCGAATTCAGAAATTCTCCTGCCTCAGCCTCCAGAGTGCTGGGATTATAGGAACGCACCACCATACCCGGATCGAATATTTTAGTCTTAAAGGAATTTTCTTTCAAAACTAAATGCTTCTTTTTCTTCCTTTTACCAGGGATCAAACTCATAACCTTGAGTTTGCCAGGCAGGCATGGCACAACCGAGCTACATTCCCAGCTTTCTTTTTGGTTTTTGGAGACAGGGTCTTGCTTTGTAGTGCAGATTAGCCTCTAACTCATGGCAATCCTCCTGCCTCAGCCTCCAGAATGCTGAAATTACAGGTCTGTGGCAACATGACCAGCTAAGAGTAAAGGCTTCTTACATTCTCCTTGGGAGCAGACCTAAATCCAGAACCTATACTACCACTAACTTTGTCTAGAAACCACAATTTTACATCCTTCAACATTTCATTCTTTTTCTCCAAAGAATACAGAAGGCAAACTATTTTCTTTTCTTTTTCTTTTTTTTGTGGGGGGGGTACTGGGGATCAAACTCAGGACCTTTTGATTGCAAGGCACATGCAGTGCCACTGAGCTAAGTCCCCGGCCCTTCTATTTTCTGAATATAGGATCTCTCCCCACTCTGGGTGCTAGGAATTACACCTAGTATCCACTACATATTAAACTTTTTACATGCACTACCACAGATCTAACCTGTGGCCTCTCTCTTCTTTAAGGCTCTTTCTGCTCATCCTTTGTAGAAGTTGATCCTAATAGGAAAAGCACTGGACTGGAAGTCAAGGAATCCAATGTTTTCATTTACTGAATTACTCTGCCCAAGTTCCTTACTCTTTCTGTGTCTTAAGTTCTTCATATGTAAAGTGGGAGGTAGAAGGGGAGAGAAACAGTGGTGGTTACTGTAGGATATATTCAGACTGGCTTATGCTGTCTTTCTCTATAATTATAAAAGTTAAAATGGCTAGATATGATGGTGTACACCTGTAATCTCAGGACTCTGAGAGGCTGAGGCAGGAGGACAGGCAAGTTTGAGTCCCATGTTTGGGGAGTTTAGAGAGACCCTATCTCAAAAATTAAAAAGGGCTGGAGAATATAGCTGTTAAGATAGTGCCAGGTTCATTCCCTAGTGCCACCACAAGGTACTAGGGAGTGAAGAAAAAAACTCAAACTACATTTCCAATAAACCCTTGTAGATGGGTTTTGGATACAATTCAAGTTCTGCTAATTAGAAGCAGACTCATGAGAGAACATTAAATTGTGGAAGAGACCATACTTGTCATCCTCGTCTGCTTGTGCAGGAACATTTTGGTTTCATCCTCCACTTAACTGGGTACTGATTTTGGCAGCAGTGCTTGCTACTTCTTGATTCTAGCTTACTTATCCCTGGACAGTAGATGTAGGGTTATGACTTGAGAACAAGCAAATAGTGTCTCAGAGAGGGTGGGTCAAACCTAGGTCAAATTTGGGTTCCGTTCTTGGAGGCCAAACCTAAGCATGTTCCCTCCATACTTCCTTTGTAAAGTCTAAGTTCCCTATATTAAAATCCTCTCTATTAACCCTACACAGGATTAAGGTTTAGTACAAAAATACTTTCTGCTAGTATTATCAGATAACACCAAAAGAGCAGTTGTGAAGAGAAAAGAACAGATATTTCACAAAGCGTATTGCCTGCTAGGGAAATAGGTAAGGGGAGAATTTATACTTTTAAATATATTGTCTCCAGCACAGCCTCTCTTATTTCTTCTGTTTTTACAACCTCCCTGCCCTTTCTACCTCCCACTATCAGCTGGGGCTGGGGTGATGGCAGGGCGGGGCATGCAGGGGTTGAATCGGCTCATCACACAGGATGGAAGGTTGAGTCAGCACATGCTTTCTTTTCCATGTTCTCTGCAAGCTGTTATTCTGAAGATAGCATTACTGGGCCCAGGCAAAAATAAGTATCTGGGGCTGGGGATTTAGCTCAGTGGCACTATGCCTGCCTTGCAGGCACAAGGTTGTGAGTTCGATTCCAGGTACCAAAGGGAAAAAAAATTATCATCTGGGCTACAGGGAGGCTTGGGCTAGATGGGACAGCAAGTGTCTTTCTCAGCAATAGGAGATGTTTATAAACTCCAGGTGCAAAAGAATCAGGGCACATCAGTTCTGACAAACCTGTGTGGTTAATGAGGGAGAATAAGTTTGACCCAACTTGTCTACAGCTGCCTGTAGCAGGCTAGGACAAAATGAAAAACAAGGTCAAATTCATGCAGTGTGCTTGGTGAAGAAGAGATATCTCCCACCAGACCTCTGTAGGACTCAATGACTCTGGGATACCTCACACTAAAGGTAAGGCTCTGCTGTTTTTCAGACTAGGTTGTTCTAAAGAAAACAAACGGTTCCAGCAAGAGGAATCTGTGTGAGACACACAGGCAGGAAGCAGAGCTGAGCCACCAGTGACTAGAATAGAAACAGGAAATAGGCCCAGGAACAAGCATACAATAATCTGCTGCAAGCAGCACAGGCTCCAGCAGGCACTAGGCAGATCAAGGGTAGAGCAGCATGACTGAGATGGAGAAGTGGACTGGTCAGTCCTGCTAGAGAACAAGCATTCTAGAGAAAAGATACCTATGTGCACAGGGTACCTGCTGCTCTGAGCAGTCTATGCAGATGTGAAGCGGGGAGGGCACTTCCTTCCTGAGACTGATAGCACTTGCACTATAATTCAAGGGTAGCAAGCACAGACACTTAGTCAGATATGAAGAAAACTGATCACCAACTTTAGAACCCTAGCTCCTCTGCTTACCAAAATTGCCAGTGGCATTTATTTTTGTTATTCCTTAGAATAAGCCACCAAAACCTAGGCAAGAAGTATTGGCCATCTCTCCCACCAAAACAGACAGAAGGAAACAAAATCCACATAACATTAGAATCACTGAAACAATCCAATTTTCTAAACATTTAGAGCTCTTCTGTCACGCCTCTAAATAAGCCTAGATGCAAAAAGCTGGCTCCCAAGCTCAACCAGGTTGCAAGAATCTATAGCAAGCATTAACAAAGGTTTACTGGGTATCTGACTGTGCTGGACACAGTGTGGAGCCAAAGTTCTGAGTGTTCAAGTAGGTATCAGCAGAATGCTACTCCAATATGAATAAAATGGGAATAAAATGAAATACCAAAGAAGGTATTTCAGCAGGGTTGTGAAGCCAAAGTAGAACTTTGTGCATGTTAAACAGAGAGAAACAGAGATACAATCATCCACCAAAAGAGAGACAGCAAAGGGCCTGAAACTGCAGAGGTACCTGGGAGCTGTAGATAGTTCCACTGTGGACTCTGGACCACAGGCACAGGAGCCAGGTTCCTAACACAACACCCATGAAACAGCTGGTGATGGTCTCCAACATTCAGAGAGTCTCTGAATTTTATGACACAGTGAGTAAAATGTGCTGCATTCCAAAGTACTCAGTTTGATATTTGCTTTGAAAATTTTACTCTCAGCTTTCAGGCTCTAACTCCATGCCCCTCAGCCACTGGACATATGAATCACTCAAGGGTCACATTAACAGGAGGGGCTAAGAATGGCATTCTAGCCTAGAGCCAGTGTGATGTCAGTGCTGTGATGATGGACCTTTATCTGAGTAACAAGGAGCTGATTAAAGTTAGCATAACCACAACTTGTATTGTAAGAAGGGCCTACAGATCAGGGCTTGTCCTCCTATCCAATACAGGGCAACCAAAGAACCAAACTCAAGACAACGTTACACTATTTGAGGACGTTCCTTAGTTGGTTAGTCCCTCCAAGCAGATCTTACAGGCCTGGCCAGCATTCTCCCCCTCCCACCCAAGGCCCTCTTTCACATTTCATCTCTGCCTCTAACACAAAGAGGCCTGGAAAAACAAAAGTGAAATGCAAATCTATTTATATTTCTTCCTTTTAGAATAGGTCCAGTAAATGTTAAATGACAAAGAGCTGAAGCTTTTGTCTAAAAATGAACAGAGGATCAGACTGTCCAAGACTTTTCTCTCTAGGATGGCATATAAGAGGAAATATTCTACCTGAAACATCATAGCTAGATTCAAATCCTGATTCTGATCCTTGTTTTTTTCATACGTAAAACAGGAGTGGGGGCCTGGGATTTAGCTCAGTGGTACCATGACTGCCTGAGTTTGTCCCCTGGTACCAAAAAACAAACCAGGAGTGGTGCTCAGAGCATTTCAATTCCTGTCCTCCCAGGATCACCTGTGTTGACTGTAGTTCATTCCTTGGCCTTCATCTTGACCACTAAGATTCAGATTCAATAGAAACAGCATACCCCCTTCCCATTTGCTTTTTCTAGACCAATGCATCTAAGCTCTTGGGGCCTCAGAACATCACAGAAGTAAAACAAGTGCTAATAGTTACTATCTTGATAAATAAAATCCTAGAATGACCTAGAAATCTAGAGATAGAAGAGCATCTATAGTGAATTTAATAGACATTAAAATCCCTAATACTGTTTCCCATCTCATTCCTGACATCAATAATCCCCATTTCTTTCCTAACATCAATAATGTCCACTTTTGCCAGGCATGGTGGCACATGCCTGTAATCCCTGCACTCAAGAGGCTAATGCAGGAGGATCCTAAGTTTGAGGGCAGTCTAGGCTAAAGAGCAAATCCTTGTCTCAAACAAAACAAAAGAAAAAGGAAAAAAAAATTAGCCACACACGGTGGCACACTTCTGTAATTCTAGCACTCAAAGGCTGAGGCAGGACTATGAGTTTGAGGCCAGTGTGGACTACTCAGTGAGACTCTGTCTCAGAAAAAAAGCACAATCCAGATGGTCAATCTGTTAAAGACGATCTTTTTTTTTTTTTGCACAGGGGATCAAACTCAGGACCCTGTGCTTGTGAGGCAGGGGGTGGAACCACTGAGCTAAATCCCTGGCCCTCTTGAAGACTATCTTATTCAGTAAAGGAGGGCCAGGGATTTAGCTCAGTGGTTCCACTGCCTGCCTTGCAAGTATAAGGTTCTGAGTTTTACCCCCAGTACGGGGAAGAAAAAAAAAAAGTACCATCTTATTCAGTAAAGGGGATAGCGTCTAGTGCCTATTATAAGATAACTGCATCTGCATGGGTTCCTTCTCACTCCAGAAAGATGTGCCTGTTTATACTCTGAATATTCTGCCAGCATCTTCATCCTTCCTTCTTCTATCTGACTTCTACAGGTCAGAGTCTTAAGACACAGCTGAGGAACGTCAACTGATCAACAACCTCTCCTTTCAAGAGTGCTCTTAGCTGGGCATTGGAGCCTATTCCTAATATCCAAGTACTCTGGGAGGCTGAGGCAGGAGGACTGCAAGATTAAGCCCAGTCTGAGCAACTTAGCAAGACCCTATCTCAAAATAAAAAACGGGCTGGGGATATACCTCAGTGTTAAGGCTCTGGGTTAAACCCCAGTACCATACACACCAAAGGAAAAAAAAAAAAAGAGAGAGAGAGACAGAGAGAGAAAGAGAGAGAATGCTCTTTACCTTTCCCTTAGCCTTCAGTAGCCAGGTGCAGTGGTGCACACCTATAATCTCAGCACGGAGGGAGGCTGAGGGAGGAGGATCACAAGTTCCGAGTCCCGCCTGGACAACTTAGCGAGACCCTGTCTCAAAATAAAAACAAAACGGGCTGGGAATATAGCTCAGTAGTAGAGCAACCCCTGGGTTTTGATGCCCAGTACCACAAAATCTAGAAATCAGGCCCTTTCCCTATGTAAAAAGAATCCCAATAAAAATGTGTCACAATAAATCTACTGTCTTTTCCTATAAAGTTGATGTGGACCATTTTCTCTCTTCCCTTTGCTCCAAAAATATCGCACAATCCTGGTCCTCTGCTGATTTCTACAGCTCTGTTGGCTGCTTCCCTTTGGAGATTGCAGGCATTGTTCAGGGCTCCATCTGGCCCTTCTTTACATTTTCCAATCACAGCCTCTAAAGTCTAGTTCAGTCCATGGTTTAACTATTATCTACCACACAGAAAACTCTCCAACTCTACCTAGACTCAACTCTTACCCAAGTTTTAGTTTTTCACCTCTAGTGGTTATATCATATTTTATATCATAAAGATGGAACTTCTACTAAAAAATGAGTTTTCCTTATTAACCTATTTTGGTCAATGAGATTTTTTTCTTTCTCTCCCTCCACTCTAATAAAACAGTCAGTCAAGACTTTTAAACTTGGCATAGTAGCCCATGTCTATAATCCCAGCAGTCTAAGAGGCTGAGGCAGAAGACTGGAAGTTTAAGCCTAGCCTGGACAACACTGTCTCAAAACAAAAAATAAGAAAGGGCTACTGGGAGTTGTAGCTGGGAATGGAAAGGCCCTGGGTTCAATCCCTACTACTGCAAGGGGGAAAAAAACAAAAACCAAAAACCACCAACAATCAATAAGCAAACTTTAAAAATCATTCACCTAGTAGAATTCATTATTCTCAATTCTATAGATTCCTTCCCATATGTCTTACATGTGGGACTAAATAGCTATGCAAATGAAAAAGAAGGGGTAGAGGTGCACATCTTCTGCCAGATTTAGTTCAACAGTTTAAACTATTCTCTTGCTTTCATACTTCCCTTTTCAAATCCTACTATACACAAATAGATAACTTGTGAAAAAATATTATCTGTAGGCTTGTACGATCAGATCAAAATGGGCTTGCTTAGTCCAGCAGGGTCTGAACACCCCTGTGATCTAGCGTTTGTTCCTTCTTGCTATTCCCTACTAAGGAAGCCTCATCAGCTCCTAAATACCTATGGGAGAAATTCCATTCCCCATCCCAGTTTGGTGTGTGCACAAGCTGGACTTTTCCCAACCACTCAAATATACTCATGTCTACCTTGTACATAACTTCTTCCATGATGACTCTCCTCAACAATGTAGACATAAATGAATCACTGACTTCACCAAACTGTGACAGCACACATTAGAACATTCAAGCACATGTCTTTGTGTTGTATGTCTATTTCACTAAGGAAACAGGAGGATTCTTGAAGACAGCAACCATGTCACAGTCAGTGACCCAAGTCAAATGTTTATCAAATGTCTTTTTTCTTTTTTATTATACCCATAGCACCAGGGACAGGAAACTTACTACATTTTAAATATCTCCATCTTCCAGATCACAAAGGAAATTACATATTGTCATGCTGGAGCTTAACTCTATTAAAAACAAACAAACAAAAAAACCCAAACTGGCAGCCAGTGTTTTAAAGCAGTCATAAAACCTCATCAGGACTGCTTTCTGGCAATTATGTCGAGGACAGACTTGGAAGAAAAGGAAGGGGAAGAAAAGAAACAGAACTGCCCAAAGTCTATGGTAAGACACCAGGTGAGAGGTAACAAGGACCTGGAAAAAAAGGCAGTAGGGAAAACATGGAAAATCAGATTTCAAAGCCATTTTTGAGACAGACTAGGATTTCGTGACCAACTAAGGGTGGCTCCACTAATGGAAGGGATCCAATGATGAGCACCACAGAGCAGAGGTAGAAAGCTCCCAACACAGTGCCAACAACACAAAAGCTGCCTTAACCCAGAAATACTTGAAGGCCACAACCCCAAGGCAGTATTGTCTCTTACAAGTCTCTTTTCAACTCATAGCCTGCCTTCCAGATCACCAAAAGTACAAAGATAGTACGTAAGTCACTATTTTTCATTTCTTTTACCATTGTGTCCTATTAGTCTAGTAAAAAAATTTTTTTTTCTTTCTTTTTTAAGGCTACACACCTAAAAAAAGCCAGGCAGGATGGTGCATCCCTGTAATCCCAGTATTCAGGAGGCTGAGGCAGAAGGATAGCTACAAATTGGAGAATAGGCTACATAATGAGTTCAAGATCACCCCAAACTGCATAGCAAGACCCTGTCTCATACTCTCTCTCTCTCTCTCTCTCTCTCACACACACACACAAAGACTACCTAGCTCAGTGTAATTCCAATAGTGGTTTGTGAACTAGCATAGCCTCAGTATTGCCCGAGAAACAAATTCTTGGGTCACACCTGACAACTGAACCAGAATCTCTCAGATAGAGTGTAGTGTTTTAATCAATCTCCAGGTAATTCATCCTTTGATCCTTCCTTCCTTCCATCCTTTCTTCCTTCCTCCCCACACCCCGGCAAGGCAGACGGTGGAACCACTGAGCTAAATCCCTGGCACCCTCCAGGTAATTCTTTTTTTTTCTTTGTTTGTTTGTTTTCCTTTGTTTGTTTTTTTGAGACAGGGCCTCACTATGTAGTTGAGGCTGACTTTGTTTGTTTGTTTGTTTGTTTTCCTTTGTTTGTTTTTTTGAGACAGGGCCTCACTATGTAGTTGAGGCTGACCTGGAACTCACTATGTAGCCCAGGTTGGTCTCGAACTCACAGCGATCCTCCTGCCTCAGCCTCCCAAGTGCTGGGATTCCAGGCGTGCGCCAACATGCCCAGCCCCTCCAGGTAATTCCTACTGCATGCTAAATTTCTGAGAAGTACAACTTATCCAGATTTAGGTTTTAAATCCTGTATCCATTTTTCATCACTATCTCACTACTTGCCCAGCACATGCAAGAAGGGGTTTTATTTCCAAGCATTGCAAAACACATAAGATAGATAGGTAGAGAGATAGACAGATATACAGAAAGCCAACCATCCTAGGAACCATTTAAAACCAAATGTAAATTTACATATATGCTCACTAAGAAAAATTAGGGAAGTATGTATTATTCTAGGGAAAATACTTACACTTGGATGAAGAAAAAAATTTTTTTTCCACTGCTGGGCAATTGAACCCAGGACCTTATACGTGCTAGGCAAGTACTCTGCCACAGAGCTACAGCCCTTGCCCATCTTCTGAAGGGGACCCCCTCCCCCGGTACTGGGGATTGAACTCAGGACCTTGTACTTGCATGGCAAGCACATTGCCAGAGAGCTAAATCCCTTTTGGGTTTTTTTTGTTTTTTTTTTTTTTTAAAGATAGAGTCTCACTATGCAATCCAATTTGCCTCTGAACTCACTATGCAGCCTAGGGTAACCTCAAACTTGTAGTGATTCTCTAGCCTCAGCCTCCCAGTGCTGGGCTTGGAAGAGTAATTTAAATAAAAGCCTTTATAGGGCCAGGGATTTAGCCTGCCGCCTAAAAAGCACAAGGACCCGAGTTTGATCCCCGGTACGGGGGGAAAAAAAGGCTTTATTATTTTGAATTAATATTTTTTGGAATCAGGGTCTCACTATGCAGATCACACTGACCTTGAACTTGCAGTAATCCTCCTGCCTCAGCCTCCCTAATGCTAGGATTACATATGTGCACCTCCATACCTGGCTCCCAAACAGCTTTTAAAGATGTAATTCCATCTCTCAAAAACAACTATAATCGAAACTCAGATACCACTTTTCAGATGAGTCTCTCAAAGATATTGCTCCAAAAAGAACACGAATAAAGATCTTAATGAAACACTTAGAAATGTAACTGTACTGTATACCTAAAATGTACCAATAAACTCAATGAGAGAAAAAAAAATCATTCAAGCTGCCTTGAAAAACAAAAAAGAAAAAAGAAACACCTACAGATCTGCTCACTTATCTCTTACAAAAGTTTTTGGAGGGTGGTACAGTACTAAGGATTGAACCCATGGATATTCTAACACTGAGCTACCCCCAGTCCTTTTGGTTTTTTATTTTGAGAGAGGGCCTCACTGAGTTGACCAGGCTGGCCTCGAACTTGTACTATTCCTGCCTCTTCCTCCCAAGTAGCTGGGATTACAGGCAAGCACACCACTGTGTCTGGAAAGAACTTTCTTTTTTTCCCTCATTTTTTATACTGGGGATTGAACTCAGGCTCTTGTGCTTGCAAGGCAGGGGAGGTAAAAAGAATTTTCTTGACATAAGGTCAAAATGCAGAACAAGATGGATGACAAGCCCTAATCTCACCTCTGAAGGCCACTGTCAGTAGGCACAAATAAAGTAATCTATCCTCTACAATGCAGTTTGGGACTTTCCGTAACAATCTGTGATGCTCACCTTGCCCTAGCAGTGGAAAAAAGTTGGTAACATGGTTAGGTTGTCCCAATCAGACATACATTTCCTGTGTGAGCATGTTATAGACGCTGCTTAGGTTCATTTGTTCAAAGAGTAGGAGCCTACAATAGTGTAAGGCACTGCGATGGCAATATACAAGACACAACAGGTCAGCCCTCACAGAGGGTACTAAATTATACTTGAGATAAGCACTGACAAGGATAGATGCCAAGTCCGTTAGACCAAGGGAACCTGACAAAATCTGGAGTAGTGGATCTCCATACTTGGGCTGAAATCAGAAGTGCTTGGGATACCTTCTAAGCATACCAATGCCTAAGCCCTACCCCAAGACTATAATCAGAACTTTTTTTTTTGGGTATTGGGGATCAAACTCAGGACCTTGTGCTTGCAAGGCAGGCATGGTGCCACCAAGCTAAATCCCCGTCCCACAATCGAACTCTTGAGAACCCTAGACATTGGTTTTTAAGGTGATCTATTCCCCCAGGTAGTTCTAACACGCAGCTATGGGAAACAACCACTGGTCATATGGTTGTGTTTGTGTGTGTGTACAGAAGTCAGTAACACAGTGCCTGCCTTCCAGGAGCTTACTATTTGAGTAAGTAGGGGTTATCAGCAAAATGCTGTTAACCTTAAGCAAACAAAATTCAAAGGCAAGATAGTACCTCTCTGGGCATTTGGAGGGAAAAGTGATCCTAGGAGGCTATGAAAGGCTTTTACTTACATAAGTGTGGCTTGGTTTCCAAAGATGAGGACTCAGGCACTAAATTATTCCTTGTAGCTATTTGTATGTCTTGAAATATTAAATGGCTTTTTTTTTTAGATAAATAAAAACTGCCTTTGCTAGGAATGGTAACACATGCCTGTCATCTGAGCTACTCAACGGATCAAGACAAGAGAATCCCAAATTCAAGACCAGCCTCAGGAATATAGCAAGACTCTTTCTCAAAATAAATAAAAAGAACTGGGGATGTAGTTCAGTGGTGAAATGCCCCTGAGTAAATTATTTAAGCTGTCTTGAAACTTAACTAGCAAAATTTTCTGAGGAAATGATCTAAGTGCCATGCCTAGTCTTGGAGAATCAGAATCATAAACTAACTTGATAGGATTGCACATTTTCAGGCACCAATTCAGACCTACTAAATCTGAAAAATAGAATCTGTGTTTTTGATGCCTAGGTAATCATAGATAGTTGAAAATTTTAGTGTTTTTTGTTTTGTTTTTGAGACAGGGTCTCACTATGTATTCCAGGCCAGCCTGGAATTTACTATGTGGCCCAAGCTAGCCTTGAACTCATAGTGAGTCTCCTATCTCAGCCTCCTGAATACTAGGATTACAGGCATGCAAACCCACACCCAGCTAGATTTTATTCTAAGGCTAATGAAAAAATAATTCCAGTTTTAAATACTAGGATAATATAATCAGGATAATATCAGCTAAATGGTTTGGCATTAATAGCTAAGCAAAAGCGTCTCAGAATATGACTTTAGAGCCAAAGTGTGAATGAGTGAAAAGGGAGACATGGAACTAGAAGAGCTATTGTCCCAGGCAGCCTTGTATCTGCTCTGGTGCTAAACTCAGGATGCCTCCTAAGTCCTTGGTGTTTTTTGTTTTGGTTTGGTTTTGGATTGTTTGTTGAAACAGCAGGGTCTCACTATGTAAGTCCAGGATAGCCTCAAACTTTCAACCCTCCTGCCTTATAAGTGAGTGCCACTGTGCCCTGTCATTAGACCCTGTTTAGTGAAGGAATGCACTAGCAAACCTAGGGATCCTTCAATACAACTTGTTATGAAAGGAAAAGGGTACTTGTAGGGAAATCTAATTTCTTAATTTCTTATTTCTTCAGATTTTACCATGTCTTAGCTCAGTTAGGCAAATCTAGGATCAAACCAAAATTTCAAAGAATAAGCATCTTTTATTTCTTGGTCCAAGTAGCAAAAAAAATAAAAAGTACTTCAGAAAGAATATGCTTATTACCCAGCCAGTTTATCTCCCACAAGGAACTTCTACCACAGAGCAAATGACGCTTTTGAAAGACTCCATAGCAGAACCCTAAACTTGGGAATATTCCTTGTTTTTTGGTTTCCCAGGAACAATGCTCCTCTGGGCCTAAAAGGCTGTCAATATCTTCACCTGAGTAGGAAAAATTAGAAGCTCTTGGATTACCAACCCTTAGAAAACACATGGCGTGCTTATACATGAGCCTTCTCAGGATTGAAAATACCAAATATATTTCTATCAAAATTTGGGTCACCAGAAGCTGGGCATGATGGTGCCATGATTATAATCTCAACACTCTGGGAGACCAAGGTAGGAGAAATCACAAATTCAAGCCCATTATGGACAAGTGAACAACTGAACAATTAAAACCCTACCTCAAAATTTTAGAAAAACTTTTTTAAGAGATGGGGATGTAGTTCAGTGCAAAAAAACCCAAATTCAATCCCAATTTTAAAAAAAGAAAAAAAAAACTTTTTAAACAGAAGCAACTTATAGCATTAACAGAAACTGGGGTTTGGGTTTCTTGCCAAAGTAGCATAACCACCCAGAGCTAGCCTCAGACTATAGATGAGGGGGGTGGCTACACATTTCTGACTGAATCAGGTTACAAAGTATATTCCAATGAATTTAAGGATGCAGAAAAATGTTGCAACAGGTGCTAATGAGAAGGGAACAAAGAGTGATGGCTTTATTCACAATTCTTCTCCCCAGTTATTCAATTGAGAAAGTCAACAGTTTCAGAAGTACCATCCTGACAGTAGTTCTCATCCTGGCCTCGGAAGCCAGCACCGAGTCTGGGCCTCTGCAGACCCAGCCGTACTATGTACTAAGATTCTCAGAGGTCTTCAGAAGAAGCCAATGGAAGTTTCATGATGAAGGGTTCCCATCTATGTATTCCTTAAAGATTCTTTCAAGTCAGAATAACGAATACAAGAAGAGTCAAAATTCAAAAAGACTCCAACCTGGCAGGTGTGGCAGAACTTTCATTTTTTGACCAAAACAGTATTTATAATGGAAGATGTCCTAACTTCCAAAGGAAGTGATTTCAGAGTAGCCTATTTTATTGCTGTTCCTAACAAATTAACTTTCAGAAGGTGAGACTTCACCCACGTGTGGTGGCAGAACTAAAGATAAGAATTAATATTTGTAATCAGCCTAGTGTACAACACTCGTTGTTAACTGTTTTTCAGTTGTTGAGCAGATTCTGTGCCCTGAGAGATGATCCTAATGGCTGGTATATAAGTACTTACCATATACCTAGCTTTCACTTCTTTGTTAATCTATTTAATGTTAATCATTACTCCACTGAAGTGGCTACTTTAGGTTCATTTTACAAATAATGAAAACTAAGGCACAGAGAGGGCAAGTGACGTGCCCCAGGCTACAGAGTCTGTGGTAGAATCAAGATCCAGACTCAAGAACTCTGACTCATTCATCAGACTATATTGTCATTCTCAGGATATGGCCAGTCCATTTCATAAATAAGCACTTGATTCCATAAGACACCTGGCCCACTACGAGCAAAAGCACCCATTCACACAAAACCACAACCAGAAAATGACTTTTACTCCACCAATGCTCAATGTAACAAAGCATGCTTGAATGTACCTAAGAATCTTACCTCCTAAACTCTAAGCCAAAGATCTAAAAGTTAAGCCCTCCAGGGTATGGTTGGGGGAAAAAAATATGGAGAAATTTCTCAACTTTGAGAGAAGGTAGTACTTCTAAAATCTCAATTTTCAGGAGGAGGGGGTGAAGGGAGGGCAGGGACAAGGGGAAAAAATGAGAACCAAGACCTGTCATGTAAAGGTACAAGATCCCAATATTGAATGTAACTGTACTGTATACCTAAAATGTACCAATAAACTCAATGAAGGAAAAAAAAAAATCTCCATTTTCTTTATCCTTCATGTAGTTCTGTGTCTAAGAGACCAAGATTTTTATTTTATTTTATGTTCTCTCTCTCTCTCTCTCTCTCTCTGTCTCTCTCTCTCTCTCGACAGGATCTCACTATATAGTTCAGATTGGCCTTGAACTCACAGCAATCCTCCTGCCTTGGCCCTCCAAGTGCTGGGATTACAGGTGCGTGCCACCATGCCCAGCAATGCAAGGGAAAAAAAAAACCCCAAACCAAAACACTGAAGAGATCACAGATTCCCTGGGCAGGCAGGCAGAACAGACATTCTCTAAGTTCAGTATATGAATTCCTAATATAATTTTGAACCTGAATTCAAGGACCTGAATTCATTTACATCAATACCATCAAAACACCCAACCAGAAACTACTTTTTGTCTGTACCCACTCTGCCCCTTCACCTTTTGAGGGTGACAAATACTCACAGGCAAGCTGGAGGGTCTTGACTGAAGACTCAGGTTCATATCTTCCTGCCCTCCCTTACTGGAGGTCATTGAGGGGGCTGATGATGCCTGAGACCCAAATGAATCTTGAGAAAGCTCCTTAAAAGAGAAACACAAAAGCCATAAAGGTCTGACGGGCCTGGTAGTGATAAACCAGACAAGTTTACTTCTTAATGAAAGAGCTTCAAGACTCTTTCACACAGGTGAACTGGGTGCTAGAGAAACACAATTATGAATGATATTATCTGAAGACAGAAAAATCTAAGCTGTGGCTCTTAAGAATGTCAATAGTAGACTCTTTCCAATGGAATTACTGCCCAGTGATTTCTACACACAGGGTGTTGCCTGATTAAATGCTAAAATCAGGCTAACTACATGTACCTATTAAGGAATAAGACCAATTTTTTTCTTATTAGTATGTTTGCAGTGTATAATGATTCATTCATTGTGGGGTGCTGGTACATGGACATAACACATTTAATGTGCCCTTCTCTTCCCCTTCCTCCTCCCTCCCTCCACCTTTTCTCAATCTCTTGATATCCTTTCCATTTGAGAAAGATCTGTCTCCCTGTTTCTATTACCTATCTTTTATTTTGCTCTTTAATTTATTTATATTTGGGGTTTCTCGTATAAGAGAAGCCATGCAATACTGAAAAGCTTGAGTATCTGATTTATTTCACTTAACATTATGGTTTCAAGGTGTATCTATTTTTCTACAAATGACTCAAATTTATCCTTCTTTATAGCAGAGTAGTACTCCATCAACCATATTTTCTTCAACTATTCATGTGTTGACAGAACATATAGGTCACTTCCAAAATTTAGCTATTATGAATTATGTTGACAAAATCATGGTTTATGTATGTATCACTGTAATAAGATGTATTCAACTCTCTGAGATCAATTAAAAAACAAAACAAAGCCTCATGCTAGAGCCTCTGCATTAAATCAATATTTCTTCCTTCAAAGACATTACCTTGGGATTTAGTCCAACAAAATCACTAGAGCAAAACATCTTTAGTGGACCTGTCATCATTCAGTTATTTCTTCTCTTCTGGCTCTTTAAAGAATAAGCCCAAATTGCTATTTTTAGGTTTCATTATCTATGCTTTGTTTTCCAGCCCTATCTCCAGATGAATTTTTTTAATTTTCCAAAATCAAATCCATCCTCAAAAAATAAGATTTGCCACCACTGAGAATAATGTGATATCAGCTCTAATACCAACAGAATGGAATGGCAGTCAGAATGAATTACAGTATATACAGACTCCCAAAGTGACTATTTTGAAAGAAAAAAAAAAAGTCACTTGATGCTCAGGTTCTGAAATGAGGGCTTTAAAGTGGGGGATAATATATAAGTCCTATTACCTTTAATTTCTCATCTATCTATGCAATTTTCCATTGTCCTATTTCTTCATCAGTAAGAGGAGCTATAAGTCTTTGAGCAGTTAAGGAGGTTATGCCTTTATTAGTTCAATCAATCCAGTTAGCATGCTTACCTAGAGTTTAATTGGTTTTTAAGTGCACATCAGAGAAATAATTTATATGGCAAAGTTCTCGTAACACCAACCTCCATGCAGTCTGTGGTCATACACAGAGAAGGGCAAGAGGCAGGGGGCACCTTACCTGTGGTGGAGGGAAGCGCTGCTGGGAGTAGGCAGTTTGCTGGGGCTGCTGAGACTGGGGCTGAGGATATGCAGCCTGCTGGGAGAGCGTCGAGGATGCTGGCTGCTGAGGTTGCTGCTGCTGGTAGGGAGACTGTGCCTGTGGCTGTGAGTAGGGAGGCTGGCTCTGGGGGTGCTGCTGTGTTGTGGACTGCTGAGAGGGGTATGGAGTTGGGGACTGCTGATGTGGAGGCTGGGATGGTTGCTGGGAATATGGAGGCTGAGAGGACTGGAGTTGTGGTGGCTGAGACTGCGGCTGCTGCTGATATGAAGGTTGGGCGTGAGGGGTCTGAGATGGTGGTTGCTGGGAGTACGGTGGCTGCTGTTGCTGGGGGTGAGGACTTTGCTGGTTGTAATATGGAGTCTGGCCCTGCTGACCATATCCGCTGGGGCCTTGTTGTCCATAAGGAGGAATCTATAGGAAAGAAAAAGATACTCTTAGCACTGACTCTCACTTAGAAAAATACAGATGACATAGTCATTTGAAGTTATGCCCTGAAGACTGATACAGAAATCAGGCAATACAAGCCTTATCCTAAAAAGGCCTAAGAACAATGGCCGAACTTGACTGTTAGTTGGTTTGTTACATATAGACTGCATTCACCCATTGAAAATTTACATGACAAAATATTTGGGCAACTTACATGAGTTCAAGAACAGCTATTTTTATTAGCATGACTTAGAAAGTTTTGTAAGTGTTACGAATATCCCAGCCACAATAAAGACTCAATGACAGCTTGGCTCAGCCAACTGAAAACCTAGGTTTACTAACCCAGACTGAGCAAATCATTAAGCTACTTTGGTCCTCTCTTCATTTAGTCTTCATTTTAAAAATATTTGAGGGCTGACTTGTTTACTTATGCCAGGCACTATTTTAAAAACTGGGAATATGTCTGCTAAGTAGTACCACGCTCTCCACCTCAAAAATTCCATCCTATGTGTCCTCAATTTTCTTCCTCAGTAGAACTCTTACCTGCATATGTTAGGCCTTGGGTTGTATCCCCAGCACCATAAAAACAAAAACAAAACAAGTGACAGTATCTCATTTTCTGTATTTAAGAGCATTCTTTCCTTTGGTCTTAATAGTAGTTTTAGGTTTCATAGTCTTATGCCTTACCATTTCAGTATGTGTGTGGCTCAGATATAAATAGTAAAAATTCTGTCAATGCAAAAAATGCAATAAAAAGATAACAATGCAGGGCTGAAGGTGTTGGTAGATTACTTGCCTAGCAAACATGACACCCTGGATTTTATATCCAGCATCATTAAAAAAAAAAAAAAAAAAAAAAGGAAGCCCCAGAATGGCTGCCATCATGAAATCAACCAATTACAAATACTGGTGGGGCTGTGGGGGAAAAGGAACCCTGCTCCATTGCTGGAGGGAGTGCAACCACTGTGGAAATACCTCAAAGAACTAGGATAGAAGTCCCTTTTGACCCAGCTATTCCCCTGCTGGGTATCTTCCCAAAAGAATGAAAAGAATCATACCACAGTGCTATATATGCACCCATGTTCATAGCAACACAGATTATAATAGTTAAAACTTGGAAACAGCCCAACTGTCCATCAACTGGAGACTGGATAAAGAAAATGTGGGTTTTAAAAAAAAATGGAGTACTACTCAGCTATAAAGAATGAGAAATCAGAGACATTTATAGCTAAATGGATACACATTAAGGCTATACTCAAGTGAAATAAACAGGAAACGTGTAAATACTGAATAGTTTCTCTGATGTGAGAAACTGAAACTGTAAATACAGACTAAAAGGTATAATAGATAATGTGAAATAGGAAGAAAGGGAGTAAAGGGGAAGGAGAAGTAGGGGGTAGGGAAAAGGAAAAGGAATGGAATTAATATGAGAAAATGAAAAAACGGAAACAAAGTCTTTGTAAATAGGGTATGCAGGGAATGGGGAAAAAACGTATGAACCAAGATAGATTATGTAAAGGTACAAACTTCCAATGATGAATGTTCATTATACTGTATGTCTAAAATGTACCAATAAAATAAATTTTAAAAAAAAGAAAAAGAGGGGCCAGGAATATAGCTCAGTGGTGCTGCTACCTGCCTTGCAAGAGCAAGGTCCTAAGTTTGGTTCCCGGTACCAAAAAAAAAAAAAGGAAAAAAGGAAAAACATACTGCTGTGGATGATCAGACAAAAGATGAGGGAAATCTTTAAAATTTGTAAGAGCATTGTCAACATCTTTACTGTTTAATCTTCCTTTGCTGTTCCACTTTCAGTTCTTCCTAATCTTCATTTTCAGCCCAGACAGCTGACATACTGAAGGCCTTGAAAAACGTGATGGGCCTCTTCTGACCCCCAGGATACATGGCATGAATGGTTTTCTTTCTATGAGCAGTGGACAGGTGCTCAGCCACTGCCTTTCTGCCATTTTACCTCCTTTAGAGAGCACCACTCAAGAGGTACAAGCAGGCCAGCCAGGTCAAGACAAAAAGATGGGATGGGTGTTCGGAGAAGTAGAATGTATGCTCAACATGTGAAAGACACTAGGTTTGATCTCCAGCACGTATCAAAAAGGAAAACACTTGCTGGGCATGGTGGTGCATGGCTGTGATTCCAGCACTCAGGAGGCTGAGGCAGGAGGATCTCTGTGAGTTCAAGACCAGCTTGAACTACACAGTGAGACCTTGTCTTAAAAAAAAAAAAAAAAAAAGGAGACACACATACACACACTCAAATGACATATACAGCCCGCTGTGGCCAGGGAGCACTTATCTTTGAAGCACACACAAGCTAGTGCTCCTACAACTTTGGCCCTTATTAGTAACTAACCAGGGGCTGGTGATTTAGCTCAGTGGCACTGCACCTGCCTTGCAAGCACAAGGTCCTGAGTTCAATTCTCAGTACCAAAAAAAAAAAAAAAAAAAAAAAAAAAAAAAAAAAAAAGCTATATTCTGATTCTATAGCTCAACAGACCATATCCTGAACAGAAACAAGGGTCAAAGTAATCAAGGTCACTGTCTACCTGCTGTGCATAAGAGAGGCCACCCATGGCACTCTGCGCCCGGCTCTGCATGGTCATTGGGTACCGCTGTGGAGTCTGGGACCCATATGGCTGCCCTGGATACCCATGTCCTTGCTGCGGTCCTGACGGAGGTCCCTGTTGTTGTGAGTATGGGTTAGTCCCGCCATATGGCTGAGGTCTCATCTTGCCCATCTGATCCATTGGACTGGATGGCTACAAAATAAAGAGCATTTTATTAACCTGAAGCTTTTATGACCTCTGGACAACATGAACATACAAGCTAAGTACTGAGATCTTTTGAAGTCTGTATCCCACATAGGAAATGAGTTACTATGAAAAAGTAATGGTATATACCTACATAATCCTTGAATAAGTCACTTAACCCTACACAGAAAATTGATTTTATCACATGTAAAACAAAAATACCACCTTTTTGTGAAAGTACCTTATGAACTAAAAACTACTTTGTAAATGTGGTAACTACTGGAATTCAAGGGATAGGCCAGATAGAGCAATTAATATATGTCCTCTATGGTATAGAAATCAGAAAAAAAAGCCTTTGGGGGGGTTAACCAGGGATTGAACTCAGGACCTTGTGCCTGTGAGGCAGGTGGCAGAATCACTGAGCTAAATCTCTGGCCCACAAAAGTCTTTCTGTTGGGACAGGATGTGGCTGTTATGCACTGCTATGACCTTGCTCAACAACATCAAAACTGATACTTCAATAGTATGGCTGGGAGTTCAGATGAACAGCATCCAGATGTTTCTAGTCTTCCAACAGTGGAATTTTCTTTCCTTTTGTACATTTGTGGCCTATGTGCACAAATGACGCAAGCAGTTATGCTTCTTCAAATAAGCATCAGGCTAAGTAACAGTCACTGAAGGAATAATAACTCTGAATTTAGAGCCTAGTTCATCTCAGGTGAAAAGTTCATTTCTTTTAATATGCAACAGTTTAAGGACATAAGGAAAGTAGAACTTTTGTTTCTTTAAAGAACAAAATGCATATACTGGGCCAGGGATTTAGCTCAGTGATTCTGCTGCCTGCCTCGCAAGTACAGGGACCTGAGTTTGATCCCCAGTACCAAGAAAAAAAAACCAAAACAAAACAAAAAAAAACAAGATACATATATAGCCAGGCATGGTGAAGGCCTGCAATCCCAGCACCTCGGGGAGGGGGGACGGAGGCAGGAGGATTCCAAATTTGAAGACAGCCTGTACAACTTATCAAGACTATCTCAAAATAAAAAAAGAGTTGGCTGGGATATATTTCAGTGGTAGAGTGTTTGCCTAGCATGCCAGAGACTTTGGGTTCCCCTTGGTACAAAAACAAAACAACAATAAAAACAGTACAGCACTACCAATAAAATTTTAAAGTTCAAATCACTGGTATGTGTCTATAAACAAAGCTTTCTTCTCAGTTTTTTATGGAACAATAATTCAATCAACTCAACACTTTTGGATATGCCTTTATGGCTCCATAGGACAAAGCCCCAAAAGCCACAGCACTTTCTTCTGCCAGAGATACCTGTATCTACTGGAGACATGGAGAAGAGAGAACTTTCTTAACCACCTCTTAGGATATACCCAGAGAGTAGGCTTGGGTCTGATATAAAACTTGAAATAATCTTTTATTTATCTGAAAGCAAGTTGTTTATTTACTTATTTGTTTATTGGTACTGGTGACCAAACCCCTACATATTCTACCACTGTGCTAGATTCCCAGCCCTTTAGTTTGAGAGAGGGTCTCACTAAGTTGCCTAGGACTTGAACCTCCTGCCTCAGCCTCTCAAGTGCTTGGATTAAAGGCATGCACGAACACGCTTGGTTGAAACTGATCTTAAATTAGGGATGGAGGACAGATACAGATTAGTATTCCATAATATCATTAACTCTCAAGTAAAATTCAGTAGTTCTCAAATTTTAGTATTCATCAAAATCATCTGGAGAGTTTAATGAACGCCTTTGGGACCACTCTCAGAGTTTCTAACTCAGTAGGTTCAGGATGAGGCCTAACTCACCTATAACAAGTTCCCAAGTGATGCTGATATAACTGGTCCAGGGACACTTTATGAAACACTGGTCTAGATTATCCCTAGAATTCTTTCTAGTTGTTATTCTATAGTTAATAAATTATTGTATAATTTAAGTGTATAAGACCTTAAGGAAAAACAAAATTTCCAAAATAAAGGAGAGGGGCATCCAAACAATAGCTTTTCTTGTCTAGCACATACAAGGTCCTGGGTTCAATCCCCAGCATCACAAAACAAAACAAACCCAAACAACTGGATATCTACCCTCTCCTCAAAGAATGCAGCATATAATTTCATCACTCTGGGATGCTAAGGCAAGAAGATTCCAAGTTCAAGCTCAGCCTGAGACAACTTAGCAACTTACTGAGACCTTGTCTCAAATTAAAAAAGAAAAGGGGCTGGGGAGACCACAAGAATTGGAGACCTGGGAAGATAGCTCACTACAAAGTTCCTGGGTTCAATTACCAGTATAGCCTTCTCCAAAAAAAAAAATAAATAAAAATAAAATAAAATAAAATCCCACTAAGCTTTGTAACAGACAAAGTAGAACTGTCATAAAAGAAATGACTAAGATGATACTCCAAAAGGGCTGTTTTTCCAAATATTAAGACAGCGGGAGAAGCAGATTTCTTTTTAAGCTACTAAAACGAAAATAATGAGAGTACTACCCCCTCAACTGTAAAGAATCATAGTAAAACTGTCCCAAGTTACTACTCTATGTCAGTGTTATTAAAGGGCTGTTGCCAGTAACCCTAACAATCTTTATCCAGGTCCTGCATCAGTGCCTCTAATAATGTATGCTCTCTCTTCCCCAATACACTTAGCAATGCAGCTCTGTAAAGAGCTTGAGCGCTTACACAGCCATATCACACCAAGATCCTCATCTCATACTTTGACTTCTATGTGGTCCCCAAGTGAAGACACATTTGCTGAACAGATAGACCAACATGCTTGGTGTCAGTCTAGGCCTCCTCACAACATGAGGGGCACTCATTACCATGGTTACTATGAAGCTTCTAGAGCAGTATCTATTAGCTGGGGCTACAGATCAGAACATTCTGTGATGCTTCACAAATGCCTGGGCCTCTCCCTAGAGATTCCAATTTAGTGGGTCTGGGAGCTCTTGGGATTCTCTCTGCTTCTTCCCTTAAGATCGTTGAATGATTCTGATGTATACTATTATCTGAGAACTAGTGATCTACAGAAGCACTGTTCAATAATTTTTTCTGTGATGTGTGACTGTTAAGTACTATAAATATAAAATGACTGAGGTACTGGATTATTTTTATTTACCCTTAACTTAAATTCACAGTAGCTAGTGGCTATCATATTTAACAATGCAGTTCTATATCAATGTTTGCAAGTTATTTTCACCATTCGATACTTAATAATGGTGCCAAACTTCCTGCCTGTTAAATTCTGCACAGTATCATCATAAAGAAAAAGCAGAGTGTAGTAATTTTGCTAAGACTTTGGTTCAAATTCTCTTTTCACTAATCCTGAATATATCAGTTCTTCATCTAAAATGCACTTAACTAAAGCTTAGTGTGGTGGCACACACCTGTGATCCTAGTACTAGGGAGGCTGAGGCAGAAGGATCATGGTGAGTTCAAGGCCAGCCTAAACTACTATATACAGCAAGAACCTGTCTCAAAAAAAAAAAAAAAGCACATAACAAATTTTGTATATTGCTTGGTATTTAAATATCCAATAAATGGTGGCTATTATCAATAACTTTGCCTTTTTTTTTTTGTACCGGGGTTGAACTCAGGACCTTGTGCTTATGAGGCAGGTGCCGGAACCACTGAGCTAAATCCCTGGCCCTAACTTTGCTTTTTGACTCTACAGTGTAGTTCAGTTCTACACACTTTTTCAGTGTCATCTCACCATCCCCCAATATTGTAAATGTCCAGGTGCACACAATGGCACCTTGCCCTGCCCTCTTGCCTACAACAGTTTATAGCAGCAGAAACTCAAACTTTCAATTTGAAGCAACTTCTCACATTTTCAGCTTCGATCTCTCATGCCCTACCACTATCCCCATCCCACCACCAACCCCCTCTTCCACTGGGGATTGAACCCAGGGCCTTCAAACCTAGCTACATCCCTGGCCATTTATTTGTTTGTTTTTGGTTACCAGGGATTGAACTCAGGACCTTTCACTTGTGAGGCAGGTGGCAGAACCACTGAGCTAAATCTCCGGCCCTTGGCCCATTTTATATTTTGAGACAATGTCTCACGAAAATGCCTGAGTTGGGCTCAAACTTGCAATTCTCCTGCCTCAGCCTCAGAGTGCTAGAATGACAGGTATGTGACAGATACCATGCCCAGCCAACCTCACATTTCTAAATGTCCTATTGTAGATGCAGTGAACATCATAGGCTTAACAACTGTAGCTAGCTAGTTCAACAAACTTCATTTCTTAAGACTAAATCCTTTTCTTGAGTGGGGGGAGGTGGGTTCTTGCTCTGTAGGTGCTCGGACTGGTCTTGAATTCCTGTATTCAAAGGATACTCCTGTCTTGGCCTCAGGGTATTTAGAACAATAGGTGTGCACCACTGTGCCTGGCTAAAACTAAGTTCTGGGAAGCTAGAGTCCAGATATTCTATCTTCAAAATCCTCCTAAATACTCAAGTGTAGAACTACTGATCACTAATCCTAAAAAGTGGGCAGAGACAGTATGGGGAGATAGCCTAGATCAAAACATCAGCCAGAAGTCCAGAAGCACACCCTAAACCTAACCCTAAAATAAGGTTATGACTTCCAAGGACAAAAAAAAAAAAAAAAAAAAAAATAAGTGAAA
>NW_022900935.1:19740862-19765862 GCF_012274545.1 Fukomys damarensis
GTCAGTCTCAACTGCACAGTGAGACCCTGTATCAAAAAAAAAAAAAAAAAAAAAAAAAAAAAAAAAAACAAAAAAAACGGGCTAGAGATGTAGCTCAGCACTCCCTGGATTTAATCTCATTAACACATACACAAAGAAAATCTGGACTGGATGACACAGAAGAGGGCGAGAGCACAACAATGGTGGGAGAACAAATATATCTTAAGAATGGCCATCCTATACACTATGGGGGATTTCAAAATTGCACAGGATCCCCAAACACTGCTTGAAAGCAGAAGGCTAAAGGCAAGACATCCTTTCTCTTACATCAGGGAGCCTGTAGGCCCAAATGAATACAGCTATTAATTTGAGGGCAATAAAGGATTCAAGAAATCTCCAGTCTCAACTTTAGGAAATCTTTGCAGCCAAAGAAATGATTTTTCTAAAAATAAAAACATTTCCTTCTTCTGGTCATCAGATTCGCTTGTTTGGTCTGTTGCCTCTGTTGTTTTGTTTTTGTACCAGGGACTGAACTCAGGTCCTTGCGCTTGCAAGGCAGGTGGCGGAAACACTGAGCTAAATCCCTGGCCCTCGTCATCAGATTTCTGACTCCAACCCCTCACCAAAGGCTTATAATCAAGAGATATATGCCTTATTTAGCAAACTAAAATATACCCTGGCAAACAGTCATATTACCCTGGTCTCAGGTCAAAGATAAATATCAGCTCATATCAGAAGAGGAGGAGGGCAGGGATCTAACTCACACTTCTGACACTTAAAATCACTGTGGAAAATGTGTAATTTGCAGCTATAGATGAAATGCCTCCATACAATCTCTCGCAACAAAGAAGTACCTTAAATCTTCACTAATCACTTTTATTGGAAAATATCAATTTTAAAATAGAAAAATCCCTACTACATGCAAGATAGAAAAGCCAGCATCAGCATTCTACAGGCAAAGGCAGAGGATGGGAAACACCAACTGTAGCTGCAAAGAGCCAGAGATTTCACTCTGGGAAAGACAGAGGAAATCCTTTCAATGGGAAACCACAGGAGTAGATTACTGTGATTACACTTCAAAAGCAAAGGCTCTGCCACAGAGACACATAATTGAGAGGAAAATGCTGCCCCTAGATCAGGGAAGTCAGGCCCCCTGCTATATACTCTTCTGCATTCAAAAAAAAAAAAAAAAAAAAAGAAAGAAAGAAAGAAAGAAAAAGAAAAAAAGAAAAGAAAGAAAGAAAGAAACTCCTCATCTCCATCTACCATTTATCTCCTTCCAGATCACTGGCCATGTTACAAAGTAACTGCTAAACGAAATGCATCAAAAGATGCAGTTTAAGGGCATCAAAGGCAAGGATGCCCTGCAGCTTGTCCTTCTGAATATACTCAGAACAAAACAGCTTGTGGACTAACCACTTGCATACACAGTTCCCCTGCTCCAAGCAAATAGAATTACAAGTTTTTCCTAACCAGTTAGCTACTGGAATCCCTTACAACTTATTGTGCCAAGAAAGCCACAATCACTTTTGGAGGTTGCTGATATGTAACAGACAAAACTTTAAGGTATATCCAGTCCAAGTGTTATAACCAAAAGTGATCAGTTTGTGGACACTCATAGATTATGTACAGCTGTAAACCCTCCATTTGGCCATGAATGACTGGAGAGAAAGCAGGGAAAATGGCCAAGCACGCAAACTTCCAGGCTTGGTGAGTTACCTTTCACCAAAGTGACCATACTGTGTAGTAGTGGCACAAGGAAAGAGAAACAGTCCGGTAACAGTCCAAGAGAGGAAAGCCCTAGCCTTACTACAAAGACACAGAAAGGAAGTGGTCAGGGAGCAACCTCAAGGGGGCAGAGATTTAGTATCCAACAATGCCAAGAACTAGGGGGAGTAAGAGGGATGAACCAGGGGCTGTCAAAAAGGTGTCCTTCAGAATGGAAAGGTCTTATCCACCACTTATATACTTGGTCTATCACCCTAAATGCCAACTAGTCGGGGCCAGCATAAACCTAGAGGCACAACCATGGATTTTGGACATTTAAAAATTGTTTCTTACTCCTGAGCTTTGAATTTATTCCTGGCCAGATTTGTTGTATGACTTTTAATAACAACAATAAAAAATGCATCCCTGGCTCTTTAACCGAAAGAACCCCCTAATTGATTCCCACAGTAATTAACCTGCATTTTACCTCAGAGAGCGGTAGTTAAGGAAGTCGGCACTGCTATTTATAACTCATCTCAAATTGAGGGCAGACTGCCTAAAATCTAACACATCCCAGCTGTACTCCTGTTTGAACTGGGGCCAAGGGAATTTTTTAAAGCAATCTTGGCACGGAATGAATGACACCAACAGTATGAGAGCGCGAGTGGTTCTGTTGTGGTGACGTAGTATTGGAGGTGGAATGGGAGAGGGGGGCCAGTGTACTGCGATCCCTCTCGTGCATGCCTGCTGCTTGCTGAGTCCCAGTACAGTAAGCTGGGAACTGCCCACTGAGAGCCAAACACAGGAAAAGCCTTTTCCTGTGGAACGCCTTGAAGTGAGAAACACATGGCTAATCTGCATAAACTCGAAGCCACACCGCCCTTGCCAGGAAGGTTAGTGCTTGTAATCTCTGGCCATGAAGCTGGCTGCCTGGGAGGACTTGGACTGGCGCCTGATAACCCAGAAAGAGCCGAGAGAACAGATGGGTAAGGACCCCAGCAGAAAACAGCTCCAGGTCACATGACTCGCCACATGGCCCCGCCAGCACAAACTATTGTCTGGCTGTGGATCTCCTATACAAAGGCACCCGGCCTCTGCTTCCTGTGATTCCAGGGACAGGCGGCAGCTGTTGATCCAGTTCCCGTAGGGGACCCTCCCCTGTTAAACGGCATTCCAGGGAGGGACAAATTAAAAAGTTAAGGCCTCTCCCAACCAACATGCTTTCACTTTCCTGCCAATTCCACCAGGGCTCACTCAGCTATTAGGACAGAGTAGATGTCCACAAAAAGAACACCCTTTGTATCCTGGTACACATGAGTTGACCAACATAAATCATTTCCATTATCCCTACTCTCCCTCAGCTACAGACACTGGTATCTAAAGCCCTTTATCCTTTTACTTTTGTTCCTCCAACACCTTCATGGCTTTGAAGATTGAAAGACCCCTCCTTCTGTTGAAAAGAAACACTCCAGAAATCTGCGTGTTTTAGTTCTATCCCCACTCCTCACTGTCTCCTAAAATAAGCACTTTCCTTTTTTTTTTTTTAATAAAGTGATTAAACATGATTGTTTACATGACCTGGGTCAATAAGAGATCCCCACCCTCTTATCTGGCCTCATCAGAGACATCATTAAAGAATCCCCCCCACCCCTTGTACTAGGGATGGAATCCCGGGGCTTGCACATGCTTGGCAAGTACTTTACCAATGAACTAGTAGATTCCAGCCCTTTTCATTTATTTTGAGGCAGGATCTCACTAAACTGTCTAGACTGGCCTCCAACTTGTGATCCTCCTGCCTCCACCTTTTGAGTACTATAGTTGAGATTATAGGCATGTACCACTGGGCCCAGCTAAAGACTTCCTGAAGCTAGGCTGATGACAGGAAAATAAAAATTTCATCAGATATACCAACAACTGACCCAGTGAACCAAACTCACTCAGCCTATGATTCTCATCTTGTAACCTAGGAACCACATCCCAACTTTCTACTTCACAAAAGTTCTAGTTCTATTTCACTCAAATTCTGAATGAGTCACTTCCGTGAGAAAAATTACTAACAACTGGTTTACAACTACTACCACCCCAAAATGAGTTTAAAAAAAAATTCTTTCAAGCTTTCATAAGTTTCCAAATTGAGTAAGAGTTCATTTCTAAGATATCACTTCAACCTGAGGAAATTTCTTAAAAGGGCTGCATCCAGATCTCAGCCTCAGACCTCCTAACACTGTATCAAAAGTGCTACAGAAAGGCCTCACTCACTTACTCAAGAGATAAGACTCTTGTGCTCTATCGTTCCAGACCAGAAGATCAAGAAACTCATGCCATGAACGCAAGACAAAAAGAGACTAAACATGGAAGAAATACTGAATCATCTAGCAAAATTCAAACACATTATGAAAGCCAACTGTAATAACCACCTCACAGCTGTCCACCTCAAAGAGGCATGCCAGAAAAACCACAACCAGGTGGCTGCTATTTCTTTATTCTTCTTCAACACCAGAAAGAGCCCTTCAAATAAAGCAGCTAGAACACCAAACTAATGATTTTCTCAACAAATAATATTTTTCATCCACAACACTTTCATTAGCCACTTTTATAAAGGAAAGGCTTTTCCTAAAGTGAAGATCACTTCTTTTCTAAAACCACATTTAACTAATCAATTTCTTCCTATTTCCAGTAAATTATAAAAGCCTCTAAGGAAACCAAACTAGAGGAGAAAAAGTCTTCTGCCTAAAATCGAGAGTTATAAATATGGCCAAAAAGACATTAAACAGGATGCCATCTGATAAAATGAAACATCCCTTTCTTAACTCTCAAGGTAAAGCAGAGAACCAATCTGGGAAGAGTACTAATCTGAGAGGTAGAACATTTAAATTTCAATACCAGTTCTCAGACCAATGTCCCAGAGGGACAAGCAACAGACCGTAACTCAACTACTATCATCCAATTCAACCCTCCAGATTGTGTATGTTTTTATGGGGGGGGCACTGGGGATTGAATTTAGGACCTTGCGCTTGCCAGGCAGGCATGGCACCACTGAGCTAAATCCTCAGCCCTCCCTCCAGATTATGTATGAATCAGCAGCTTCAGTGTGAAGCCACAGAAGCTGCACTTTTAATCTCAGAAGACACTAGTGTCCAGTCTGGGAATGTCTGTGGATTACGTGGCCTCTCTCCAAACTTCCTTCCATCTCTGGCATAGAGTGACTCTAAAACTCGAATGCATGTTTAGTTTCCTTAGCCAAGCAGTGATCTGAAGAGGGCAGTGGCTGGCCAACAGAGAAAAATCACATATGTGCCTCAAATTCCCATTCCCATTTTCAGTCAAAGCCAAGCTTTTCTAAACTCCCGTGGCAAGTTTCTGATGTGTTCACCTGAGCATGTATCACTAACATAGCATATGCTTTGTTTCTTTGACTAGAATACAAATATAAATTCCAAGAAGACATATCTATATTTATATTGATATATATGCAAAAGAAATTTTCCTACTTTTTTTTTTTTTGGTTTTTCAAGACAGGGTCTCACTATATATTGAGACTGATCTGGAACTTACCAAGGAGCCCAGGCTGGTCTCGAACTCACAGTGGATCCTCCTGCCTCAGCCTCCCGGTGCTGGGATTACAGGCGTGTGCCACCACACCCGGCTTTCCTACTTTAAAAGTAGAAGAGGAAATTGGGTATGGGATCCATACCTATAATTCAGCAACTGGGGAAGCTGAAGCAGAAGGATTGAGCATTAAAGCCAATCTGGGCTACACAGGGAGACTCTGTCTCCAAAAAAAGTAGATGAGAATTACCATATTAGAGAGAATGAAGAAACTTTAAAGGCCTTACAATTCTTATGCCCATTGATGCTAAAAGGAAATACTCTGGGGGTGTACATGGCCAGTCCTAGGGAGTGGTTTAAACATTCTCCCAAGTAGTGCCTTCCACTCTTTTATCTTTAAATTTTCTCATCAAGAAAATACAAGTGCTGGAGGTGGTGGCACATCCTGTAATCCCAGCACTAGGGAGGCTGAGGTAGGACTGCTGCAACTTGAAGCCAGCCTGGCCTATATAATGAGTTCAAGGACAGCCTGAACTACATAGCAGGACCCTGTCTCAAAAACACAAACAAACAAACAAAAAACACCCCCTAAAAAAGAAAATGCAACAGGTACACTAACCTTATCTGAAACCTCAGATAGTATCAAACCCCTATGTTTTATTAATATACCTGAGATACATTTTATGTTAGGCATATTAAGAGATTAACAATATACCCAATAAAATACAAAATTTACAACAATATAATTGTAAAAAAATTTGTGAATGTGGTCTCTCAAAATACAGTTTTTTATCCATTTCATATTTTCAGGCAATTGACTACAGTTAGCCAAAACTGGGGAAAGTGAAATCACAGATGGGGGGAGGGTCTACTGTAACCCTCAGGGATGAATACAATGAGTTAATAAGAAAAAAGTACTTTTCCTCAATCTAGCTAGACATGCGCGAGGCTCAGAGAACTTGGATTCACTGACTTCTACACCTGAAATATTCTTTCTTCCCCCAGATTAGTACAACTCAATCTTTCCTGTCAGTATCACTTCAGTGTGGCCATCCCTGGTGAATTCATCCAGAATTTTAATCTTGTACGCTTCTATATTTGGTACCTGCTTAACTTTTCTCCTGAACACTACATGGTTTTCTTGCTTATCTTGTTTAATGTCTGTGTCTTAGATTAGGACATAAACTCCAAGAGGGTGGTTGTGTTTAATTCACTGCTGTATTGCTGTGTTTCCACTCACTATCACCACTCCACACATGCCCCAAATTTCTAACAGTAAAGTTTAGAAACTGTAACAGTTAACATCTGCTTCCACACACTCAAGACCAAAAGTCCAAAGCAGTCAACTAGAAGCTAGCTGACCATCAAATAAGTGGAGGCTATCCCCTTAGCCCCTTAATACTGAGGAGTGAACCCAGGGCCTCCTGCATCTTACGCAAGCACTACCACTGAGCTAAATCTTCAGCCTTTGTACTATTGTGCCAACCCAGAGAAAGCTGTACATTGTTTTTTTGAGACAGTGTCTTGCTATATATAGTTCAGGCCTCAAACTGCTGGTAATCACCTTGCCTCAGCCTCACAAGTGTTGGTATAATAGATATGTGCCACCACACTGGGCTTTTTATTTTTTGAGATGAGTTCTCACTTTGTAGCTCAGGCTGGCCTCAAATTTGTGATCCTCCTGCTTTAGCTCCCTAGTGCTGGGATTACATAAGTGTACCACCATACTCTGCAGGTTATACTTTTTAAAAACGAAAATGAAATATAGGGTTTGACACAACTTTAAGCAAGTCACTTCATCCCATGGCATTAGAACCAACTATAAAATACAGATTAAAATGTTTGTTTCAGGGCATGGTGGCACATGCCTGTGACTCAGCACTCAGACTGAGGTAGGAAGATTCACTGTTCAAGGCCAGTCTCAAAAAAAAAAAAATTGTTTACTAGGCACATACCTATAAACCCAGCTACTGAAGAGGCTGAGGCACAAAGACAGCAGGTTTAAAGCCAGCCTAGGCAACTTTAGTTAGACTATTTCAAAAATAGATTTAAAAAGGGGCTGGAATGTAGCTTAGCATTGAAGTGCTTGTTTGGGTCCAATCCCTAATACTGTGAAGAAAAAAAAAGAAACATATATTTTTATTGTTGTTTTGTTGAGAGGGTCTCACTATGTAGTTCAGGCTGGTTTTGAACTTACTAGGTAGTCCAGGATGGCGACCCTTCTGCCTCAGCCTCCTGAGCACTGGGATTATAGGCGTGCACCACCACACCCGGCTAAAAAGAAACTGATCTTTAGCAAAGATAGGTGACTGTTCAAAAGACAAGTACGTTGTATAAAATGCCAATTACAATCCCACTCCATAAAGCACAGAATAAGCTGTTAACTTCCCTCTCTATCCTGAAAGAAAAAGCAGAACAGGGTTGAAAGCAGTCTCAAAATACCTACTGAAAGAATACAAATGCACAAGTCAGACACCAAAAATGCTGGGCCAGCCCAAGTCTCAAGCACCTCCTACTTTCAGTCTGTCCTCCCAGAGGAATTTTTTCTGTAACTCCTTCCAAGAATTCTGACAGTACAGCCAATAGTTTTCTTCTAGGGCAATACCAGCCACCAAGTACTGTATGGAAATAAATGTATGAAAATGCCTTTTTTTTGGGTGTCACAGCAGCTGTAGTGCTACTGGCATTTATTACCTGAGGAGGATGCCAAATGCCCTGTGATGCACTTCCACAAAAGCCTTGCTGAGAACAATGAACTCTTGCCCATTACACCTCAGATGGACAACTTCCTGTAACACTTAACTCCGAAGAGGCTAGGAGAGTCAGAACTAATCAGAATCCAATAGTGTAAAAAGCAACCCCAGCCAAAGTGAGCAGAAAAAAATTTTTTTTATTTAAACAGTAGCTGGAAGATAATTTACTGAAAGAAATACTCTTCCTCTAATGTATTGTACCATTTATTATTTATTATTATTTATTTTAATTTTAACTATAGTTATTTGTTATAATTTACTTACATATTTCTTCCTTTTTTTTTTTTTAGTACCAGGGATTGAACTCGGGCCCTTGCACTTGTGAGGCAGGCAGTGAAACCACTGAGCCAAATCCCTGGCCCTACTTACGTATTTCTTTACAACTAGAAGGTACTCTATGAAACAGGAATTGTAAGACCTATGTTCACTTCTTGATAGCACTGCAGAAGTTCTAGAACTACTTTTTACATTAATGTAAGCAACAAGTAAAAGTTACTCAAAAAAAAGATTTTGCTGCTGGGGATTTAGCTCAGTGGTGCCACCCCCTGCCTTGCAAGCTTCAATACCCAGTACCAAAAAAAAAAAAAAACCGACTTCTTACACAGGCAAGTCCTCAACTATTTTAGACAATTTCAGCACACACACTAGACAATAAGTATTTAAAAAGTGTTTATCCAGAGAATTCTTGAGAAATAGGGCTTCTTGATGGCACTACTGAAAACCCCCAGGTTGATACATTGCATTTTAGAACATGCTCAAAATTTTAAATTTCAGGGCTGGGGATTTAGCTCAGTGGTTCCGCCACCTGCCTCACAAACATAAGGTCCTAAGTTTGACCCCCGATACACTGAAAAAGTTAAAAATTCAGCCAGGCACAGTGGCTCACACCTATGATCCTAGTACTTTGGAGGCTGAGGCAGGAGGATTGCTGTGAGTTCAAGACCAGCCTAGAATACATAGTGAGACCTTGTGTCAAAAAAAAAAAAATCAATCAGACCTTGCTACCCACATGAGGGGATATGGGTTGACAACAACAGAAGGCACTTCCTCCCACAAACCATTCTCTAGTCCTTCTATTAGGGAAAAGAGCTTGGTGTTTATAGACCACAAGCCTGACCAAGTGTGGCAGTTCTGATTATCTTCTGCCCTACTTATTTCTCACTATTTAGCATTAAGTGACATGGTACACTTAAGGAATATATGGAGGCAATGGTCAACTGACCTTCAAACAGAGCTTCACCTCAAAATATACATTCCAAATTTTCAACAATGATAACACTGTTAAATCTCACCTAGTTCCAGATTAGTTTCAGGAAATAGTTTCCATCTTCCACATTAAACACGATTTGCAGATAAGTGTTCAAAAACCAAACAAGTAAAGGCAAAAACTCCCCCTAGGCATAAAACTCCAAGGCTTCATTTGCTTTCTCTTTAAAAAGCTCTCACACACTCCCCAACACACTTTGTGCAATGCCAGAGATTTAACTCAGGGTCCTCAGCACAACAGAAAAGTGTTTTACCAATGAGTTATACCCATCTCTAAACTGTGCTGAGATTACAGGCACGTGACACTATACTTGGCTCACCTCCATACTTTTTTTTTTTTTTTTTTTTTTTTTTTTTTGGTACCAGGAATTGAACTCAGGGCTTGGAGCTTGCCAGGCAGGCACAGTGCTACAGAGCTACATTCCCAGCCCCTCTTCCATGCTTTTTTCTTTTTGGAGCACCGGGGATTGAACTCAGGACCTTGCCCTTGTGAGGCAGGCTCAGTGCCAATGAGCTAAATACCTGGCCCTCTCCCATACTTTTAAATATCATCTTCAAGGGCCAGCGATTTAGCTCAGTGGTGCCACCGCCTGCCCTGCAAGCAGAGTCCCGAGTTTGATCCCCAGTATCCCCCCGCAAAAAGTCCCATGTCGTGTCCCTGTGTCCATCCATCATGCCCCACCCCACCAACCGTCTTCAGCCCCAAACTTTGTCTGGACTTGCCTGGGTTATGCAAAAAGATATGAGCTTCTCTAAGCACACATTTCTACCTTTTGCTAATATTCTTCTGTATTAAAAAGGGTATTTATGATATATCAATATGATGTAGGAACTTGATTTACAAGCAGATTTCTTTGTCATGTTTCTACATTAATCCAATCAATACTGTCTTTTGATAATGATATCAAGAAGCAGCAAGGGTTGGGGATTTAGCTCAGTGATTCTGCCATCTGCCTTGCAACTCAAGGTCCTGAGTTCGAACCCTGGTACCAAAAAAAAAGTGGCGGCACTGCCCATTTCCCCCAAATGCCAGGCTTTTGGTAGGACCAATTAAGTCACTCTGAACTAAGACCTAAGTATGTAAGTATGGCCCAGCCTTAATAAGCCCATCTTTCTAAGATTACAAGAACCTCCAAAACCTCAGGATTTAAGGTTAGCAATTTGGTGAATGGAAATTCAAAGAGTCCTGAAAATTCTCTAGCTGTTTTCAAATCTGGAAAAGTATGCTGGTACAAACTTCATCTACACTATTGTCCAGACAAATGTATACAGGAGACCTTGGCTTCATGATTTACACCAGAAATAGATGGGTCCAGACCAAAGTTACCAGCTGTCTTTCCAGAAGCTTATTGTCTCTCTTCCTTATTTATACTCTGGCCAATACAATTACACTGGGATGGATACTTGGTGTATTAAACTATGAATCAACCAACACTTAACCTTCCTTTTTCTCCTTTCCTCCCCGCTCCAGTCTACTTTGACACACAAGCACACATGCATGTGTGGGTGTGTGCATATGTGTGTGCATGCGTGTGTAGTACTGGGGATTGAACCAGGGCCACTGCACTGAGCTACATGCCCAGTCAACTACCCACACACTCTCAGTTTTTTTGAGACAAGACCTGACTAAATAAGCTGAACTGGGCTAAATTTTTTCTTTTCTTTTTTTTTGGTTTTTTGAGAGAGGGTCGCACTATGTAGTTGAGACTGAGCTGGAACTCACTATGTAGCCCAGGCTGGTCTTGAACTCACAGCAATCCTTCTGCCTCAGCTTCCCAAGTGCTGAGATTACAAACGTGCGCCACCACACCTGTATTTTTTTTTTGGGTTTGAGCTAAAAATTTTTATCTTTAGCCTCAGCCTCCCAGAATGCTGGGATTACAGGCCAGGCTTTCTACTCTCTCTTGAAATTATCTTATTCAAGTCACAAAGAATTTTCCTTTGGAATACATCTTTGAGTGGGTGAATCCAACTATCTCAATCTGATTTTATTTTAACCCAAAATACCACAATGAAACCACTTGGTCACTTGAGGCTTTGTGTTGGAGTTTTAAGCTGGACTGGAAAAGCAGAAGATTCAAATGATAAATTGGAAAGAAAATCAAGAATGTTATAAATCTGTCCTGAGCCAACAGAAACCCAAAAATACATAAAGGAGAGATAAGAATCTGTTTCTAGACCAAAGATAATGAAGTAAGAAACAAGAAGAGGTAGAAACCGTTTAGGAACCTCTGTTTATTATTAATTAGACAAAGGTACTTCCTGCTTCTACCTAACCTTTCCAACAGAGGTAGAGATAAGCAGATACTAGGAATCTTCACTGAAACAGCTACTGTTCTAAAAGTGGTATATAAACTGTATCCCAGGCCTTCTTCCTGCTCTTGGTAGTAAAGTTACTAACTAGGGCTTCCACGTGCTTTTCATTCTAATAACACAGAGGTAGACACCAAGTGAGATGATAAAAAAGGAAGAAAAAGAAAAAGTTATAGAGGACATAAAGCTAAAAAAGCAGAAGGGTGATAAAAAGTTCAAAGCACATTCATACACACAATATATATTCATCTGTACAGGCCAGGTGTGGTGACACATGCCTGCAATCCCAGCACTTGGGAGGCTGAGGCAGGAGGACCATCATGAATTCAAGAAGAGCATGAACTACATGGTAAATTTGAGGCCAACCTGAGCTACATGCTGAGATCCTGTTTCAAAAACTAAATAAATAAGTGAAATAAAGTATTCATCTATACATACAAATACCAATTCACAGATCAAACTGCCAGCATACTGCTTCCTGGAAACCAGTACACCTTCATCTTAGCCAGGTCCCAGGGATCATAGCTATGTTCCTCAGGCAAGAAGGCAAAATAGGCCCAGGGGTAGGGTATTTGACTTTAATAAGAAGGTGAGATTTTCAGAAAATCCACGTAAACAAGAATACTGGTTCTCCACGTGGTCCTGTCATGTTTGTTACACCTGACAATTTCCCTAACTTTCATTTTTGTGCCAAGCACAGTTCTTACTCATTAAGTCATACAAATGAAGACAGGTCTTGGCTCTAAAGCCCACTCCTTAGAGAGGTCTTTTACACTTCAGAGATGAGGTGACTTGACAGGATTCTACTTAGAGGGTAAATTTGGTACAACTTTACAACAAGAGAAACAAGGGGAGTTGGGAGTGAGAGACAGAGGATACAGAGTTCACTAGATCACCAAATGCCCTGTTCTCAGGTCAGGTGGCCAGTTCAACAAGGAGCATCATGGCATTTAATTAGTACTCCAACACCAGCTTTTAAGGGGCATTTTCAGGAATCAGTCTCTTAAGCAAAATTTAGGGATACCACCACAGTTATCATCCTAAAATTATGTTTCCCACCTTCATCAAACTCCCAGAACCACAGATCCAAATTACTCTTGGTCTATTAACATTTAGTAACATGTCAGCCTCATTCCATCTCACCGAAGTACCTAGAGAAATAAAAATGGAAAACAGGGAGACTCCAAGACCAATAAATAAGCACATGTCTTGTCAATAAAGTTTATCATCACTGCATAATAATGGGGGTGGGGGCTGGAGATTTAGCTCAGTGGTTCTGCCACCTGCCTCGCAAATGCAAGGTCCAGAGTTCAATCCCCAGTACAAAAAAAAAAAAAAAGGAAAATAAGAAAAGATCTATCTGAAAAGTATGCAACTATGGGCTGAATATTCCAATATTGAACTCCTATCCCAAATGTGATAGTATTTGGAGATGGGGCCTTTGGGGCATAATTAAGTGTACATTAGATCATATGGGTGGGCCCATGATAAGATTAGCACTCATAAATAAAGGAGGGCACTCACCAAGAATCAAATCTACTGACACCTAAATCTTACTCTTCCAACCTCCAGAATTATGAACAATGTCTACAGTTTAAACCATCAAGTCTAGAGTATTTACAGCAGCCCAAGAAGACAAATACAATCCCCAACCCCAAACACTTTGTCTTTTCTCCATCCAGTAACACCTTCAGCATAGAATGGGGACATATTGGAAACACTAGTCTATAATGTAATTGGAAGCCCCTCGGGTAATTCAGACATAGCCCGCAGCCCACTTGAGTATAAATACATAAATTCAGTAGTTTTAAAACCTGATTATGCATCAGAACAGCCTGAAGGAGAGTTCTGAATTCAGTATGTCTAAGCTGAGAATTTGCTTTTCTGAACAGGGCCCAGGTAATCTGAGAGTAATTGTACCAACCATCTCTCAACCTCCCACATGCTAGGACAGCACTCTTACCATTGAGCTAAACCCTGTTTCTGGTCAAAAAAAAAGAAAAGGAAAAAGAAAAGAGATGCAGATGTAACTAACAACGATGGAATAGTTTATAATTCAGTAAAACCAACTTTGTCATTTCATTTGTTTTGTTTTCTGAGACAAGGTCTTGCCATGTAGCTCAGGATGGCCTCAAATTCATAGCAATCCTCTTGCCTCAGCCTTCTGAGGGCTGAGATTATAGGCATGTGCCATCACGCCCAGCCCTCAATATTATCGTTTTTTTTGTTTGTTTGTTTGTTTTTTGAGACAGGGTCTCACTAGGTAGTTGAGACGGACCTGGAACTTACTAGCCTAGGCTGGTTTCGAACTCATAGCGATGCTCCTGCCTCAGACTCCTGAGTGCTGGGATTACAGGCGTGCGCCACCATACCCGGCTCTCAGTATTATCTTTAACCATTCAATTCTCTCCAGCAGGGGTTTCTACCAGCCAGGGGTCATGCTAGAATTTTATCTGATTAGCAGCAATGCTTTCATGTATCTTATTTGATATTTACTACAGCCCATACAGTAGGTATTTTTCCTGATTATGTAGTTGTGAATACAGATTGATTGAGAAATTAAATGATTTGTCTAAAGTCACACAGCCTAAGGGAAATTTAAACCTAGGTTGTAGAGTTGCCTGTCTTATGAAACTTTGTATGTAGCACTCAACCTTATGTGTTCATTTTCCCAAGCGACAAATTAAAACACCACCACTTTCTTCTCCAGCAAGTGTTCTAAGTTTCTGGAAAGTACAATTACTCTGCAAACGTTTTCATAATACAGGTCACTCAGATCATAGTGACTATCTTACCGCCCCTACCCTCAAAGATCTTTTCTGAGGTGAGGAACTAGATACTAAATGCTGACAGTTGTCACCATTGGAATCACAAGACAGCAATAAACCAAGTGTCACACTATGCATCGGAAATCTAGAATAATAAAAATCTTAAATAAATCTTAAAGGATGGACAGAACTGAGATCTAGATGTCATACTAAATTACAGCTAAAGGCTTTTCAGTCTTTGACCTCATTTAAGAGATCCAGACAACTGCAAAAATAACTTCCCAGTCTTGGTTCTTGAATAATTTACTTTGGAGAAGCAAAATTAGTATTTTAGACTGGAGGTGCAGTTCAGTGGTAGAGAATTAAAGTCTACCATGATGAGTGAAGCTCTCGGTTTGACTTCCAGCACTGTAAGGTAGGGGTAGTATTTTATAGTGTCAGAGGTCTGAAGAATTACATTAACTTTGAATCAAATTTCAACTCTTGGGCTGGGGATATAGTTCAGTGGCACCACACCTGCCTGGCAAGCACAAGGTCCTGAGTTTGACTCCTGGTACCAAAAAAAAATTTTTTCACCTCTTGCTGGGTGTGGTGGTGCACACCTGTAATTCTAGCACTCCAGAGGCTGAGGGAGTACTTCCAGGATAGCCTGGGCTACCTAGTAGTTCAAGGCCAGCCTGAACTACACAGTGAGACCTCATCTTTAAAAAAATAAATAAACCAAATTTCAACTCTTATCCTAAACTAGCTATTTTCCTCTGACCATATTTTTAAAATAAATAATAGAATCCACCTCTTCTGTAGTTTTAAAGTTTAAATGAGGAAATTCATAAGAGGACCAAAATAGTGCTTAGCTCAAGCACACACTCAAACACATGGTAACAACCACAAATACTCAACTCTAATATACTGCCATTTCAAAGTCATGATCTCATTGAGAATCCCTATCCCAAGACACCTACAGAATTTCTCCCCAAACCCACTGGAATATAGGTTCCTTTGCCAATCCAGATTCCTAAATATATAACAAGTTAAAAATTTGGATATTAAAATCAAATTATTCAAAATTGAATTATAAAAAGTTTCAGACTCCTGAACTAATGCTGGACCAACCAACTTATGAATTCCTCAGGACTAGGACAGAATGTTGCCCAAAGGGTAAGAGAGAAAGTCATCTGTGTTTGCCAGTGAAGACATGGTAATAAACAGTAACTAATTCCCAGCCTTTCTGTCTAGGTGACTTGTTCTCTAAAGACAAAAGAAAGTTGTAATGTCTACCCAGGAGAAAGGGAAAATCACTGGGCAAGAAGAGCCCAAAGGCGTGTCCAGTCTCCAAAAAGTAGCCTTTATCCTCTACTGTGTGGCCAAACTCACACTCTTGTTATAAAGTACATCAGGCTTGAGTCAGTTGAGAACAAACAGCTGAGCCCAAATGCTCTCCCCTACAGGGCAAGTTGTGAGCTCAAGGAAAATAGGAGGCAACATAAAAAACACCAAGTACACATAGCAAATGGGTTTTTTAAATAACTGATGTCATACTGATCCCCAAATTCCCCCACTGCTACCATAAAGGTGCTAGATCTTAGGGAAAGGGGAGGATTCCTCTGAACAGAGATGCCTATAAACAAGCAAGCTGAAAGCAAACAAATTTAAGAGTAAAAAGCATACAAAAATCTTGGCTGCTGGTGATAAGCCACAGAAAATTATGAATGTGCCAGTGCCAAGAAGGAGGAAGTCTAATATCTAGCATTGCAGACTTGGGAACACAGAAGCAACAAAGCCATAAGGAAGCCCAAATGCGAATGAGAGGGGGAAAAAAAAGGCACATGGCACATTTCCTCTTCTTATGGGTGGCAATTCAAGCAGTGCTCTGGGGCTTGCACAGCACACAGCCCAGTACAGTACCCAAAGCCCCTTAGTATTTAATATCAACACAACTTCCTGGAGGACAACAAAAATCTGTCCTGGATTACTGGGTGATTTCTAATAGGTACCATAACCAACACCAAGTCAACACTTTAGGGATCAAATTTCCTACTATGCAGCATGCTGGAATGCATTCTTGGCATCAGACTTCTTCCCATTTCAGTCTATCCTCAGAAATGCAGAGCCACTGGAAAATAAGGATTTGACCTGTCCCAAGATGTTCTTCTAGTTATGCACAAATGACTAACAAAAACAAATTCACTCAGATGTCTCTTCACATTCAATAAAAAAACTAATTCCATCCATTTAAGTAGGAGAGCAATAATTTCAGGGAAGAACAGTCAAATTCAGTTAAGTCAATGTTCATCCTAACCTGTATTCTTCTGAAAGCCCAGGATTGACTAAGGAGTTTATCACAAGGCACTGCACAGCTACTGTGCACGGCAGATGAACTATTATCCCAATTCTGAGTAAAGACCTGCTTTTGCAAAATGACAAGATAAATAAAGAAGTTGGAAGAGCTATTACTACATTACTCAAGGCTCCATATTTACAGTGGTACAGCATGACCCATCCTTCTTTTTCAAGAGGAAGCACTGTAGTTGCCTAGCACTCAACACATGTATCTTGTTAAGCATCCACTGATGGCACTTAACAAGTGCCAGGCACAACCACACAGACCAGCAGGTAAAGAGAAACCCAAATCACTGTATTTCAGGGGCTCCATAAGGAATAAGCATGTGTTTGCAGCATTTATGAGCTTCTTGGCCACAGCCAACGTAATAAAAACAATATTAAAGGCCATTTCTATGAACAGATGGGCAAATCACATATGTGCAGGCTTATTCAACCCATCAACACTCAATGTAAGGTCTAATCCAAGCAACTCAGTTTGAGTAAAACTCCCTGCTCTTAAGAAAGAGCAACACTGTAAGAGTCCCAACAGGTACTCCACGACTTGTTATAAGGTCAAATAACTCTCTGCCGTGAAATAAAATCCAGTCTCACTAACCAAAGTTGAACCACTCTAACTGCACAGTAGTTCAGAGTACACAGCTCTGAAGGGCACAGCACCTTCCAAACTCAGGATTACCAACCAGGCGTGGTGGCACACACCTGTAATCCCAGCACTCAGGAGGCTGAGGCAGGAGGATCACTGGGAGTTCAAGACCAGCGTGGGCTACATAGTGAGTTCCAGGTCAGTCTCAACTACATAGTGAGACCCTGTCTCAAAAAACAAACAAACAAACAAAAAAGAATTAATACAAGAGTCCCTGAACCAGACCAAAACTTAGCAGGTTGTAACAGAGGCTCTATGTAACCACAGGAAGCACTAAGACCCTGGCACTACTCTTAAAGAGACTTTATGATTAAAAGTCTCAACTTTCAAAGTCATTGCATCACTGAGACCACTACAGGTCCAAGGATGGCTGTGCAATTTGGATTTTATAAAACCCACAGAAGCCAGGTGTGGTGGCACACCCTGTCTCAAAATAAATTTATCCTCTCCCCCTTTTTTTGGTGGTACCAGGGATCAAACTCAGGACCTTGCACTTGCCAGGCAGGTGCAGCACCACTGAGCTAAATCCTGGCCCTCAAAAAAAACAAACAAAGAAACCAAAAAAAACAAACAAACTTAAAAAGGAGCTGGGGATGTGGCTTGCTACAAAGGCCATGGGTGGTGCATGCCTGTAATTCCAGCTGAGAGGCTGAAACAAGAAGGTCACAAGCTCGAGGCCAGCTTAGGCAATTTAGCAAGCCTTTGTCTCAAAAAAACAAAGAAAAGGGCCTCAGGTTTAGCTCAGTGGCACCATGCCTGCTTTGCAAGCACAAGGTCGTGAGTTCGATTGACAGTATCAAAAAAAGAATAAAAAGTGGGCCGGGGATTTAGCTCAGTGGTTCCACCATCTGCCTCACCAGCATAAGGTCATGAGTTCGATCCCTGGTACCAAAAAAGAATAAAAAGACATGGTGGTGCACACTTGTAATACCAACACTTGGGAAGCTGAGGTGAGAGGATCATGTGTGTTCAAGGCCAGTCTGCACTACACAGTGAGACCCTATCTCAAAAAAAAAAAAAAAAAAAATCATATATAAATAAACAAGCAAGCAAGAGAGCTGGGGACATAGCTCTGAGCACTCCCTGGGTTCAATTCCCTAATATTACAAATAAATAAGTTAATAAAATAATAAAATCAGTGGAACTTAATTAAGAGTAGCACTATAGATAAAAGACAAACTAATAGTTTGACTTTTTCTTTCTTGAATATTTTAGCTTCACAAATGGTACATCTAAAGAGCTGTCTGTCCCAGGATAACCCTGTGATTGCTCCTTGTTCTTGAACCCCTGCAACCCATATATTTAGGGCTTTGTAAAGTTTTCCAGATGCATGCACATAAGCTTGCCTCCCCAAGACTAAATTCCTCTGAAGCAGCTATTGCCTTTACTTTTTAAATCCTTTCCAATACCTAATCACTGTAATTATATAGGTCTATTTCCCACACCCAATGGAATCTCCAGAGCTCCCTGACCTAGAAATGTGCTAAGTGTGATGACCCAAGTTTCTGTGGACTTCATTGTTTTGTTTTTGAGATAGGGTCTCACCATGTAGTTCAGGCCAGCCCTGAACTCAGAGCAATTCTCCTGCCTCAGCCTCCCAAGTACAAGATTTGTGTTTTGTTTTAAAATAAACTGCTAGCCTTTGGTAAACTAGATGAACCTAAAAATTATGACCAGGGCCATAATTACATTCACATTCCAAAATGATGCTTTTTGTGAAGAAAACTGATGTCAGAGTCAATGGATTTAGTTTTGAGAGAGACCCAGAAGGTAAATCTGGTCATCTCACGCTACCAAACCAGAATGCCAGACAGCTAAAATGTTCATTTATTATTCTTCTTTCTCCATAGAAAAAGTATGTCATTGAAGAGACCTAGAAATATTTTTAACTCTAAAATAGCAATTTCAAAAACAGACTAGGGCTGGGAATGTGGCTCAGCAGCACACTGCCTGCCTGGCAAGCCTGAGGTCCTGAGTTCAATATCCAGTAGCAAAACAACAACAACATCAACAAAAACAAACTAAATCTACTCACAAAATTCTTCAAATAGAATCTAGAGAATCCCCAACATTTGGACATTTTACTGACTCAGGAAGCAGGGAGCAATAATTTAAATATTATATAAGTGATACATAGAAGTACAGTAAACATTACATAAATAAGACCTAGCCAGGTATGGTGGCACATGACTGTAATCCTAGCACTCAAGAGACTGAGGCAGGAGGAGTGCTAAGTTCTAGGCCAGCCCGGGTTACAAAGCTAGTTCAAGGCTAGTCTCAAGGCAAGACCCAGCCCCAACAAAAACAAAAAACACATAAACAAAACACCAATCCTTGGGTTGTGGGTAATGTTTTGTTTTCTTTTCTTCTCTTTTTGAGGGAGTGACCCTAGAGACTGGACCGAGAGCCTCACCGAGCTATATTTCCCAGCCCTTTTTTACTTTTTAAACCTTTGAGATAGGGTCTCACAAAGTTACCAAATTGCCCAGGCTGGACTAAAACATGCAGTCCTCCTGCTTCAGCCTCCTAAATTGCTGGGATCACAGATGTGTACCACCACGCCCAGCAGGAATGGGTTTATAATCCTCAGCAGAATTGAAGGTTAAGGATGATGATGAAACTGCATTAAATTTTTCTCATGTGTTCCAGGGCCAGGTACAGTAGTGTTGACCTGTAATCCTAGTACTCAGGAGGCTGAGGCAGGAGGATCACCATGAGTTTGAGGCCAGCTTGGGCTACACAGTTCAAGGACACCCTGAAATGCATAGCGAGACTCTGTCTCAAAAAAAAGCAAACACTGTATTCCAAAAATATAAGCCCAGTCTAAAAAAAGCATCACCAAACTATAAAACCTTTCTGAAGGAAAAAGTGTTTAATTTTATTTGTTATTTATTTGGTTTGAATCAGAGTCTCAAACTACTGCTATGTAGTCCAGGCTGAACTTAAACTCAATATGTAGGCCTCCTCAAACTAGAGATCCTCCTGCCTCTTAGCCTTTCCAGTATTGGGACTACAGGTATGTGCCACAAAGTCCAGTTCTAGAACAAGGTTTCAAGAGTTAGTCTCATAAGCCAAACTTTTACAACACACTTTCCTTACTACTGAAACTCAGGATCTTCTTTCCAAATTTTTTATTTTCACTATGTAATTACAACTGATTTTTAACAGGATTTCACATGCTCTGAACTCAGCATGAATCCAAGGTCACAAAAGTTTCACAATGAGACCAGATCTTTCTATTTTAAGTCTCTTTTAGATCACCTCTTTATCTTTCTTTATACTCTCAGTCTCCTCACCCAGCACTACCCTCTTCCTTATCCCTGAGTGTTGTTCACCAATGTTATTTTATCTACCACATGAGGGGATTAGCATCATCTTTGCTTGAAAACTGTTTATTAATTTGCCTGTCAAACATTCTATAGAGCCGTTTACATCTTACTACAGAAACTTCCCAGGTACATATTGACAGCTCAGCAAGTTATTTACACAAGCTCTGAAACATTCGGTTCCCTCAGAAAAGAAGCTGCTGCTGTGTCAAGTAGAGAATTATCAAATTCCTTTCCTTCCACCTTCTCCCTCTTTTATAAAGCTTCCTTCTAGCATAGCCCTAATATGCTTATATTACGTTCCTAAACTTCTAAGCCAGGAGGAGAAAATGGAAATTCAGGTGTGCAGAGAAAAGAAACAATAGCATTTCTAGGACCACACGCAAAACACACCACGTAGTTTTTTAAGTGGGGTATGAGGAGAGACAGATACACCTGTAAAACTGACCCTGAACAATTCAGGTTTTCCTGTTCTAGGCTCCAGAACTTTTGCTCCTTCTCAGCAATACTTACAGGGCAGGTCCAGGCACTCAGATTACAACCAACTGCCCAAACCAGACCTAGACCTGCCCAAACACCAAAAAAGTCTTAAGCGCTAAATGTTACCTCTCCCCACCCCACTAACCCCAAACAAATAATGTTAAAGTTAAATTTATGAATAGCCACTTCCCGTACACCTCTCCAGAATAAATCCTCCTGGGAAACTTGAAACAACTATTTTTCAAGTCTTGTTTTAGTGAAGTCTGCCTAATTGTTCAATTAATATTTGGTGTTTTAAAACTACCAGTCAGGTGGGAATGACTAAAGACAAACAAATTAACAGTTTTGAAGCAACAGTCTGGTAGGGTTTGTTTTTTTGGTAAAGGTCCACAGACTACTTGCAAACACCCAACTGTTCAGTTTGTTCCTGTGAATCCTCAGGAGAAAACACCCTTGAGTTCCTTAAACTCGGGAAGAAAGATAGTTTCAAGATCCCTACTGAAGTACAGAAAGATGCTCTTCTACAAAGCCAGTTATGGAAGCACAGGCAGATGTGCAGCATCAGAGTAAGGGTCTGTACTCCTACCAGCTTCATTTTACTTGCTTCATGTCACACAGTGTAAGCTGAAGCCTCACATAGCAGCCAAGCCTCTTCTCTCCTCTTCTGAGTCCTGTATTTTTAACCCCTACCACTATGCAACATACAACTCAATTTGTATCAGTATGAAAATGACCAATCTAAATAAGAAAAAAAAAAAACCTGAGATAGAAGCTAGAGGAATCTGGATTCCATTCCAGACCCTCAGGTATTATAGCACAGGAAAAGAACTACTTGTCGACACTTTATTTTTTAATACCAGGTTTTAACCATACTTGCATGCTTCAGTTCCTTCTAGAAATTTGAGATCTGAAGCCTATCAATGAACCCTTTAGGGGAATGGGAATAGGGGAGGACCCGGTCCAATATGTTTGCCTATTCCCCCATTAAAAGAAAAAAAAAATTCCACTAACTTCTTTGTGAAAGACTAGGTATCAGAGGCCAGGATGTAGCTCAGTGGTGTCACCACCTGTCTCACAAGCACAAGGTCCCAAGTTTGATCCCTGGTACCCTCCTCCCGAAAAAAGAAAGACCTAGGTATCACACCCTATAGGAGCCAACCAACATATGAATGTTTAACACAATCCAAGACATCTTGTAACAACAGGTGCTGTCTGTCACGATTACTTTGTATCACACAAAGCAAAGAACCTACCAAAAAAAAGACCTCAAAGGGATCATCAATACATAAGACACCAAGAATCTGGCTGCTTGCTTTTTTCCCCACACTATCATTCCCAACTCCCATCACCTCCAGTTCTCTCGTGAACAGTAGAGAAACAGGAATCCCCATGAAAAGTGCCATCTCAGTGTGGTTTTCCTAGTCCCTCCTTCTTGAGAGTGCTCCAAGGGTCCTGTATTTCAGCCAGGCCAGAAGTTCTGCCAGCAGGCATTCCCATAACAAATCCTAATTCCTGTATCTGTTTCCCAGGAGTTAGCAATAATCATCTGCTACGTCCATAGCAGAAACTAATAGCCAAAAATCTACAATAAATCCAACTTGACTCTAAACTACATATTGTATTTCATTTTTTACCATGATAAACAAGTACTACTCTCAAGGTACTACTGCCGAAAGTATTGCAAGTAAAAAGACACACATTAAATTCACTATTTCATGAGTACCAGGATTAGACACCTTCAGATACAATACCACTTATGAAAAGGATAAAGGAAGTTTGTCTGCCAACACTGTCCTAGCTCCTATGAAAAATGAACTTACCTAATTTTTATTTCATAAAAGCAGAGTAAAATTAAAACACTGCCACCTTAGCTATATCAATAATATGTTGGGGGGAAAATATATATATATATATATAATTTGCGGGGGACAGTACTGGGAATTGAACTCAGGGCCTTTTCACTGAGCTACATCCCCAGCCCTGTCCAGCCCTGGTTAAATTGTTCAAACTAGGATTGAACTTTCAATCTTCCTGCTTCTGCCTCTTAAGAGTACTGGGATTACAGGCATGCACTATCATGGCTGGATTGGAAAAATATACTTAATCTAAGACTGGGTTGGGGAAGAAGGGAGCAGATCAAGACCATATAATCTAAGAATTGCTAAAAGTTAGTTATCATGGTGTGACAAGAGGTTTATTCCCAAGTAGCAAAGACCTCAAAGCAAAGGTTACACTCCTACAACCCTCACCTAGACTACTACCATACCTGTGAAAGCCCTGAAAACTAAAGGCGAGCTCTTTCCACAAATGAATGCTCACCGGTCCATTCTCTGGGTTTCAGGGAAGTGACTAAATGGAAATTGAATAGAAGTCTACTTTGTGAAGTGCTAGATTGGTGATATTAAAGCAAAATCATAAAATTATCCAACAGCAGCACTGACAGGCTTCTCGGAAGGGACAGTATTCTACTTTCCTATTATTTACCTAGGACACAACAGAGAATAGTGCCTAAACACAGAAAACATTCAATTATTTAATAACTAAAAGACAAACCACCATATAGCAAAAGTTGGATTAAAACAAAACAGAACTCTGCCTAAATATCTCCAAACCAACAAAATTCAAATGAGTTGTGTTTTTAAAATGACCCTTGACTTACCTCTAATAGTTTTATTCAATGAAAGTATAAAATTTCAGCAACAGAAAACAAGGGAAACAAATGTAGATTATAGAATGACCCAGAGACAGGAAGATAGTTTGTCTTCTAAGACAAATCTTACCCACCAGGCCTCAGAAAAACAATTCAGCATCTTCCTATTTTTCACTCAGCTGAAGAACATCAGTGAAGATAAGAGTCAAGACAGAGCTCTCTGCCCATTACAGTACCTAACACAGCTATTTTCAAAAAGAAAAGCAGTTTTAGGATGCGAAGAAAATACACCCATTTAATGCCTTTGTCATAAGTGAACAAAAATCTCCTAGCACAATGGTACAATTGCTGTGAATGAGGACTTCCCTCTTTGAAAAGATACATGGCACATTCCTGACTAAAGCACTGATGAAATAAGAAAACTAAGTATAAATAAAATAGAACATATTAGAAGTTACCTAAAAGTTGCAATTTCTAAGCCAATCTTGTGTCATTGTGAGTCATATCATTACATCTTGTAAAACAGGAAAAAAGTAAAACATAACTTAAAATGGAAATCGAAAAATTAGCCAATCTATTTCAAAGCTCTAAAAAGACTGATGACAAAACAGAAAATTAATATTTTCGATATTCCAGGAACAAACCACGGATTTCACTAAACCAAACCTTTAGAAGGATTGAACTACTCTCCCGAAGTTCAATTAACAAAAGAAAGTGTTAACAAGATTCAACATGTAAACAAAGAATGAGGCCCAGCCTTGCTTACAAGGGAGCACTTGAACCTAATGTGAAATTCTCTCAGAAACTCCCAGTTCTAAACAAATATAACAAAAAATGTTTTCTCTCCCCCCATACAGATTCCACATTTGCCACTCAATAAAAAGCCCAGTAAAATAATTACAGCTCTGCAAAGTGAACAGTGTCAAAATTACCCAAGACAAACGCATCTTCAGAGCCATCAAAGAAGTCATTTATAGCATCAGGAAAGTCACAAAACCAAAACAAACAGCAAACCCATTGTAGAGAAAAACTCAGCTACTGTTCTGACAACACAGAATCTATTTCAGGCTGCATAAAACATAACAAACAAAATAAATCCAAGGTACATGCAAAACGCCATTGCCTCTTCTTTTGTTTCGGGCACAATGTAACAAGGGCAGCCTGTCTGGGGCTCTGCTCATGCTGATACAGTATTGCTGTTTAAACCTCCCTCCTCAAGGTCA
>NW_022900935.1:19768927-19779921 GCF_012274545.1 Fukomys damarensis
CCTGTCCCCTCCCGGCCGCACCGAGAGGAGCGGGCAGCGTGAACTTTACCCGCGCCTGCAAAATTGGCCAGAGCCCGAGACCGCGGCCGCTTCGGCCCAAGCCTGACCGCACCCTGGCAGCAGGCCTGGTCTCTCGGCTGCTACTTAGCACCTCTAAGGCACTTTTCTTCAAAGCCATTTGCAGACTTGCTCTAAAGACCCTACTTTTCACCCCCTTTGGCAAGCCAGAAGGAAGGACTGATCTTTGTTCAGACTATACGTTTTCCTATCGCCCTGTCCTCGTTAGCTGGTCCTGACAAGGCCCTGGGGGCAAGAGGTCCAGATTATCCCAGTTTGCAAAATTGAAAGACAAAGGGCGGGGACTGCCCAGGTCTCTTAAAAGTCACAGGGCAGAGGAGAGTGGCTATAAGAAGTGAAGTCCCCCAAACTGCCTCCTGTCTACTTAGCCTTAAAAAAAAAAGAAGAAAGAAAAGTATTCAAGTTGTGAGCAAATCCAGCAGTGAGCACAGAATAGTACAAAGAGTTCCAAATCGAACTGGTCATCTCACCACTGACTTAAAATGGTAGCCTCTGAAGATGCTTTGGGGAAAGTCAAGCAGAGCCCAAGATCCATTATCACTTTCTAAGAGAATTTAGCTTAAAATGATTAGTGGACCATCTCCAAAGGTACTACCTGAAAGTGTAAACAGCTCAGAAGAGGCTCCATGGACTGATGGAACCTGAGTGTTTAAAAAACCACTTCAGAAGAGGGAATGCAGACCTTGAAGAAAATGCATAGTCTAACAGGTCACACAGAAAACAGAGGCCACTCAGTCTACTCAGATTTGTTTTCTATCCTGCAGTGTAAAGGTTCTTTAAAGTTTACCTTTACATTCTAAGAAACCCTAAGGCCAGGTTTATCTGAAAAGATCAAGGCATTCATAGAAAACCCCAGTGTTCTACAGGCCCCACCAAATCCCAGCAGTAGTCTTTTCAGCAGTCCTTTAGTCCTCAGGTTGACTTGGAATGCTCTGACTTGAACGCCAGAGGGGATTTCAGCTTCTCACCACGTCCAAAGCTGCCTTGGGAAAAGCCCAGACCAGCCTTAGTATACACCAAAGCCCCAACGGTCTCTTTCTCCTCAGCTTTTGAAGGGGTTTTCTTTGCGGGGGGGGGGGCAGGGTCTTACTCTACCACTGAGCTACATCCCTATCCATTTTGTGTTTTAAGACAGGATCACCCTAAATTCCCCAGGCCAGCTTCAACCTTGCCATCCTCATCCTCATGCTTTAGCCTCCAGAGAAGCTGAAATTACAGGTGTGCCCTCAGTTTTTATAAACGTAGACTTCATGGCCACAGACCATTATCTGAGCCTTTGGAGTTCTGTGTCTGTAATCAACATGAATAATTCCAAACTCTTGAATTTCTAACCCCAAGAAAACTAAGAACACCCTGCTCTACAAAGGCAAAGCCTTCCTGTCAGTAAAGCAGTGAGATTTCCCCAGCGGAGAGCCAAACCACCCTTCCCAGGAGATCCAACTGACTGGTATGGGCCAGTACCCTCCTTTTACTCCAGCCCTCAGGGGCAACAACTCTCCCGGTGCATTAGGTCCTAGAAAAGCAAATTATAGGCTGCCTCATAAATAGAGCTTGGCTATTTAATCAACTGCCTCAGAACTGGCAAACAGTCCTGAGTCCTGCACACAAATGAGGAATTTTTTACATGCAATTACCCTGCCATTTTCCTGAGAGCTGGGATGTAATGGGAAACCTGGAGCTCAGTGAAAATCTGGAAACCAAAATGGGTTTATCGCTTTCCTTCAAGGGCTGTCAAGTGTGGAAAGCGCCAAGCTCCCTGTCCCTAAACTAGGGCAAGGTGTTTTTTGTTTGTTTTGTTTTTGGTACCGGGGATCAGACTCGGGACCTTGTGCTTGTGAGACAGGCAGCGGTACCACTGAGCTAAATCCCCGGCCCATGGGGGCATGGTGTTTTGAAGAGAAAAGAAGTCATCGTTTTAATCTAGCAATAAGGTAAAAGTGCACAGAAATCTATCCACCTGGGTTGGAGGTGTTAATGTGGGATTTCTCCTTTCCCACTTTTTTTTTTTAAGCAATCAAATCCCTTAGGTATTCTCCCGCTCCCACCTTTAGGGACCCATACCTTTAACCTAAGACAGCTGGACCGAGGAACTTTCTTAGAAACTGGCCCATCCGCTTTCCCTAGGGGCAACGGAGACGCGGGAGGGGGAGGGGAAGAACCGGGCACGTGGCTGGTCAGAGCGGCAAGACCCCGACTCGGGGCCGTGGGTCCTCCCCTCGTGGAGTTTTTTCCCCCAAGGCCCCTGCCTTTTAACCCCAAACCTAGGCAGCTCAGGAATCCCGGCGCAGATTAGAGAACTAGGACTAGGACAGCGCTCCCCTCGTGAAAGCTCCTCTGCCACCACAGCCTGATGGCAAATATGGACTGAATCGTTGACATGGAAACCGGACTAAAGTCTTGCTCGCTCTTCCTCACAGGAGACTTCTTATCGCCGAGCCCGTCCGCGTGGCATTCAGCAAACGCGGACTGGATCTCTGGCCGCGCGGATCAGGTGGAGTTTCGGGGGTGCAGTAACTCCAGTGGCTGCGGCCACCAAGGAGGGGGGCAGGGCTGCCGGGACGCAGCGGCTGAAAATGGCAGAGGATGTGCTCTCACTTTATCGGGCTGCACAGCGTGCTATGGATTGGGCCCAAGCCTAAGGGGATGACCTATGAAAATCCCACACAGTCAACTGCAAAATGTGGAAGCGGGGCCTGGAGGCTTTGCTAGGAGGGAGGAACGTTCTCCGGGAAGCCGTCCTTCCTCTCAATCCGTTTGTTTCCCCTCGATGTCTGAAATAACAAAATTCGTCAAGCCAACAAAAGTTGGAGCTCTCCTCCCCTGGCACCCCACTCCGTCTTAAACCTAGGGACCCCAAGGCGGGCCGCGCGGGGCTCCGGCTGAGGCGTGGAGCTTCGGTGCGGCGCGGGGCTGTGGCCCCTGTAGGCTCCCGCCACGGCCAGGAGGCAGACGCCCAGCCGAGCAAGCGCTCCCGAGTGCGAACTGGAGCTGCGAGTTTGAGCAAAAGGGCAACTGTGTCAGTTGACGGAAGCCAGAAGCAGAGTTCAAAGCCTGGCGTGGATTTCCGTCTGGAGCTGTCTGTTTCTTAAAGTTTGTAACTCCGTGTTAAGAAACAGCCCCAGCGGAGGCTTTGGGATCAGTGTGAAAGTCTAGCACTACCATCTGACAGCGAGCAGCAAAACTTTGGGCTGCATATTAAGCGAGGAAAGTGGATTGAAGCGAGAGTCAAGGCAATGTATTTTCTTCCCGGCTCCCAGGCAAGAGCGGTAAGATACGAACTGGATTGACACGGAGAAAAATGGAATGGAGTCCGAATGGCACTCAACAGCTCCTCACAGTAAAACTGCCTGGCAAGGACCTGGATTCCCAAAGGAGAGAACCAGGAGATCTCAAGCTTGGTGGGCACACAACAGCAGCTCTTCTAGATCCCTTTTCCATCGGAAAGACTTAATAAACAATTAAGGGAATGTACATTTGAAGAAATGCTAATTTCCGAGAGACATTTTTTTCCAAAGGAAGAACAGCTATGAAAAAATAAATGTAGGCCTTAGTCAACTAGCTAATCTTGCACCGATATAAAATAATTATTCTTATCACCGCCTCTCCTCAAACTAAACTAAAATTAGTAAGGTTCAGTGTTAGAGCGCTCCTTTAGCATGCAAGAGTCCTTGGGTTTGATCCCCAGCCCTACAAACATAAAAGAAAGGTCCAACCTTTCTGATTTGTGGCAGGCTTTAAATAAAGCATAACACTCAGGGTCAATCTAACAAGAGGAAAAAGTCTCTTACACTCTAATACTGTAGGTACAATCTGCATTCACCCAGTTCAATGGTGAGCCTTTCTTTTTTAGAAAACAATATGATTACATTTAAAAATAGAAAAAAAAATATGGGACTTAGCTTTCTAAAACCACTGGACAAATCATGAATTTGAATTTCTTATTTCTGATGAATTTCACTGAAGATTTTTGTTCACCAGGTGATACAAAAAATAGTATATAGCCAGGGATTTGTTTCCACTGCCTGCCTCACAAGCTCAAGGTCCTGAGTTCAATCTCTGGTACCAAAAAAAAAGTATACAAAAAAATTTACTTGGGGTCTGGGATATAGCTCAGTGGCTGAGCGTTTATTTAGCATGTGAGACACTGGGTTCAGTCCTCAGTGCACCCACCTCAACCACCCAAAAAGAAGAAAAAAACCTACTTGCAAAGAAGCTTGATAACCACTTTACACTCCATCAAAAGAAAAACTTGGGATTGGGGACAATGGCACATGCCCGTAGTCCCAGCTACTGAGGAGGCTGCCTGGGCGATTTAGTTAATTAGCAAAATCCTGTTCTCAAAACGTAAAAACAAAACAAAACTCAAAGGGCTAGGGATGTAGCTCAGTGCAAAGGCTCTGGGTTTAATCCCCAGTACAATAAATAAAGCAATAAACAGAAGAAAAACTTGGACTAGAGGTGTAGCTCAGTGGTAAAGTGCATGCTAAGCACAACTCCCGGGGTTTGCTCCCTAGCATCACGTTTTGTACTTGTAGCACTAAGCGGCCTTTAGATTTAGAGGGGCAAACACCAACTATAGTAACAAACACAAGGAAAGGTAGTCAACAATCAATATAGAAGGCTGTTGCCCATGAACAGGTAGTCTGTTGTCTCTGACATCCCATATTAAACCAGTGTAGGTTGCTTTTGTTTTGTCCTTTAAAACCAACCTATAAGAATTTCACACATATAAAAGAATTGTAAGGGAAATTTCTGAAAGTTAAGTATGCTGAAGGAAACCAGGAGAGTAAGATATTCTATGTGGGGTTTTGTTTTTTGTTTTTTGTTTTTTAGCTCTTGCTTGCATAAAGCCTTCTTAACACTGCCATTTTACTGAGATGGGAGAGAGTCTGAGTGGGGAAGTTTTTCACAGCAACTCTGGAGTGGATCTGGAATGGAGTCTTCTGCTCCTTCACAAATTCTGTAGAAGATACTTGAAAAGAACATAGTGCAGTTATAGACAAAATGGAGGGAGGTGGGCATGCAATCCTGTGAAACAGGATAGAGGGCTAGAAAAGCAAATGTGCCGTTTGTTCTCTGCAGCACAGCCACCTCAAGAGAATCCTCCAGCAGGATCATCCTAGGCTTTTTGTGCAAGAATCAAAATCCAAAGGAATTCATTAGACATAAGACGGGAAGTGTTGGGTACATATTGAGGATACTCCTAAGTGAAATAAATAAGTCACACATGTGTAAATACCAAATAGTTTCTCTGGTGTGAATAAACTATAATGGTACATAAGATCCTAATGAGATAATTGACAATGTGAAATAGGAAGAAAATGGCTAAAGGCGTAGGGAAAGTGGGAAGGGTAGGGGAAAGGCAATAAGGGAAAAGAAGAAAATGAAGAAATGGAAATAAAGTGTTTGTAAATGGGGGGAGAGTTGGGGCTGAAGGGAGGGCAGGGACAAGGGGTAAAAATGAGAACCAAGACCTGTCATGTCAAGGTACACGATCCCAATAATGAGTGTAACTGCACTGTATACCTAAAATGTACCAATAAACACAATGAGGAAAAAAAAAAGACGGGAAGTGAATGGCCCCTAAAGGAAAGCATTCTGACTAGCCTTAATAGGGTTTAAGCCCATCTCTCCCTACAGAAAATGACTTTTTCCAAAGAAAAAAAATGGACCAAACAAAAAAGCCAATCTCATGACTGATCATTGCAGTAGTAGTAGTGGTGGGTGTGGTGTAACATTCCACTCCAGAGACATGAAGTACTTACCAAAGACACCAAGGAGGGCTGAGGATTTAGCTCAGTGGTGCCACACTTGCCTCACAAGCTCAAGGTGCTGAGTTCAATCCCTGGTATGGAAGGACATTTACAGAGTTTGGGTCCTCCCCCACATTTCTCAGTGGCACCGTGCCTGCCTTGCAATTGCAAGGTCCTAAGTTCAATACCCAGTACCACAGAGACAGAGAGAGAGAGAGAGAGAGAGAGCTAGAAAAGATATGTTCTTTGACTCCACTCTTTCCCTTTGGTTTTTTTATGAAGTAGCAGTCAGTGTTGAGGTACCCCATGAGAAGAAACTTAGAAATAAGGTAGTTACAACCTGATTGGCAATTGAGGATTTTTAGTAATGCATCCTTAGCAGTTTGCCAGTGATTATAAAGAGATTAGATAGAAATCACTTTATAAGCATAACCAAATATTGTGGATATGCATCCTGTACCTTGAATATTCCCTTTTATGATGAAGCAGTTTTTCCCCATGCACCTGCTCATCTTCAGCAATCCTCGGGTTGCACGTGGTATACTGACCCACTTTCCACTAAGACTGGTCTTCTACTGAGGCTCAGAAATCTTGTGAGCCTGTTATTCTTTCAACTGGAAATTTAGGTAGCTACTGCTAATAGTAAGATCATACCAAAGCCATATTTATAAACTTCATCAAGGACCTTGTTCCTTGCTTTAACTATCTCCTAAAATTAAATTACTTATAAGTGCTGTAAAAATTGCATTTATTGCTATTTCTTGGCAGTAGAAATGTCTAAAGCTCCACAGTAAAGTTCACAGGAGAGCTCTGTGGTAACAACAGTGCTAGGAGGAAATGCAATGGCAAACAGGAGCAGTCATGCTGAGCCACAGCCACTCACTAACATCATCTTTTGACTGCCTGTGAGTGATTCATATCCTCAGTGATCTGCTAACTGAAGATTAATTAATTTGTTAAGTTCTTCACCATTACCCACACTGCACTAAGTCTCCCCTCACTTCTACCACACATATGTGTACCCATACACATACACCTCTGACACTGTGTTTTGGTGCTTAATGCCAAAATATGAGAAAAATTTAACAGAAACAATAGGAGAAACATTTTCTAAACAACTAAAATATAGACAGAATCTAGATAACAATGGACATTTGTATGTTATTGAAGACTTTTACTTCTATACTTTTTAACCTCAGAATATACTTGCGTACACTACACACACACACACACACACACACACACACACGTTTATACACTTTTTTAAAGAAAAGGATTATACATGCTGGCCAGAATTAAGGTTATACCAAACATATTCTACACTGCCATTTTTCCAAAACTAAATGAAGCAGAGCAAAAGCATGGAGAGGGAATTTAGGAATGGAGTAGTGCAAAGATAGGAAAACTCTATAAGGATATTTTTATTAGAAGTGATGGGACAGGAGAGACAAGAGTTGAAGGAGTATGGCCTACCTAATATTCAAAGCCTATGGCTTGAGCTAGTTCAACATTTGAGAAAAATGTGTAGACATTCACTCCTGGGTTTTCAAATGGTTACATCATGTATAACCTCAATGACAGATTTCAAATAGATTCACAAAATCTAATTACATGGACTATGTATGCTCAGAAACGTCAGGGCAGAGGTTCTGTTTGCATCAAATGATCATCTCTTCACTGTGATATTTTGAAACCAGTGTGAGATTTTCCACTTTTTGATTGAGGATGTCACTTCTCTCATTCAGTTTACTACAAAAGGGATGTCTGCTTAAAAGGAAAAATGTACCTCTTTAACAGCGTAGATCTTTTTCATTCAAAATTTGTTTATCAAGTAAGGGTGTAAGCTCGGTAGAGGAGCACTTACCTAGCATGCTCAACACTCGGGTTGAATCCTCAGCACTTAAAAAAGAAAATAAAAATATTATTTATAAGTCCCTAGCACTCAGATCAAGATCCCTCATCTTCCAGAACTGATGAGCTAAGGAAAAAGTGAAGATGTAAAAATTCCCATAGAATGAGAATTTAAAGAGATTTTGGTTAGTACAAGAATAGTATTATTAGCTAATTGGCATAATTTCAAAGGTATTATTATTAATGTTATCATTGCTCTTATAATTCGGTTTATAGTTTACCCTCCCCCTAAAGGAGAAAATTAAGGTTATTTCAACCCCTTTCTTCTTCTTTTCTTCTCCTTCTTTCTCCTCTCTCTTTTTTTTAAGTCTCAGGGTCACCTGAGCTCTTACATTGCATAATTGTACTTGGACTGTGTTATGGCTTGTATCTAGATGTCCCCCAGAGCCTCTTGTGGTCATAGGTGGGGCTCTTCAGAGATAGCTGGAGCTGGGTCTAGGGTGTGTGATGCTGGGATTAATACTGGGGTTCTGGGTGTGAATGCTACTTGCCCAAAGGGTGAGTAGCCTGGATGGAATATAAGGGACAGAAAGATGACTGCTGCTACTGTTGCCGCTGTAGCTGCTGTCACTTGTTGCCTTCTCCCTGCAGTGCCAGGCCATGAACTGTTTCTTCTCTGCAATGCCTCTCTGCCATGCCACCTTGCGTTGGAGCCAGCCCATCATGGACTGAAACCTCTACAAACCGTGAGCCGAAATAAACCTTTCCTCCTTTAACCTCAGGTGTTGGGTATTTTATCTCAGCAATGCAAAAAATAACTAAGACAGACTAAATTGCACAAAAACACCTACTATGTACAATTCATGCCATACTGTATGCTTTCAAAGCTAAAGTTCCTGTACCTAACAGTGCTTATGCCCGGGATTCCTATGTGACTTGAAACGTAGTACTCTTAAGGCCAATATGTGGAATTACAAGATGTTTGCTCTACCTGTTTGGCTGACTCTGAGTTTAGAATGGTCTTTGTAACTAGACAAACAACTGTCCACCAGAATGAATGGACAAGATGCACAAAATCAAATAATGCCCTTAATTGGACAGATGAGAAAGGAAAGAACAAGGTCAACTTGGAGTCTGTTTGATTGCAACCCTCTGGTAGAATCCTGGTGCTAAAGGAAGAAACAGAATATGGTCTTCCAACCTTTTGATCCTTGCTATTGAGAAACAAGAATTTGGTCTTTAGATCAGTTTTAGGTAGGTTTCAAAATTAGTGACCTGGGAAGTCCCAGACAGGCAGCCAGCACTTCCTCACTCCATGAAAGTGTGGCTGTCCCTCTGAGATGATTGATTCCTTGGTTTAGCCTTTTTGAGCAGCTCGGCTAGTAGTTAACAAAGCAGAATAGTTATCCAAAGAAATTCCAAATATTCAAAGCCACAATGAATACGAAGAGCCCTTGTTTTCTTTTTCAAATTTGAAAATATATTCAACAGAATTCTCTATTAAATATTTATTTTTTAAAACTAGAGCCTCCAAAACTAGTTTTCTGGTACAGCATTTAGAAACGTTAGAGTGAGGTTTACCCTAACCTCTAAACATTTACCAGTTGATAGCCTTAGACTCATTTATAATTAAAAATATAAAGCAAATTCTTGTGTCTCCATAGGTTTAAGGTAATGTTGAGTACAAAGTGATAGAAAGGTGTTGGGAACAGGTTCGATATATAAAAGTGCCAAAAAAAAAAAAAAAGATTTAAAAAGAAAGAAATTTCACTAACACTGCATACCAGAAACCAGTCTATGAAAATTAGTATTTGCCACATTTTCTTCCAGAGACCAGGAAAACCAGGGAAATAAAGTTAGCCTAAAAGTCCAAAGAATATAAAAACAAAAAGAAAACAAGTTTGGCAGCTTCAGATCTGTGTCAGTTACTCAGACAAGAGCTCAGGTACTGAGGGAGAACGAGACGCCTGAGTGCTACTTCCCAGTACCTCCCAGGTCTGAGTGCCTGAGGAACCGGGCTACATTTGTTACTCTGGCCACGCTGTGAGCCTGTGATGCCAGGCCATTTGCGGTGGTGCAGAGCGAGGAATCTTTTCTGTGGGAAGCTGTGGGTAAGCTCAGTTCCAACACAGGCTTTTTCAAATTGCCTCACTCTGTAGGCTTCCCTGAGGGCCAGGCATTAGGGGAACTTGTGTGCAGAACCTGTAAAGAAAAAGAGAAATGACAAAGGTCCTAAAACCGTGAAGGAACTCAGTGTGAAAGAATTTTTTTTTTTTAAATGCAGGCTTGATGTAGTACCTGTAATCCCAGAGATGTGGGAGGCCAAGGCAGGAGGATCCCAAGTTCCAGGTCAGCCTGGGTAATTTAGCAAGACCCTGTCTTAAAGGAGAGTTTGTGTGCACATGTAGGGGCGGGGCACACATTTCTAGTCCCAGCACTCAGAAGGCTGAGGCATGAGGACTGACTGGAGCACATTCAAGGTCAGAAGTGGGGTATATAGTGAAGTCAAGGCCAGCTTGAACTGCATGACAAAACTGTGCCTCAGAAAACAAAAAAACAAAAAAACCCAAAACAACGACAAAAAAATGGGAGTAGGGTGGAATGTAGCTCAGTGATAAAGTGCCCCTTGGGTTCAGTCCCCAGTCAAGGGTGAAAATCACTTTTGAATTATTTCACCTTCACACAAAATTTAGGAAAACTAAAACTCTTCACTGACCATTCTGTACTTGTCATTGTTTTGAGGCAGGGGCTTACTATGCAGCTGAGGCTGGCCTCCAACTCACTGTAATCTTCCTGCCTTAGCTTCCGCAGTGCTGGCAATATAGGCATGTGCCACTGTGCCCTTCTGAATATCCTGTACTTTATTTTGACTCCCTCAGTATCAGAAATGATAAAAAGAAAGCACACACCTATGTATTAAAATTGATATTCTATATGGATTTTACGAACATTCCAAACAATAGCTTCTTCAAATGGATCAAGGGAAAAAGAAAAACTTTTTTTCATGCTGGGGATTTAACTCATGCCAGATAAGCACTTTACCATCAGGACATATGACCATCACCACCTCTGCCACACACACAAACAACAGCAGAAAATAACTTTTAGGGAGGCACCTGCTACACCACCAAAAGTTCCAGGTGGAGATTTAGAAGACTGAGAAGAAGAAAACATAGAGTGAGGCAGACATGAAAAGGAAGGTGGATCCCCTATCTCACATAAATTTGATAATAATAGCAGCTATTACACAAGTGACTATCGTGTGTGTGCCATTATGGTTTCTTTCTTTTTTTTTTTTTTTTTTTTTTTTTT
>NW_022900935.1:19780177-19820084 GCF_012274545.1 Fukomys damarensis
TTTTTTTTTTTTTTTTTGAGACAGGGTCTCACTGCGTAGTTGAGACTGACCTGGAACTCACTATGTAGCCCAGGCTGGTCTCAAACTCACGAACTCACAGCAATCTTCCTGAGTACTGGGATTACAGGAGTGTGCCACCACGCCCGGCCCATTATAGTTTCTAATAGTCACAAAAACCCATTAAGATAGGTATTATTATCCCCATCCTACAAACAAAAAGTCTTAAGGATCACATACATTAATTAATACAAAGTCAAAAACCTGGTAAATTATAAGAATAAAAATTTCTGTCAGAAATTCTAATTCCTGAGGTTTTCAACAAAAATGAATGATAAACCCCATCGTATTAGTGATGTGTTTGTTTGTTTGTTTTTCTTTTTTGGTATAGGGGATCAAACTTAGGACCTTGCACTTGTGAGGCAGACAGCAGAACCACTAAGCTAAACCCCCAGCCCAGTGATGCAGTTTTTAAAAATACTAGTGTTGCCTGTTATAGAAGCTCATATATATGTATATATTTATTAGTTTTGTGTCTGTGTTTATAATGCCACTAACAAGCATGGAAAAGTCAAAATGAAGATATTTAATTGGTCTTTTAACTTCATTACAAAGCTGACAGAATACTTATCCCAATCTAAGAAGGTAATTTCTGTGTGTCTTTTAGAGCCTTTCATTTTAAAGTGTGATCCCAGTATTAGCAGTATTCATATCACCTTGAAAGTTCTTGAAAATGTACAATCTCAGGCCCCATCCTGACCTTCCAAGTCTATGTGCTGGGCATGGTGGCATACACCTGTGATTCCAGCACTCAGGAGGCTGAGGCAGGAGGATTGCCATGAGCTCAAGGCCAGTCTGGGCTACAGGGCAAGACCCTGTCTCAAACAAACAAACAAATAAACAAACAAACAAACCAGAGTCTACATTCTGACATCTCAAGTGATCTGTATGCAAATTGTCCCTGTGTTAGGGAAGGCTAGCCTTAGGAAGAGGGGTGCCTCCCACCACTGTTGAAGCCACCCACATTCATAGGACCAGAGAGGAAAGGAATGGTAAAAATGCAATCATTTTGTAACCTTTCCTCTCTAGGTTTTGGGTTTTGTTGTGTTGTATTACATTGTGCATTTGGTACTAACGATTGAATCCAGGGTCTCCTGCATACTTAGGCAAGGGCCCTATCAGTAAGTGACATTGCCCACCCTTCTTGTTTTTTTTTAATTTTTAATTTTTGGCGGGAGCACTGGGGATGGAACACAGGGTCTTCACACTGAGCTACATCCCAATCTTTTTGTTTTTGTTTTTTGTTTTTTTGGGGGGAGTTGAGACAGGGTCTCATTATGTAGTTCAGGTTGGACTTGAATGCTTTGATTCTCCTGCCTCGGCTTCACAAGTGCTGGGATTACAGTATGCACCACCATGTCCAGCATATTTATTTGTTTGTTTTTTTGTTTGTTTCAAGTATAGGGGATTAAACCCAGAGCCTTGGCATGGAGCTCATTTTCAGCCCATGCTTTAGTTTTTATGTTGAGACAGGATCTTGCTAAATTGCCCCACTACATTTGAATTTGTGATCCTTCTGCCTCAGCCTCTAGTTGCTGGGATTATAGACATGTACCACCACACCTGGCTTTTTCTTTTTCTTCTCTTTTCCTTTTTTTTTGAAACAGGATCTCACTAAATTCCCAAGTTGGCCTCAGATTTTGGTCCTGCCTCCTCAACTTCCTATATCATAGGAGATCAGGCCTGTTCAGGGTCAATCACCTAAATAGCTGAGATTACAGGTGTCCCCACCATGTCCAATTTTTTCCTCTAGTTTTTAACTAACTGTTCATCAGTAATTTTTTGAAATAATAGCTTTGAGTTATAATTATAATTCACCCTTAAAATGTACAATTCAGTGATTTTTAAGCACATTTAGAGTAATGCAACCAACACCACAATGAATTTTAGAACATCTCATCATCTTGAAAAGAAACCCTACATAGTCTTTAGCAGTCACTCTCATTCTAACCAGCCCTGAGTTTTAGATAACCATTAATCTACTTTCCATCTCCATAGATTTGCCTATTCTGGACACTTCATACAAATGAAACCATATGTGTGTTTCTGTGATTGGCTTTCAGTTAGCGTAATGTTTTCAAGGTTCACCCATTTTGTTCACCAGTCTTAATCTGTCCTCACAAGTGGCAATGTTCTCTCAATAGATGTGTGAGTGGCCCAGACAGCAAGATAACCCTAATGGGTATGGTATTGCACACCTGTAATCCCACCATTCAGGAGGCTGAGGCAGGAGATTGCTGAACTACATAGCCAGACCCTAGCTAAAAAAAAAAAGATTTTGACCCAAAAAGGCAACCCAATCACCCACTCCTCCCAATGAGGCTCTTGGGTGCCATTGCTCACCCGGAGAAGCCTTTCTCCTCCCACCTCTAACTACTCTAATTGGGAAGCCTTTAGCAGAGTTCTCTTTTTCCATCTTCTCCCTAGGACTTAGCAGCTAGCTCAATACAGCTGGCCCTTGGCCAAGCTTCCTCTCCAAGACACCTGCAGGCACTGCCAGTGCTGCCACCTTATGCCCATTTCTTGAAGTAGTGGACACTGAGTCAGGCACTGTCTTCCTTCCAGAGAGCTTTGCTCTTTGTTGCTTTCACAGCAGTCAAGGTTGTGACTCATGACCAGGAGAGGTTGAAGCTGTGCTGTGTGGGAATGCACATCCTGTACATGTACACAACCAAGAGGCAGAGAAAGAAGCAGGTGTACATGCAGTTTGCTGTCTTTTCTCTGTCTCTGTCTCTGTCTCTGTCTCTGTCTCTCTCTGTCTCTCTGTCTCTCTCTCTCTCTCTCTCTCTCTTTCTTTTTTTGGTATCGGGGATCGAACTCAGGTCCTTGCGCTTGCAAGGCAGGCGACGGAACCACTGAATTAAAACCTCGGCACCTGTTCACTTTTTTTCCCCTATTTTATTTTTCATAGACTAGAGAACCTAAACATTTCTCCCTGTCCATTTCTACCTGGGTGGTCGTATCTGGATCGTTGCAGCTTGCCACTTCCAGTGTGGGGAGGTGGACAACAGGTGTATATTTGGACCCCAGGTATGCTTCATCACTTCATCCACAAAAATCAGTCTAAAAATTCTGTACTGGACTAGAAAAAGTATTCTGTTCTCAAAAATTAAGATGTTCTTCCTTAATAAAGGAAGCTACTCAAGCCAAATTTTTGTTATAAAACATACTTGAGTTATCAGTGGCAGAGAAAAACTAGCATAGTAACAAAAACACTTTTCCTAAATGTTCTTGCCTGGATTTGATCTTACCTGTGTTCATCTGGAGCAGCTGGTTCCATTATGGGTGACGATGATGATGATGATGATGATGACGATGACGATGACGACGATGATTATGATGGTTTATTACCTTTTTTTTGGTACCGGGGATGAACTTGGGACCTTGCGCTTGCAAGGCAGCCAGCAGATCCATTATGGATTATTATTCACTATCTTGTGCCCCCTGACTATCCCATGTATCTCTACATAATGTCCTTATTCCTGGGCAGGACTTTCCAAATTAAGAATAGATAGCTGTTCTACCTTGGACTCTTATTGCTACTCTATCATATTCATTCCAAAAATATCTGGATACTTCTTACTGCATTCCAGTTCTCTATAGACATGGTTCAAGTTCCCAAGGTTCAAATTTAACTTCTTGGAAGGGAATATAATGGTGGGCTGCCTACCTTCCAGACTTGTCCTGTGTTTGGCTAATCCGCCTTGTGTGTTTTGATGAATCCTGCTATCCCAGAGCAAAACAGTCAAGAAAGACCTTGCTGTCGCTGGGTGTGGTGGTACACACCTGTAATCCCAGCACCAGGGAGGTAGGGGTAGGAGGGTCAGCACCAGCTGGAGGCCAACCTGGACTACATAGTGAGATCCTGTCTCAAAAGAAAAAACCAAAAGCAAAAACGTTGCTGTCTGGGACACCAAGGGAAAAAAGTAGATTCTGGTGATCCTGGCTGGCAGCTTTGCAGAACCTTCTGCCTTCATCTTACACTGACCCTTGGATAACTTCCTGAGAGCCACAGAAGTACTATTACAAAGGCTGAGAACCACAGCATTAATGAATTACTTAATGTTACTAAATTCTTAAAGTATTATTTATATTACACATTGCTTAGAAATAGTTTTATATATAATTTTTGTTAATTTGTATATTTTTATATTATCTAGCAGTATGAATAATTTACATTGTGGGTTTGTTTTATGATCATTCCTTAATTAATCCCTAGAAATTCAGAACAAGATAATACAGGCTACTCCTATTTTCTACTCTTTTGTTTTCTGTAGAGCTGGGTAACATACCAATAGGGGATTGTTGAACTTTTACTGTTAGTCACCTCCTAAAGAAATAAATTATTTGTTCTCTCTTACTTGGGGTCAAAACAGCCTGGCCACATCTAAAGATACATTTAGAAGACCCGTTGATGTAAGCAGGTGTGTATTTACTCTTGACTTTGCTATTTTAAAAAGGCTATTAGTAATGCTTCGTTTATCTGACACCTTTTGGAGAATGTGAAAAGCCTGAATTCATTTCTCAAATCATTGAAACTTATCATGTTAGGTACAAAATGCTTTAAAAAATCTGCCTTTAATGAAATAGTACTTTTTTTTTTTGGTACCAGGATTGAACTTGGAACCTTGTGCTTGCGAGGCAGGCAGTGGCACCACTGAGCTGAATCCCCATCCTGAATGAAATATTACTTTAAATAAAATAGATCTCTGCTCTCTTGAAATGTATAGCAAACATAATTTAACCTCTTCTTACATTGTTGGTCATTATTTGCATTTTGAAATAGATTACAAAGTAACACATCTTTGGGAAATATTAATGTATGTTAAACCTTTTGCTCTATCCAAAATGATCTAAGGCTGCTGTTGTCTTTGAGTTTTTTTATGTCCTTCAGATAAATTTAATTCTGTTTTTTCTCTTTCATTGTTAAGGTATTAGATAATACCTCTTACTACTTCCTGGGTGCTGGTTTTAGCAGTTGTTTTCCAATCTGAATACTAGGAAGTCAGAGAGCCAAAGTATTAGCATTATATATAAAAGAAGAGCAAACAGGTTTTGAGTCTGAGGGTCTTTCCTAGCAGTGACCAGTACCAGCTTTTCAAAGGTAATTCAATAGTCTGTTTCACCTGCTCCAATATTCTCAATTCCAGTACTGATGTCCTAAATTATTGGATAAGAAATAAAAACGAAGGTATTTTTCTCAGTCTTTTTTACTAACACAATTCAGCCAAATATATATTTTTCCATCCAAATTTATCCTTTTTTTCTAAAATATTCATGATAGTTCTTCCTGATTCCTGATTTCAAACCAACAGTCCTTCCAATAAAGCATAAAGAAAATTTAAAGCTGGGTGTGGTGACACATGCCTGTAATCCCAGCACTCCAAGAGGCTGAGGCAGGAGGATCACAAATTTGAGCCCAATTGGGCAATTTAGTGACTTAGTGGACAATGGTAGCGACTAAGACCTGTCTAAAAAGGGGGGGGAGGATATAACTCAGAAAGCCTTGTGTTCAATCACCAGTACTGCATAACAAACCAACCAACAAACAAAACACCCTAGCAGCCTAGAAACCTTATGAAACTTAAAGATTTTCTTGCCAGGCACGGTGGTACGTGCCTGTAATCCAAGCACTCAGGAGGTTGAGTGCCTCAACCCTGAGCCAGGATTGCCTGGCTACATAGTAAGTTCAAGGCCACCCTCAACTACATAGTGAGACCCTGTCTAAAGAGAGGAAGAAAAAAGATTTTCTCATAGGTTACAGGGAGGCTTCCAAATACAGTGTTTTGTTTTGTTTTGTTCTTGTTTTTGTTTTTGTCTTTTTTGCTGGTCTGGATGGCAAAAAAGGTCCAGGTTGAAGTTTTAAGTTAAGATCAATACATTCAGTTTTTAATAAGTAACACCTACCACTTAAAGTTGAATATCTGTGGTTGGGATAAATAGCAGAGGGCATGCTTAGCATGCACAAGGCACTGGGTTAAATCCCCAGCACCATAAATAAATTGGGCCTGGTGGCACAAACCTCCACCCAAAACCCTAACACTCCAAGGCAGGAGTATCACAAGTTCCAGCCCAATTTGGCAACCTAACAAGTGCCTGTCTTTTAAAAATTATAAAGTGCCGGGGATTTAGCTCAGTGGTTCCACCGCCTGCCTTGCATGCACAAGGTCCGGAATTCGATCCACAGTACCAACAAAACAAACAAACAAACAAAACTGTAAAGCACTGAGAATGTGGCTTAGTGTGAAGGTCCTGGATTCAATCTCAGTATGATAAAGAGGAGGAGAGGAGGAGGAACAGGGGGAAGGGAGGGGATATTTAGGAGAGGAAGGAGAGGTTTCCCTTCATAGTAACGAATACCAACTCTGATCAAATTCTTTCTTCCACTTCTGATTTTGCCTCAGGTTAGTTTCATGCTCTGACTGATTATATGATTATATGTATATCTATCTCTATTACTGCTGCCCAAACTGCTTCTACCTGGTTAGCTATACTATTCCATGCTTTTCTAGCTTGTTGTGTTTTAGTTTGTTTGTTTGCCATAACTTCTTTTTCCTGTCGCATCACTTAGACAATCCTGATCCATAAAAGCTGTATGAGATAATAAATGTTTCTTTGTGTTAAGCTGCTCAGTTTGGGGGAAATTTTGTCATATAGAGTACAGTATTCCATGCTGGGTGTGACAGAGCTTGCCTAAGTTTCAGCTCTCTGGGATGCTTAGATAGGAGAATTGCAAGTTCAAGTTCAGCCTTGGCAATTTAGCAATTTAGACTCTGTCTCAAAATAAAAATAGGTTCAGGGATTTAGCTCAGTAGCACCACACCTGCCTTGCAAGCTCAAGGTCCTGAGTGTAATTCCCCAGTACCAAAAAAATAATAAATAAATAAAATAAAAAGAGATGATGATGTTGTTCAGTGCAAAGGTCAATCTCTGGTACTTCAAACAAACAAACAAAAAAAACCATACACTAAGTGGTTTTTCTTTTTTCTTTTTTTGGGGGGGAGGTTCGAGACAGGGTCTCACTATGTAGTTGAGACTGACCTGGAACTCATCATGTAGCCCAGGCTGGTCTCGAACTCACAGCGATCCTCCTTCCTCAGCCTCCCAAGTGCTGGGATTACAGGTGAGTACCACCATGCCTGGCACTAAGTGGTTTTTCTATATCCAAGCTCCCCGTTGTCTTTCAGTACCTTTTATTTTTTCTCTTAACATTTAAAAGATAAAGTTCTGGACTCAATAGTAGAGTGCTTGTTTAGCAGGCTCGAGGCCCAGAACTAGAAAACAAAACAACAGAAACAAACAAAAAATGAATCCTATATCTTTTAATGTCTGTCCATCTTCACTGAGGCAGAAACCACATGCAGTTTTTCATCATGTACCACTCCAGTATTCCAGTATTCAAGAAAGACTCAAATACTTTTTTTTTTTGGTACCAGGGATCAAACTCAGGTCCTTGTGCTTGTGAGGCAGGCAGCGGCACCACTGAGCTAAATCCCCAGCCCTCAAATATTTTTTAGTAAATACCTAGTGACAAAAAATACTAAACTCAACAGTGATTTGCTACCAATATGTATCCCTGAAACATGCAATGATGTCTTTCTCCAGATTATCCTTCATATAGGATTAACACATTTATGTGCCTCCTCTGTAGTATTTATCCCACCAAAATAATAATAATAATCATAATAAACAGTCTGTGAGTTTTTTCAGGATGAAACCTTAGCTTTCACGTTTGTATTTCCAGCATTTACAAGTGTTCACCATAATGTTTCATATACTTACTGAGTGATAAATTAGGTAAACAATTTTTGAAATGACTAAACATTGACTTTCCCTGGAACTATCCCAGACTTAAATGTAGGCCATCTCAAAAACAAAAAACAAAAACAGCAATTCCATCTCACTAAATATTGGAGTTTAGGGATTCTTTACTTTGTTGTGATATCATTAGTTATACTGAAGTAGAAACAAAGCCCTCTAGCAATGCCTCTTGACAAACCAAATTTAAATAGGAGTCCTGTGAGGAAGATAGTGTATCAGAGGAAGGAAAGTAGCATCAGAAGTCTGACTGTCATTTCATTTTGGCATGCGGAGAGCACAGAAGTACACATTCCATAAGACACACAGATCCAGACAACCAATCGCAGTTCACACTGAACTAGCGAATGCAAAGATATCAGGTTCAGATTCTGCACGTTAGAAGGGCTCCCTTGACAGAGAATGCCATTCAAAATATAGAGAAAGCCTGAGTGATGACATATGATTTGGATGATTTGTGATATGTGGACTAATAAGTGGAGAGCAAAATGTCTCAATATTATATAGTATTTCTAGGAATACTCATAAACCGCTATGAGTACAAATACCATTCATATTGCAGTCAGCAGATACTTTTTTGCAATTAACTTTTACTTTGTTACTGTGCAAATTTACAAGAAAACTAAGGCATTCTGAGGGGGGAAATACACTGAAACATCGGGTTACATTAAAACACATCAAAACATGATTTGTCCTGACTTCAGCCAAAGCTGCTTATACAAATTATATAATAAGTATACATAGTAATTAAAACTGAAAAGAGTATCAGTTGAGTTAGGAATGATTAAAGTTGAATCAGTTGACTCTCCTGTTGCTTCTAGTTCCTACTACAGCAGCTATTAGAATTAGTTCATACTAATGTATCTATACACAACTCCATCAAGATAAGGAGAGCACCTCTTATACTGGTCCTCTTTCTGCCTAGTTGGTGACCTTCGTATGACTTGTAGAAAGAATTGCTACAAAGCAATAACAAATATGAATCTATCTTAAATTGCCAAAATGTAAGGATAAGCATGGAACACAGATTCTGGTAAAGAAGCAAAAACAAAATTTAAGCTATCCTCTGAAGGAGCTCCCATGTTCACTTTTCATTTAGATCAAATATAGCCCAGAGAGCAAAGCACAGTTCTGACACCTTTGGACAACACAGGTTTGAAGAGAACTTCTTAACAAAGTCACAGGGGCCACTCTGTACTCATGGAGCTTGAGTGGAGCATTCTCATTTGTGGCTCTAGGGCTGGACTCTGTTCATAATGTTGATATTAAGGAGAGAGAGAGAGAGAGAGAGAGAGAGAGAGAGAGAAAGAGGCTCAGCTCCAAATTGTGACTTGCTCACCAAGTCTTTCATTGTCATGGTCATGAGGGAAGGAGCTTAGTATCTGATAAAGGAAAGCTATTAACACTTCCTAAGAAGCAATCATGAAGGCCTGAATCCTAACTTTAACAGAAGTAGCTAATCTTGTTATATACAAATTAACAGATTCAATTTCTTTCTGAATCTCAGGTTACAAAGGCAATCTGTTTGCTTGTTTGTTTGTTTGTTTTTGAGACAGGTTTTCCCTATGTAGTTCAGGAGAGCCTTGAACTCACTATGTAGCCCAGGCTGGCATTAAACTCGGCACTTCCCAAGTGCTGTGCCATAGGCATGCACTATCATACTTGGCTCCGTAATGACAATCACTCATTCAACATACATTTCTTGAAGTCCTATGATTTGCCTGGTACTGTTCTAGGTGTTCACAGTGGTGAACAAAGAAGACAGGAGTATCTACTTTTTTTGTTTTGTTTTAAATCAAGGTCTCTCCCATGCTAGACAAGTGCTCTAATGCTGAGGTACTTCCCCAGCTGTTTTTAAAATTTTATTGTGAGACAGGGTCACACTAATTGGCTCAGGCTGGCTTCCAACTTGCCCAGCCATGGCCTGCCTTAGTGTTTTCTTTTTTCTTTTTCTTTTCCTTCTTCTTTTTTTTTTTCTTTTGTGATACTTTTTCTTTTCTTTTTCTTCTTCTTCTTCTTTTTTTTTTTTTTTTTTCTTTTTTTTTTTTTTTTTTTTTTGTGATTCTTTTTCTTTTCTTTTTCTTCTTCTTCTTCTTTTTTTTTTTTTTTCTACTTGTGTGATACAGGGGATTGAACACAGGGCCATTGTACTGAACTACAGTCCTTTATTTTATTTTTTATTTGGAGACAGGTCTCACTAAGTCACTAAGTTGCCCAGTCTGGGCTCAAGTTTGCAATCCTCTTATCTGAAGCTCCCAGAGTGCTGGAACTACAGGCATGTGCCTCCATGCCCTGCTCTTGGCATCTTTTCTTATATGGACATGATTGGTCTTGGCTCCTAATCCCACCTTCTGACCTTATATACTTTCACAAAATCCCTATCTCCAAATAGGAACTATATCAGGACTGAGTTTCATCATGTGAATCTGGAGGGAGGACACAGTTCAGTCCATATAAGAGAATAAGTACTAACACAACTAGCTGAAAGATGAATGCTTTAGGCAGAGAGTTTGTGCCAGAGATATAAATAGGGAGTTGTTAGTATCTAGATAATATTTAGAATAAAGTAGTGAAACAAATCTAAGGTCCAAATTCTGGCACACACCAAGCTAGATATGGTGGCATACCCCTGTAATCCCAGCACTAGGAGGCCTGAGGCAGAAGGATTTCCATGAGTTTGAGGCCATTCTGGGCTACATAATGAGTTCAAGTCCAGCCTAAACCACAAAGTGAGACCCTGTCTCAAAATCAATCTATCAATCAATCAATCAAATTCTGGTACACATCAATATTTAGAAGTCAGACAGATGAGGAAGACCCAGCAAGACAACTGAAAAAGAGCAGCCAGTAGTGGAGTAGGAAGAAAAATTAAAATGAAGCATTCCAAAAGCTTCATGTAGTATTTCAAGGAGGAAGGAATGAACCCTGTGTCCAATAAAGATTAAGGCTGAATTTTGCCCATTGGGTTAACAACATTAAGGTCACTGGTGACTTCACCAGAGCAGTTTCAGTGGAGGGGTAAGGGTAAAACCTAATGGGGTAGGTTCTAGAAAGACTGAGAGGAGAAGAATTTCAAACATTGAGTAGACAAGCAACAAAAGGGAAGAAATAGGTAAGCTCCACCATATCAAAATTTAAAACTTTGTGTTACAAATGATAACATCAAGAGAGAGAACTGGAGCAGCCAGGCTGGTGGCACAAGTGTGTGCTCCCAGATATTCAGGAGGTGAAGGTGTGAAGATCACTTGAGTCTAGGAGTTTGAGGCCAGCCTGGACAACACAGTGAGATCCTATCTCAAAACAAAAGTTTCTTTATGGGGTCTTGCTAAGTTGCTAACTTGTCCAGGCTGGGCTTGAACTTGTGATCTTCCTACATTAGCCTTGCAAAGAGCTAGAATTATAAGTATACACCGCCTGCCCAGTCAAAACAAAAATTTTTTAATGGGCAAAGGATTTGAATAGATATTTCTTCAAGGAAAATAGGTAAATGGCTAGTAAACACATGAAAAGATGTTTCACCTTATTAGCCAACTGGGAAAGGCAAATCAAAACCACAATGAGGTACTGTTCACACACATTCATATAGCTATTGCAAAAAAGAGATATAACAAGCATTGGTGAGGATATGAAGATAATGGGATTCTTTACATTGCTGGTGGGGATGTAGAATGGTTTTGAAATAGAGTTTGGCAGTTCTTCAAAAAGTTTAAAATATAGCCAGATGTGGTGGCTCACGCCTGTAATCCCAGCACTCGGGAGGCTGAAGCAGGAGGATCGCTGTGAGTTCGAGACCAGCCTGGGCTACATAGTGAGTTCCAGGTCAGTCTCAATCAACTACATGGTGAGACCCTCCTGTCTCAAAAAACCAAAAAAAAAAAAAAGAAAAAAAAAGTTTAAAATAGAGGGCTGGGATTTAGCTCAGTGGTGCCACACCTATCTTGCAAGCACAAGGTCCTAAGTTTGATCTCTGGTACCAAAAGAAAAAAAAAAGTTAAAGATAGAATTGCTTTCATTTATTTATTTATTTAGTCTTTTTTTTTTTTTTTTTGAGACAGGCTAGCTTCAAACTACTGGGGATTCTCCTGCCTTACCCTCACAAGTAAAAATAGTTACCTTATGACCCAGAAATTTCACTTCTAAGTATATTAACAGGAGAATAAAAACACATTCCACACAGAAATGTGTTTTCAAAAAGTTGTCACAGCAGCATTACTTATCAACTATCAAAATGTTCATCAACTATTGAATGGATAAATGGAAGCATTATATCCACTTATTGGAGCGTTACTTAACAATAAAAATGAATCAAGTGTTAATACATCCTGCAACATGGATGAACCTGAAAGCACATTATGTTAAACTGAAGCAGGAAACTGCAGGGATACCCAAGCAGAACACTGACACCTGAAGAAGGAGCAAATTGGCTTTAATTACACCAGCTACTCAATGAGTGATGCCTATGAGTCTCAGGAGACCCTAGAAGTTTACTTTTTTTAAAAAAATTTTTGGTGTTTTGAGACAGGGTCTCACTATGTAGTTGAGACTGAACTGGAACTCACTATGTAGCCCAAGTTGGTCTCAAACTCACAGCGATCCTCCTGCCTCAGCCTTCTGAGTGCTGGGATTAAAGGCGTGCACCACCACACCTGGTGAAGTTTACTTTTCTGTATATACCTCTTTCTATATTTATGAGGCTAAATTCCACTGGAGTTTCCCTAGGAATATAGCAAGCAAGATTTACACAAAGCAGAACAGCGGGGTGGAGGGGAGTTCTGGCAGGACCTTCTGAGTCCATTATGCTCTTTGGGTGACAGATTACAGAAGCTGTCATGGTTACTCAGGTGCATCCCACAAAGAGCATAGTTACATAGCTAACCCATAGTTGTCCAATTCCATACAGAGGGATGGTTTCCTCTCTCAAAAGAATCTAGGCTGGGCATGGTGGTGCACGCCTGTAATCCCAGCACTCAGGAGGCTGAGGCAGGAGGACCACTGTGAGTTCGAGACCAGCCTGAGCTAGTGAGTTCCAGGTTGGTCTCACTACACAGTGAGACCCTGTCTCAAAAATCCAAAACAAACAAACAAAAACAAAAGAATCTAGTGACAAAAGTGCACATATTGTGTGATTCCATTATATGAAAAGTCTATGACCATCAAATCCAACAGAGACAAAAAGATAAACAACTGCATAGGGTTCTATAGGATGGGGAGCGACTAATGGGCAAGAAGATTTCTTTCTGGGGGATGAAAATATCCTACACCTGTGGTAATGGTTACACAAAACTTCTGTGACTATACTGAAATAATTAAATTGTATGATTTAAATGAGTGAATTTCATGGCACATGAATTATTTCCCAATGAAGATTTTTGTAGGACCCTCCCAAGTCAGAATCTCATAAAATACTGTATCACATAAGAGTTGTGCAGTGTTGAATGGTTCACCACAGGAGATTAGCATCAATTCATTCATTCAATGTCTACCTCTTAGTATCTCAGGTTTTATCCCTTTTATTTTTAATGCCTAATAATTTTCCCAAACATTGGGTTTCACAGTGCAGCCATTCCTCCTTTCCCTTCCCTTACACCCATCTCTCCTTCTCCCTTATTCCCTTCCTGTTATGATAGTAGTCTTTTTACTTTCATGTCATCTTTCTTAAATTTCACATTTTAGAAGGAATATGCAATAGTTGTCTTTCTGAGTCTGGTTTATTTCACCCATATGATGATTTACAGATCTATTTATTCTTTTTTTTTTTTTTTTTGGTATCGGAATTGAACTCAGGTATAGATAGATCAAATTGTAACTGTAATTTTAGTTTTTTGAGGAATCTCCAAGCTGATTTCCATAGTGGTTATACTAATTTATAGTCTCACCAGAAGTTTAGAAGGATTCCTTTTCCCCTACTAGCATCTATTGTTTGTTTTTTGAGACAAGGTCTCACTATGTAGTTTAGTTTGGTTTTTAACTCACTATGTAGTCTAAGCTGGTCTCATACTCACAGTGATCCTCCTGCTTCACCCTCCCAAATGCTGGGATTACAGGTGTCCACATTCCACCCAACTTGTTTTTTATTTATTTATTTATTTTTTTGTACCAGGGATCAAACTCAGGTCCTTGTGAAGCAGGTGGCAGCACCACTGAGCTAAATCCCCAGCCCTATTTTTTTTTTTTTTTTTTTTTTTTTTGGGTACTGGGGATTGAACTCCGGTCCTTACGCTTGCAAGGCAGGCCACCGAACCACTGAGCTAAATCCCCAGCCCTATTTTTTATTCTTGATGATAGCCTTTCTGACCGAAGTGAGATGAAATCCCAATAATTTTGATTTGCAATTCCCTAATGGCTAATGATGTTGAACATTTTTTGTATATTTGTATATATCCACATTGCTTCTGAAATTCTTCTTTTAAGAAGTGTCTGTTTAATTCTTCTGCCCATTTATTGATTAGATTATTTGTTTTGGTTTGGTTTTCAGTTCTTTATATATCCTATATATTAATCCTCTGCTGGGAGAAGTAGCTGGCAAAGAATTTCTGATATTCTGCAGGTTGTCTCTCCATTCTGTTAATTGTTTCTCTTACTGTGCAGAAACTTTTTAATTTGATTTGGTCCCGTTCGTTGAGTCTTGCTGTTATTTCCTGTGCTATTGGAATCCTACTCAGGAAGTCTTTGCCTGTAACTATAGAGCTTCAAGAATTTCCCTTGTGTTTTCTTTTAGCAGGTTCAAATTTCAGAACTTATTTTTAGATCTTTGATCCATTTAGAATTGATTTTTGTACAGAGAGATAGCTATCCAGTTTCAATCTTCTACAAGTGGATATTCAATCTTCCCAGCACCATTTTGTTAAACAGGCTGTTTTTTCATATATTTCCTTTGTCCAGAATCATTTGGGTGTAGTTGTGTGGGTTCATTGCTGTGTCATCTATTCTGTTCAACTGATCTAAGTATCTGTTTTTTGTGCCAGTAACATGTTGTTTTTGTTACTATGGTTTTGTAGTATAATTTGAAATCAGGTATTATGAAGCTTCCAGACTTGCTCTTTTTGCTTAGAATTGCTTTGCCTATTCTGGGTCTTTTATGTTTCCAATTAGTTTTAGATTTGTTTTATTCTAGTTCTGTGAAGAATGTTGTTGGTATTTTGATGAGAATTACACTTAATTGCTTTGCTAAACATGGCTATTTTAACAATATTAATTCTTTCAATCTATGAACATAGAGGTCTTTCATCTTAGTTCCTTCTTCAATTTCTTTAATGTTCTGAAATGTTCACTGTAGAAGTCTTTCATCTCCTTGGTTAGCTGGATCTCTATGGTTTTTTGTTTTTGTTTGAAGATATTGTGAATGAAGTTGCTTTCTTGAATTTTATTCTTAGCTAATCCATTACTGGTGTTATAGAAAGGCTATTAATTTTTTTTCTTCAGTACCAGGGATCGAACTCAGAACCTTGTGCTTATCAGGCAGGCACAGCACCATTGAGTTACATCCCTGGTACCAGACTATTAAATTTTTAAATTGATTTTTAACATTACTTTGCCCCTACTGCTATTTTGCTAACTTTGTTTATCAACAAGTCCTGTGCTAGGGTCTTATAAGCAAATCATCTGCAAATAAGAACTTTTGTTTTGTTTTTTGTAGTGGGATCGGAATCAGGACCTTGAGCTTTTGAGGCAGGCAGTGGAACCACTGAGCTAAATCCCCAGCCCAGAACTTTTTTTTATATACCAGATCTCTCTATGTAGTTCAGGCTGGCCTTGAATTCACAGTGATCCTCCCACCTCAGCCTCCTGAGTACAGGTGCCCAACACCACGCCTGGCTAAATGAGAATAATTTGGTGTCTTCCTTTCCTACTTATGTCCCTTTTATTTTTTTCTCTTGCCAATTGAACTACTATAGCTAAAACTTCAAGTACTGGGACTAGTTATATGGCTCAGAGGTAGAGTGCTTACTGAGCATGTATAAGGCCCTGAGTTCAGTTTCCAGTACCACAAAAAAAAGAAAAGGAACAGAGAAAGAAAATAATAAATAAAATTTCAATAGTGAATATGAGTGGTAAGAGTGGACATCTTTGCCTCTTACTAGTTTTAGAGGAAGTGTTTTTAATTATTCCCCACTCAGAATGAGGTTGGCTATGGGTTTGTCATTACTATGGGTTTGGCCTTTACTATGAAGTTTGACCCTTCAACATCTAGTTTCTTCAGATCTTTAATCACAAAGAGGTGTTGAATTTCATCAAAGGCTTTTTCTGTGTGAATTGAGATGGCTGTGTCGTTTTTATTCTTATCTATTTATATGGTATATTATTTATTTGCATATGTTGAATCATCCTTGCGTCCCTGAAGTGAAACCAACTTGATCATGGTATATGATCTTTTTAATATGTTGCTGAATATGGTTTATGAGAATTTTATTAAGGATTTCTGCATTTATGTCCAACAAGGATATTGGGCTATAGTTTTCTTTTCTTTTATGTCCTTGTCTGGTTTTGCTATCAGGGTGATGTTGGCCTCATAGAACGAATTTGAAAGTGTCTCTTCTCTTTCTATTTTGTGGGATAGTTTGTGAGCACTGGTATTAGTTTTCATTAAGGGTCTGATCAAATTCAGCAATGAACCTATCTGGTCCCGAGATTTTCTTTGTTGGACAACATTTTATTACTGCTTCAGTCTCATAAGTTTGTTACTCATAAGTTTAGATTTTGTTGTGTTCATTTGTTTGTTGAGACAGGGTCTCACTATGTAGCCCAGGCTGGCCTCAGTTTCCAAAGTGCTCGAATTACATACAGGTGTGTGCTACTTTTTAGGGTTTTTTTAAATATCCTCTTGGTTCAGTTTTGTTGGGTTATATGTGTACATCAAACTCAGGAACTTGCACTTGTGAGGCAGGCAGCAGAACCATGGAGCTAAATCCCCTACCCCATTTTGGGTTTGTTGTTGTTGTTGTTTATCCATTGCATCTAGATTCTCCAATTTATTAGAATATAGTTTTTAAAAATACTCCCTACAAGTCCTCTGGATTTCAATGATGCTTGTTCTTTTTAAAATCCCTAATTGGCTGGGCGTGGTGGCACACTCCTGTAATCCCAGCACTCAGGAGGCTGAGGCAGGAGGATCGCTGTGAGTTTGAGACCAGCCTGGGATACATAGTGAGTTGCAGGTCAGTCTCAACTACATAGTGAGACCCTGTCTCAAAAAAAAAATAAATAAATAAATAAATAAATAAATAAAATCTCTAATTGGATTGATTTTGGTCTTCTCTTTCTTTTGGTTACTTTGGCTAAGGATTTATCAATTTTAAATAAGGATTTAAATTTTAATCTTTCCAAAAAAAAACAATGTTTTATTGATCCTATGTATTGTTCTTTTAGTCCCTATCTCATTAATTTCAGCTTCAATCTTTCTTTCTTTTTTATTTATTTATTTATTGGTTTCTTGAGACAGGGTCTCACTATGTAGTTGAAACTGACCTGGAACTCACCAAGTAGCCCAGGCTGGTCTTGAACTCACAGTGATCCTCCTGCTTCAGCCTCCCGAGAGCTGGGATTACAAGCATGCGCAACCACGTCAGGCCTCAGCTCCAATCTTTTTTATTTTCTTATGTTATGTTTGCTTCTATTTTTTTCTAAGTGTGAGATGTATCATTAGGTTATTTATTTGAGATCTATTTTTAAATTTAGACATTCATAGCTATAAATTTCCCTCTTAGAACTGCATTTGCTGTATCCCAGAGATTCTGTTGTGTTCCCTTTTTCATTTTATTCTAAAAATTTTAAAATAGCTTCCCTGATTTTTTTCAATGACTCACTCTTTATTCAAAAGTGAATTGCTCAATTACTATGTATTTGTATAATTTCTTTTGTGGTTGATTTCTAGATTAATTCTACTATGATCTGATAAGATGCAATAAATTATTTCATTTTTTAAAATTTGTTAAGCTTTGCTTTATGGTCTAAAGTATGATGTATTTTGGAGAATGCTCCATGAATTGCTGACAAAAATGCATATTTTGTAGTTGCTGGATAAAATGTTCTTTAAACATCTGTTAAATTCATTTAATCTCTGGAATATTTAACTCTGATGTTCCTTCTTTTCTTTTCTTTTTTTTTTTTTTTCCTGTTTTTGTCTGGACGACCTATCTTCTTGTGAGAGTGGAGTATTGAAGTCACCCGCTACTGTTGTAATGGAACTTATGTGTCTCTTTATGTCAAATAGTGTTTGCTTTATGAAATTAAGCACCTAGGTGTTCAGTCATACATTAAAAAAAAGTGTCATGTTTTCTTGGTGGATTGTTTCCTTTACCAATACACAGTGGCCTTTGTCTTGTCTAATTTTGTCCTAAGGTTTGCTTTGTCAGATATGAATATAGCTACTCCTGCTTACTTTTAGGTTCTATTTGCACAGAATATTGTTTTCTATCTTTTCGTTTTCATCTGAGTATGTGTTTGCTAGTGAGTCGTGTTTCTTATAGGAGGAACAGAGTTGGTCTTGTTTTTTGTTGCTGTTTGTTTTTCTTAGACTTGTTCAATTATTTTTTAGATACATTTTATTTTAGGGCAGGGGATTTAGCTCAGTGGTGCCACTGCCTTCCTTGCAAGCACAAGTTTCCAAGTTCGATCACCGCTACTCAAATAAATTAAAAATTTTATTTTATCCCACTCCCCCCTTCTTTATGAGCTTTCCCCTCACTATGTACAAAAGCTTTGTTTCCATTTTCCCCTCTATTTTCACATTTTTTTGTCATTTCCTTCCTTTCTCTCCATCCTCCCTTGTTCTTCTCATTTGAACATTTTTCCCACTTCCCACTTCCCATTTTCCTATATCTATTATATATTTTAGCCCTTATTTCCACTTTTGATTTTTCACACCAGAGGAACAGTATGGTGTTAAACATGTGTGTCCAATTTATTTAACTTTAGAGTATAGTCTCAAGGTCCATCCATTTACCTATAAATGTCTGAAGCCCACACCTCTTTATGGCAGAGTAGTACCCCACTGTATTAAAAAAAAAAAACCACATCTTCTTTATTCATTCATTGTTTGATGGGCATTTGGGCTGTTTCCAAGATTTAGCTATTACAAACTGTGCCTCTATAAACATGAGTGTGCATATATTGCTGTGGTATAATGCTTTAATTCTTTCAGGAAGATACCAAGAAGAGGAATAGCTGGGCCAAATGGAACCTCTAGTTTTAGTTTGTTTTAGTTTCAGTCTAATCTACCAGTCTGCATCTTTTAATTTAAAATTAAGAACATTTACATTCAGAGTTATAGAAAAGTATGTACTAATTTCTTTTATTTTGTTGTTTTTAAAATTTTTGTTTTATATTTAAAACTTTTTAATAATTTTTGGGTTTTTGTGAGGGTTTTTTGTTTTGTTTTGTTTTTTTGGTACCAGGGATCAAATTCTGGTCCTCATGCTTGTGAGGCAGGTGGAGAACCACTAAGCTAAATCCCTGGCCCTAATTTTTGGTTTCTTGAAACAGGGTCTCATGATGCTGTTCAGACTGGCTTTTTTTTGTTTGTTTGTTTTTTGAGACAGGGTCTCACTGTGTAGTTGAAACTGACCTGGAACTCACTATGTAGCCCAGGCTGGTCTCAAACTCACAGCAATCCTCCTGCCTCAGCCTCCCAAGTGCTGGGATTACAGGTGTGCGCCACCACTCCTGGCTCTATTCAGATTGGCTTTGAACTCACTGTGTAGCCTAGGTTATCCTTGAATTCAAGGCAGTCCTCCTCCCTCTGGAGTGCTAGGATTTACAGGTGTGCACCACTATACCTGTCCTTGTTTTTGTTTGTTTATTTGTTTTGGTACCAGTGATGGAACTCAGGACCTTGGTGCTTGTGAGGCAGGTGGCAGAACCACTGAGCTAAATCCCCCACCCCATTTTGGGTTTTATTGCTGTTGTTTTTGGTACCAGGGATTAAACTCAGGACCTCTGGCCTTTTTCTTTAGTGTTTGATTATTTCTTAATTCTCAGTAATTTATATGCTCTATTCTTCCTCTTCCATGTAAGTATCTTCTGTATTGCTGAGAGTAGTGGTGCATGCCTATAATTCCAGCACTCGAGAGGCTGAGGCAGGAGGATCACTGCCCATCTGAGACAGTTTGAACTGCGTAGAGAGACCCTATCTCAACCCCTTCTCCCCCCAGAAGTATCTTCTCCAGTGCTGGCTCAGTGGTCCTAAATTTCCTTATTTTATGCTTACTTTTGTTTGTTTGTTTGTTTGTTTGAGGCTAGTCTTGAACTCACTATGTACCCCAGGCTGGCCTTGAACTCACAGTGATCTTCCTGCCTCATCCTCCCAAGTGCTGGAATTACAGACATGTGCCACCATGCCTGGTGAATGGTATTTTTTTTTTAACTTTTTTTTTTTTTTTTTTTTTTTTTGGTACCAGGACCTTGTACTTGCAAAGCAGGCACAGTGCTACTGAGCTAAATCCCTGGCTCTGTTATGTTTTTTAAAAATATTTTCATTTGCCATGTATACTGGTACCACCTGTAATCACAGCTGAAGCAGGCCATCTCAAAATATATATTTAAAAAAACATTGTAGACATGACTTGAGAAGCAGAGAAATTAACACTAAAATATCATTTACTCAACGTCACCATTTGGGAATAAATTTGAAGTCCATCGGGCTGGGGATTTAGCTCAGTGGTTCCGGTGCCTGCCTCACAAGCTCAAGGACCCGAGTTCGATCCCTGGTACCAAAAACAAAACAAAACAAAAATTTGAAGTCCATCTCATTTTAAAGTATGTGGGTTCTTAAACATTTAGCTACACTGCCTCCTAAGAATTACTTCCTTGCATTAGATTTCCAATAGAATCAGAAAGACAAAGGAGATGAAAAATTTACTAGAAGTTGTGAAGCCCATGCAGCCATGTGGACCTGCTAGGTCTGGGTAAAGAAATCAAAATTGTTCTTTCAGGTAGTGACAGTAGTTTAGTGTACAAAAGAAGCACTCAGTGGATAATGGAAAAATCAATTCAATAAAATTTTCTCTTTAAGGATATATAAATACCAGATGAACAAGGAGAAGGCAAATAATTCAAGCTCAAGTTGTCAACCTTTTAGCAGTTGTGTGGTAAGTTTTTTATGGAGACACTTTCTTCTGTAACCCAAAGAATAAACTCAAACACCTCTTAAAAACCCCAATAGAAACCCATAGCACCTTAAGGCCAAGTCATTGAAAGATACAATTAGGAAAATATAATCTTATAAAGCATTCTCCAGGGATAAAGAAGTTTTCAAAGAAAAACCAAGTTATCCTATCAGATTGAGTATTATACCAATAAAAATTCAAAATAAACCATGTTTTGTTTGGGGATGGTGCTGAAGAGAAGTTGTAATACCTGGTCCAACAAGGTCTCTAAAACTATTAATCTTTTCTCAAACCTTAAATACCTTTTTCCCCTCCACTCCCAGATAATGAATCTGCTTTTTATACCACTGGGAAAATACAAGCAATTGGATAGGAACATTCTCATCCTCTAACCACCAATTGGCCAACCTGCCTTCCACAACGCTCATATTTTGTCTTCTGTCCTGCAATAAGAGAAGTGTCCCTGATCCTATTCAACTCCAGCCATTCCATCTGGGCTCTATCCTAGTCATAGACTTTGCTCCTGAAAATGTCCTGGATCTCTCTTGCATCACCAATTTTTGGCTTTGAAAACATACAAGCGTGCTCTAGTTTCCCCTTCCCCGTACATAATAAAGAAGTGTTCTGGGAAATTTAAAAAATATTTTGAAGAGGATATTTTTTTAAAAAATATGACACATGGCTCAGATAAATTCAACTATATAAAAAGAAAATTTTCACTGGAGATATAGCTCAGTGGTAGGGAGAACTTCCTAGCCTATGTACAGCCTGGATTTAATCCCCAGTAAAACAAAAGAAGAAAAATTTCTGCAAGGCAATAAAACCACCATTAATAAAATTAAAGACATATTTCAACCCTTCACAGATAATACGCTTGATAAATTAAGAGTTCCTACAAACCAATAAGAAAAAGATCAACATCTGATTAGGAGCTGGGCATGGTGGTGCAGGCCTGTAATCCCAGAACTCAGGAGGCTGAGGCAGGAGGGTCACTGTAAGTTTGAAACCAGCCTGGGCTACATAGTGAGTTCCAGGTCAGTCTCAACTACATAGTGAGACCTGGTCTCAAAAAACCAAACCAAACAAACATCTGATTAGGAAAATGAGTAGAGTAGGAAGGGACAATTCAATGAAAAAGAAATGCAGCTGGGCATGATGGTGCACACCTGTAATCCCAGAACTCAGGCTGAGGCAAGATGGATTGCCTTGAGTTTGAGACCAGCATGGACTACACAGTAAGTTTGAGGTCAACCTGGACTACATAATGAAACACTATCTCAAAAAAATGAAAACAAAACCTCCTGAAAAAGAATTTCCAGGATTTCTTCAGAAAGTGGCAAGAGCCAGGAGTTGCGGCACATGCCTATAATCCTAACATGTGGGAGGCAGAGACAGGAGGACCACTGTAAGTTCAAGGCCAGCCTGGGCTATGCAGTGAGTTAAAGGCCAGCTTGAATTAAATGAGACTTTGTCTCAGAAAAAAAAAATGGCAAGAATGATAGGATAGATGTGTTCAAATTGAGGTGAAATGTTTTTGGAATGGTTAATGGCTATATGTCTTTTATTCTAATACATTTTCAAAAATTTAAATATTCACCTTATTTTTTATCATATCTCCTAGAAGCATTTTTGTACAATATCTATCAAACTCACAAGTATATTTATCCTCCCATTCAGCAGTTCTTCCAAGTAATTTTATCCGACAGCTATATTGCTACATGTATACCTATGTACAAAATTATTCTTTGTAGCTTCATTTGTAATAGTAAAAGCCTAGGAACCACCTAAACATTCATCAGTAGGGATCAGTAGGGTATTAAATAAACAGGTGTGGTATAACAACACATGCAGCCATAAATAAAGCAGGAGACTTTTTTGTATACATATATGCAACAATCCTCAATGACTCAGATAGCTAAAAGCACCCATATCCAGTGTTTTCTGACATTCCTTGAAACTCTTTGCTGTAAAGGCAACATCTTTACAAAATTTCATATAACAGGTGGCCATTAAGTTTTCCGTCCAGCACCCTACTTTCTGGAAACTATCTTCCCCATCTCCCACCACACTAGATTGACAATCGTAATAGGATTTTGGCAGTCTTTGTTTTTTTTTTAAAGACAGGGTCTCACAGTGTAGTTCAGGCTGGCCTTGAACTTACTACAGGTGTGCGCCACCACACCAGGCTTTTCTGAGAAATTTTTATACTAACAGACAATATGTGGCCGAGGAAAGTGATATACAACCCACAATCTCAGCACTCTGGGAGGCTGAGGCAGGACAATTGCAAATTCAAGCCAAGTTTGTGCAATTTAGCAATTTAGTGAAACCCTGAATCAGGAGAAAATGTATTAAGAACCTTAATTTCCCCTCAGTCTTGGCAAAATAAGATTTAAAATCTTGCTGAAAGGTACACTGTTCCTGGCACAAAGGCACATTCCTGTAACCTAGGATACTCTGGAGGCTGAACCAAGAGGCCCACAAATTCAAACCCAACCTGGGCAGCTTAGCGAGACCCTGTCCCAAAATTTAAAAAGTTTTTTGAAATGGGGTATCTAGCTTTAGCTCAGTGGTAGAGTATCCCTGGGTTTAATCCCCAGTACTCAAAAAATAAAATAAAATAAATAGAAATAAATCTTTGTAGACAAAGGGCTAATACTTTGTTTTTTCTTGGTACCGGGATCAAAGTCCTGACCTTGCGCTAGCGAGGCAGGCACAGCACCACAGAGCTAAATTCCTGGCCCATGGCTAACACTATTAACAGAAAGAGAACTACTATAAAATCAGTGTAATGGTGCACACTTATAATCTCAACACTCTGGGAAACTGAGGTAGAAATACCACAAGTTCAAACTCAGACTGCACAAGTTAGTGATTTAGTGAGAAACTGTCTCAAAATAAAAAATAAAAATGGATTAGGAGTATAGCTCAGTGCAAAAGCCTTGGATTCAATCATTAGTGCCACAAAACAACAAACAAATGAACAAACGAAAAAACAACCTACTACAAATTAGCATTATACTTTATCATTTTTATAGACTGATAAATATTTCAGCAGGAAAAAAATGCACAAAGGATAAGAGCAGGCAATTTATAAAAGATGAAATAAACAAAAATCAGGTACTCAAACTTCACTAGTAGTCAGGGAAATATAAATAGATTTATTTTAATTTTGGTAAAATATTTGTAACATAAAATTTATCCTTTTTTGTGGGTGGCCCTGGGGATCTAATGTAAGTCCCTGCTCATGCCAGGCAAGCACTGGGCTATATCTCCATTCCAAAATACATCATTTTAAACTTTGTTTTGTTTTTGTTTAGAGGTCAACTCACTATGCTGCAAGAGGGTAACCTTGAACTTGTGATCCTCCTGCTCAGCCTCCAGAGAAACTGAGATTGTTACACCTTTTTTAACCATGTTTAAGGATACAGTTTCACCGGGTGTGGCAGCACATGCCTGTAATCCCAGCACTTGGGAGACTGAGGCAGGAGGGAGGATTGCTGTGAGTTTGAGACCAGCCTGGGCTACATAGTGAGCTCCAGGCCAGTCTCAAATACATAGTAAGACCCTGTCTCAAAAAACCAAAAAAAAAAAGATACAGTTTCATGGCAGTGAATACTTTCATATTATTGTGCAAACATCATCAGTATTCATCTTCAGGACTTCAGAACTGCAACTCTGTATTCATTTTTAAAAAGTTGAAATTTCTATTAATCCAAGTCTTTGATAACTAATTTTCTGCCCCCAAACCCTAGAGTTTTTATTTTGCTCAAATCTACTATATTGCTTTTATGTCATTTTTATAATTTCTAGTTTCTGCCAATTTTTCAAATTAGGCTTTGATTTTCTAGAACATAGTACATAGATTTATTTGTGTCCAATCATAGTAGAATATAGAGTTCCTGTGGGCCTATTTCTATTATCTGCTGTTTCTCTTACTTACTCATGGTGCCTTGTTACCTCATGTGTGTGGTTATTTTATATTGCGCATTGTATTTGGGGAAAAATTATATAAATAATCTGAGGCCAGCTGTGTGGTGGCACATGCCTAGAATCCTAGAACTCTAGCCAGCAGAGGCAGAAATATCACATGTTTGGATCCAACCTGGACAATTTAATGAGACCCTATCTCAAAATTTTAAAAGGGCTGGGGATGTATGTAGCTTAGTGAGGAGGCACTGGGTTTCATCCTCAGTTAAGAAGAAGGGGCCAAGGATTTAGCTTAGCAGTTCCACTGCCTGTCTTGCAAAGTGCAGGGACCCGAGTTCGATTCCTGATACCAAAAAAAAAAAACAATAGGAAGAGGGAAGGGAGAGAAGAAAGAAAGAGAGGGAGGGAGGGAAGAAAGAAAGAAAGTGAGGCCTTAAATGATGTTATTTTCTACTTGCATGGATTTAGAGATTTGTTTGTTTTTATTTTTTGTGTGTTAATAGGGATTGAACCCAGGGACACTCTGTCACTAAACTACAACTCTAGTCTTTTTATGTATTTTTATTTTGAGATGCTATCGTCTTAAATTGTCTAGGCTGGGTTCAAACTTGTGATCTTCCTGCCTTAGACCCTCAAGTAGCTAGGATTACAAGTATGTGTTACCACACCTGGCTCTTGCTTGCATAATTTTTAATTGTCTTTGCCATTAGCAGTTAAGGCAAACTTAATAGCTATAGTGCATCATTTGAAAGCCCAAGGCCAAAGCAGAAGGTGATATACCAGGGTTATCACCTTTTATGGATCCTGGATTGTTCCCATGGATTCTTAAGGCTGCCAAAGGTACATCAGAGCTTCCCAATTGCTTCTTCCAAATCAGCAAATGCCTCAGACAAACGTAGTAAGAATGATGAACTCATCACTCAAAATCTTTTAACGGTCAAAAATCCTGGGGTTGGGGACATAGCTCAGTAGAGTGCTTGCCTAGTAAGAGTGAAGCCCTGGGTTTATATCTCTAGTACCAGGGGAAACAAAAATCTGGGCCTACTTAATTTCTCACTATCTTGTTACATATTAGATGCTTTGAGAGGATGATTTTATTTTTAATATTTCATCCAGCTTGCTTAAGTCTAATCTCTGAAGGGCTAACTTGAATTGCATTGTTTACTACTACCAACAATAAAAATCGATTCAGCTTGCTTTGACCCTATAAGGCAAAAATAGAATCAGATAGAGTCAAGGGCTTATTCCTCATCTTCTGGGTAGGAGTATAGGCTCACGCCATATAATAGGACATTCAACATGTACTGGCTTTGGAAAGGGCAGATTTCTAAGGGATGTTAGTATAGGAGAAATGACTAGCATCACCAATATACCAAATTAATTGCTAGTCTCTATAAGTACCTATTCCATATTTCTTGTGCTTTTTCATATGCAGTCTTCTCAGCCAGAATTTCTTCCTATCCTGCTCACCAGGTGGACTTAATATTTTTTCATGACATAGCCCCGGTATTGTACCTCATCACAAGAACAAATGAACAAACCCAAAACCCAGGCACCTCTTCATCTGTGTGCTCTTTGTAACTTGCTTACATCCCCTCATAGCAATTATTCTGTTTTGTGATAGGAGTTATTGCTTCACTTATGTCACTTTTTCCAGGCACATTCAACAAATAGTTGTTGAATAGATGAATGAATAAAAGAATACTAGTTTTATCAGACAATTTCTAAGTTTCCTCACATCTTACATTCCATGATTATATAGAATTCTAACTGCAAAAAATAACTTACTTTGATGTGTTGTTTTTTTTTGGTGTGGAGCTAGAGGTTTAAACTGGAGTCTCATGCATGCTAGGTAAGTGCTGTACCACTGCACTGTACCCTCAACCTATAACTAATATGTTTTTAAATCCCCTTGGAGAAATGTTTTTTGGATGAACAAATGGTTAGCAGAGAAAAATTAGGGATATCAGGAACAGAGCAAGTGTCTGGCTGATCATCCCACTAACACGCTCTTTCGTTCCTTCTTTTATTATAAGAATCAAACACCCCTCCTTTTTTTTTTTTTTGGAGGTACTTTGGATTGAACCCAGGGCCTCATGAATGTTAAGCAAGCACTCTACCACTGAGCTAGATTCCCAGACCTGTTTACTTTTTTTTTTTTGGTACTGGAAATACATATTACCTGAACAAATTAGTAGGACTTACTGTGGCATTTCCATACATGCATATATCATGTTTGCCCATCCTTCTATTGCCCTTTTCGCCCTTTTTCTTGCCCTCTCCCAGAATGCTTCTTCAAAAAAACCAGCCACTTATATGCTATTTTACCCAAAAATAATTAAATGTAATTATAAACAAATAATCAGGTAAGTCCAATTAAAGATTCTAGAATCAAGGAAATTATAGAGACTTGAGGAATAAATGCAAACCTGAATTTTTCTGTTAGTTTTTTTTTTTTTCAAGATAAAAGTCTTACTATGTAGTTCAGACTGGTGTTGAATCTATGTAGCCCATGCTTATCTCAAACTCTTGCTATCCTCCTGCCTCAGCCTCCAAAATGCCAGGATTACAGGCTTGTGCCACTACACTTGGCCTACAAATCTGAATTTTTTTCAAAAAGCTATAGACTTCTTCATGAGAATTTTTGGGAACATTTGACTATGGCCATGTATTAAGTAATAAAATTGTGTTGCTGTCACATTTCTTAAGGAAAACAGTTGCATCATGGTTACATAAGTGTACTGATTGGGCTAAATATGGCCCTGCAAAAGATGTGTTCATGTCCTAATCTTTAGAACCGGTGAATGTTATTTGGAAAGGGGTTTTAGTAGATGTAATTAAGAATATTGAGATAAAGACATTATCTAGGGGGGCCAGGGATTTGGCCAGTGGTTCTGCTGCCTGCCTTGCAAGCACAAGGGCCAGAGTTTGATCCCCAGTACCAAAAAAGAAAAAAACTAAATTTGGGGCCGGGTTTTAACTCAATGGTTCCACTGCCTGCCTGGCAAGCGCAAGGACGTGAGTTCGATCCTCAGTACCAAAAAATAAAAAATAAAAAAAGACATTATCTAGGGTTATCTAGATGATCCCAATTCCAATGACAAGTATCCTAATAAGAGACTCAGAGATGTCAGAAAAGAGAAGGCAGAGACCAGAGTGATGTGGCCACAAGTCAAAGAATGCAAACAGCCTCAAAACCTGGAAAAGACAAAATACTGATTCTTCTCTAGAGCCTCTAGAGAGCAGCTGCCACTTTGATTTTGTACTTTTTTTTTTTTTGAGATAGAGTCTCACTATGCAGTTCAGGCTAACCTTGAATTCACTATGTAGCCCAGGCTGGCCTTGAACTCAAGGCAATTCTTCTGCCTTAGCAGGTGTGCACCACCATGCCTGACTTGATTTTGGACTTCTGACCTCCACAACCAAGCTTCCAAGGAAACTGACTCTAACCTTACATTCAGAGGTAGACCAAATACGGCTTAAGCTCCACACATCTATCTCCATGGGTATTGATTAGATCAGTGATGAACATGTGGCCTTCATTCAGCCCAGTGAGGATTTACCAGAGCTTCTGGGAAAAATGCTTCTTTGTTATTCTGAAGTAGCTTCCTACAGAAAATTTTTTCCTACTAGTACCAAAGATAGGCTTCCACAGACTTTCTGTAGCCATACTGAAGGAATGGATTTAAAAATGTCAAGTATTTTAGAAGAAGAAATGAAAAGATACCAGGTTTTTGTTAACGCTATTTGAGGACAATACTTAGTTTGAATTTTCAGTTGATGACTAAATTCTCTTAATTGTTTAAGACAGTCTGACATGAGTTTTCTGTTGCTTGCAATCAAACTCTTACATTGCAATATCAACAGAAACCTTTTTTCTTTCTTTCTTTCTTTCTTATTTTTGGTTCTGGGGATCAAACTCAGGACCTTGCGCTTGAGAGGCAGGCGCCGTGCCACTGAGCTAAATCCCTGGCCCTAAAAAACATTTTTATGGCACTCATAACGCAACTCTGAGCTACATGAATTCAGTGGTAGACACATTGGATTCTGCCTGAGGGACTTATGAGAGGCTTCATGTAGAAACTGACATTTGAATTACAACCTTCCATTTAGAAAGTATTGACTAAGTACAGTGGGCTAAACAAAATTAAGCAAATTTCTCTTATGGCAGACCTTTTCAGAGCCTTTAGTATACTAATGTCAATTATGAGTATAACCAAGAGGAATATAAATACAGTGTTTGTTAAGTTTAATTTACTATGAATACCTAGAAATATCTCAAGTTGGCATAGGAAACACTGACATATACATATATCTATCTCTATCTGGGGATTAAACTTGGGACCTCGTACTTACAAGATAGGTAGTGAAACCACTGAGCTAAATCCCCGGCTGGTATATCTATATATCTATATATAGTTAATGAATGATTTGAAAAGAACAATGTCATTTTGGCCAAATTATTTAGAAAGTTTTTATGAAGATGAGGGCATTTGAAACCTTTTTTTCTTTTTTTAATGGGATCTCACTATGTCACTATGTTGCCCAGGCTGGCCTAGAACTTGGGCTCAAGCTTCCATGTCTGACACCACAGACACATGGTATACCATGCCTGCCGAAGCATTCTTTACAGCTTGAACAAGTGTAATGGGTCTAGGCAGTGTTTGTTGTTGCTGTTTAAAATATTTACTTAAAACATACGAGTTGGGCTTGATGACATCTGCCTGTAATCCTAGCACTCTGGGGGTAGCAGGAGGATTGCTGACAGTTCAAGGCTAGCCTGAGCTACACAGTGAGTTCAAGGCCAACCTAGAATATACAGCTAGACCCTATCTCAGAAAAACACAAAAAAGAAAAACCAATTAGTGCCCATAACTAAGTCAAGGTTTATCAGCTAAATTCTTCAGCCAACCAGTATGAAACAGTAGTTGTAACAGTCAGTAATCCTTCAATGTTTGTTAGTAAGGCTCTTTTTCTGGACTCCTAGAGCAAATTCAATGAATAAAATAATAACTAATGATAAGATATACTAGGGCCAGGGATGTAGCTCAGTGGTGCCATGCCTGCCTGGCAAGCACAAGGTCCTGAGCTCAATCCCTGGTAATGGGGGGTGTGTGAAAGGGAAATTTAAAAAATATAATGCTCAGGGGCTGGGAATGTAGCTCAGTGGTGCTGCACCTGCCTTGCAAGTGCAAGGTCCTGAGTTCAATCACTGGTACAATAATGATAAATAATAATAATAATGCTCACTGTATTTATAGAGAATACCTGCTAAATAGAGACATTAGTTATGAGCAAGTTATTTCTTTATTTTTGATAAGGCATCTAGTAATGCATTTGTTATAGCTCAGTATCACTGTATGTTATGAATGAAACCCAAAAGAAACACTAGATCTTCTCAGCTGTAGCTATTTAACAGAAACAAGCGATAGTTGGAGAGAACTCTGTAAGATTTTTAGTGACTTGATGAGACTGTGTTTCAAAAAATGAAAATAAAAAAGGGAAACAGGTGTAGTTCAGTGTGAAAGCCATGAGTTCCATCCCCAGTACCATACACATGCATACAAAGACTATTCAGAGAAGGAAGAAAATAAAAACATTAACCACTCTTTTAAACAGTGAAGCCATCGTTTGCATCTTCTTTTTCTTCCTCCCCCTCCCCCTCCCCCTCCTCCTCCTCCTCCTTCTCCTTCTCCTTCTTCTTCTTCTTTTGAGACTTTGAGAAAGGGTCTCACTATGTAGTTGACACTGACCTGGAACTCACTACGTAGCCCAGACTGGTCTCAAACTCACAGCGATCCTCCTGAGTGTTGGGATTACAGGTCTGCGCCACCACGCCTGGCTTATTATTTGCTTCTTAGTCCATCATTCATCGTGTGTGTGGGGTTTTCTTTTTTCTTTTTCAGTGTTAGGAATCAAAACCAGGGACTCACATACGTATCACACAAGCCCTTTACCACTAAACTAAACCCCAACCCCACTGTTAATTCTTCAAACTCCAGGCTGACATATCCCAAACACAACACACTTAACAGGAAAAGGCCACTTGAAAGAAGTAATGCTGACAAAACTGTTTACAGGGAATTTCTTTTCCTTCTTTTTTTTTAAAAATAAAAACTATCTCTTTTTTTTACAGGGAATTTCTTATCGAGAATAAGTCTTTATATGTAGAGAAAACCTAAGACAGTCCTCAAAGAACCAAACATTCACTTCCATGTTTCACTACTTAGTGGATGAATCACTAGCCAAATTATCCTGAAAATATATTAACTATACTAAATCAATTGCCTCTGGCCTCCCCTTTAAAAATTGTCACAATATTCTAAGAATGAAAAATTTTTCACTATTCTAAAATTTTTCACTTCATTCATACTAATTTATCTTATCTGAATATTGTACTCTGTTCCCTGACCATGATTCACAAAGATATTTTCACATAAATGAGTCAATATTTTAGAAACAAAGACATGGTATATTTTCAGTTGAATCAAAGTTAATTCAAGTCTCTACTTTTGGGGGCTTAATGAAACATCACTCAACCCAATTGTGGCATCACACACCTGTAACTCCAGTTACTAGGGAGGCTGAGGCAGGAGGATTGCAACTTTGAGGCCAGCATGGACAATTTAGCTAGATTCTGTCTCAGAATAAAAAGGGCCGGGGATGTCAGTGTTCCCTTGGTTTAATCCCCAGTAGTGAAAAAAAAACACAGTTTTCATTAAAAAATACATAGTTATCTTATTCTTTTCAGTTGTTTCCCCTGAGCCATAGAAATCTTTATTGTGAAGAAAGATATTATCAACCACTGTTTTCTTACGTTATTTTAAAAATATTCAGTAAGTATAAGATAATGCACAATAAGTACACAAATATGCAAAGGTGTCTGGTTATTACTATTTTTGGTGCTGAGTATTGCACCCAAGGCCTTGAGTGTGCTGAGTATCCACTCTCCTGTTGAATTAGCCCCAGCCCCTGGTGTGCGTTTGTTTGTTTTTTTGTTATGATGCTGGATATTGAAACCAGGGCCTTCTTCAAGCTTGGTGAGTGCTCCATCACTCAGCTTCACAGTCCCAGTCCTCCCTTAGTCATTTTAAAAATAAAAGTGTCCCACCTACTACCCCGTAATATCACTCCAGGAGCAAAAATCAAGAAATACAATTATTTCCTCCCTTTTCAACAGTGGCAAAGATGAAAATGAGACAATATACAAACTAAAGCTGCTCTTAAATGGAGAAACCATTTAAGGAACCAAGGAAGACTCGGGTGACTGATAAAAACTTGAGAGTTGAGCCGGGGATTTAGCTCAGTGGTTCCACTCACTGCCTGCCTCACAAGCACAAGGTTCCGAGTTCCATCCCCGGTACAAAAAAAAAAAAAAAAAAAAAAAACTTGAGAGCTAAGAAAAAGGTAAAAAGAGGAGGGAGGAAGAGAGAGAGAGATGGAGACTGACAGACACAAGTCCACATAATTGGGCTATACAAAATGTAAAGTACAAATCTAAAAGTGCTGAGAGAGCACAACTCTTTTGGAAGTCACAGTACTACATTCATGGCTCACCTTAGTGATATCAGCTTGGTGCTGCCCTGCAGTCATTCTATCTAAGCCTCAGTTTCCTCATCTGATGTAAAAGGGGGCTGAAAAGACTGCCTCTGATCTTCTATCTCTAAATTTCTATAAAGCCCTGGAAGGCTCCCATCTGGTAGAAGCCAATACAAGCTAGAACAGAAATTTGGAGGAATTTGAAGCCTACAAAGAATCTCACAGAGATTGTTGGGTAGAGAAATAGGAAATAAAACTGAGAAGTTGAAGAGTCAAGAGCAATTAGAGATGAACCATCTCTAAGTGCTTCTATCAATGCAGTAAGAGAAAAGAGACTACCTCATACTATTGCTGCTGTTGGGATGAACCATATGAAATTTTTATATTTACTTATTATAAAAATGGCTATTTCAACATAATATTTTATATTATCTCATTTGGAGAAAAAGAGTTATAGTGCTAACAATTAGCAATTAGTTGATTTACATAGACACTGACAGATTTGATTTTGTATGTGTTCATGTGTCTGTGTGTGTGTGTGTGTGTGTGCACACGTGTGTGCGTGTGTGTTACTGGGAAATTGGACCCAGGGCCTTTGCACTGAGCTACACCCTCACCTTTTTTCCCTTACATTATTTTTTTTTATTTTGAGATAGAGTCTCACAAAGTTGAACTTGTGATTCTCCTGCCTGAGCCTTCCAGAGTGCTGAGATTACAGATAGGCACCACCACAATCAGCTAATTTCTTAATTTTCTGACAAAGATGTTGTGTAGACAGTTAACTAGTAAAAACTATTACTATTAGTAAAGCTGTTACTATTACATGGACCCTACCATACTGTATTGATTAGATTCGTCCTCTTATTTTAAGAATACAATTATGAGGCCGGGGATTCAGGTCAGTAGTACTGCTGTCTGCTTCACAAGCTCAAGGTCCTGAGTTCAATCCCTGGTCCCCGGCAAAAAAAGAATACAATTATGAGGGCTGGATATATAGCTCAGTGGTAGAGCACTTGCCTATATGCATGGGGCCCTGGTTTTAATCTCTAAAAGAACATTGACCCTACGTGAGGAAAGACATATCCCAACTGTACAGCTCAAAAAACTTCAAACATCCTTGCCTAATCATGAAGGAACTGAAAGAAGTATTTAGTTATATTACCCTGGCTCTCTGGTAGAAGGAACTAGCTCTAAGGAACTAAGAAAATAAAAAAGAGAAGTAAAAAGGGGTGGCTCAACTTTTGTGATTCAAACATAAGCACCAAAGGATTCAGTTGGTTTTGTAAAAAGAGCACTGACGGTTGGAGATTTGAGTTTGGGCACTAACTCTTGATCTTAAGCAAGTCTTAATTTTTCAAAATCTGAAGTTTCCTGTTCATGAAGCCCTGAGTTCAAATTCCAGGGCCATTTAAAAAAATTCAAATTGAAGTTTTACATCTTAAAAGTTAAGGAGCAAGGTCCTGAGTTCGATCCCTGGTACCAAAATAAAACAAAACGAACAGGGCCGGGGCTTTAGCTTTGTGCCTGCCTCACAAGTGCCAGGTCCTGAGTTCAATCCCCGGTACCAAAAAAAAAGAAAAAAAAAAGCCACTTGGTGAGTCTTTAAAAGTGAAGGGACAAATGATCCAAAACAATACAATTTCAAATTTACAGAAAAATTTAGAATAGTACAAGGAAAGCTAAGCATGGTGGTGGACTTCTGTAACCCCGGAACTCAGGAGACTGAGGCAGAAGAATTGCTGCAAGTTCTGGATCTGCCTGGGCTACATAGTGAGTTCAAAGCCAGCCTGAACTACGTAGTGAGACCTTGTTTTAAAAAAAAAAAAAAGTACAAGGAATACCTATAAATACTTTATAATCATAAATTACTTACATTTATAGTTATCTATGTCTATATAGACAGATACAGATTTTTCCCCCTGAATCATATGAGATTAAGAGACATCACATTCTTTTACCCTTGATATTTCCTACCAGTGAGGTTATTTCTTTGGGCTGGTTGAGCACTTGCCTAGCAGCATGCATTAGGCCATGCTTTTGGTTCCCAGCCAAAAGAGCGACAGAGAGAGAGAAAAGGAGAGAGGGAATGATTTTCTCATGTAACCACAGTAGGAAAGTAAAGATCACGACATTTAAATTTTATATAATGCCATTACCTAATTCAAAGTCCATTCCAAATTTTGTTGATGATCCTAAAAACATTATTTGGGCCTTTTTCTTTTCTGATCTCAAATCAAATTGTAGATCACATATTGCAGTTAGTTATCATGTCTCTTCTGTTTCTTTTGACCTGGACCAGTTCTGAGCTTTCTCTGTTTCCTAATCTTGACATTTTTGAATAGTTCAGGTCAGTTATTTTTTTAGTATATGTGCCGCCGAAGCGAGAACTGGGTCAGTTATTTTTTAAAATGGCCCTCAATTTGAGTTTATCTGACAGTTTATCATGATTAGATTCAGGGTGTGCATGTTGGGTAGGATTGCTGCCAACACAGTATTGTGTCCTCACTCTTTCCTATTAGGAGATAGATACATAAAATCAATAATATTACTTTTGATGACGCGGTTAAGGTGATATTACTGAGGTTCCTCCACTGTTTTTCTCTTGTAACAATTAAGCAATTTAGGAAGAGACACGTTACCACATAAATATTCTCCTCATCAAACTTTTAATGACTAGTTTTAAAATCCATAAATTTAGTCTACTTCATCACCTGGGGGCTGGGGATTTAGCTCAGTGGTTCCTCCACCTGCCTCGCAAGCACAGGGACCTGAGTTCAATTCCTGGTACCAAAAAAAAAAAAAAAAAAAAAGAACTACTTCATCATTCTGTCTATACTTATTAGTTGCCATCTTATCTTTTTTTTTTTTTGGTACCAGGAATCGAACTCAGGACCTTGCATTTGTGAGGCAGGTAGTGGAACCACTGAGCTAAATCCCCAACCCTGTTGCTATATTATGGTAAAGCAATGCTTTCCCTTCTCCTACACTTAATTTTTCACTTATGTCAGTATGGACTCCTAGGTGTTTATTTTATTCAATGGCTTATAATATTACTAATATTATTTATTTTAATTAAAGCAGAGTCTTAACCTTTTCTTTGTTCCATGGTAGTATAGAAAAGCCTACAGACCTCTTTTTAGACAATAATGTTTTGATTTGATTTGTTTTACTTTATGATATAGTCTTAGCTGTGTTACCCAGGCTGTCCTTGAACTCAAGATTCTTCTGCCTCAGCCTCCTGAATAGCTGGGACTACAGGTATGCACCACCACGACCACCAGAATGTTTTTTGTTTTTGGGTTTTTGTTTTTTGGGGTTTTTGGTTTGTTTGGTTTTTTTTTTTTTTTTTTGGTACTGGGAATCGAACTCGGGCCCTTGTACTTTCAAGGCAGGCACCGGAATCACTGAGCTAAATCCCCAACCCCAGAATGTTTTTAAATGCATAAAATGGTCACAGAGAGTATCACAAGGGTATACAAAGGAAGTCTATTATACTGAAATAGTAATCAAAATCTTCAGTGTTTATAGCCACACAGTGGCACATGTCAGTAATCCCAGTACTGAGTGAGTCTGAGGCAGGAGGATTGCAAATTTAAGTGCTGCATGGGCAATCTATGAAGACCCTGACTCAAAATAATAAAAAAGGTTGTGGATATAGCTCAGTGGTAGAGCACCCTGGGTTCAATGCCTAGTACAAAAATACTTTAAGTTTATGACAGATAAATGTGTTTATTAGACACTAAAAACAGATCTACTACTAGCGATGATTGTAAACTATGTCAGTGTGTCAGAAACAACTGCAATGTGATATGAAATTATCTATGATTTCTAATGGTGACAAAATCATAAGTATAGTACTGTACTGTTAATACTGCTATGATCTTGTTGCCTACATTCACAATAAAAGGAAATGCTAAACATCAATTACAAATTACAAATAAAGGGCTGGGGATTTAGCTCAGTGGTTCCACCACCTGCCTCACAAGTACAAGGTCCTGAGTTCAATCCCCAGTACCAAAAAAAAATTACAAATAAAGATGTGACCAGGAGTGGCAGCACATGCTTATAGTCCTAGAACTCTAGGGGTCTGAGGCAGAATGATCACAATTTCAAATCTAACCTGGAGAACTCAGCAACTTAGTGGACCCTCTCTCAAAACAAAAATTAAAAGATTAGAAGGGCCCTGGATGTAGCTTAGTGTGAAGGCCCAGAGTTCAATTCTCAGCACTAAAAAAAGAAAGAAAATAGAGAAGAAATACAAATATAACTTTTCCCAAAAGCCATATTCATGGATCAAATGATTTTATTTCTTGGATGCCAGGTTAAAAAGACTTAATGTAGTTTTTTTGTGCCCCTACCTCTCTAAACACCTATCTTAACATGACATTGTATTTCAGGCCCACAATTTCAATCCTCCAGTGTAAAAGACTTCTCATCAATGTGCCAAAACTAAATAAGCCTGGCAAGCAAAAGGTCCTGAGTTCAATCCTGAGTTCAATTTGGTCCTGGTACCAAAAAATAAAAAATAAAAAACCTTATAGAATGGAGCAAAAGCAGCACTGAGGGAAATTACATAATTAAACGAGAAAGATAACAAATTAACAACCCAACTTTACAATTTAAGGAACTAGAAAAGTAAGACTGAACCAAACCCAACGACAGCAGAAGGAAGGAAACAGAGAAATAAATGAAATAGAGATTAGAAAAAAATAAATAAAAATCAATGAAACCAAAACTAAGTAAGCCTCAAAAAGTACAGATCTGAGTAAAATAAATTGCTTTAAGATTTCAGTGTCCCAGGCTAGGCATGGTGGCACACGCCTGTAATCCCAGCACTCAGGAGGCTGAGGCAGGAGGATTGATTCGTTTGAGGCCAGCCTGGGCTACATAGTGAGTTTAAGGCCAGCCTGAACTACATAGTGAGATGCTGCCTCAAAAAAAGAAAAAGATTTCAGAGTCCCAGGGGTGGTGCTACAGATGAGGTTCATGATGCCTAGTGTGTTTGAGGCCCTGGATTCTATCTCCAGCACCACAAAACAAAAACAAATGAAAAATAAAGAGTCCTGCAGGATTAAGGTAGAGGAGAGGCATTTCTATCCCAGAAAACTGCAATGACCAGAATCCACTTGCTAGTCCATTAAGACCAAATGTAGAGATGGGTTGTGGTAGTGCACTCCTGTAATCTCAGCACTCAGGAGGCTGACAAAGGAGGCTCACCATGAGTTTGAGTCTAACTTGGGCTACCTAGTGAACTCAAGACCAGCCTAAATTATATAGTGAGACTCTGTTCTAAAATTTTTTTTAAAATTTTTTTAAATAAACAAGTAAAAATGAGAGAAATAATTTATTCTGTATCACTCCAAGAATGGAGTTAGAAAAGACTTTAGATAGCTTGGTAATGGGAAGGCTTAATTAATGGGCATCTACTTAAACCACAGCTTCTAAAATGATTGGACAAATGGAAGCCTTAAGAATTCTAGTTTAGCTAAATCTTGGAAACAGTCCAAATGCCCATCAACCAATGACTGGATAAAGATTTTTTTATACAATGGAGTACTACTCTGCCATAAGGAAGGACCAGACATTTATAGCTAAATGGATGGACCTTGGGACCATACTCTTAAGTGAAATAAATTGGAGACACATGTCTAAATACCACATTGTTTCTCTGGTGTGAGAAACTGAAAGCGGAAATAAGGACTGAGATGTATAATGGATGTTGGGAAATGGGAAGAGGTGTTCAAATGGGAAGGGGAACAGGGAGGAGGAAGGAAGAAAGAAAGGGACAAGAAAAAAGGTGAAAATACAAGGGAAAAAATGGAAACAAAACTTCTGTGCATAAGGAGGGGAGGGGGCTCGGCGGGGGTAAAGGGAAAAAATGAGGTGAGATATATCATGCACAGGTACAAATTCCCTATGATGAGTATTATCATTATGCATGCCTAAAATGTACCAATAAATGTGCTGCTATTATTTTTTAAAAAAAGAATTCTAGCTCAGCTGGAAATATGTGGATTCAATCCCCAGAACAACATGAAATCCAACTTGGAGGTAAGAATAGCAAGGACTATCTGCTACATGACATAGAGGTTGATGATAAGGGAAAGGCCTGCATTCCATTATGATAAAGCTGATGACTTGTGTCACTTTTTCTACTACTTTTAGTCTACAATGTGATTTTCCTTCAAGAAATCAGATAATACCACTGTTCTCCCAGTTCAGTAATACATAAACTACAGTAGTTTGACTCTAATGTCCATGGGATACTGTTGAAGGTTATGAAAATCAATACAGGAATATACAAGAGTTCTGAAAATTATTACTGGATTTAATAAGAAGTAATATATTTTCACATGTAATTTTTGCATTTTACTTAAGAAAGACAATGTACTTAATGTTCTTCCAATTTAATTTCTGATTTTTTAAATTTTGGGGGGGGTACTGGGGATTGAACTTGGGTTCTTTCACTTGCGAGGCAGGCAGCAGAACCACTGGGCTAAATCCCCAGCTCCAATCTCTGAATTTAAATGTTAGAAAGCCTGGGCATGATGGTGCATGCCTGTAATCCCAGCACTAAAGAGGCTGAGACAGGGGGATCGCTGGAGTTCCAGACCAACCTGGGCTACACACAGAGATCAAAGCCAACCTGAACTACACAGTGAGACCCTGTCTTAAAAAAACAAAAATAAAAAATAAAAACAAAATAAGATTGGGGCCAGGGATTTAGCTCAGTAGCACCATGCCTGCCTCAAAAGCACAAGGTCAAGAGTTCTATCCCCAGTACTAAAAAAAAAAAACCAAAAAACCACACACAATAACAATAATAAGATTGACCTGAAAACTAGTGACATTATCATCAGTCACAGATCAGGATGTAGTAGTGAGGTTGAAGCTGTTGTGAACTCTGAAGGCAGAAGCAGGAGCCCAGCAGGAACTTTCAGAGGAGCTAAATAAAGAGAAAGCAGATTAGATTGTGTTAGAAGGATAAGTTTGAATAATATAGCTTAAAAACAATGCTTTCCAGGATTTAAATTAAAAATTAAAGTTATATGCCCAATGTCTTGATTATAATGTTCTTTGGAGGATGAGTGATTGAAAATTTGGGGTCCATATAACCTCAAAACTGAAAAGGTTCATGGTTCATAATCCCAGCACTCTGGGAGGCTGAGGCAGGAGGATTGCCCAGTCTAGGTAATTTGACAATTTAGCAAGACTCTGTTTCAAAAAATGAAAGTAAAGAAGAGTTAAGCCCCAGCCCCATCCCCCAGGATTTCGCAGAGGAACGGTGAGAGGTGGGTGAGAGGCAGGTGAGAGTCGGGCCAGGCAGGTGCCCCCCGACCTCTGACCTCCTGGCTGGGCTTGCACCTGGATTCATACCACAGAGGCACAGGGGGTCATAAAGGCCATTGTTCTGAGCTCCAGCCTCAATTTTGATTTAATTCACATGGTTAAAGGTGATA
>NW_022900935.1:19820616-19822185 GCF_012274545.1 Fukomys damarensis
GAAGAAGAAGAAGAAGAAGAAGAAAAGAAGAAGAAGAAGAAGAAGAAGAAGAAGAAGAAGAAGAAGAAGAAGAAGAAGAAGAAGAAGAAGAAGAAGAAGAAGAAAAGAAGAAGAAGAAGAAGAAGAAGAAGCAGCAGCAGCAGCAGCATTGGGGATATAGCTCATTGCAAAGGCCCTGGGTTCAATCTCCACTAACATGCACACACACACACACACACACACACACACCAAAAAAAAACCTACTACTAGATTAGGAAGTTTGAGTTCCATTGTAAACCATATATTTTTTTTGACCATTGATCTTCCTTAAAACTATATGCCAGGGCAGTGGGTGTAGTTCAGTAGTAGAGTAATTGCATAGTACATGGAAGGTCCAGGAGTTTGATCCTCAACATTACAAAATAAAAAACAACAAAAACCTACTCAACAAATCTATATATGTTGGCAAGTGCTTAAACATAAGACTATTGCACCCTTCCTAACTAAAAGCTATGTTTGTTACTACGCAGTACAGAATTTCTAAGGCTTTTTCACTCTTCTTCAGTTTTTGAAATCTGCAGACATAGCCATCCTTACCCTTAAATTTCTCTTTCCTCTCACTGTTCCCCCACCCCATTGTTGGGCTGTGTCATCATTCTTCATATTCATCCTTCTTTATATTCCTATTAAATCTACTCTCCACTCCTGTTTATGAGCCAGTATGTGGTCTATTTTGGAGAACATCCCATATGCAGCTGAGAAGAATGTCTATTCTTTGTTTTCTTTTGTTTTTTTGATACCAGGGATTTGGTACCACGGATCAAACTCAGGACCTTGCACTTGTGAGGTAGATAGAAGCACCACTGAGTTAAATCCCCAGCCCAAGAATGTCTATTCTGATGATGTAGGGTAGAACACTCTCGTAGACATCTCCTAAGTCCATTTTTTCAAAAGTTTGGTTCAGTTCTGACATTTGTTGATTTTTTGCCTAGTTGATCTGTTTATTTGTGACAGTGGGGTATTCAGGTCCCTCATATTAGTGCTTATTTGATTTTTTATGTCCATTAATATTTGTTTTATATAGTTGAGTGCACTGGTATTTGGTGCATATATATTTATGATTGTTTTCTCTTCCTTGTGGATTATTCCCTTTACACAGATGTAGTGATCTTCTTTGTGTCTGTTAATCAGTTTTGGTTTGAAATCCACTTTGTCTGCAAATAGGATAGCTACCCTGTCTTTATTCCAGGTTTCAATCACATGGAGCAGTTTTCCATCTTTTGACTTTGAATCTATCATTTTTTTTAAAACTGGGAACTAATTTGGGACCTTGTGCTTGCAAGGCACTTATCAATTTATTTATTTATTTATATTTATTTATTTATTTTTGGTTTTTGAGACAGGGTCTCACTGTGTAGTTCAGACTGCCCTGGAACTCACTGTGTAGCCCAGGTTGGTCTTAAACTCACGGCAATCCTTCTGCCTTAGCCTCCGAGTGCTGGGATTACAGGCATGTGCCACCACATCCAGTGATATCAATTTATTTTTTTAATCAAATGTGTTTCTTATATGCAGCATATTGTTGGATCT
>NW_022900935.1:19822556-19828178 GCF_012274545.1 Fukomys damarensis
CTGTGTAGCCGGTTGGTCTTAAACTCACGGCAATCCTTCTGCCTTAGCCTCCGAGTGCTGGGATTACAGGCATGTGCCACCACATCCAGTGATATCAATTTATTTTTTTAATCAAATGTGTTTCTTATATGCAGCATATTGTTGGATCTTGCTTTTTTTTTTTTTTGGTACCGGGGATTGAACTCTGGTCCTTGTGCCCTGGATCTTGTTTTTTGATTCATTCTGCCAGTCTTTCCTTTGATTGGTGAATTGAGACCATTTACACTGATGGTTATAACTGATATACATGGACCTAACTTCATCATGTTATTTTCATGTTGTTAGTCTCCCCTCGCCCTGTTTGATTATTTGCCTTACCTGTTGGGGTTCATAGAATTGTAGTCCTCGTTATCCTTCTAGAATGTCCTTCAGAACATTTTGGAGAGCTAGTTTGGCAGTCATGAATTTCTTCAGGTGTTCTTTATCATGGAAATATCTTTACTTTTCCATCAATTTTTTTTTTTTGTCGGTACTGGGGATCAAACTCAGGTCCTTGCTCTTGTGAGGCAGGTGGCAGAACCACTGAGCTACATTCCTGGCACTTTACCATCAATTTTGAAAGACAGTTTTGCAGTGTACATCAGTCTAGGTTGGTGGTTGTTTTCTTTTAGGGCTTGAAATACTTCACTCCAAGCTCTCCTTGACTTGAGCGTTTGTGTTGAGAAGTCTGCTGTGATTTTGATGGGCTTTCCTTTGTATGTGATTTGTTACAGCTTTTAATATTGTTCTTGTGTTGAATTTCTTGAATCTTGACTATTATATCCCTTGGTGTAGATTTTTTTTATTATGGCTAATTGGAGTTCTATATGCCTCACTTATCTGTGTGTCAAATACTTTTTCCATGTTTGGGAAGGTTTCTGTCATTAGTTTTGTGAACAGATTTTTTTAATGTTTATGCTAGCTCCTGTTTTTTCATGGAGTCCAGTCAATCTGTTATTTTTCTTTGCATCATCTAGCAACTATTGGATTGATTTTTCATGGTCCCTTGCTATTTTTAAGAGATCTCTTTTCACGATCACTAATCACAATCCTGTCTTCTATAGCTGATATTCTGTTCTCACATTGGCTCATTCTGCTGTGTGCACTTTCAGTGGAATTCTTAATCTGGATATCTGTTTGAATTTATTTCATGGATTCCATTTCTTTCCTATGTTGGGCATTCATGGTTTCCATCATTTCTCTAAGCTCCTCTTTTTTGTTTTGTTTGTTTTGTTTTTGAGACAGGGTCTCACTGTGTAGTTGAAACTGACCTGGAACTCACTATGTAGCCCAGGATGGTCTCAAACTCACAGCAATCCTCCTGCTTCAGCCTCCCAAGTGCTGGGATTATAGGCATGTGCCACCACACCTGGCTGGAGCTCCTATTTTTATCTGTATCTGCTCTAGAGTCACTAACCATGTCTTTCATTACGGTCACTACTTCTGTAATTATCTGAGAAATTATTTCTGATTTGATTTTTCTAAACCCTCATTCACCTGCTTTGTTACTTTCACTGTTACCATTTCAGAGTCTAAGTGGGTGGTTTTGAATCGTTCTACCTTATTTCTCCCTGGGTTTGCCTTTGGTGAGTTAGAAGTTTGAGGTTGCATCTTGCTTAAATGACTTCTCTCTTTTCTCTTTTCTTTTTTCTTTTTTAGTTCAAGAAATGGGTTGATGCTTGTAAATTGTGTATGGCAAGTAGCTTTATTGCTAGTATTTAGAACCCTTAGAAAATTACTACTTCTCAGAGATGTCTTCCAGATGTAGCTGGCCTTTGTGTTTTGAATCTGTTGCAAGATTCCACCTCTTAAAATTTATTGGGGTTGAGAAGGTGCTATTTGGCCTATCATCTGATTCGTCAGCATTGGCCTATAGTATTGTTTATGACCCATAAGCAATCTCAGTCTTAGAGTACCAGGAAGAACAACTGATTAGAACAATTATGTCATCTTGGCTAAAGTAGTACAATCAGCAATAACAAAGCATCAAACATTGCCTAGAAAATAACTAACTGTGGTAACTATTGATTTTCCACCTTTAATCACCTATATTTGTGGTTATATAACAAAATCTAAAACAAACCAGAAAGTTGTATACAGCAAATATGCCCTCAGTATGAGAATTTTACCCTCAGGGGAGAAAATTTAAAAGGGGTTAGGGTGAAAAAAGTAGAGAAAGAAGGAGAAAGAGAAGGAGGAGGAAAGAGAAGGATGTAGAGAAGACAAGGAGAAGAAAAAGAGGAGGAAAAGGAAGAAGAAAAAGAGATTAGCAGCAAGGTTGGAAGACAAAGGCAATTACACAAACTTTGGGGAACTGGTGAAAAAGAGAGGGAAGAAATAAAAATAGGAACAGAACAGAACAAGAAAACAAAACTAGAAACAATGTTTACACTTATATAAAAACAAGAACAAACTAGAAAAAACAAAACAAAAACAAGAAAAGGAAAAAAGAAGAGAAGTCCACTTCAAGGCATGTCTCTGCTATCACTGGTAGATAAATTGCACACACAGAGCCCAGATCTGTGTTGGTTAATCCCAAGAAGCCAGCCATAGATTTACAGCAAGGTAGTAGATAATCTCAGCAAGTCTGCACCTTTAGTTCTGAAGCTCAGACTGGTTTCTGACTGTGAGGTTGGAACCTGATTTGTTCAGCCGGCAACACTGTGTGTCTCCTGCCAGTTTGAACTTGGCTCCATGACGGCTTGAAGTTGGCTCTTTGACTTTCTGCTGACTTGAACTCGGTTCTCCCTCATCCTGGTGGAGCCAGCCTGCAGCTGCTCTGAATTCCAAGCTCAACTGACTCTTCTCCAAGATTGCTACTGGTCAATTGCCCTCTACCGAGAGACATCTGAACTCAAATAACCAGCCACTGCGATCTGCTGCATTCACTGCTCTGTTCAACTGGTGCATTTCTCCGTGAAGACCTCTAGGGTCACCAATAGTCATCACGCATCTGCACATTTTTAAAAATTAATTTTTTTGTACCAGATATCAAATTTGGGACCTTGCACTTGTGAGGCAGACGGCAGGACCACTGAGCTAAATCTCTGGCCCTATCCTCCTTTGTTGAAGTCTCTACCTCACTCTCACCTGGGCTTCAGTTCTTGCTTCAGATCCTTGCTGGGTTTCAGGGACCCACATCCTCCTCCTGACATTGCTATATTCCAGTGTCTGAACACCAAATCTTGGAGAGGCTGTTTCTCTGTTTACCACTCCTGTTTATATCTAGATACTTCTTAGCTTATCCACTATTCCCTGATCAACATGTTCAGAACTTTAGAAAAGCATATAAATAAGAGGGGAAAAGATCCTGGACATCTTTAATGTATCACTTATATGATAAAATAATGAAGTTATCTAAAAACAGTGAATTTTTACTGATTTAAGCCTATAGTGGAAAAGTTTTAGCCCTACTGTTGATTACTTAATAGCCCTAGGTGGGCCAGGGGCACCACGCCTGCTTCACAAGTGCAAGGTCCTGAGTTTGATCCCTGATACCACAAAAAAAAAAAAAAAAGAAAGAAAAAAGAAAAGGAAAAGAAAGAAAGAAAAAAAGAATAGCCCTAGCTGGAGCTGGGTGTAGTAGTGCAAACCTGTGATTCCAGCATTCAGGAGTCCGAGACAAGACAATCCCTGGGAATCCAAGGTCATCCTGCACTAGGGAGTTCAAGGCCAGTCTGAAGTACACAGATCCTATCTAAAACAAAAATTAAAAACTAAAAAACCTCCTAGCCCTGCTTTAGCAGGGTATCGTGGCACATGTCTGTAATCTCAGCACTCTGGGAGGCTGTGACAGGAGGATGGCAAGCTCCAGCCCAACCCCGGCAATTTAGCAAAACCCTGTCTCAAAATAAAGGGATGGGGAGGTAGCTCAATGTGAAGGCCCTGGGTTCAATGTCCAGTACTTAAAATAAAAATAAAAATAATTCTTGTCCTGTATAACTTGATATCCTACAAAATATCTAACACGCACACCAAAAACATTCCTTTACCGAATAAATGCTCAGGAAATGTTAGCATGCAACACACTCCCTGTCTACTCAACAAAAATTGTAACAAATCAGACTATCATGTTTAAAAGACATCAGTCCAATAAATAATTTAGGAATACTTACAATAAAGAAAAAATATAAAGCTATCATTTAAAACTAAATGAAACCGAACAAAAATAGATCTATACTTACAATGTTCAGAGCCCCTCTCAACATTTAAAAATTCAATAATAAATCTCTCAATACAACACATCTCTTGTTTAAATTCCCTGGTTATACCCTTTAAATTGGGGTACACAGGTTTGCAGAGGCGATGTTTCAGGCCAATTGGCATCCATCCCTTTCTGGCAAGCAAACCTCTAGAGGACTTCAGATAACTGAGAGCCACGCCCACAACTGACTTCGGGGCTCTGGGCACCACCAATTGTCAAACAAAAAGGAAAAATTACCTTTTAAAATAAGACAGTAGCTTTTGTGCTTAACACTCAGTGAAAATTTTTCAATACACAAAAAATAGTTTGAAGAGGGGACAAGGAGTAAATGCCCCAAAATCTAAGAAAATACACCAGGTTATTTTTTGGGTTTCTTTGTTTTGCCATATGGGGGATTGAACTCAGGACCTTGGGCTTGTGAGGCAGGCACGGTGGCACTGGGCTAAATCCCCAGCCTAAGAATGCACCACGTTTAAAACTTGTTAAAAAAAATAATCTGTTGCGGGGGTCGTGTGTGGAGCAAGGCTGTTAATCCCAGCACTGGGGAGGCTGAGGCAGGAGGATAATTTAAGAGTTCAAGAAGGTAACCTGAACTACATATACATAGGGAGACCCTGTCTCAAAAACAAAAATCAAAAGAAAGGAAGGAAGGAATAACCTGCTTGATCTCTAAAAGCTGTGTGCCAGCTAAAATCTCTAATTAGCCCTCTAACGTAGCCATCGATACACGGTTGTTTGAGGTAAACTGTTCCTAGGACGTTGGGCTGACGTGCCTCAGCCCGAAGAACTGCAAGTACTGAGAGAGGAACTTGACCGGCTGCCTTTCAAGTTGCTGAAATTGTAGAGAGTCAAAGATTTATCTTTCCAATATCCGTTACCGTGCTGGTTTTGGGAACCACAGTAGGAGCCCTTAGGCGGGCTTAAGCTCCCCGTCAGCAAAATGGAGCAGGCGCCTGCAATTCTGGGGGAGCGCCGGAAGACGGGGTTCGCACTCACAGCGCCCCCCTCCCCGGCGAGAGCGCAGCCATCCGGTCCGGGCCCAGGCGGAGCGGCGCGCGGAACAGGGCAGTTCGCAGGAAGTGCTGTAGGGTAGGGAGGGGAGAGCGAGGGTGGAGGCGGGAATGTGAAAGCCGAGCCCTAGCTGTGGAGTTCGTAGCGAAGCTCTGGAGAGGCGGGGCGAAACTAGGGTGAAGGGGTTAGGCAGTGGATGGGCAAGACCCGCCGCCTCCCCCGAAGAGAGAGCGCTGAATGCGGGGGAGGCGCTGAGGTAGCGGCTGAGGAACGTGGGGGGAGGGGAGGAGCGAACACGCTCAGGCAAGGGGCGGGAAGCGCGCTCACACCGCACGCATGCGCGCGCCCAGCTCCTTCAGCCCACAGGCCTGAGCTCCTGCCCGCGCCCC
>NW_022900935.1:19828417-19828717 GCF_012274545.1 Fukomys damarensis
GTGGCGGGCGGACACCTGTTTCTTCATTAGGGGTTTAAGAACCTAGAGAAGGGAATACGTCTCTAGCCTTGGCTCTCTTCGTTCCCCTCCTCCACGAAGAGTGGGGCGGGAGGTCCTGGGCGTGTCGGAGAGTCCGCTCCGGGTTTTCCCGCCCACTTTAACTCTGTGAGCGCTTCGACCGCGCCGTGCTTCTCTCCACCGGGCGCGCCCGAGCCCTCCGCCGGAACTTGTTCCGCCTCCCCCACACATCCTTCTCCAGGAACGGAAAGTGGGCGCTCGGACCTCTTTCCCTGAGCTTCC
>NW_022900935.1:19829178-19850048 GCF_012274545.1 Fukomys damarensis
TGCGCCCTGCGTCCTGCCCTCCTCCGAGAGGGACGTCGGGGGCGCTGCAGTCGCTGGGGCCGTGGGAACCCGAGTCGGGACGTCGAAGACCTCACCGGTTCCCTGTCAGAAAACTTGCCGTGACTTCGGAGGAGCCTGTTGGAGCAGCGTGCTCCCAGCCAGCCGACTTGGCCACATTCACCAGCCTAGCGACTTCCCTTTTACTGTACTCTGAAACGACGGGGAATAAGCTTGGGGGAAGCAGTCGGTTGGCGAAAAGAAGAGTAACACCACGTTGCTCTGTTCTGAGTCAAAGGAAATCAAACAAAATACTAATTGTGGGGGATTTTTAAAGGGTTACCAATAGAAGGAACTCGGGTTTTTCAAGTGATGTCCCCCCTCCCCGGCGCGCCTTGTACACAAAGATTTAAGTCATGGGAGTTGATTACAGCAGTACATCTGCTTGTAAGCTTACTTGAGTTTGTGGTTTAAAAACCTCGTGAACTTTTAAAAGAGAGCGTTTGTTTCTGGATCCAACAGGAGGAAGGAAAAAAAAAAAGAAAAAACAATTCGAAAGAGCCTGAAAAGTTCAATTAGAACAGCAGCCACATTTCAACATTTCCCAGATTTTGCAATATTAAACTGGGAGGATCTGTGCCAAATTTGAAGGCAAGAATTCTTACTGCCAAATTACAAATTTCTCGAAATGAGGGGTGTTCAACCAAATTGCAGCCAGACCCCATAAACAGGCACTAACAGCACTGCTGTAATTACACCTTATTATCTCCCTCACAGCCTCATTTGATTCACTGCCGGATAAAATCCTCATCCCGGGTGTCTCTTAACTGGTCTGTTTCTGGGGCTGAACCATCACACACCTCCCATGCCTCAATTCGTCCAAAGAACTGTATAATCCATTGCCTTCAATTTCATCTTCCAGACGATCCCTTCCTAAAATGCAGCCTCTTTTCACCCCAAGCTTCCCCGGGACTGAAAAATAAAGGTGAAAACAAACTTAGCAGAATTGCAAGAAAAAAATTATCTTTGAAAAAACAGATTTAGTTCAAGAAACTAAATTTATTATTTAATGTGAACCCCTTAAGGGGATTTAGCATAGTGGGCTTGAATGCAGTCGAACTAGCTTAATCACTTTCTTTGTTCCAGCTCTTTGCACTTATTTAATGTACTTTAAGGAGACTTGACACAACCTAAACTGACTTCTTCCCTATTAGTGTAGTCTACACGTGAAATATACAGTATAGCCAAAGATAAATTTCTGTAGAACCCTTGACATTTTTGTGAATTCTGTAGTAAACTGCTATGTGACCAAGTATTAAAAAGCGAGAGTTACGGGCGGACAGGGTGGAAAAGGAGAGGAGATCATGTTTTCATTTTTTGAAATCTAGAGATTTTAAAAGCAAAAAAAGTTTGGCCATGTTGACCACTTTTTCCCCCCTTTGGTAAAATATTCTGGAAGCCACATTTACTCATTTTTGTCTGAAAGGTTTTTTTGTTTTCTCAGTAGGGAAGGAAGAGGTTATATTGGGTCTCATCTCCGGATAGATTTTCATTCTTCTATCCTCTCCCTGTTAACAATCCTACCCTGCTGTCCACCAGCCCCAGATTGAGGGGCTTTCATTCACAAGTGACTCTTGAGCCTCCTTCTGAATGTCTTCTTCCTTATAAAGCCAAAACTGCAGCAGTGCTTAATGAATCATAGCTTGTAACGTTGCAGGAAGAAAATGCAAGTACCTGGGAGAAACACTCTTGATTTCATCCTACCTTTAAATTCTCTCCCAGCGTGCAGGGATAATAATAGGTGCTGTTTAGTGTGTGTGAGCCAGGCACTGTCCTCATCCCTTTGTATGGATTAAGTCCTCTCAGCAGGTCTGAGAAGTGGGTACAGCTGTTGCCACTGTTTTACAGATAAGGCAGCTGAGACCCAGAGAATCGAGTAACCCAGCCTGGAAACGACAGAACTAGGATTTGAACCCAGACTGCTCCTAATGCTTCATATTACCCAAAGTGTTTATCAGTGTAACTGTTCACAGAGTGAAGAGTCACCATTACAGTAGTTCACCACCATTTGCAGTCCAGATATCACCTACATGACTGACCTCAGCCTAGGCCAAGTTTTGTTTTGTTTTCTCTTGAACTCCAGTACACTGAAATTTGTCACGATCTGCTTAGGGGAAGCATTCCCAAATCAGATTACTCTCTTGGAAGCCAGCCTCAAACTGTCAGCGTATGCACCACAAGTACTAACCAGGACAGACACATCCAATCTCACTAGATAATAATGTTTCAGAACATGCCTACTTCACATTATAAAGAAATGGTTAGAAAGCAGTTTGGATTCTCCGACGTTGGACAAGGTAGAAACCAGGAAGTGAAAGTGGAAAGAGAGAAGGCAATGCAAGCTGAGAGAAAATAAATGTAACATATGTGCGTGTGGAGAGATCAGTACCACACTGCAAAAAATGAGGATCAAGGTCATGCAAAAGAGAAGTGTGTGGGCATGTTATGACAGAACCAGAAAAGCAGCATAAACATGCAAACTGAGTACATGGCACGGGGAGGTGCCGGGGAGTCAGGATTTATTTCCCCACTCCATATGGAGCTTCAGAACAAGTACAATTTTAGGCTGGATTATTAGAAATACAGTATCTGGAACAAGAAAGAAGGAGCTCCCTTTTATTCTGCTAGACTACACCTAAGTAACATGTTCTTTCGAGGGATATAATAAAGAGGACAGCCAACCGGAGAGACGACGGTGCTTGAAACAGGCTTATGAAGAAGAGTTGAAGAATTCACAAGTGATCCAAGAGCCGTCTTGAAATACCTGATGGGCTATTGTGTAAAAAGGGAATTAGACTTGTCCTGGGAGTCTGCAAGGCTCTAGAACTGATGGGCAGGAACTTCAGGGACACATACTGTACTTAGCTCAGAATGTGGAAGAAGTCATGTACATGTGAAATGAGCTGCCAAATATGACAGGTTTCAATTCATGGGTGGGTGGCATTAAAGTGCACATTGTCACTGGCCTACACGATGTTTGGGGTGCCTTTCATCCTTTACCATTCACTTGGACATAGTACAAAGGGGGAAACCGTATAACCTACCTCATTAGGTTGTTGGAAAGCACTTAGCACAGTGATAGTGCTGTAGAAGTCAGCAGATGATAACATCCTCAAAGTGCCTCAGTTTGGTATTTCTAAATTTATCAATGGACAATTATTTAATTTTGTGTGTGTGAGCAAAATAACTTTATGTGGGACCTGAGAATTGCAATTTAGGAAAACAGATTGAGACAGTTTTTTGTTGTTGTTGTTGTTGTTTTTGTTTTGGTACCAGGGATTGAACTCAGATCCTTGCGCTTGTGAGGCAGGCGGGGAACCACTGAGCTAAACCCCAACCCCAGTTGAGACAGTTTTAAGAGAGTGCCCTTTGCATCACTTTTTTGACATCATTAATATCACTCCCAGTAGTGGCTTTGGTAATCACTTGGTATCCTTAAGATTTTCTTGTGCACCTAAAATTCTTTTAGTAGTGTTAAGGGAGCAATGTTGTGATTTTTTATACCGAAAGGATTTTATAAATCAAATTATAGCACCACACTGCCATTCCAAAGGCCAGCAGCATGGGGTGACTGTAGGACGAGTGGGTAAAATAATGAAAGTCTGGCAGACTGAAGAACGCAAGAAATTCAGGATAATTTTGACAGTTAAAAAGCAATAGCAGTTGACAGAATATCTTCCCTTATTCTAGATACTGTTTCTCTATTAATCCTGCCAAGCATGGTGACACATGCCTATAATCCCAACATTCTGCAAAACTGGGGCAGAAGGATCACAGTGAGTTTAAGACCAGCCTGGGCTACACAGTGAATTGAAGGCCAACTTAGAGATTTAGCAAAACCATTAAAAAAAAAAAAAAAAAAAAAAAAAAAAAAAAAAAAAAAAAAAAAAAAAAAAAAAAAAAAAAAAAAAAAAAAAAAACAGGATGTAGCTCAGTGCAAAGATCCTGGGTTCAGTTGGGTGAGGAGACAAAACTTATCAAAGTTAGTCTCATATTTTGCATGCAAGAATCAGGTGGGTTGGCTCATTTTGAGCAAAAAGTATTATGAAGCTCATGGAACACCTGGGAAAGCTGGGAACCTGGAGATGTGGAAGACAAGTTAACCAGTTCGCTGGTTAGTTCCCCAGTGAGCTCACCCTGGGAGGTTAGTTTTGTAAAGTGTGCTGTTGTTTGCAATACTAGCAACTGAGCCCAGGACCTTCCCACTGATCTACATCTTCATGGTGCTGATGGATTTGGCTCAGTGGTTTCACCGCTTCCCTTGCAAGCGCAAGGTCCCAAGTTTGATCCCTGGGGAAAAAAAACAAAACAAAACAAAAAATGATGTCAACAATGAACTACATCTTTAGCCTTTTGTTTGTTTCTCTTTCTTTTCCTTTCTTTCTTCCTTTCTTACCTAAAGCAAGTGACTTTACCTCTCCCCCTCAGTGTTCTTATCTGTAAGTGGGAATAGCAACACTCAAATTATAGCATCGTTGTGAAGATAGCGTGATATATCAAGTGTAAAGTATACTTAGAACAGTGCCTGGCTCAGTGCCTACTGTGTTACCATAATAAAGATTTTGGGGAGAGAAGAGGGGCGAAGACAGCCATATTAGTGGTTGTGATGGAGACTCTGCCATACAGCGGCAGTGATTTGTAAAAGAGGATAGAGAGCTGACCACCACACAACCCTCCCATCTTAGGTGGCCGCAAAGGACCTAAAATTTAGAACTTTCCTAACTTATAGAAGAAAGCCAGCTGAATGGAATTGCAAGTGTCCTTGCTCCAAATGCAAGGTAAATGATTTCTCTTTTCTCTCCTTTGCTTCTGTTTTTTTTTTCTTCATGCTTTAATCATTTTGACACCAGGCTGTACAAAAGTAATTTAAAATTAACATGTCTGACACTTGGTAGCTAGCAGAACCTGATTCTGAACCCTGCCCCCTCTCCAGGGCAGGCAGAAGTCATCTTTCATTGGCTACTGATGCTACAGCAGCTGATGAAGAGCCCAGGAAAACACATCCTACAATTAATTTGCTAATTTGGTTTTCTGTTTAATTTGAAACCAGAAAATCTTCAATCACCCAGGAGCTTGGCTTTCTGGCTCAAGAACTGGCTTCTGAAACATCTCGCTCAGTAGGTGAGCAAAGAAACAAGAGAAAGGAAACAAAAAAAAAACCTTACCTAGTAAGCATATCATACCATATCCCCATTTTTTGCAGTTTTAGGGATGGAATCTGAGGCCTTCACACTATGCTATATCTTCAGCCCTTTTTTATTTTATATTTTTTGGGGTTTTTTGGTACTGGGGATTGAACTCAGAACCTTGTGCTTCCTAGGCAGTTGAGGTGCTGCTGAGCTAAATCCCGAGGCTCCCCTCTTTTTGGGTTTTTTTTGCTTTTGAGACAGGGTCTCACTATGTAGTTCAGGGTGACCTCAAACTCACAGTGATCCTCCTGCTTCAGTCTCCCAAATGTTGGGATTACAGATATGTGCCACCACACCCTGCCAGACCGTTTTAATATTTTTTATTTTTAGGCAGGATTTTGCTATGTCCCTGAAGTGCCCAGGCTGGGCTCCAACTTGCAGTCCTTCTACCTCCTCCTCCCAGAGTGCTGGGAGTGCAGGCTCATCCACCGTGCCCAAGTCATTTTACTAAAACTGGGAGCAATGCATTTATAAAATATTCATTGTAGACAAACTTCTTAATGAGTTAGGGGAACAATATTTTTTTGTGTGTGTGTTCATGATTTAGAAAACTACCTTTAGTGGGCCGGGGATTTAGCTCAGCGGTTCACAAGGACCCGAGTTCAATCCTCGGTACCAAAAAAAAAAAAAAGAAAGAAAACTACCTTTAGGGCTTCTGATGGGTTCCTGTGGCTTTCTAGCATTAGAAATAAGCATTGCTCTAAATTGCGAAGCAACTTTGAGTTTTCCTGAGAATTTTTTTGCTAATTTCAATAGAAGGAGGCAAAGGAAGTTTACATGAGATTGAAGAGGTTTGCCTTAGAGAGCTAGGTGAGAAGCTAGACACAGCACCTTTCCACAGGTCCCTCTGATACCTGTCCCTCAGTTACCAGGAAGATGCAGCAGGCTTAATTCTCACATGCGCACCAGATCTCATGCTCTTTCTGCTATGAAGAGTGTCTTTCTCTCCTGGTGGTTTGATTTTACTTCCTGTTTTCCGACGTCAGACAGGTTAAACTCTTCTGCCTGCCTTCAGTGACCTTGTGCAGTCCGGCCCAACTCTACCCATCAATTCCTATTTCTAGCTCTTCAGGGTATATACCCTAATTTGTCCAGACTCATTATTCTGAAAGCATGTTACTATTTTTCTCTAACCCTTTGTTCATCTCCTTACGGATTGCCCTCCACATGCTTCTCTTCCCTTTATTCAAATCCTATCTGAACCTAAAGGCCCAATCAGGGCCCACTCTTCACTACCGATTCTCCTTCTGTCTTCACATGGATAACACTTATGCAGTGTACCAAACTGTTAACCATGCAGCTGGGTTTAGTGGTGCATGGCTGTAATCTCAGCATGTGGGAGGCTGAGGCAGGAGGATCGATGTGAGTTCAAGACTAGTCTGGGCTACATAGTGATTTCAGGAACAGCCTGAACTATACAGTGAGATTCTGTCTCAAAAAACAAAACTAAAAGCTAGGTGTGGTGTGCACACCTGTAATCTCAGCACTCAGGAGGCTGAGGCAGGAGGATCTCTGTGTTCAAGGCCAGCCTGAACTACACTGTGAGACCCTTCTAAAAAAATAAATTGACCATGCAGATGAAAATCATGCTTAATTATTATGTATCTCAAGTCTTTCCAAATAAACTACAAAGTTCCTAAACTGAGAGTCTACATCATATACTTTTCTGGAATCACTCATGGGGTTCTCCAACCCGGCCATTCATAATCACCAGGTACTTGTTGAAACATCAGATCAACAGGTTGTATCTTCCCTCAGATTCTATTTTGTTAGGTCTAAGATGAGGCTTCAGGGATCTGTACTTTTGCATATATCCCAAGACTAGCCAGTCCTCCAACAGGAGCCGGAGAAGGACTGGCCATAGCGCTTGTCATTGGAGATCTTCAGATCTGAACATCTGGGTGTAAACTCCATGTGTGTCACATGGGCTTGGAGGGGCGTCGCTGGGCGGCAGAGCTCTTGCCTAGCGTGGGTGAGGCTCTGGGTTTGATCCCCAGCACAATGAGGAGAAGTAGTGGTTTATATATACCGCACGGTGACTTCATAGATGGGCACTCCACACCCACATCCACTTGTCAGACAGAGCACAAGTTCACAGGCAGATAACCCGGTTTACATCGTGTGGCACTAGTTTGCTATGCTTGGAAACAGGGTCTCTTCTCAACTTTATGATTTCTTGGTAATTACAATAGCCTTGGAGTTCATGTTGATAGAATTGTAGCTGTTTAAAAACAGGATCATTTTCTCCTTCATCGGTTGTAGTCTGTAGCATCTGTTTGTGGAGTGATATGTAGGAGCCAAGGGACTTCGGTATGTGAAAGATCTGATCGGATTCCGCTCTGGGCACGACTGCAAAATTGGGCAAATGAGCCTCCTCCCCACTCTTCCGCCTCCTATCCTAAATCCAACTCAAATGTTAAACGAAGGATTAAGCTGTGATCCCCTCGTGGGGTACTTGTGTTTCAGAAAGAATCCTCTGGCAGTGAGGGGAGGATTACCTTAATGACCCCAACCTTATTTGCCAGGCCCACTGCCCAGAGCCCAGGATTTAAGAGAGCTTTCTCTTAGAGGACTCTCGGTTACTGCTGTCCACCTTCCAGTGCTGTACTGTCCTCCATAAACGGTCACCAAGAGGGTTAGCACTATTCTCAGTGCCCAGAGAAGGGACTCTATCAGCTGCAATGTGAGTGTCGCTAGAAGTACCTGGGTTATAGCGTTTCATCGCTCTTTTGCCGAAATCCCATACTCTGGATTTTCTATGTCTTTATTGTACTTAATTCAAAGAGAAAATCCATGAAGTGTTCTTTAACTCATTCCGCAAATATTGAGTGCCTGTTGTATCTCATGAACATCTGATATGCCAGAGATACAACAAGAACAAAGCAAATTTGTGGGGTTGCATTACACACGCGCGTGCGCGTGCACGCACACACACACATGTACATACCACACACATACACACATGGACACGCACACACATAATAGATAATGATGTAATACGTTAAATGTCAACTGCTATGGAGAAAAAATAAGCAGAGAATAGAAATGAGAAATTTTGAACAAAGCTTAAATATCAAACAGGATGGGCAAGGAAGATCTCACTGAAAATACGACATTCAAGTAAATTTCTGAAGGAGGTGAGGAAGCAGGCAAGCCATGCATGTATCTGGGAAAAATAAATTCCTGGTGACTGGTTTGGTGGCTCTCAGACCAAAAATTAAGGGCCAGAATTGGTAGAGTCTGACCTGACTCTAGAGCCTTTGCTACATACACAATAATTTCTCCTTGAAAAGTTAGTCCTTGAAACTATAAAGTCTCCGGGCGTAGTGGAGCATACCTGTGATCCCAGCGCTTGGGAGGCTGAGGCAGGAAGATCCCTGTGAGTTTGAGGCCAGCCTGGAATACACAGGGAGATGCTTTCTCAAAAAACAAACAGCAAAAACAAAAGCAAACCCTATAAAGTCTTCTAAGTATTACCTGAAAATTTCTATCCAATCTAAAGTAAATTTGGGATGAACATAGTGATACATTCCTATAATCCCACAATACTGAGAGGCCGAGGCAGGAGGATTGCAAGTTTGAACCTAGCCTGGGCAATTTAGTGACTTAGCAAGACTCTGTCTTAAGAAAAAGGAAATTTAATTGTTTTGAAAGCCAAATAGTACTACCACAGTTATTTAGGGTATGAAAGTCTACTTCATTGCAATTTTTAGATGAAAGCTTTTCATTTATGCTAATTATTTATTTTAAAAAACACCTCAGAAATAATTAGTCACTGGATTTTAAATAGCCTGTTTGTTTTTAAGAAATTTAAAAAATTCTCTCATTTGGTTCTCAGCACAACATTGTGAAATATTCAGGACTATTATGCTCAATATGTACATGAGGATGCTAAATCTCAAAGATTAAGTGTCTTCCCTTAGGTCACACAGCTAAAAAGTGGTTGAGCCAGACATTTAAACTCGGGTCTTCGGACTCCAAATCCCATGTTTCTTCTATTATAGTTGCCTTTTCAGTTCCCAAATTAGGAAAACAGCTACCCCGCAGTATTTACTTACAGAATTTAAGCAACCTCGAGATGCCCCGTGAAACCACATCTGTCTTATAAAAAAGGAGAAATATCAACAGTGTATTAGAAAAGCTAGTTGGGAAGTTAAACTTAAAACCAAAAGGACAGACAGTTGGCACCAGTTCCTAGGCATAGGTCGTAAAGGCTGGAAGTCTAAATCACAGCAGAAATGTTATCCCTTTATACCACTGGGCTCAGGTACAAAGAATGCTTTCCACCTGGGGCTGAGTAGATTCCAAGAAGTAGTACAATGTTCCATTAAGTACTAAAATTTATCAATACCCTAATTCAGGCAAAAGGAGATGCAAAGAAGTGGTTATGTTTCTCAGATTTGATTCCTTTTTCCTATTTCCAAAGCCACTGTAGTCAAGGCACTTGTCACTTATTCCTCACATTTCTGTAAAAGTCTGCTCTGGTTCTCCCAGCCTCTGTTTTCCCTTTCCCTTTCCCAAGCCTTTATAGTACATTCTGCAGATGAATCAGCCTAATGGCTTAAAAGTGTAGCCTATTTCAAGATCATTAAGATTCACTCCTATAAAGAAGAATTCTAAGTAATTTGTGTATCTACTCTGCTCACAAGGAGGGCGGCATATAGTCAGGCGTAGGCGCCCACATTTTTAATCCCAGCACTCTGGGAGCTGAGGCAGGAGAGCCGAAAGTTAGAGCCCAGCCTGGGCAGTTTTGCAAGACCCTGTCTCAAAATTTTAAAATACGAAAAGGGCTAGGGATGTGGCTCAGCACAAAGGCCCTGGATTCAACTGCCCAGTACACACACACACACACACACACACACACCACATAAGAAGGAGAGATGTAAATACCCTGCCCTTAGGTCAGGCCTGCATATAGTAGCTTTCTTTCAAAGAGTACAAGTATGGGGCTGGGGATTTAGCTCAGTGGTTCAGGTGCCTGCCTCACAAGTGCAAGGGCCAGAGTTCGATCCCCGAGACCAAAAAAAAGTAGCTATGCAAAGAGTACAGTATGGAAAGGGGTAGGTAGGGGAAGAGCTTTACAGAGGAGAAAACTGACAAACATTATTCCAGCCAGATGATCAAGGTAAACATCAGCAGTCATAAATTATGTTATAGTGTATATTCTTTCTTTTTTTTTTTTTGGTACCAGGGATTGAACTTGGGTCCTTGTGCTTGCAAGGCAGGCACCTGAACCACTGAGCTAAATTCCGGCCCAATAGTGTGTATTCTTGATATGGTGAGATTAAAAATAGCCCTTAATCTCTGTTGCCTCTGTCCCACTAACCTCTAAGCCCTCTAAGTCTTATCCCAAGGAAAACATCATTCAAATTCAAATAGTAGGGTACCCTACAAAGCACATAACCAGTACTCCTCAAATGTGTCAAGGTCATCCAAACCAAGGGAAGTCTGAGAAACTCCTACAACTAAGAAGACCCTAAAAAGACATAATAGCTAAATGAAATATATCTTGGATATGATCCTAAAATAGAAAAAAGAAAATTAGGTAAAAACTAAGGAAGCTGGGCATGGTGGCACTCAGGAGGCTGAGGCAGGAGGATCACTATGAGTTCGAGGCCAGCCTAGGCTACACAATGAGTTCAAGGCAAGACTGTACCACATGATGAGACCCTGTCTCAAAAAAGCAACAAGCAACAAACAAAAAATACACACAAAACCCAAATCAAAACAAGATAAGGAAAACTAAGGAAATAAAATAAACTATGGATTTTTGTTATTATTACATAAATATTGGATCATTAATTATGACAACTATATCATACTAATGTAAGATTAACAATAGAGGAAACTGACTGGGCAGTGGTACATGCTTGTAATCTTAGTTTCTTGCTAAGGCAGAGGATTGCAAGTTTGAGGGCTTCCTGGACAAAATAGCAAGAGTGTATCCCAAAGCAAAAAATAAAAAAGGAGTGAGGGTATAGCTCAGTGGTACAGCATTTGCTTAGCATGTGTGAGCCCCTGGCTTCAAACCCCTGTACTGTGAAGAAAGAAAAAGCAGGGAGAGGAACTGGATGTGGGGTATGTGGCAACTCTCTGCACTACCTTCTCAATTTTCCTCTAAATATGAAACCATTCTAAAAAATAAAGTCTGGGCCGGGGATTTAGCTCAGCAGTTTGGTGGCCTGCCTTGCAAGTGCAAGGACCCAAATTCAATCCCTGGTACCAAAAAAATAAAATAAAATAAAAAATAAAGTCTAAGCCAAGTGCGGTGGTGCAGCACTGGGGAGGCTGAGGCAGGAGGATCACTGTGAGTTCCTGGTCAGCCTGGGCTACATAGTCAGTTCAAGGCCAGCCTGAACTATAAAGAGAGACCATGTCTCTAAAGAAGTAAATAAAAATTTTAAAAAGTCTATTGGCAGGCATGGTGGCACATGCTTATAATCCCAGAACTCTGGGAGGCTGAGGCAGGAGGATCTAAATTTTGAGCCTAGCCTGGGCAACTTAGCAACATAAGGTGGCTCTCTCTCAGAAAAAGCCCTGGGTTCAATATCCAGTACACACACAAAAATGAAGTCTACTATAAAAAGAAATGATTCAGAAAAAAAAATTCAGTCTAGTTTCTAAGGCTTTCCTTATTTCATATAATTTACTGAACCTGACATAAGATGAAAAATAAAACAGAAAATCTAAATTTCTTTACATCTACTAAAGACATGGAATTTGTTATATAAAGTTTTCTCTAAAGAAAGCTCTAGGCCCTGGTAGTTTTACTGGTAAATTCCATCAAACGCTTAAAGAATAAGTAAGGGCAGTCTTATACAACAACTTCAAGAAAATATGACAGGAGGGGACATTTCCAACTCATGAGACCATGTCTAGCCAACCTGATCTTTGCTGTCCTCACTGCAACCACCAAAAACATGGATGTAGCCTGGTATGCTGGCATGTGCCTATAATAACAGCTACTTGGGAGGCTGAAGCAGGAAAATCACAAGCTTCAGGCCAGCATGGGTAACTTTTAGGGAGACCCTGTTTCAAAACAGTGTTTTTCTTTTTTGGTACCAGGAATCAAACTCAGGGCCTTACTCTTGCTAGGCTGGCACTGCACCACTGAGCTACATCCCTGGCCCCCAAAGGGCTATTGGTAGAGTGCTTACTTAGTATGTGTGAAGCCCTGAGTTCAACCCTAGTGCTGCAAAAATAAATTAATTAAATTAAACTAATTTTAAAAATAAACCCTTAACGTACGTGTTTCTCAATTATCCCACACACAATATGCTAAATGCCTCTAATTACCCTGTCCCCATCTTGGAGGATGCAGGCCCCTTTGTCTTTACAAGTCCTTTGAATGGTAAGACCTGGGATTCTTAGACGATCTGAGGTTCAGGCCCTAGCCTAATGGCCAATACAATCTTGGGATGTGAACACAAAAAATGTTGAACAGGGCCAGGGATTTAGCTCAGTGGTGCCGCCACATGCCTTGCAAGTGCAAGGTCCCAAATTTGATCCTTGGTATAGAAAAAAAAAAAAAAGTTGAACAATGTTCTATACATAGACATTAAGCCCAGTGTAGTGTATACAAAAGAGACAGGAGAGTCGAGGGCTTTTAGACAATGTCTTCCTAAGTCATTGCCAGTGTTGAACTTGTGCTTCTCCTGCCTCAGCCTCCCCGAGTGCTAGGATTTCAGCTAGGATTTCAGGATTCCCGCATAGTATCTCAGATGTCATCACTTGCTCCCAGAATTAACTGAAATTTGTTCAGCACCTCTGCGCCAGCTGCTCTTCTAAGCATTTTACACATCCCAGTCGATCAATGCTTACCACCTAGCCATGGGAGAGTAGTACTATCATCACTATCACTTTCACACTGATGAAGAAACCAATACTCAGAAAGGTTCAGTGACTCACCCAGGGCTGCAGACTCTGTGGGTTTGAGATTTAGCCTCACAGCCTGATTCAAGGCCTCTGTTCTTTCCACTAGATTATCTCATAGTTGCCCAGGTGAAAACCTCATAATACCCTTGACTCCTGTCCATTTCCGATACGCCCCACCCTCGTCATGTCCACCGGCAAACACTGGTACCTCCACCTCCAGACTCTGACCGCTGGTCACCACCTCCACGCTGCCACCCTGACCCATGCCATCTTCATTTCATTCCTTGGTCCTGCAACTGCGTCCTCACTGGTCTCCCGGCCTCTACCCTCGCCCCCTATGTCTAATTTTCTCCACAGTAGCTAGAATAATCCTTTTCAAACGCAAGTCATGTCATGAAACATGTTATTGCTGTACTATAAACCTCTCCAGTAGTTTCTTGTCGCTTTTGGAATAAAAATCAAAGCCTCACAGAAATCGTCCCCTCCACTCCCACTTCCCTGTCTCCCACATCTCTCCCTTGGCTCAATCCTTTTCTTTTCTTTCTTTCTTTCCTTTTTTTTTTTTTTTTTTTTTTTTTTTTTGTTTTGAGACAGGGTCTCGCTATGTAGTTCAGGCTGGCCTTGAACTCACTAGGTAGCCCAGGCTGGCCTCAACTCTTGGCAATCTTCCTGCCTCAGTCTTCCCGGTGTTGGGGTTACAGATGTGTGGCTCACCCTATTCAGCTCTGCTCTTTGTCAACAAGGAGACTCCCATCTGGACCTCTGCATTTGCTGCCCCTCTCCTGTATTGTGTGGGTTACTCCCTCCCTATTATGTCTCAGTTCAAAATCCCCTTATCAGCAGATCCTTTCTGGCCACCTTTCATAAACTCAAAAACTGCCCAGATCGTAATCTCCACTTTCCGCAACATTGCCGTATGCATCTCCACACTGCTTCGTACCATTTCATACACTGTATGTTTCCTTATTTGTTTTCTGCGTCTCATTAAAATGTAAGTCCCAGGAAAAATAGGGATTTAATTTTATTTCCTTTTTCATAGAACACCATTTTCAGTTGCTACAACAATATCTGGGGCTTAGTAGGTGCTCAGTGAACGGGGGGCAGATGACTACAGAACAGGACCTATTGATTCGATGAACAGAAAGACACTTTTCTGTGGACTGGAGACACCTTGTATACTAGGCAGTGGTGTTAAAAAGTTTTTATCTTCCAGTTGGTGTTTTGGTCTCTAAACTTCAAGATCCATCTCTGAAAGCCTTAACTAAATCAAGTGGACTTGCATGATCTTGGTGGCCCACGAACTATATAACCAGTACTGTCGGGAGCCTGGTCTCGCCATCTCCTCTTTCTTAGGTTTCCCGGGCTCTTCTCTAAGGCACCATTGTGTGACTTCAGTTCTTTAGAGATTTTATTCTGGTCAATGGGAGAGGTGGCTGATGCCCGGTCTGTGGGTAGAATTCTATACAGGGAAATTCATTCAATTAAATTAAGCAGTAGTAATTCTTAATTGACACAAATGAGACAGACAGACAGCTGGAGGAGTGGGGGAGGGTCAGGGAGCAGGTGCCCTGCAGAATGGAGAAAGAAGAGGAGCAGAATATACATTCAAACTGATAATGGAGACGCTCGCTTGAGCCTAGGGTTTTTACCACCAGAAAGGTTAGCTTTGCTGGAGCAGAAAAGATCCAGAGGTGTCTTTGCTAAGGATGAAGCAACAAGTTCCAAATGCTTGAGGTACTTTGGCTGTGCTGGTGGCCAACTCTGCCTCTTTTCGTTTGTGAGAATCACTCTTGGTAAGGTTTTCACTCTCATTCTGGGCCTTTATTTACATATGTGTATATATATACATATATATATATACTTAAAATTTTTAAAAAATTTATCCCATCTCATTCTCCCCCTCAAGCCCAACCCCCAATGTACAAAATCTTTGTTTCCATTTTTCCTTCTATTTTCATTTTTTTCCTCCTTGTTCTGGGTTTTTCCAGGTACTGTGAACTTTTTTCTTCTCCTTCTTCATCCCTTTTGTTTTTTTTGAGACACCTCTCCATGTATCCAGGCTGTCCTCAAACTCATGATCCTCTTGTCTCAGCCTCCTGAGTGCTGAGATTATAGGTCTGCACTACCACTCTTAGCTTTCCAGATAAATTTATGCAATAATCTTTGGAGAAAATAAATTATCAGTACTGGATTGCGTCCAAGGGCACTCTAACACTGAGCTACATTCCCAGTCCTTTTTCCATTTCATTTTGAGACAAATTCTCACCAAGTGGCCCAGGCTGGCTTCAAATTTGGAATCCTTCTGTCTCAGCCTCCTGAGTAGCTGGGATTACAGACAAGAGATTACTTTTTAAAGTCTATTTCTCAAAGGGATTCTCAACACATGCGTTAGGAAAGCAAAGGAAAGGATGTTTTTAGGTCTCCAAATGACAGATTGAGGACACTCCTGTGGAGAAGGCCCTTGACAACTCTGGAATTTCTTCTGAAAATGTTGGGGGCATTTTTCTCCTAGGCCCCTCTTGATCAGAGCTTTGACTCCCCAGTGGGGACAATTCTTCTCTGTATCCATGGGAATTGCTCCCATAATTAGCAGAGTCTTCTGCCTGGAACACAGACAAATGTTCAAACCTGGCAGCCGATCCTGGGAAGGAGAGCTGATTAAATCTTTCCTGTTGAGAGGCACCTTTTTGATTTAAATGTGACACCTATATCCCCCACCTCAGATTTGTCAGAGGGAAGCAGTTTCGCCGGAGCCTTCAGCACTGAAGATTTTAATGTCTTAACGACACATTTAATCTTCAAAAGAGCTGACTGGTTTCCTAAGTCAAGTAACTTAAGAGAAAAAACATGGGCTCTTTTCCTCTCTCCTGGCCCGTTCTCCACTAAACACCACCCTGTATTTGGTAGGATGAAAGCTCCTGCTGCACAGGTATCATCAGATGCCAGGGGCCATGAGGGAGAAATAAAAGGGGTTCAGAGCACCACTAAGTACACATAAGTATTAACTACAATAGGAAGAGTGAAAGAGCGGACCAGCTATTTCTTTAGAAGTTTGAGTAAGACAAGTTGGAGCCATCGAGCCCCACAGTGAAGACTCTCGGCGCTTTTCCATTCCAGGAAAGCTTTCTGTGGGCGGGGGTTTATTCTTATCTGGATGTAGCTAGGATTATGTACTACCATTCAAACGCGTTCAGGAGAGACAATATCCATTTTCCTCCTGACATCAAGGCAGCCTTTTAAGTTTATCCAGACTTATTTTGGTTCGAGAAAAAAAAAAAAAAGTGAGGCTGGAAAACTATGTCTAACAAAAATAAAGGCATTGTGCTCCCAGAGTTTCCCACCGAAAGCCGCTTTTAAAGCAGTTCCCTGCGCCATGGCGCAGTCACCTCAGCAATCCTTGCATCCGGGCAGGTTGGCCGTGAACAAAGCCAATCTGCTTCCCACGCAACAGCCCTAAACCTCCACTCTCGGGACAAAAGTCTTTCCTTAGCAATGTTTTCGACACGGCTCTGGTGAAGGGCCATTCACCTACCTCCAACCTCTTTCTCTTGGGAGACAAAGGCACCTTTGGGCTGAAGTGACACGGGAGAGTTAGAATCAGATTTGCTATCAACATTGCAGCCTTCAGTTTCAGCGAGAGGCTAAGTCTGTCTGTTGCGACTACAGGAAGGGCAGCCTTTATAACCCCTGGAGCACTTGGTCAATTATGCACCTGCAAATATACCCTATAAGATATTTCGGGTTCCTAAGCACTTTGAAAGCCGATCCTTAAACAGTCTCAGGGGATCCTATCACCCACCTTGGATAATAGTGGCTTTGGAATCTGTTATTGGCACCAGAAAAAGAAAGAGTCCTCTGAAGTCATTCTAAAGCCATTTTTATTGTGCATTTTTCAAACAAAGAACCTCACCAAAAGAGCCTGTGTTACAAACTCAGAGTAGAAAGTCAAACTCATCTCATCTGAGTCAGTTACCCTGGAAATTTTGCAAAGGGGTGGGAAATGAGGCTCGGAGGAGAGCACTGAGGGAGGGGTGGTTTGGCTTGTAAATCTCCTGGGTGAGAAGGGTGTTCCCACCGACTCTAAACTCCAACGATTAAAACAGAAGGGCCTCTGTAACTTGCTGGCTATAAACTTTTTATGATTATTAACTGGGGGAAATCTAGAACATGTGGAATCTTAACAATCGGCTTTCGACCTCCATTTGCTTTTTTTCCAAGGAACTTGTTTTTGCACTGAAGGCAATAACTTAAGGCTCAGAATTTATGTTGGCTGCTCTGATATTCCTTGCTGAAAACCTACCTTCTTACATATCTTACTTCCAGTAAAAAGCGGATGCCTTACTTGCTGTTTATCTCAGAAAAGAAATACATGTGGGAAAAGAAGCGAATTTCTCATTGCAATTAAAGCGTCGTGACCACCTGTTGTGGGATTCGCCTGCCACCTGCTGTCCGACTGAGGAAAAACAGCAGAGAAGGCGAGACTGAAAGCACAGCAAGGCAGGCCCCTCAGTTGAGGAAGGGTCTGGTACAGCTAGAAACTTGCCGGTTCCCCTCTTTTTTCTCTTTCTTTTGTGGTGCTGTGGATCAAACGCTCTTCCACTGGGCTATACCCCTAGTCAAAACCTGCCCTTTTCTAAGAATCTTGTTCTTTATATTAAAGTGAGATAGAATATGAATAATAGCAAGGGTGTTAGTGGAAGGGTCCAGAAAATATGGATGTGATGCTTTTTGGAAACAACTGCCAGTATTGTATCAAGATTCCTAGAATGTTCTTTCTCTTTGAGTAAAAAAAAATTTTTATTTTCTTTGAGATGAGGCCTATGAACTTTCAGACTGTCCTGAAACTCACAGCGATCCTCCTGCCTCAGCCTCAGCCTCTGGAGTCCTGGGATTACAGGTGTGCACCGCAATGCCCACTTGTTCTTTCCCTTTGACCTAGTCATTACATTTCTGGAGATACACGTTAATGATGAATCCAAAACTCAGACAAAGCCATGTAGGCAGAGATGTTCACCACAATGATGATTTTATATTGAAAAATATTAAAAGGAAGCAACTCAAATGTGTAGTAATTCACAAATAGTTAAAAACATCCACTTGGCCAGGCGTGGCAGCACATGCCTATAATCCCAGAACTCAGAAGGCTGAGGCAGGAGGATTGCAGTGAGTTTGAAGGCAGCCTGGGCTACACACTGAGTTCAAGGCCAGTCTGAACTACACAGCAAGATTCTGTCTCAATAAAAAAACACACACACACACACACACACAAACAAAACAAAACAAAAATCTACTTGTGAAATATTGTAGAACTATTTAAAATAATTATATTTAAAATTTATAACTAATGATAAACTATTGCAAGTTAAAAATGAAAATTAAAGCCTGTTGTTTTTCTTCTTTTTTTCTTTTCTTTTTTCTTTTTCTTTCTTTCTTTTCTTTTTTTTTTTTTTTTGTGTGTGTGTGTGGAGTAGAATTTCCTAGGAATAGAACCCAAGGCCTCATGCGTGTTAGGCAAGTTGCTCTACCACTGAGTTACACCCACAGCCCTAAAACTTGTTAAAAGAATATAGAAAATAAATGTTTAGAAGAGGAAAAAAGCTGCACTAAAATTTTTGCCAAGAGAATCACTATGCATACTACCAGTCGTTCTCTGTGAGGCCATAAAGGACTAAACAGTTTTTTCTACTTTTGGATGTTTTCCAAATTGTCTTTGCGCATGTGCTTATATCTTGTTTTTTTGGGTCTTTTGTTTTTGTTGGTTTTTTTTGGATGTCCACTAACTTGTGCTTAGTATGCCTTCCACTACTGCACCCCTCCTTTTATGTGTGTGCCCTTTTTTATTTTTTGTTTTGAGACAGAGTCTTTCTAATTTGCCCGTGCCAGGCTTAAACTTGCAATCTTTCTGCCTCAGCTTCCCGGAGTACTGCAACATTACCCACAGCTCTCCAAATTGTTCTTAATGAGTGTATGCTCATCTGTACTGTGGAGAGCTGTCTTCCCTAAAAGGTTCTAAATCTCTATTTTACTTAAAGACCAAACAAACAAATCTTGTGTGGCCAGTGGGTGGGTCTTCTCAGCTCTCGGGAGTCAGGGTTTTTGCCTGTCGGTTGTTTTCCTCTTCCTAAACATGATGCCAGGGTGAGCCCAGTAATCGATGAGAATGTATTCTGAAGTGTGTGCTATCCCATGTGATTTATCATCAGTAATTTGTTTTCTACCAGTTCTCCCCAGCTTATCTGTATTCCTGATTTCTCCCCTGAAATCAGTAAAGAAAATACAAGAACTTTAATTTCCCCTCACCCTTGGCAAAATAAGATTTACAATCTCGTCCTTTGGCCAGATCCATCACCTTCCAGTAATTCGCCAAAATGAGGAGCACAGGAGGAGGAGGACAGGAGCCCAGTGTACATTCTCCAGGCCTCACAGAAAACGTGGAGTTGCTCCTTTGGCCACATATGTGGCGATCTACAAAAACGAGGATGTTGTAGACATCGAGGGAATGGGTGCTGTTCAAATAGAGACGCCACACAAATGTTACTATGGCAAAACTGGAAGAGCCTATGGTGTTACCCAGCATGCTGTTGGCATTGTTGTAAACAAGCGAGTGAAGGGCAAGATTTTTGCCCAGAGAATCACTATGCATATTGCATATATCAAGCACTGAGCTGGGAGAACTTCCTGAAACTTGTGAAGGAGAAACAACTGGGAAAAGAAGGAAGCCAAAGAAAAAAGTTCCTGGGTCCCGCTAAAGCGCCAGCCTGCACCACCCAGAGTAGCACACTGTAAGAATCAATGGGGAGGAGCCAGGGACAAACAGGAGATAGAGCTCTGGTCTTCACCCAAGGTGCCTGAGGCCCTGGGTTCGATACCCAGCGCAGCCAAAAATGAAAAAGGTCCTCTGAAATGAAAGGATGGTTTTGTTTACTGAGTAGGAGTGGGGATGGTGCCCTCACTCCAGAAAAATGAATACTTAGAGCAGCTTCTCATGGTATCCTGTTAGCATGTCATGTCTTCACTCTTTACATTCAGTGTTTTTCTTGCTGAGAGATGGGAGGGATTTAGTGTGGAACAGATGTAGAGCCAACTGGCTAGAAATGACCAAAGATTTACGAAGTGTTTATATTGGCTTGAAGACAGTCACTCTAAATCACCATGGGAAAAAAAGCTGCAAGGCATCGGGGTTTTAGCTCAGTGACACCACGCCTGCCTCGCAAGCACAAGGTCCTGAGTTCAATCCCTAGCACCGGGAGCAAAAAAGTATGAAAATAAATGGATGTTGATCTACTGCATTACAGTCAAGCTAAGAAGAGTTCCTCACTTGGCAATGTATCATAAATAGCTAAATTTTAAGGATGAGGAACTTGCCTCTGAGGCCCTGCACTTATATTGTTTAACACTCACACCTAAAGATTTATAATCTTTTTTTTTTTTAAGATTTTTTATTTTGAACTTTTTTCAGGTACCGGGAATTGAACTCAGAGCTTGTGCTTGAGAGACAGGATCGGTACCACTGAGCTAAATCCCCAGCACGATGTATAATCTTGGTAAAAGGTACATCCAGCTCGGCACAGTGGCACACACCTGCCTGTAATTCCAGCTATTCCAGAGACTGAGGCAGGACGATGGTAAATTTGAGGAAACTTAGTGAGACATTGTCTCAAAAGTAAAATTAAGAAGGATTCAGTGGAAGAGCACGCTGGGTAAAATCCCAGTAGCAGAGAGAGAGAGAGAGAGAGAGAGAGAGAGAGA
>NW_022900935.1:19850371-19889219 GCF_012274545.1 Fukomys damarensis
GAAGAAGAAGAAGAAGAAGAAGAAGAAGAAGAAGAAGAAGAAGAAGAAGAAGAAGAAGAAGAAGAAGAAGAAGAAGAAGAAGAAGAAGAAGAAGAAGAAGAAGAAGAAGAAGAAGAAGAAGAAGGGCTACACCTTTTGCTCAATAATCCAGGTCTTGATGAACCTTTTTTTTTTTTTTAGACAGGATCTTGCCCTGTAGTCCAGGCTGGCTCAAACTCGCGATTCTCTGGCCTCCACCACCGGCCTGGCTTTGTCTTGAACTCTTGGTTGTTACCACCTTACTTGTCTCTGGTTTCATCTGTCTGGTCTCCCTTCCTCCAGGGCGTTGCTCACCCCACTACTACCCCGAGTAAGTAATCGTTCTCCAATTCCAGGTTGGTCAAGCTGTTCCCCAGCTCAGACCCCTTCTGCGCCTGTTTTACAGGATTCAGTTCTGTGCCCTCCCTAGTCCTGGAACTCAATGCCTCTGAGGGGCACTCGAGTCCCCTGATGCGTCAGATTCCTCCGCACCCCTTTGGCTGTCACCGTCCCCTCTGCCAGGACTGCCTTTCTGGCCACATCCACACCGCATGACAAACCCCTGCCATTCGGGGACTCTACATGTCAGCTCCCCTTGAAACCTCCCTGGCTCCTTTTCTTTTGGTAGAATCGGCCGCATCCCCTTTTGCTCCACTTTTCTGAGAGAAGAAAAACAACCTGTAGCGAGTCCTAGGCTCTGCCCAGATCCTCTCCGATCTCTGAGCAGTTTCCTTCCGCCCCTTCTCTGGCTGCTGCTCAAGACTACCGGGGAGGAGCTCCTCAAGTTACTGGAACGGCTTTGATCCTTCCCTCTTCCCGGTCTCTGGCAAATGACTGATTAGATGCGGGAGTTTGAGAACTCAGCATAGTCGCCTCCGGATAGAATTTACACTCCTGAGCTCCCTTAGGGATTAAGTTCTTTTAGGGATTAAACTACCCTCTCTGGGTCTTTGCCTGAAATCTCATCTTTGTTTGTTTTTCTCCCCTTCTCAATCCTGCTTCCCTTGCGCCTTTACCGGTTTGTTCTTGGAGCGTGTCTTCAATAACTCTCTTACCTCAGAATCATCGCCCCAGCGTGTGCTCCGGGATTGCCCCAGGCATCCACCTAGGCAAGTCCTTAGGTCCCGCTGGATGTCAGAATAGGAGAGGTGCCTAGCTTTAGTAAAAGCTAGTTAACTCCGGCCAGGGATTTAGCTCAGTGGCGCCGCACCCTCCCGCACAAGCGCAAGGTCCTGAGCTAGATCCTTGGTGCAAAAAAAAAAAAAAAAAAAAATACCTACTACAGGAGGTAGGTTAATGACAAACACTTAGAATAGTGTCTGACAAAGTGCGTGCCTATTATTATATAATTGCTACTGCAGCTACTTATAAAATAGTCCAAAAGACTATACATGCTTTTGTTCATATTTCACCATAGCCCTCAATCACACTCAGGATAGTCAGAACATTAACGCTGACTCTCAACACGCCCCAGATCACTCCAATATTAATATTGTTATTTCCAAGTGGGACTTGGCATAGTGGTGCATGCTTGTAGTCCCAACACTCGGGAGGCTGAGGCAGGAGGATTGCCATGCATGGGTTTGAGATCAGCCTGGGTTACACAGTGAGTTCAAGACCTGCCTGAACCGATAGTGAGACCCTGTCTCAAAAAAAAAAAAAAAAAAAAAAAAACCAAGGGGGGATATTGAATTCTCCTTACAAGCTACAGGAGTAAATCTCTTCCCTCTTGTGGTGACTCCTAGAATTACCATTGCCACTTACCACGGACCTCAGAGTGCCAAATCTAAAAGGAGTTTTAGAGATCACTTAGAAACATACAGGCTTGCAAGATGGAGTCCCAAACTCACATATCAGAGAAGACATGAAAGGATCTCTCTGTCTCTCTGTCCCTGTCTATCTTTCTTTCTTTCTTTTTCTTTTTCTTCCTCCTCCTCTTCTTCTTCTTTTGCCATTGGGAATTGAACTCAGGATCTTGTGCTTGTGAGGCAGGTGGCAGCACCACTGAGCTACATCCCTGACAAAAGACAGGGTCTCACTATGTTATTCAGGCTGGCCTTGAACTCACTATGTAGATCAGGCTGACCTCAAACTCACAGTGATCCTCCTGCCTCAGCCTACTGAGTGCTAGGATTACAGGTCACTATGCCTGGCATAGTTTCAAAAGATATAGCTAAGGGCCAGGGATTTAGCTCAGTGGAACTGCACCTACCTTGAAAGCACAAGGTCCTGAGTTCAATCTCTGGTACAATAATAATAATTATCTATATTATAATATAGATATAAAATAATTTAGTTATGCTGGGCATGGTGGTGGACGCCTGTAATCTCAGCACTTAAGCAGCTGAGCAGAAAGACTGCTGTGAATCTGAGGCCAGCCTGAGCTACATAGTGAGTTCCAGGCCATCCTGAGCTACAATAACAAGCAAGACCCTGTCTCAAAAATCCCTAAAAAATAAATAAATTACATATGACAAAAGAAAAAATATTCTTGTGCTTTTTCATCCTCATGACAATTCTCTACGTAGCACATTATTGGTCCTATTTGACAGGTGGGGAAGTTAATTCTCAGGAACCCTAGATAACTTGGCAAGGAAGTGGGTAGGAGGGTGAAGTTGAACCCAGGCCACCTAGCTCCGCAGCCTGAAGCTTCACTACTTTCCTGATGGCTGCAGGGGTGGGAGTTCTTTCTCCCCAGTGCCTGTTCTCTGCCAAACTCTGAGCTAAGCTCTCACCATCCATCCTCACAACTGAGCTTCACTTTGCCAACTAAAAATGACTCAGACTCACGCTGGGCATGGTGGTGCATACCTGTCATCCTAGCACTCTGAGAGGCTGAGGCAGGAGGATCTCAACTTCCAGCTCAGCCTGAACAACTTAGCAATTTAGTAAGACTTTATCTCGATACTAAAAATAAATAAATAAATTTTTAAAAGGCTTGGGTTTGATCCTCAGTTCTAAAAAACAAACAAAAAACCCAAACAGCAACAACAACAAAACAGTAACAGCTGAATATCCATAAGGCAAACAAATCTCAACTTTTGCCTTATTAACGTGAAAAAAATCCCAGACTTACTCAGAAAAGTTAAAACTGTTGCAAGAAAACAAGAGAAAATCTTTGAGATCTTGAGGTAAAATAGATTTCTTAGAAGTTAAAAAAAAATCCCCGTTCCAAAAAAAAAAGAAGTTAAAAAAAAAAGGAAAAGTACAATTCTCTCTCTCTCTCTCTTCTCTCTCTTTTTCTTTTAAAACAGGGTTTCACTATGTAGCTCAGGCAAGTGGTGAATTCACTGTGCAGCCCAGGCTTGCTTTAAACTTGTGATCCTCCTGCCTCAGCCTCCTAAATGCTGGGATTGCAGGCATGTACCACCATGCCCAAGTCTTCTGCTCTTTTACACCATGAAGAAAATGAAAAGACAAGCCATAGACTTGAGCAAAATATAATTTTTAAGAAAACTTTGTAGTCAGGCACATACCACCAGTAATTTGAAGGTTGAGCCATGAAGATCGCCATGAGTTTGAGGCCAGCCTAGACTACAGAGTGAGTTTAAGACCAGTCTAAAATACACAGTGAGATCCTGTCCCCCCGCCAAAAAAAAACCCAAAAAACCAGCTGGGCTTGGTGGCGCACACCTGTGATCTCAGCACTTGGGAGGCTGAGGTATGAGGATCACTGTGAGTTTGAGGCCAGTTGAGCCTACATAGTGAGTTCAAGGCCACCCTGAACTACACAGCAAGGCCCTGTCTCAGCAAAACAAACAAAAAGAAACAGACAAAAGATTTGTATAGATCATATATATATAGAGAGAGATCAAATACATTACATATATATATGAACAATCAGTAAGTGCATGGAATCTATATGGCAGTGCAGCCAATAACCCTAGCTACTCAGGAGGATGGGGCACAGGATTGCAAGTTTAAGCCCAGCTCAGGCAGGTCAGACCCTGTCTTAAAATAGAAAAAAATTTTAAAAATAAAAAAATAAGCAGATGAAATAATGCTTATCATCAGTCATTAGGGAAATGCAAAGTAAAGCCACAGTAAACTGCCTGACACGCCTACCCATGTAGCTGATAAAGCCTAGCATTGGTGAAGACACACAGCAGATGTGCACATGCCTCTTTGGAAAACAGTTTGGTGGTTTTTATGGGTTTTTTCCCTATTTTTCTTTTCCCCCCTCCCCCTCCCTCCCCTCCTCCTCCTCTTCCTCCTCCTCCTCCTCCTCCTCCTCTTCTTCTTCTTCAACAGGGTCTTGCTACATTGTTCAGGCTGGTTTAGAATTGGTGAGCTCAAGCAATCCTCCTGTCTCAGCCTTCCTGGGAAACCTGAAATCTGGAACCCCTTTCTCAGCTAAAATTAAACATACAATTACCTTATGAGCCAGGAATTTCACTTCCAGATACTCAAGATAAATAGAACAAATATCTACAAAAGGACTCGTATAGAAATGTTTACAGCCACTCTATTCATTACCCAGACATTCATTAACAGGGAAATGGATGGATGAATTGTGATATGAAATGATACAATGGACTACAACCCAGTGATAAAAAAGGAAGAAACTACAGTAATATGTGCAGTAATATGATGAATCCAAAAAACATTACACTAAGTCAGGTGTGATGGCACAGCCTTGTAGTCCCAACACTGTGGGAGGCTGAGGCAGGAGGGTCACAAGTTAAAGCCCGGTCTGCAAAACTTGGGAATTGATTGAGATCCTGTGTCAAAATGAAATAAATTTAAAAGAAGGACTGTGGAGGTAGCTCAGTATGAAGGCCCAGAGTTAATTCCCAGGTACTGTGCCCCTCCCAAATGCTGATGAACAAAGCTAGCGGGGGGGGGGAAGCCTGCACTGTATTATTCCCTATAACATGAAATTTTAGAATAGGCGGTACTGTTGTCATAAAAAGTACCTCTGTGATTTTCTTGTGATGGAGAAATTGACAACAAAAGAGCATAATAAAAATTTAAGAACTAATGAAAATGTTCTGTACCTCGATTGGGATGATCTTGCACAGGTGTATATATTTGTCAAAACTCTTACAGCTTAGGCCAGGGATTTAGCTCAGTGGTGCCACACCTGCCTCGCAAGCATAAGGTCCTGAGTTCAATCCCTGGTACCCCCCAAAATTTTCAATTTTTTCATCATTGAATTTGATATTACCTGTAGGGTGTTTAGTAACTGCTGTTTATCAGGTTGAGGAAGATCTCTTATTAGTTTGCTGAGACTTTTTACTGCTCACTACTGGATATTAAATTTTACAGTATTTTTCTGTAGCAATTGGTATGATCAATGTAGTTCTTTAAAGTTTATTAACAAGGGAATTTTGCTGACAGAGTTTTCGCTATTGATCAGCCTTGCATTTCTGGAATAAACTTCACTTGCTTCTGGTATTAAAAAAGAAAGAAAGAAAGAAAAAGAAAAAGAGCAACAAGGCCAGCCTGGGCTATATAGTGAGCTCAAGGCCAGCCTGAACAATAGTCTAAAAAAATACAATAAATAAATAAAATAAAATAAAATGCTGGGCGGGTGGTGCAGGTAATCCCAGCACTTGGGAGGCAGAAGCAGGAGGATTTCTGTAAGTTCAAGGCTGGCCTAGGCTACATAGTGAGTTCAAGGATAGTCTGAACTACAGAGCAAGAACCTGCCTCAACAAGCAAGCAAACAAAGAAATGAAACAGGGAAAAGCAAGTCAAATGAGTTTTTGCAAGCAGCAAAGTGGAAGGAGACAGGCAAGGTTTTCTGGGGCTGGAGGTGTAGTTCAGTGATGGAGCAGTTTTCTAGCATGCTCAAGGCTGTGCTTTCAATCTCCAGCGCATGCGCGTGCGCGCACGCGCACACACACACACACACACACACACACACACACACACACACACATACAGGCTTTCTGGAGGAAGTGGGGCAGTCATGGTGAGGTTTGTGAAAGAGTTTAGTGACAGGAGTATCAGGTTAGGTGTGGTGGTGCATATCTGTAATCCCAGCACACAGGAGGCTGAGCCAGGAGGATCACCATGAGTTCAAGGCCAGCCAGAACCACACAGTGAGGCCCTGTCTCAAAAAAACTAGAAAACAAAAGTAAAAGAGGAATATGATTATGATTTGAGGGGCAGCTCACCATCCCTGTCATTTCTTTTTTTTTTTTTTTTCTTTTCTGGTACCGGGGATCGAACTCAGGTCCTTGTGCTTGCAAGGCAGGTGCTGGAACCACTGAGCTAAACTCCCGGTCCCCCTGTCATTCCTGAAAGCCTGAGAACCCCAAAATGTTATCACTGGAACCTTAAAGCTTTGAGTCGAGATCATATGTCTCTTCAGCCTCTGGTTATTTCCTTTTGTTTAGAGTGCTGGGGATCTAACCAGGGCCTCATGTGTCCTAGGCAACCCCTGACCTACACCCCAGTCCAATCATTTCTAAGTAGACCGTTGTCTACTCAGGGAGGGCACAAGGCATGAAGAGCTGGACTGGGAATGTATCTCAGTAAAGCATGCTTGCCTAGCACGCCAAAGGACTCAGGTTTGTTTTGTTTTTATTTTGCTACCGGGGATCAAACTCGGGTTCTTGCGCTTTCCAGGCAGGCAGCAGAACCACTGAACTAAATCCCAAGCCCAGGACTCAGGTTTGATCACCAGCAAAAGAGGGAGGTGGTTGGAATGGGTTCAGTCATTGATCTCATAGGGGGACATTTGTTACTATAATGAAGCCGTAAAATATGTTTATTTCTTGGTAGCGTAAAGCCTAAAACAGGTATCTGATTGACAAGTGGTCTTATTTTATTTTAGTTGTGAGACAGGGTCTCTCTCTATAGTGCAGGCTGGCCTTGAACTAACAGAGATCGTCCTGCCTCAGCCTTTAGAGTAATGGGATTACAGCCTGCACTACAATGTCTGGATCACTTCTTTTAAGTAGTGCTTCAATAATCCAAACTCATTCTTCATCATGGTTCAGCCTATTACCTACACGATGGTGATGCTAATGATTATTTATTAACTTATTTTTTGTGGTCCTGAGATTAAACCCAGGGCCTCACACCTGCTATGCAAGTGCACTATTGCTGAGTTGCATCTGAAGACCAGGTACAGTTTATTAAATGAAGATGAAAGATAAAAAAAGAGATTCAGTAGGATAGGCTGATTTGTTCAGTTACACAGCTAGTAGCATGGTGGAGACAAGATTTTCAAACCTGGCTCTGAATTTTCCCTGAGCTCCATCTAGTATGAGAGGGGGATTCCTTCTTACCTGTGGTCCCTCTTTACACTTATAGCTGATATCCTCTCTCTAAAACACTTAAGAACAGGAAATTATTCTTTTATGCATCCTCCAAGCATGCACTTAATTGGTGATGAACATCATTTTTATTAAAACTTGTGCAAAGTCCTTAAAATATATACAAATTCCTTCCATGTCTTTAAAACCAACTTGTGAGAATTATATAATCGTCCATGTTTTACTCATTAAAAAAGTGTTTGGCCGGGTGTGGTGGCACACACTTGTAATCCCAGCACTCGGGAGGCTGAGGCAGGAGGATCACTACAAGTTCAAGACCAGCCTGGGCTACATAGTGAGTTCCAGGTCAGTCTCAACTACAGAGTGAGACCCTGTCGGAACACCCCCCCACACACACAAAAAAGTGTTAGCCAGGTGTGGTGGTGCACACCTTTAATCCAAGCACACATGAGGCTGAGGCAGGAGGATCGCTGTGAGTTTGAGACCAGCCTGGGCTACATAGTGAGTTCCAGGTCAGTCTCAACTACATAGTGAGACCCTGTCTCAAAAAAACAACAAAAAGAAAAACAAACAAGCAAACAAACAAACAAAACCCTTAGTGTTAACAAGCAAAACTAAGGCCCATTCAGCGCCTTGGTCAAGATCAAGATGTGGATACAGCTTTTCTAATGCCAAGTCCAGGGCTAATACCAGATCTACTACTTACTAACAGGGTGATCTTGGATAAGTAATTTAACCTAATAAGGGAAATGAATATAGCCAAAACCTTCTCTCCACAGGTAAATTAGAAAGAGCAATGATGGGCCCTGAGGATTTAGCTCAGTGGTGGTGCTCTTGCCTCATAAGCACAAGGTCCTGAGTTTGATCCCCGGTACATGGGTACATGGGTGGTACTGAGAATTGAATTCAGGGCCTTTACACTGCGCTACATTCCCCTTTTAAAATTTTTCATTTTGAGGCAAAGTCTTTCTAAGTCACTAAGTTGCCCTGGCTGGGCTTGTAGTCATTATGTATATAGCCAAGGCTGTCCTTGAACTTGAGGTCCTCCTGCCTCAGCCTCCCACCTCAGTCTCAAAAAAAAGGGGGCAATGGTACTTACAGAGCACTTTTTATTATCTTATTTGGTGGTACTGAGAATTGAATCCAGGGCCTTTACACTGCGCTACATTCCCAACCCTTTTAAAATTTTTCATTTTGAGGCAAAGTCTTTCTAAGTCACTAAGTTGCCCTGGCTGGGCTTGTAGTCATTATGTATATAGCCAAGGCTGTCCTTGAACTTGAGGTCCTCCTGCCTCAGCCTCCCACCTCAGTCTCCCAAGTGCTAGGATTACAGGCATGTCACACATGGCTTCTTACATTTATTACAGTACTTGGCACCTACAAACAAACTATTGATTTAGGGATTTTAATTATTTGATATTCATTTGATTTATATTCTCTGATTAATTCTTTTTTATGAGTGAGTGGGAATAAGAATGCCTACTTAGCCGGTTTGTTTTGATAATTAAATGAGCTAAAACATTTAAAATCCTTAGTAGAGTGCTTAGATCCGATAAAGGCGAAGAATGAGTGGAGACTGCCTTTTGACAAATCACGACCCAAGTCATAATTTTTTCCTCCAAAAAATTACATGTTGGGTCAGTGCCTAGAAAGGTTTGTTGACTGACAAGTGGGCAGGTGCACACATCATTGCAATGTATGGTGTAGGAAATAAATTTCACCTTTTTAGGCAAGCAAAACACTCACCTGCTCCTGTTTGGCTTTCTAGCTTCTTGGGCTGAGGATGGATAAATCGATTTTTTCGTATCATAGTGTCCCTGCAAAGGCCTGGGGGTTCGTGAAGGCCAGATGGTGGCTCCAGAGGGACATAGTTTAGGATACAGCCCTGGTAAGAAGATTCTGCAATGGATGAGTGACCCCAGGCCCATCCTAGGTGCAGGCCTCGGGTCCAAGTCAGACGTGTGTCAGCTGCCCCCTCCCCTTGATTTCCCAACTCAGCCCACCGCCTGGGGGATGGGTGTGGAACCAAAGGTGGGAGGGGAAACAGGAAATTACTTACTAGAAAAAGTGTCCGACTGAGTCACAAATGCAAGTTATTACTCGGAGAGACAATCTGGGGCAGGAGGGGAAAGAGAGGCCTTCCTAGGAGGGTTCCCTCTTCTCGCAGCAGCGAGGATCCCCAGATGAAACCACTTCTCTCCAGTCTCTGGAGGAGAGACAATCTGGGGCAGGAGGGGAAAGAGAGGCCTTCCTAAGAGGGTTCCCTCTTCTCGCAGCAGCGAGGATCCCCAGATGAAACCACTTCTCTCCAGTCTCTGGATGTGGCTTTTGGCCCCCGAAACAGGGGGAGAGGACACCAGAGCTAGAGGATCGGAGTCTGTGCTCTGGAAGGAAGGAGGGGCTGTGCCAACACACGTCAAATATTCTCTTCCCTCAAGTCCTGAGCTATTGCATCACTGTATTTTACCTGCACCAACAAGCATGCTTTACTATTAAGTCGTGTGTGTGTGTGTGTGTGTGTGTGTGTGTGTGTGTGTGTGTGTGTGGTACTGGAGGCTGGAACCCCAGGGTGCTTTAGTTCTGAGCTGCATTCTCAGGCCTTTTTTATTTTGAGACAGTGTCTCAATTAGTTGCCCAGGTGGGACCCAAACTAGTGATCCTCTGGCCTCAACATCCCTAAATGCTGGGATTGTAGGTGTGTGCCACCTGGCCTGGTTAAAGCCTGCTTTAAAGAGGGGGAAACCAAGGCAGAGAGGTTAAATGGGTTGCCCAATGCCCACAGGCAAGTGATCAAAGCTGGACTGTAAAGATGGGGTGATCGAACCAGGACTGCACATACTTCAAGAAAAACATGAAGCAATAAAATTAGGATGGCCTCACCCCAAGTCTGCATTCAACCATCACTCTGTCCTGCTTCCTTTGTCCTGGCTGATTACTTGTAACTACACATGTCACACACCCTCTGATTAGTTAATGCTCAGAGATAGCTCTGTCTGACACTTGAGGAAATGTCAGAGGGGTCAAGCGGCCCAGGTCTGACTGACAGCCTGTCCAGTGCCACGTCCACCCACTGCTGCCTTCACAGATGAGCTGAGCAGGAGTGGAGGCAGGAGGGGACTGGCCAGGCTGCTGCAGGGGCCCGGGACAAGGAGCCACACGGCCCTCCTGCTCACTGCTCAGTCTTTCTCCTCCGTACCAGCCCTCTGCCTGACATTTGCAGCCACCTTCTGGGGGCGCGGGGAGCTCATGGAGATTTCCCTCTGCTGCTGTTGAGTCATTTCTCTTTTGAGTCCCCCAGAGTTCGTGGGAACCCTCCCCCCAGAAACGGAAGCTACTCAGAAGACCTCAATTCAGAGCAGAGGAACTTCCTAGCAGCGTGGGGACTGCTTAGTGATGTGGTGGATTTTCCCCGTGCTGGCTGTATTCAAGTAGAAACTGGATAGCCATCTGCGGGGGATTTTTGTAGTGGGCAGAGGCTGGATCTGGGTCATTAAGGCCCTTCTGACTGTGAGATTTTATGAGTCATCATGAGATGAAATTTCACCCAGCCACGAGAGTGGAATAGTAGCACATATATGAGCTTTCATGTCAGACAGACCTGGATTCAAACCTGGCTCAGAAATCGGGTGATACATGCCTATAGTCTCAGCTATTTGGGAGGCTGAGGCAGGAAGGTCACTTGAGCCTATGAGCCGGAGACCAGCCTTGGCAACATGGCAAGACCCCCATCTCATAAAACCAAAAAAGGGGCTCAGCCACCTCCTGTTTTGGGGACTGTGGGCATATTTCCTCCCTTAGCCTCAGTTTCCTTGTAAAACGGAAATTATACCTTTCAGCATTAAGGGTGATGCCTAACAAGAATGCAGCAAATTATGCCTACTCCTCGGCATTAAGCAAATGGTCAAATCGTGGATTGGCAGGGATTTTTGTGACCTCTGATGACAGAGCTGAATGAAAGAATTAAATTCATGTTTTAATCAAGGCACTAAATGTTTGGATACTTAACATAAGTAGGGAACTGGCTTTTTCTGTGTCTATCTCTGAAATGATCATGAAAAATAGGATATATAAGTGGGTAAAGTTCAAGAAATGTTTGAGGATCATGATGCCTTTGCCAAAAATTGAAAATCTGAGTCTCTGATCCAAAGGGAACACATCAGCACCGATAAACCTTGCCCTGTGGGAACAGGAATCAGCTCTAAGACACTGACCGGGTTTCATTAGTTCCCTGAGTATGCAGCCCAGGTGATGGGGAACTCACTACCTGCTGAGACTGTCCACAGCAAACTTCCTATGTTTCCCAGCTTGTTGTCTAGTGTTCGCCAGCTGGGAAATGGAATTTTCTGACAATGTTGCCCTCCAATTGAGACCAGACCCGAATAGGACAGGTACTGTATGATCTGACGAATGTGTAAGAAGGTCTTGGACATTTGCAGCAGCAGAGAGGGGGCCAAAGTGTTGCAGTGACTTTCAGAATCACACAGATCTCAGCATGGTTTCTCTTCTGAGATTTAGCTGTGTCCTTGGGCAAGTCAAGCTCTGAACAGTTTTCTTGTGTGTGAAATGGGATTGATTGAATCTTGCTCACATGAAGACTCTGTGAAATTAAACATTAAAGCTTGGTGCTGGGCACCAGATAGGAACACCTGCTTAAGAGGCCAAAGCTGGTATTTCATGGGAGGGGACATTCTCAGAGATGGCTATTGAGGCATTAAGGAGAAGAGTGACATTGGAACTTGGGGGACTCTGGTGCTATGGCTGGACTGTGGCCCCAAAAGTTTATGTGTTGGAAACTTAATTCCCAAATGCATATGTTAATGGCATTTGGAGTTGAAGACTTCAAGAGATGATTAGGATTCAATGAAGTCATACAGCTGCAGATAATGGCAGTAGTGGCTTTGTCAGAAGAGGAAGACAGGCTCAAGCTGGCACCCTTGCTGTCCCAACACAGGATGCCCTCTGCCGTGTTAAGATGCAACAAAAGGCGTGTAAGGGCCAGGCTCTTGGACTTCTCAGCCTCCAGAACCATCAGCTAAATGAACTTCTATTCTTTATAAATTACCTGGTCTGAGGTACAGACTAAGACACCTGGGTTGACAATGTGTCTCCCCAGGCTGGGTCACTGCTGTTAGTGGGTTTTTCCCAGGGAGTCAGCACTTAGAAAGGCAAGTTCCGGTCAGAGATGCTGGGAGCTGGGAGCTGTGTTTCCGGAGCCCAGTGAGTCCAGTGTCCCAACCTTGTAAAAACAAGGACAAGCTTAAATGTACAAGCTTTATCTATTTATTTTTGTCTCCCAGTGCTAGGGGTTGAAGCCAGACCCTCCTCCCTTCCCTTTTAAAAAAGGTGTTACTAAATTGTTCAGGCTGGCCTTAAGCCCACAATCCTCCTGCCTCAGCCTCCCACACAGATTTGGCTACAGGACTGCGTCACCATGCCCAGCTGGAACAAGCTTTTACCACCCTTGACATATTCATACTCACTCACTCGTTTGACCTTCAGGTGATGATATAAAGCAGACAAGAATAATTCCCATTTCACAAGTGGGAAGTTGGAGCATGGCAAAAGATAACATTTTGGTTTGGGAGGTGAGCTACTGAGAAAGAACCTATGGTTTCCCCTGCACTTACTGCTATCTTCTCCTGACTCTTAAACTTGGGCCTCTGGTGTCTGGGGCAAGACACTAGCTGCTCAGAGCCCCAGTTTCTCTTCCTCCTCCCAGAAACCTCTCCAGGCTCTGGCTCTATGCTTCCCCAGCTACCCCTGCATTCTTTTCGCTCACCGGTCCACAGACACTGGCTGAGCACCAAGGTACCGTGAGCCAGGTGCGGAGCCATGGAAGTGAATGAAGCACAACCCACACACCTCACCATCAGTCCACAGCAGGGTGGACTACAGAGGCAGAACATGTCACCAAGCACAGCCCGGGGTCTCAGCTGGCTTTTTGGAGGCATCCTTATTTTTGCTAGATGAATAGAAGTTATTCAGGTGCACGGGCAGAGAAAGCCAGCAGAGGCAGGAACATGGTGAGATCAGGGATCACGAGCGATTTGGGGACAGGTTATGGGTGGATGCAGGGGGCTCAGTGAGGGCCAGGTCACACAGGACACTGAAATCAGGCTGGGACACCTCAACTGTGTTATGAGGAGGGGTCACTCAGGGCAGGCTCTGGGTCAGATCTGTGACCCTAAATGGAGAATGTTGGGGACACAAAATACTGCAGGGAATCTGGAGGCTGTAGGAAAGAACAGAAATGAGGCGGGCAGGGAGGCTGGAAAGGAGACAGAATGGATGGGGGCAGGCTGCAGGCTGCACGCGGGGCGAGCAGTGGAGGGATCAGGACAAGGCTCAGGATCCCAGGTGGGGCGATAGGGTTAGGGTGTGGGGAGGACAGGAAATGTTGGTTTTACTGTGCAGATGGGGAAACTGAGGCTCAGAAGTGCAGAATACATGACATAGCTCAAGGGCTCAATACCGTGTGTCACTGGGTGCTTCGCGGGGGCTCCTCAGTCCGCGGGGTCCCAGTACAGCCTTCTCTGCTCCAGTCAGGAGGCTGCTGGGCTCCCAATCTACACTTCCAGGCCGGCTCCGAAGCTGGGCTGCTGCCAGACTCTCCCTCCATGGCAGCCCAATGTAGTCACCTCTAAGGCCCTGGCCACGGCATCTGCAAAGCGGCAAGGCGGAGAAGTAACAAGCAAAGGCCCTAGTTCCTAAGGCTGCACTCAGATTGCGACAGTGGCTGGCCGTCGTCTGTCTCCCTTGCAGGTGCTCCTGACTCTGCTGTGCTCACAACGGCACCCTCACACTTTCAACCCTGAACCAGCACTTCTCAAACTTTAATATGCGTACAAGTCCCATGGAGCTTAGTAAAATGTAGGCTCCCATGAATCAGGCCTGAGGTTCTGAATTTCTACTGAGTTCCCAGATGATGCCAGTGCCGGCCCATGGGCCATGCCTTGAGAAGTCCAGCGTTCTGGCCTCACTAACCTTCTCTAAACTAATGACTCCCACAATTCTATTTCCAGTTCTGACCTCTCTCAAGGATTCCAGCTTTTTTGGGGGGTGGTACTGGCGACTGAATCCAGAACATTCACATTAAGCTACCTACCCAGTGGGCTTTTTTTTTTTTTTTTTTTATAGGCTCTCACTAAGTGGCTAAGTTGCCCAGGCTGGGCTCAAACCTGTACTTCTCCTGCCTCGACCAGGCAGAGTGCTGGATTCGAGGCGTGCACCACCACTCCCAGCTTCCAACAGTTACATCAGCTTCCTTCCCCTTAGAGCCTTTGTCCCAACTCTGCCCTCTGCCCCCCAGTCTCACTCGGCGCCTGCTCACCCTTCAGATTTCAGCTTCTGGGTCACCTCCCCGAGTGGCCTTCCCTGACCCAACAGCTTACTACAATTTAACTCTGCAGTTCATATCGGTAGCGAACCTGTTTGTGAACTGTGCCCGTCTCCCCTGCTCAGCAGTAAGATTATGACCTTGCTCTCTCCCTGGTTCACCTTGCTCTCTACATGGAACAGGGCCATGGAATAGGTGCTCAGAAAATATTTATTGCATGAGAAAATGTCATTCCCCTGTCTGAGCCTGTTTCTCCATGTATAAAATGGAGATAATTAAATAACAGCTACCTCGCAGGTTAAGATTAAATGAGATAGGGGTTGGGGGTGTAGCTCAGCGGCACAATGCCCATCTACCATGTGCAAAGTCATAGGTTTGATCCCCAGCCCCGTAAAAAAAAAAGGGGAGTGAGATATACATGTAATGTCCAGCCATAGTGCTCGGTACTTTGTCACCACTGGTCAGGGTTTGACACCCAGTCGCAGAGAAAAGGTCAATTCAAGGATGAAAAGGGGAAGAGTGTGTGCTTCAACTCAATTGTAAGTTTATTAGAAAGGCGATGGACAAATGAACCCTGAGTTACCAGCTGAGGAAGAAATGGAAAAAGCCCCTGACCTTGCGGCCGGCCGGCTGGGCTCCAGTGCATTCTGTCCAGTGGCAGACCCAAAAGAATAAAGTGCTCTCCATCCTCTCTCCTGGGGCTGCCAACCTGACTGCAGGGCCCCCCAGGTGGGCCATGCGGGTGCTGGTGGCTGGAGCCAGGAACGAGGAGCCAGCAGGGTGGGCTCCTCTGCTCTAGCAGAAGTGGTTCTAGTCCCCCAGCAGAGCAGACAGAAGAGTCACTGGCTGGGGACACAGTGAGCTCTGCCAGATTAGCCAGCGGCTCTGAGAGGCGATGCTGGGCTGTCTTGCAGGTATGAGCAGATGGCTCCGGATGGCCAATGGTAGGGTCCTCAGGAGAGGACCCCAAAGCTGATCCAAGAAGCCTTAGCCACAGAGAGCCGCAGTGTGACTTGTGCCCCCTCCACAGGGCTGTACTGGCTATTTCTACTCCCAGAAAGGCAAACGGATCTTGTAAAAATCCACAGTGGCAGGGCCGGGGATTTAGCTCAGTGGTTCTGCTGCCTGCCTCGCAAGCCAGTTCAATCCCCGGTACCAAAAAAAAAACCCCAAAAAATCCATAGTAGCTGATGTCATTTTTTTCCCTTAAAAAAGATAAAAGTTCATATGGTGAATCGATTTCAGAGCCCGAGTCAGGAAGAGTCCATCCTGGGGAAGGAGAAGGCACTTCTCACACCCTCACGGGGTAATCTGGGCTGGCTGCTTCCCGGGCCCCGCAGGACTCCAGTTTGCTCTGGCCCTGTGACTCAGGCCTGCTCTCTCTGGGAAGAATGCTGCCTCCATCAAGCACCGCCCTGCGGCCAAGATGCCCCAGCCCCTCACAGGGTGGTAGATGGCAGCTTCCTCACCCGCCGCTGGGCCAGGATGGAGGTCTCAATGGGCTTCAGCTGGGGGGTGGGCTTCGAGCTATTGAGTGCGGAGTACGTGGCTGCCATGGCTCCCTGGAAAGAAGCGGGCGTCAGATCACGGGTGGGAAGGGAGTGGGGAGGGCACATGTGCCTGAGGGCCAGGCCAGCCCCTCCCAGTGTTCCACAGCCCACACAGCCCATCTACTCCAGCCCTGGCGACTTCCGCCATCAGACCGGAAGACTGGAGGTATCAGAGGTCCGGAACTATGGCTCCCGGAGAAGCAGAGCCAGTGAGAACACTGTGACACGGCTGAATGATAGTCTGGGGCTCCCTGAAAACGGTTATGTCTTCTGTCCTCTGTCCCTCCTCCTGGTTCCCAGCACAGACGTGACATCTCCTGGCTGCACCACCTCAAGTCCCCACTCCTGCCACTTGGGCCTGAGGCCACCCTACTCTCGATGCTCAGCAGCTTGGTGGCCATACCTTCACCAGCTGCAGGTCCTGGTGGGACAGCTGGCTCTGGGGAAGCTTGTCTTTCTGGGTGATCCATGGATGCTGGAGGACCTGCTTGGCTGTGAGACGCTGGTGGGGGTCCACATGCAGCATCTTGGATACCAGGTCCTGGACGCACAGTGGGCAAGCGGGTGGTAAGAGGGGTAGAAGAAGGGCAGACAGCTTTGTCCCACTGATGGGCAACCAGAAGGCAACCGGGCTTGGCCATCTCCTGCCTGAACCCTTGCCCCAGGCCTTGTGATCCATTCTCTACAGAGCCAGGTAGAGCCAGGGGAGCAAGACAATCCCCTCCAGCACAGCGAAGCATTCCACTCTGTGGGCCTTGGCTGTTCAAGGCACTTCGGGGAATTTCCTTCCCTTCCGCCTTCTCCTTTAGAAAGCCAGGTGGGAAGGTGGGAAGATCTTCAGTGTTGGGGTCACGCAGTCTCAGGTTCAAATTTGACTTTTTCATTTATCACCTGAATGCTCAGAGCAAGACACTACAACTCTCTGGGTCTTAGTTTCCCCTCTGAGAAACAGGGATAACAACACCTACCTCACAGGCACAGGTGAGGTGGAACTGTTCACAAGGAGATTCCCAATAACTAGAAACTCTTGCCAGTGTTGAAAGCTCAACTGTGACCTCTTTGGAGAAGGCCCTCTGCATGGCGTGGGTAGTTGCTCTGGGCCTCCACTGTCCATACTTCTGGCTGGGAGGACCTGCCTCTGTGTGCAGCCTGTGTCTCCCACAACACTAAGTTTCCACAAGGAAAGGACTGGGATTATGCAGTTCTCTAGCTCCAGAGGGCCGCGAACTATCTGAACAAACCACAGATGGTCAGCCTGGGAATCTCAATTGAACAATTACAAGAAAAGGGATCTGTGGAATATTCTACAGGCTGCAAGAAGCCTGTTCTTGACCTGCCACAAAGCCCTAGACGGGTCACTTCCTCCTTGCTCCAGGCCTCAAAGACTCACCTTGGCAGTCTCTGAAACTGTGCTCCAATTTCCCCCACTGAGGGTAAACTTCCCACTGCCAATCCGGGTCAGGATCTCCTCTGGCGTATCACTGGGCCCGTTGGCAAATGGAGTGTATCTGGAGATAAGCCCACACAGCCTGGGTTCAGCCTCCTGGCCTCCATCCTGGGGCTGGGGGTGGGGTGGAGGCTGTGTTTCCTCCTCCGACCTCATGCCCCAAAGTGGAGCTCCTAAAGCCAGGGCAAGTCTCAAGGCAGGGCTGAGTCTCTCCCAACAAGCGGCACCTGCTGGAACCTAGGGCTGGGGGAGGGAGGAGGGCCAGGCCGGGGCACTCACCCAGCCAGCATGGTGTAGAGCAGAATGCCCAGGCTCCAGATATCACAGCCTTCATCATAGCCTTGGCGCTTCAGCACCTGACAGGAAGGCATGGAAGGGTGGTCAGTCTAAAGGCCAGAGGCACACATTTCTCCTAAAAGGGGAAGACAAGGGTCCCAGCCATGGTCCAGATCTGCCTTTGGTACCTAGGTCAAGGTCGTGGACACTGCAGTCCTGGACGGTGTGGGGCCTCCGGGAGCAGACACAAAGCCTCTTATGTCCCCACTCACCTCGGGTGCTACGAAGTTGGCTGTGTAGCAGGGTGTCATGAGGAGGCCATTTTCAGCCCGCAGCTGCTTGGCAAAGCCAAAGTCACAGATGCGCAGACACTCAGGGTTCCCAGACTCATCCACGAAGAGGATGTTGCTGGGCTTGAGGTCCCTGTGCACAACCTAAAGGCAGAGGGCTGGGGTCAGCTGCGGTGTGGGGAGGCTGCCACTAGCCCAGGCCAACTGCCAGGGATGAGTGTGAGAAAGATGGGTAGAGAGAGGGGAGGACCAGAACTGGAGGAGGGGAAGGGCTGAATGGGGCCCTGCTGCTGCTGCTACCGCCTTCCTGAAATCTGTGCAGACGCCTCAGGTGGCTCTAACTTAACCTATTCAGCACTGAACGCCCACATATTACATAGTCTTAACTAGTGACAATGTTGTCTTTCTTGCTGAGTGGGTCCCTTTTCCCCCTTATATTCCTCAACCAATCCATCAGCAAATTCCTTTGCCTCTGCCATTAAAATATATCTAATGCTCAACCATTTCAGTCTCTCTCCTGGCAGTGCTCTAACCTGGGTGGGACACTGGTCTCCTGCTCCTGTGTAGAAACAGACACCACAGTGCTCTTGTTAAACCCAAGTCAGATCATGTCACCGGGCTTGAAATCCTGCAAGGTCTCCCCTCTTAGGCCAAAAAGTCCTTACAGTGGCTCCAGGCTCTCCTCTGCCCCTCACCCATGTCTCTTGTACTCTCTGGCCCTTTAGTGCTCTTTGCTTTGCTCCATTGGCTTCAGGCACATCACTGTTTTTGCTCCTCCTTCAATGTCACAAGCACACACCTGCCTCAGAACCTTTGCACCTGCAGTTCCCTCTTTTTGAAACATTCCTCCCTCATACATCTGCCTGGCTCATTCTCTTGTTTCAGGTCTCAGCTCAAATATCACCTTATCAGTGGGGTGACTTCCCTGACTATCCCATAGAAAATAGCAATCACCCCCAGTACTCTCTGGCTTTCTTATTTACCACTGTTGGACATAATACTTCGTTTGTTTTCTGAACCTGCATTCTGTGGAGTGTTAAGTGCCACACTTACTACTGTATCCCAGCACTTGTAGTAGTCCTGGTACACAGTAGGTATTCAATGAATATCTGCTGGATGAGTGAATGAGTGAGCAACACTTCTGACTGAGACAATAAGTAAATTGCTTTCCTCTGGATCCCTTGCTCATCTACCAAGGGCATGAGCTTCTCCATTTTTCCTGCATCCCCTTTCCCTTGATATGGTTCTACTTATACTCAATCCTCTGTCACACTCAGGTCTCTAACCCTAGCCCAGAACATTCTGAGTCAGGCTCATATATCCAGCTGCCTATCAGATGGCAACCGCTGAATCATCCACAGAGCCTCAAACTCAACATATCCACATAAATTCTTCCTGTGCTCCTCTTTCCACGGCAAATCACTAGCTCTCTGGGCACTGTCAAAAATCTTCAATGGCTCCCTAGTACCTACAAGACACAGCATCAAATTCCTAGCTTGGCCTGGGAGGTTCAGCCAGCTATGACAGCCTCATTACACACTGCATCCTCTAAGGTGTCCTAAGCCCAGGCACGGGGGCTCCCACAGTAATAACCACGACCATATCTGTCTGGGTGGAGGGCACCTGCTCACCTCTAGCACCTGGCACAGAGCAAGGCTAAGTGAGCTCTGTGTGCTGCATGAATAAATCACACCTCCAAAACATGAAGGCACCAAGCAGGTTACCTTAGCTGGCTCTTGCAGATTGGCTGGCTTTATTGTCCCAATTGAGGCCTGAGCCCTCCAGCGGGTGCCTGTGGAGTGGGCAGACTAGAGGGTATATGTGGCCCAGCTAGGCCACCTCTACAGAGGGAGGAGGGGCAGAAGAGGAGGAAAGGACCCTAAGAGGCTCCAGTGACACACGGTGAACTGCATCCAAGCGCTAGGGAGCCCCTCAGGCTCTCCCCTTCCAACACGATCAAATGTCCCCAAGCACAAGTGCAGGGCCCCCAGGAGTGCAGAATGTTTTCCCCAGAGAGTGCTCCGCCTCGCTGCTGCTTGAGAGAGAGGGACACCTGTACAAGTGACTCTCAGAGGCTGCCCGCTGCACCAAGGGGAGAGGGCAGGCAGGGATAACTGGCTCCACTGTGCAGAGGAGGAAACCAGGCTCTGCGGAGACAACTGACTTGCTCATTTAAGTAAGAGGCCCAGGCAAGATCGGAACCAGCTCTGACCATAATCTCAATAGTGTGGCAGAGATGACCCTTTTGGGAAACAGGGCTACCGAAGTTTGTGATCCCACCCTGCCTTAACACAACACAGAAAGGACAAACTCTGACATAGCTGTGTCCCACCATGACCAGTATCAGAAAAGGGACGGAGGGGAGGGAGAGGCCCTGCAGGTAATCTGCTACCTGCTCCTCAGGTATGTAGGTGGGAGGCCAGGTACATCCTCACACCCCACTGCACAGAAAGTAACGGCAGGCTGGGCAAGAGTAGGCAAAGCCAGGCCAAGTGGGAACCACACCAACCAGTCTAAGGGTACAAATGTTCCTCAGTGCCAGTTGATGGTCACCGTGTAGTGACTTGGGCCCCGTTTTTCAGAAGCAGCCAAATTACCAAACCTTGTCAAACCGAACCCCAAACAAAATAGCACCTGCGCCTTACATGCCGAACAAAGTATATGTGCAGACCAGACACAGCCTCAGAGTCAACGGACTTTGGCCGCTGGCAGTTGTGATATCAGGCAGGCCAGGGTGTGAATGCTCCTTCCCCTCCATAGCTGTGAGGTCTACTTCTCTAGCTCGCGATGTTCTTAGCTCCAAAGTGGGGCTGACAACAGTGTTCGACCCCCAGGGATTTAGGGAAGGACACAAAGAGTCAGCACAGGGCTCAGGGGATGGCGCTGCCATCACAGTAATCCCTGAATGTCTGGAGCTGCAGCTCATGTGATGCTGGACATTAAGATACCGCGACTGGGCTGAGGATGTAGCTCAGTGGCACCACACCTGCCTCGGAAGCACAAGGTCCTGAGTTGGATCCCCAGTAACAACAACAACAACAAAGAGATACACTGCCTAGGAAGCACAGGGCCCTGGGTTCAATCCCCTGCACCTGTCTAAAGCAGCACTGGCCAGGTACACACGTCAAGAGCGTAGACTCTGGAGCCATACTAGCCTGACTTAAGCTTCCAGAGCATCAAGCCTCTTACTTATAAAACGGAGATTTTGATAACGCCGTCTTCATAGGGTCCTTGGAACAATTAAATGAGTTAATATGCAAAGTGCTCCAAACCCAGCTGAGCCTACAGAGACTGACAGGTAAAGTGGACTGCCCTGAGCAGCAGCCACAGCGTTTTCATAACCATCAGCTCTGTCGGAGAATGTGAGCTCAGACGCCAGTGGTCAGCCAAAAAGAGGGGAAGCTGTTCTGTGTGAACCATCGGCTTAAAGACAGGAGCCAGAGCATGGGGCTGACTCTCTGCTGAGGCTGAATCTCAAAGGATGTTGCTAAGCAGGCTCTTCCTGGCATGACGGGGACCTTACAGAAGCAGATGGGAAGGAGGTTGGGGACTTGAAAAGGCTTCACATATTAAATAAAGAACTACTAGAGAATAACACGAAAGGGGCAGGCAACATACATTTTTTAAAATGGACAAAAGCCTTGAACAAGTATTTCAAAAAGGAGGCCACTCAGAGCTGGGGCTGGGGCTCAGGGATAGAGTGTGTTTGCCTAGCACAATGACTTGGGTTTGATCATCAGTAGCAAAAAAGAAAAAGAGGTGCTCAACTTCATTAGCCACCAGGGAAGTGTCAGTGAAAGGCACGGCAAAGACCACCAACATAAAGCAGAATGGAATGCTTTTTCCCGAGACTGAGTTTCGCTGTGTGGTTCAAGCTTGCTATGTAGCCTCCCTATGTAGCCCAGGCTGGCCTTGAACTCATGGTAATCCTCTTGCCTCAGCCTCCCGAGTGCTGGGCTGGCTATGATTTTAAAAAGATGAAAAATACCAAGTGTCAGCAAATATTTAGAACTCTTATCCACTTCTGAGAGGAGTATAAACTGGTAAAACCACTTTAGGAAACTAGCAATATCTACTAAAGATGAACACATGCATATGCTATACCCAGTAATTCTACTGCTAGGCGTATGATTAACATTAAAAGGCACATACGTGGGCCCAGGGATTTAGCTCAGTGGTGCCACCACCTGCCTCGCAAGCACAAGGTCCCAAGTTCAATCCCCAGTACCAAAAAACAAATAAACAGACAGACAAAAAGGCACATGTGTTCATCAATGGTCTGGGGATATAGCTCAGTGATACAATATGTGCCTATTATGCACAAGGCCCAGATTCAATCCCCAGTACAGGAAAAAAAAAAAAAAAAAAAGTACATAAGTTTACCAAATGATAAGTACTAGATAGTATCTGGGTGTGATGGTGCACACCTGCAATTCCCGTACTGAGGAGGCTGAGACAGGAGGATCATTGCAAGTTTGAGGTCAACCTGGGATACACAGTAAGTTCAAGACCAGCCTGAGCTACAAAGTGAGACCCTGTCTCAAAAAGCAAAACAGAAAGCACTACATGGTCATAGCAGCACTGTTTATAACGGTCAATAACCAGTAACAACCCAATGTCTACCAACAGTAGAATGGACAATTAAATCATGGTTTGTTCATATGGCAAAATTCTACCGAACAATGAGAATGAACAAATGCAGCTCCACAGCAATGCAAATGAATTTCAAAGACAATACTGAGTGGCAGAAGCCAGACACAAAAGAGAATGCTATTAGGAATTAGCTTACAATGGTTATCCTGCTGAAGGACTTTAGGGGAGCTGAAAATATTTCATTTATTGATCTGGAAGGTAGGTATATGGGGTATTCACTTCTTGAAAATTTACTGACATTATGACCTGTGCACATCTGTGTTTTTGGTTAGTTGTTTTTTGAGACAGGGTCTCACTATGCAGCCCAGGCTGGCCTCAAACTTGCAGTGATCCTCCTGCCTCAGCCTTCTAAATGCTGGGATTACAGGTGCGCATCATGCCTGGCCACTACTCTGTGTTTATATGACACTTTCAATAAAAAGATATTATTAGCCGGGCATGGTGGCACACACCTGTAATCCCAGCACTCAGAAAGCTGAGGCAGGAGGATTGCTGTGAGTTCGAGACCAGCCTGGGCTACATAGTGAGTTAGTTCCATGTCAGTCTCAACTACGTAGCAAGACCCTGTCTCAAAACACCAAAAAAAAAAAAAAAGATATTATTAAACAACTAGGAGCCAGGCATGGTGGTGTATGTTTATAATCCCAGCACTTGAGAAGCTGAGGCAAGAGAATCACTGTGAGTTGGAGGCCATCCTGGACTATACAGCAAGAACATTTCTGAAAAAAAACCAACCAAACAAACAAGTAGGGATGCTAGTAGTTCTGGCTCTCTAGTCACCCATTCCCAACTCTCAGCCTCTATTGGATTCCTGGCTCACAGATCATCAAGGCCAAATCAACCCAGAGAGTCCCCTCCAAGTACCTCAAAAAGAAATGTTTCCCATTTCCTCAGCAGCTGCCCCTGCTATTTGGGAAGGGCCCGAAACACAGGAGACCCATAAACTCCTGGCTTTGGGAAAGAGACAATTTCCGCCAAATGGCTCTGTGCACCTGAAGCACGCACGCCCTCTGGTAGGGGACCCTGCTCCTGCAGATGGCTCCCAATCTAGAAAGCTCTTCCTTGCTCTGAGCTGCAGGTCTGGCAACTCAATGTCTTGGCTTTATCCTCTGAAACATTTTTTTTTGCCGTACTGGATATGGAACCTAGGCCTTTGCACATGCTAGGCAAGCACTCTACCACTTAACCACCTCTCTTGGGGGTAACTTTAACCAGCACTCACTTAAGAACAAACAGGAAAAGCAAACATATTTACTCTCTTATCTGATGCATTTATTAATTTAATCATTTATTTATTTGGTACCAGGGATCGAACTCAGGTCCTTGCACTTTCGAGGCAGGCAGTGGAACCACTGAGATAAATCCCCAGCCCTCGCTTTTAAATACTAGTCTGTTTGCCTTGGCTATTTCAGACACCAAAGCCATTTCAAACATGACCACTGAAAACACACGTGGTCACCATGCTGAAGCTTTGGTCACGAGGCAAAGTTCTATTTTATAAAAGAAGTCCCTCTAATAAATAGATGTGATCAGATAGTGCCATTTTTACACACTACATTGAAATAACTGACTCAGGCAGAGATCCTGAAGGATGAAACCATGAGATGAGGATCTTCGTGAAGAGATGGGACTGGGACCACCTGACTCGACTGATGGCCGTATGAGGCTGGTTGCTTACAGACTTGATGCAGGGTAAAGAAAGTCACACTAAGTGGATGAATGGCTTTGGCCTCTTTTCTTTTCCTTCCCCATATCCTGTGCTATTGTTTTGTAGGAGAATGTCCAGCAAAGAACACAACTGCAAATACTGTATTTGGTTGTGCAAAAGAGGAGCTAGTGCATGGGCTAAAGAGGAAAGGAAGACATGATTCTTTATTTAAAACAAGATATTTTGGAGCCAGCCAGGTGGCGCACACCTGTAGTCCCAGCAGCCAGCCTGGGATACATAGTGAGTTCAAGGCCAGTCTGAACTACATAGGGAGAACCTGTCTCAAACAAAAAACAAAAAACAAAAAAACGTAGCTCAGGACCCACACACATCTGGACTGTAGGTCTGCAAAGTACAAGCTGACATGCCTGTGGACTGCAATGATATCCTCATTTCCCTTAGCAATCAATACATGGAAACAGGTATCAAGGGTCAAACATGGTCACAATGAGCCCCCACCCTATTTGTGGCACTGGGGATTGAATCCAGGGCCTTCACATTGAACCACATCTACAGTCTCCTTTTTTGCTCCCTGGCTTTAAAACATTTTAAAATTTTGAGACAGGTCTTGCTAAGGTGCTCAAACCACTTCAAATTTGTGATCCTCAGCCTCCCAGGCACATGCCACCATGCCGGAACTGAGTTCCTTTTCCAGTCTTCCCCAGGCCTCTATAGACAGGATCTGGCCAGGACAAAGGCAACTGGAATTCCTTGCAGGTCAATGGTCTGTAATAGTTAAGGATTCCGCATGACTCTCTTAGATCCCAAGACTTGGCCTCCTGAGCCTTACACCCACCCCCCAAAAATGTGAACCTAATTAAGATGTCAGAGAAACATAGTTTATAACAAATATGGGCACTAGAGAAATAACAGCTCCAGAAAGCAAGAAGACACACTCAAGATGTGGAACATTCCGTAGAACAATCAAACTGATCTCTTCAACAACTAAGTGGCATAAAAAGGCAGTCTTACTATGGGGTGACACAGATATAGACATTTAACAAGCCTCTTCAAATTGTACTTAAGATTTACTGAATGGTGCATGCCTGTAATCCCAGAACTAAGGAAGATGGAGACAGGGGGATGCCAAGCTCAAATCCAGCCTGGAAAATGGGATAATGTCTCAATAAGATTTGGTCTCAAAATAAAAAATAAAAAGAGCTGGGGCTATAGCTGAGTGCGAAGGCCCTGGGCTCAATCCCTGGTACCACAAACATCAAAACCCAAGTGTATGTAAATTTTACTTCAGTTTAACAAAGAGACTTAGATATAACTGAATGAAATAAATGTGTAGATCATGCAATAAACCAATCAGAAGAGACATTTTTGAAAGGGTAATAGGGAAGATTTGTGCATTTTATGTGAAAACAAGTAATTATTCGTTGTTTTAGTTGCTTGAAAAAAAGTTCAGCTTTTAGAGTCATAGGCAAATGACTAAGATGGTGTAAGGTCTGGGATGTGGTTTTAAATACTTTATGGGCTAAGGATGTTGCTTAGTGGTGGTATGCTTGCCTAGTACGATAAAGCTCTGGGTTTAATCCCTAGCACTATAAAAAAAGAAATAATAATAATGAAAAAATAAAATCCTTTCGTTATAGGAAAGAGGGATGTAGCTCAGTATAAAGCACAAGCTTTATATGAACAAGGGCATGGATTTGATCCCCAGCAAAAATAACAAAACAGAACTTTAGTTACAGGCATTTTTGGTCAAGGTCAAAATGTCTCTAAATTCTTTTCAAATTCATCCCCAGAAATATATGTACTTAAATATAAGGAGGGATAGAAAGAGAGACAGCAATTATGGAAGATTATTTAAAAGTCAATCTAGAGGAAAATGGACGGAAGGAGGGAAGAATGGGGGAAGGAAGGGAGGAAAGAAAGAAGGACGGAAGAAAAAAGGGAAAGAGCAAACAGCAAACGTGACCAGTGTCTTGATAAACTGCGCTTTTGGCATGGGAGGCAGGATGCTGCCTGGCCTTGAACTCCTGGGCTCCAATAATCCTCCCAGCCAGCTTCCGGAGTGCTAGGACTCACCCTGCCATGTCCCGCTGTGAGAATTCCTGAATCTGAGTGGTGAGCGTGTGGTAGGGGTTACACTGTCCCTCAGGTTTACATGTGTTTTTCAGATCCTGTCTCCTTCCTAACACGCAGGTGTTGTCCACAGCATCCTGCGCTGAGCAGTGCTTTCCCAGGGGAGTACTTGGCTCCCTCCCACAAGCACCCCGCGGCAGGTGGCTCAGTCTGCAGATGAAGAGGGAGGGTCTCAGAGAGGTGCAATGGCTTCCCAGCCACACACGGGTGAGCTGAGGAGCCAAAACACCGATGTAGCCCCCTGGATCCTGCAGCCTGTGTTCCGAGCCCATACAGCCTGACTGGAAGCACCTCAACTGCCAGCTCACTGGAGAGAAACTCACACTGACTACCACAAGGCGCTTCTCAACTTGCCCACTCTGCTGCTCAGTCCAGGGCCACGCAGTGCTTAGCAGAAAGCAGGAAGACATATTCAAGATGTGGAGTGTTCCGTACAACAATGGCTGAGCTGCCCATGGCCTAACAACTCTTCTGATGCAGCAAGTGCTGTGCTTCCTCTGTCTTAGCACCCAACTCAAAGCCAAATTCCTAACTCAAAGCCTCACTCCCAGCCTGACACCCTGGCTGTGTGACCCTGGGCAGATGACTTCTCCATGTGAGCCTCAGTCCCCTTCCCTTGTACGTAGGGTCAGTAATAACAGCATCTATCCGGGGGGTGTTGTGAAAATCACAAGCCTCACCTTACAATAAACAGTAGCATGATGCCTGGCCCACAGCAAGTACTGAAGAAATTGTTCTTTTCCACAGTTTGGCCTCATCTCTCCTGCCTCCCCGCCGCCTTCCATCTGTCCACTACCCACCCAGCTATCCCTACCGTCTCTGGCTGGCTGGAGACTGCTGCTCCTGTGCCAGCCCATGCTCCTTGCACTCAGTTGATGACCTTCATCCAGGGTCCCACCCACCCCTCATCCAGACTCACCCCTTGCGAGTGCAGATACTCCACGGTCTTGCCAATGGTGTGCAGGACGAAACTGGCCTCCCGCTCTGAGAAAAACTTCTGCCGGAGGATCTTGTCCAGCAGCTCCCCACCCCGCATCAGCTCTGTCACCAGGTACACATGCTTGCCATCGTCATACACCTGTCCGAGGCCTCGCCATCAGGGCCATGTCACCAGTGTCCTCAGGCACCAGCCCCGCAGAGGCAGAGGAATGGCATGAGCCTTGGGCACATGTTGTGCTCTGTGCCCATCTGGGTCCCTCCCCTCCTAGACAAGGGGGTGCTGGCTCTGGCCCCCAGTGAGCAGGGGAGCAAGTCTACATTGCAAGGGTCCCTGGGGTGTGGACAAACCAGAGGGATACAAATCCTTGAGTCCAGTGCCCCAGCCCCTACCCCAATCTCAAGAACCCCTACTCACATCTTTTAGTGTGATGATGTTTGGGTGCTGCCCGTACCGCAGAAGAATCTCAATCTCTTCTGAGGGGTCTCTCTTGCTCTTGTCAATGACCTAGAGAAGGGAGGTACATGTGGTGGTGTTGGGGACAGACACCAGGGTTCCTCATGCCATGGAGCCCACACCTCAGGGCCTGGGGTCCATTCACCGATTGACAGACCTTAGCCACTGACCCTCCAGCAAAGGGCCACGACTCCACTGGCCTCACCCCCAGCCCCAGCCCAGGCCAAGGCGTGGTCAGGAGGCCCACCTTGACAGCATATTCCATGTTGGTGGCCTTGTGAACGCAGCGCTTGCACTCGGAGTAGGAGCCCACGCCGATTGTCTCCTTTATTACATAGCCGTCGCTAAAAACTAGGTTCTTCCCATGGAGTTGCTGAAGGAGAGACCAAGAGGTGGGGCTGACCGCTGGCTCCAGAGTGCCAGAGGCTGTTCCCAACACCAGGGCCTTGGGTCACTGGATGTGGTACAGGGGAAGAGCCGGGAGGCCTCGGGGTAGTGCTGGCTGTGTGACTTCAGGTAAGAACCCGGCCCTCTACTCTATCTGATGGGCACACTTGCCGGCTAGGACACAGTTTGTATAGTCAAAGGGTGGTAGAGGGGCTCAGGCAAGTCACAGCATACCCATCAAGAGGTTTGTGGTTCTGAGAAGCTTGGGCAGCCCCAAGAGGGACATAGGAGCCCCAGTTTGGGCTCCTGCTCTGCCTCTCCTGCTGTGAGGGGTGAGCTGTCTCCCCTTTCTGGGGTGTCAGGTTCACCTCGTGAGGTGTCTCAAGTTTCTGTGACATTAACAACAGCAAATGTTCACAAGCTGTGCGCCAGGCACTATCTAAGCACTTTCATCAGGGGGCCATATGTCCAGCAGTAAGCCTTAGTTTGTGCCTGCTGTCCTCACAAGTCACAGGGAAGGTTCTATCCATACCCTCATTTATAGATCAGAACAAAGGGGTACCAGGAAGGAAAGTGTCTCTCCAAACTCCCTTCCCCTTGAGGGTCTGTACCCAGCAATGAGCTCCCGGTTCTACATCTTCCCTCTCCATCTTTGCATGGAGTGGTGCAGTGTACAAACGAGGGACAAACAAGACCTCTGCTACCCACTCCTGTCAGAGACTTGACAGCCACTCCTCCCCAACCTTGCTGGGTACCCCAGGCCTTCACCCACCTCTGGGCCAGGAAATTTATAACCATGTTGTCATCCAATGATCAAGGCCACCATTTTACAAATGGGAAAGAGGATCAAGGAGCTCAGAGGGCCTTGGCTTCGGGCTTTGACCCAGGCCTATCTAGCCCCACGGCCTGTTCTCAACCATCCTGCCCTGTGCTTCTGTGTGGAAAGGGACATCCAAGGAGTGGCTCCCGCCTCCCTCACCTGTACCACCGAGTGCAGGGGTGCCTGTGTGGCCCGAGGCTTGCCATCGTCTTCCATCAGGCCAGTGGCCACAAAGCTGAAGCCACGGAAGAGCTGATGGGCACCGGCGCTGGGGGGGACACCTGGGGAATCTGTAGGAGTGGAGCGGGATGTGAGCCCAAGGCAGCCCAGCGAGGGCCACGGGGTCCTGGCCTGTCACCTGCTGGCCGTGGTGGAGCCCTGTGCATGGGAAACGACTCCCACATCCAGCCCAGGCCAAGCTCATGCCAACGGTCTTGGAGGCCCTCTCCCCTGCCCAAATGCCGCCATCTGCCCCTTGGTGTCATCTGCTGTACAGGAGCCAGAGTTCCACATGCAAATCTTCTGCTTTGCCACCCTTTACTGCTCTCCTCTGCCCTCAGCAGACAACCTGACTCCTTAGTCAGGCAACTGAGCTCCCTGTGGGCTGGGCCTCCTCTCTCCCCACCTCACAGCACAGCTCTGTTCGATTTCCCCAATCCTTGAATGAGTTTCTGAGCCATTACACATGCTATTCCTTCCAGACAAGAGAGTCTACTCCTTGTCTACCCTTCCAGGCTCAGCTCACTTGATGTCTCCTGAGAAGCCTTACCGGACAATGTCCTCTACCCTTACCCCCTATGAACGCTTTTCTTTTCTTTTTTTGGGGGGGCAGGTACCGGGGATCAAACTCAGGACCTTGCACTTGCCAAGCAGGCACTATGCCGCTGAGGTTCATCTCCAGCAACGAACCCCTTTTCCAATGATGGCCTGAGCTAGATGCAGGCAGGGCCTGGGTCTGTCCCATTTACCAGACATGGCATGCTCTAGGGGCCTTGCCAGATAAATGAACAAAGCTGAGACTGATTACTTGGAGTAGAGCTAAGCTAGCCATCATCAGTGGTATGCAAGGTACAGACAGAAAAGCACCACCTGATACCAAAATACAACCCTCTCAGAGAATTCTTGGAATTAACATCCCATCCTCAACCCACTGCCAATGTCTGGTTAAAGGTTAGGGTTTCTCCAGCTGCCTCCTGGAAGTCCCCACTGGCTTCTGCGGCAACCCCCGGGAATGAGCGGGCTGGGCCCGTAGTCCAGTAATGGAGGCCCAACAGTCAGAACAGCTAAAGCCAATGCCCACACTTGTCCCTGACCTGTGGGCGCTGTCACCTCTGCTTGTCAGACTGCTTCCACCATGGCTTTGCTGGGTGAGATTTCTTATCCTTGACGTGTGTGCAGGCCTGAGGTAGTCTTCCCAGTGGGCTGGAAGATGCCCGGGGCAGGGGTCTTGACTTTTCTATTGTGTCCATGACCACCCACACACCTCACTGCCTCACCCAGATACAAAGAGGCCCACAGAGCCCAGAGTGGGAGAGTCAGGCGGCATGAGATAGGGAGAAGGTCAGAGTCCCACAGAGCCAGACACCGCCTGTCTACACACATGCCCAGGCCTGTCAGAGACTCCCTGACCACCCGTGTCCCAAGGTGCCCCCGACTTCCTGTTTCCCTTGTGTACCAGCCCAAGGCAGACAAACCAGACGAGGGACATACCCTTGGGTGTACGGGATGTGAACTCAGTGTCAAAGTAGAAGGTGTCATCTGGCTGAGCCACAGCTGGCTTGAAGGGTGGCTTGATTTCACGTCGGTAGAGCTTCTACAAGGTGGGGGGTTTTCTGGTCACCATGCTGCCTCCCACAGCCCACCAGCAGCCTCATGAAGGAAGATCACAAGCTATTCTGCTCAGCAGATGGCAGCAAAACTGCTTGCTCTCCCAAGGTGAGCCCTTACCTCCAAGGGCATGACATCACCCTCGTTCCCACCAGTCTCCTCCTACCACTCTCCCTGTGGCCACAGGGCCAAAGCCCTGGCGGAACGGACACTCACGTTCCAGTCAATGGTGGAGTAGAAGACGTGCCTCTTGATTTCCTCTGCCCCATCAGGACCAGAGCCTAAAAGAGTCAGAATGAAAAGTCTGCCCCTGGATGGTCCAAACCCAGAAACCCAGTGGTCCACCGAGTGCCTGCATGGGCAGGGGATGGGCTTGACCTGCCCTGAATCCACCTACCCACCACCCTGAGGCCTGTCACCCACTTGGTACTTTTCACTTTTTGGAGTTTCTAATTATCAAGCTTCCAGTATGGAAGAAGAAAGGCCAGAGAGGTTAGGCAGTTTCTTTAAGGCCACACAACACAAAAGCTGGGCTTGTTCTGAGATTTACAGAGGGCCCTAGAGCCTTCCCAGTGGAGGTCCCCTCTCTGCTCCTCTTATCTTATTGTCCTTTTCAACCACAAGACAAGCTCTCACTCTGTTCAACCCCACGATTTGGACTGAAGCTTATGAAGCTAGTCATGGTCCAAGGGAACCAGGAGCTCAGGAAGCCAACAAATACTGAACACCACGTACATGCCAGGCATATGCCCAGAACCTCGTTTAATCATCAGAGCTCCATAGCTTGCTTGGGCTCATGAGCTCCACTGAGATGAGGAACCCGGGGCTCAGAGAGGGGAAGTCACATGCCCAGGTCATATAGTTCATAGATGGCACATATTTGTTCAACAAATATTTATGGAGGAATTGCCATGTGCCAGACAGTGGGGATTGACACAGCTGGAGCCTGAGCCTTCTCTTGAGCCAGCAGTCTTGGCGGAGAAGCTATGTGGGGGGCCTCTGTCCTTGTCCCCAGAGGGAATGGGGATGACTCAGTTCCTGCCTTCCCCCTACACACACAGGTCACCCCCCCAACACCACACATGGAGCCAGAAAGCAGGGTGGCCGGCGGCATTGTCTGCCCACACAAAGGACAAGGGCCCCTTTCAGCCCCAGATGTGGCCCTGTGGCCTAGGCTGCAACTGTACCCTGCTCCCCACAACCACGTCCCCTCCCTTAAGCTGAGGCTGCTTACCGAGCCGGTTGGCAGGATTCCGCTTGAATAGGGCACGCAGGAGGCTCTGGGCTTCCGTGCTCAGAAACTGGGGCATGCCTAGCTTTGCCCTGAAATGGCCCCGGGGTCTCATCAGGCCTGAGCCCTGCCCAAGAACCCCAGCTCCCTCCCGCTCTGTCCAAGCCTTGTTCCAGCTCAGTCCAAACAAGCCAGACACTAACTCACCTCCCAAAGACTTCAGGGATCCCTCCCTTAGGCCCTGGTGGGTGGAAAGGGGGCTGTGGAAAGCATAATATTTAACCCCAAGGAGTGTCTTATTAATGGGGGCATTGGAGGCAGGGATAGGGTGACACTCTAGGCCCCAAACTGGGATGGGGCTTAGGAACCCCCCCATAGTACCAGGGAAGAGCTGGCGCTTACTTCAAAATCAAGGTCATAGTCTCTTTCCGGTCCTTCCCCTGGAAGGGCAGGGAGCCTGTCAGCATCTCGAACTGCAAAGACAAGGGTCCATTCAGGCTTCATCCCTGTCCCACACCCTATTCCTCCCCGCACCAAGACCAGGCCACCTGCTCCAGTCCCAGGATTCCTACCAGTCTGTTGGATCTCCAAGTACACCAGGAGCAAGGACTGTGTCTGCCCCTCTCCCACATCCAACCCAGAACAACAGGAGCGGTACTAGGGACCCAGAGCCAGGTTAGGGGTACCCCACGTGGCGTCAAGTCTGAGATCTTCCCAGGCAGGAAACTTCAGCAGCATGTAGGGGGAGGCCAGCTTGGCTGTGAGGGGACTGAGGGTAGGGGGTCTTGGAAATTACCAACTCCCAACAATATAGAGATGGGGAAACTGAGGCTAGAGGTTTGGGCTGGATCCTTTACCTCTGCCTGGACACTCACCATCAATACCCCATAGGACCACCAGTCTGCACTGTGGGTGTGGCCCTGGCGGTTGACAACTTCTGGGGCCATGTACTCCACTGTCCCACAGAAAGAGTAGGCCTTCTTCTCATGGTCAATGGCCTCCTTGCTCAGGCCAAAGTCTGCAGTGAGGAGAGCGGGGGACGCATCTTCAGGACCCCTGCTTTCTTCCTGCCACTGTTTACACTCATTTCCTCAGCCCAGGGCCTAAGGGCTTCACTTCCTGTGACACGTGATACGCAGGAAGACACTAAGGCCTGGAGTGATCAGATGATTTTTCCAAGGCAACAGGAGTTAGGAGTTGGGATGCTACCTCAGGATGTTTAAAGTCTGGGGCCTGGGGTTTGACCCCCTCTGAGTAATCGGCATGGACTCTCAGGAAAAAATGGGCCCCAGCACTCAGCCAAGCCCTATCAGGAGCCTTTGCCCCTCTGAGAGCCTAAAAGGGCAAATGCCCTCCACTCACCAGTCAATTTGATGTGGCCCTCCTCATCCAGAAGGATGCTGGAACAGAGAAGCAGAAGTCAGGGCCCCTCAGCAGCAGGCGCTGGGTGGGTTCTGGTGGGACCACTGGATGGCAGGACTTGGGCCCGCCCAGAGGAGCTGGCCTGCCCAGAGCAATCTGATGAACAGATGCTACAGCCAGGCCAAGCAGCACCACGCAGGTGTGTCGCCTACCTTGCTTGTTAATCCTTGCAACAACTGTGTTCTTTATGTCCTCATTTTAATAAGGGGAAACTAAGGCTCAGGAATGTTAAGTAACTCCCCATAGTCAAAGAACTAGTAAGTAATGGAGACAGGCACTGTCGTGCCTAACTTTGGTTTGTTTTGTTTTGGGTTTTTTGTTTTTGGTTTTTTTTGAGTTAAGATCTCACTATGCTGCCCAAGCTGACTTTGGATGCCTGGTCTCACATGATCTTCCTCACTCAGCCTCCCCAGTAGCTGGCACTCCAACAGGCAAGTGCCACCACACCAGCTTGTAGTGTGCCTAATTTTCAATCCAGATCCCACTCCACCTCATTATTTACCCCTGGCTCCTTAGGTATTAGGATATGAAGGAAAACCAGATATCTAGATATTAAGGAAACTTCTAGAGAGGACCATATCAAGGAAAGCTCTTTAATGGCAGCATCGCAGGTGTCACATCTGATTAGCAAAAAAGGACGGCAACACCCCTGCCTAGAAGACACCTGATCCTTGGTCATGGCAGCACTGGTGAACAGGTGCCCCTGAAGGCGAGCTGCTGCCGCCACCACCCCGTTTCACTCCCCCACTCTTAGACAGGCCAAGAAAGGGGAATGTTCCCAGGAGAGCCCCAGCACCCATCAGGGGTCTAGAAGAAGCCCAGGGGCCATCTCTGTACCTATTATGGAGGCGAGGCCAGGGAGGGGCTTCACTCACTTCTCAGGCTTGAGGTCTCTGTAAATGATGCCCAGGCTGTGCAGGTGGTCCAGGCCCAGAGCCAGCTCGGCCAAGTAAAACTTCACATCCTCCTCGGTGAACATAACCTGCAAGAGGCAGAAAAGGCTTCAGCTGCGGAACCTCCTCCTCCTCCTCCTCAGGCCCTGGGCCCTGGATAGCTAGCGACTTCCAGGTCCTCTGGGTCCATCCTGGGAACACACCCCAGTACCACAGACACCTTTCTCTTTCTAATGGGATTTGAAGTATGAAATGACTAATATACAAGTCACCCACTGTGGCACTGTTAGGAAATAGCAGAAGGCTAGGAACAGGAATAGAGGACTAGAACAAACCATTTCCCCCGCCTGGTGGAGGGTTATACAACTATAAACTAGGATAAAGAGTTTCTCCATGCAGGATAAAGAGTTTCTCTGTGTTCTGATACAGAACAATTTCTGAGATACTCTGTCTTGAAAAAGGCAAGGTACAGAACAATATATTCAGAAATGGTAACTTTTAAGTAAGAAAGTGGGGGCAGAGATTCAGAATATAAATTGGGTTTGTGTGCAAAAGGAACATGGGACGTTTAAACAAGAAACTAACGAAAATGTTTACCTATGCGGGGGACATGGGGGGTTGGAAGACTTGATGAATTCTTTCGAATCATGTTTATGTGTTACCTATTCAAACATTAAAATAACATTTTAAAAATTAAAATTCTAGTTCTCTTTAAAGGTTGAATTGTATTAAGTCCCATTTTTGTATTTAGCTCAGATCCTTTTATATCAATTCAAAATCCTTTTGGAGGACGGGGGATTTAGCTCAGTGGTTCTGCCACCTGCCTTGCAAACACAAGGTTCTGAGTTCGATCCCAGGTACCAAAAAAAAAAAAAAAAAATCCTTTTGCATAACACATGGGACAAGAATGCTAAAGTCTCTATCTAGCTTTCTGGGTGATTTGAGTTTTCCCCCAGTGCTCATGGTCCTGGCCAGCACAGTCCCGAAGGAACGTGAAGGTGGAGAGGTGAGAGGTACCCTTAGCTCCCCCAAATCAGATTTAAGCCCTGTTCCTCCTCAGGCCATCTTGAAAGAAACTCTCAGAGGCTTTGACAGATGTGGCCTCTGTCCCAGGCTGGGTGACAGTTCCTGGATCAGGGACTGCTATGGCAGGTTCCAGGCCCAGACCACACCAGACGTGTTCCTCACAAGAACCTGGGATGGGGAGTCCTCACTGTGGCCCCGGCTCCTCCATCCTGAGACCCTCTGGCAGGGGGCTGTCAGCTCACCTCTTTTGAGAGCCGTGTGAAGAGGTCCCCACCACGAAGGAAGTCCAGAATGAGATAGAGCTTGCCCTCTGTCTGGAAGGCTGGAGAGAAAGGAGGGACCATGGCGAAGTCAGTTGGGTCATGTGACCTCCCCCTCTGGCCCTGGTACAGGGAACACAGGGGAGGCAGCAGCCCACAGGGGAGAATCAATGCTGAGGAAAAAGAATGGTAGGCTCTGAGGTCTCACCATAGTGCAACTTCACCACAAAGGGGTGGTTCACATCAGCCAGAATGTCTCTCTCCATCTTGGTCCGAACACGATCACGTACTGGCCAGAGAAGAAATGAAGTCACCCGAAAGTCCAGGAACCCAACACAGCCACTCTGCTAGCCCCAATTAAGGGCTCCCTTTCCTGCTTGTTCCCTAGGCCTGAACTCCCAAGGCTCACTCATCAATCTTGCTTTCCTCCTTACCAGGTGGCTCTGGCTCTTCTGCCTGCTCTCTGCCCCCACACTCCTGGAAATGCCAGGTATGGGCCTTGGTGCTCTACCAGCGATCTGGGTCTGTCTCCCACCATACCTTATCAAAGGGCACTGAACAACTTGTGTCCCTGTGTGCCCATTTTCTGAAATCCCTTGTGCACATGTACACACACACACACACACACACACACACACACCCCTTTACCAGCTCCCTCTTTACCTAGTTTACAAATTCCCAAATTCTAGTCTGGGAGCTGCTGAGAACAGTTTCCCAGTGTGTTAGCGAGAAAGGCAGATACCACAGGCCTAAAATTCTGATTCATGGGTCTGGGTGGGCATCCCTCAAGTTTTTCTTTTAATTTTTTTAAAATTTTGAGACAGGTCTTATTAAATTGCTTGGGCTGGCTTTGAACTTGCAATTCTCCTGCCTCAACCTCACAAGTAGCTTGGATTACAAGGATACACTTCTGCGCCTGGCCTACAGTATTTTTTAAGATTTAAAAATTGTCAGGCAATTCTGATGACCAGCAGGTTCACTGATGGGATGAGGCAGAGACCATGCTGCAAATAACTCCCCAGCCACTGTTTTCCAAACACACCTCACAGCTCCAAAGTACCTCTGGCAAACAATTCCTCCTTCCCAGGTGCCCTTCCTCTGCCATCTTGGTCTAAAGAACACTTAACTCATCCTTCAACGCATAGCACACACAGCTACTCCTTAGGTGTCCCGCTGGCCCCTCAGCCTGCCCTCTGTGAGCCACTCCCCAAACCTCTGGACTCCTTGGCCTCAGATATCTCCATTAATGGGTCACAGCACCACTGCACTGCACTGCCAGGGTTTGGTTGGCTGCCCACATCCAGCCCGTGAGCCCTTCACGGCAGAGACCGAATCTCCATCTTTCTCCTCCCTTGTGGCCACCACCCTCCTTCCTGTGGGATGACTCCCACATGTCAGGCTGCACCAGAGCTCTCATAACCCCACAAGTCATTCACAGGACGCACAACCCATAATGTCTGTCAGGTTGATCCCCACCCACTACCAATCCCAGGCAGGACTTGGCTCAGATTCCACCTCAGTCAGTAGCAAGCCTGGCTTCCAGACCAAAGAGCCAATGTCTGAACCAACTCCCAGCCATTGTCACACTGTGATTTCCCACAATTCCAGACTTAGGCACCCTCCTGAACCTCTCTGCAATTACATCCATGGTCCTGCCTTGACTCACCCTCTCTTACGGGCCTAGCTCCCAGCTCCCCTGTGCTCCCCATCTCTTTTCTCAGGCTCTTCAACCTGAACTGGAGGCCAAATAGATCTCTCTCAGATTCTTCTAGCATCACAAAGCAACTGTGTTGACAGACGCCTTTGCCTAAACTGGTATTTGAGGGTCCTTCAACTCATCACAAGCACAGTGCATTCACCCCACTACCTTCTTGTGCCGGCCACCATCACTGAAAAATTACTGAGGATGGGTAAAGGGTGGCTGAAAGTAGGCCTGCTTTTCTACCCTCGAGCTAGGTGCTCCTAAAAATGGAGCTGCCTCCCTCAATCCTGGACCCAGCCCGGGCTCTATGCAGCCTTCACTCACCTTTCAGTGTTGCTTTCTTTAGCACTTTCATGGCATATAGGTGCCCACTGTCAGGCCGGGTGACTTTGCGCACCAGGAAGACCTGTGATGTCGGGGTGGGGGACAGGACACAAGAAGGAGCTAGGAGGCGGGTGAGCCTGCTGGCTCCCGTTGTCCAGGTCCCATGATGACCTCTCGCATCCCTTTCCTGATCATCAAGTGGATTTTTCCTTTCCCCGGGTACCTGCTGCTACCCTTGCCCTACGATCCATCATTTGGGACCCAAAGTGACCCTTGACCCCCACCTCTGATGGGACAAGCTCGTGACTCACTTTGCCAAAGGATCCCTGGCCCAGAACCTTGAGGAGCTCGAAATGGGATGGGTCAGCCTTCTCGGAGCCAGCCTTGACGTGGTGCGTGATGGAGATCTCCTTGAGGATGCCCTCATCCTGATGGAGGGATGGAGCTGGTGGGCACAGGGACTCCACAGAGGGCAGCCTGGTGCATACCCGACCCAAGCCAGTCCCACCAGGCTCCATCAGGCCCACAGCCACTCCCCTGGCAGGGTGGCCTCCTCACAGGCTCACCAGTACTGAGAGGGCCTCAAACCACCAAGGCGTTGGCTTGGGTGAGGCACTGCTCTGGCCCAGTCAGGCCTAAAGGGATGCCCAGGCAGCACCTGCCCAGCCAGGCTAAGTCACCCTCAAGCTCCAACTGAGGTGCAGGGACCTGCCCCAGGTCTACCCGATGGGGCTCCCCTCCCTCAACTATTTTGGTTTTGCCACAGTAGGAAGTAAGGTTTGCTCTCACAATGGGGAGGCAGGGCTGAGCCTTTGTTCCTTATCAAGATGATATGAGGGGATCCCTCTGCTTGTAGAGACAGGGCAGAGAGGAAAAGAGACCCAAAAGTCATGAAAAGGGCCGGGGATTTAGCTCAGGGGTTCGGTGGCCTGCCTTGCAAGCGCAAGGACCCAAGTTCGATCCCC
>NW_022900935.1:19889346-19903913 GCF_012274545.1 Fukomys damarensis
CCTCCCCCAGGTCAGTAGATACCAGTCTGGCAGGTGGGTGACAAAGCCAGAGACTCCATCCTTCACCTGTCCCCCAGACAAGGTTCTAGAAAACCCTTGTCAGGTTCTAGCTGTTCTAGGACCGTCTATTCTCTCTAACCTGCCAGTATTGAAGCCCTGAGATGCCTCTTCACTTCCCCAGGAAGGAAGTTTGGGCAGGGTCTAGTCACCCAGGAGGGCCAGGCCTGGGCCATGAGAGCCCAGAGCCAGCTTAGACCAAACTGGCTACCCCGCACCTGTTCCAAGGTCCATAGTCAGGCCAGTACTAGACATCCGGACACACTCACCAAGTCCTGCCGGGGACCAGAGCCAGGGACAGGGACAGCCAGAGGGGCCTGGCCGATCCTGGGCCTCTGCTTCCTGGGCAGCCAGGGGAGCAGGGCCCACAGCCGCAGACGGGGCGGCTTGGGATCCTGCTCCATCTGCCCAGGAGCAAGGCACCATGGCAGGGGCAGGCAGCGTCCAGGGCTGCCACCGAGGTGGCTGGGCCCAAGGCGGATGTGCAGAGTGAGGGTGCAGGGGCTGGGCCCAGCCCAGAGCAGCCAATCACTCACAGCCTGTGGTTTCCCAGCTCTAGGCCTCCACCCTCACCACGGTCCCTTCTCTCTTCCCCCTTCCCCAGTGCCTCAGGGCTGGCCTCTGGCCTTCCCCCCATCCTCCCTGTGGGTCTGCAAAATAAAAGCTCCATGTCAACCCAGCTGCTGAGTAGAAAGGAACCCAACAGGCAGAGGTAAGTGCCTAGCATGCATAGGCAGATAAAAAAAGACATCCAGGTGTCAAGTGACACATGTCTGGTAATCCCAGTGCTCAGAAGGCTGAGACAGGAGGATCACCACAAGTTCTAGGCCATCTGGGGCTACAAGTTCAAAGGCAGCTTGAACTACGTAGCAAGATCCTGTCTGAAAAAATAAAAGATCCGGCTTACAGAGGCAGACATCCAACATGTAGAGATGGATAAAGACAGGCACCTAATAGTCAGGGGCAGGAAACCACAAGTATCCAGCAGGCAGGTATATAAAAGTATTTGTACCCAACAAGCTGAGGTAGAAGGGAAAATATACTCAACAGACAGAGACGGATGGGACATACACCTAACGGGCAGATACAGAAAGAGCATATATCTATCAGGAAGGGAAATGAGACTCATACCTAATACACAGAGGTGGACAGACTTGGACCTAGGGACACAAATCCAGGCAGGGACAGATGAGGGTCCAACAAGCACAGATAGAAGGGGACAAAAATCCAATAGGTGCTCAGCATTCGGCACATACCCAACCGGTGAAGACAAACAGAGACTGAGACAAGAACCCAAACTCAGGCACAGGCAGGCAGCAGAGACAGCCAGCAAAGTCAGCGAAGCCCATGCAGACTGACGGACACCTGGGGCAGAACAGGGGCTATGGGCGGACCAGGGGCTTCTTGCTAGTGTACCTGGGAATGGGGAGAGAGATGAAGCGACACACCTGCAAGGTCCCAGCACTCAGCAAGGCCATCTGAGGTCTGCAGCAGACTCATCTCCAAGGTCTTCTATTTCCCTAGGTTTTTCTTCCCATGCCAAGGCCTGAGGGTCCCAGGACTAAGGCACTGGCTGAGAGGACCAACTCCTGAGTACAATTTGGTGGCTTGGACTCTGATCCAAACATCTCAAAAGCCATTAACCCTTTTGGGAACAGAAAACTGAGGCCTAGAGAAAGGTAAAACCCAGGCTCAGAGCAAACCAGTGGCAGAGCCAGCTTGCACCCAAGTCAGCAGCCTCAAGTGTCAGGAAAGGGTGGGCAAGTAAATCAGCCAGAGCTGCTTCCTGCCAACCCAAGCCCGCCCTCTCCCTCACTCCCAGGGTCAGTCTGGGGCTGCCCCTCTATACTTTGACCCTCAGAGACTCAAGCCTAATTCAAAGGACTCCCCCTGACAGATAGGGAGTGAGTATAACAGCTGCCTACACACACACACACACACACACACACACACACACACACACTCTCCTGCAGGCTCATCAGGCCCCCAACTGTCAACTTTCTGGTTGGAAAGACAGAAAGTCTGACGCAGAGAAGGGCTGAGCTGGATAAGGCCACACAGCAATCCCTGCACACTTCACCCAGAAATCTACATCTCTACCTTGTCTGTTTGCCTCTGGCTAAAAACACTCCCTGGGGACAGATGCAGCCACCCGGAAACCCCAGGGGACAGAGCCATCCCCAAACCTCTTCCTTGCTCAGAGTCATGCTGACAGACACTGCTGGTTGCAGGCCCTTCTGCTCACCTTTCTAGGACAGGAGACCGAGTCTCTCCCAATCCTGGGAAAATCTGCCGGGGTTTGCATGGTGGGGTTCAAGCCAGTGGCCAGAAGGCCCTGTTATTCCTCTTACTTCTGCTTTTTTTAGCCTTCTTGGTGCAGAAGGCAGGGTCCCTGGCCCCCCTCCTTCTCACTTCCCCCTTGGCAGGGAGGAGGGACAGAAGATCGGTGAGGCTCCCCTGCTGAGGAGGAGACCCTGCAGACCCCAAGCCTATGACCCAGGGTCAGTTGAAGGGTGTGCTCTTCCTCATCTCTTCTGATCCGAAGAATGGAGACAGGAACACAGACAGAAGTCACAAGGTGTTGAGGCAGAGACAAAGCTGACACCCACAAATATCCACCTGGGGGACCCTGAGAGTACATGGTGCAGAAATACGCAGGGCCACACGTCTGATTGCCTGAGTTTGGATAATCTTCTCCCCATTGTGACCTTGCCGTGACTGCAGCCATCCAGAATGGGAGCCACAGAGCTGGCACCACCATGCCTGCTCCTGCCAGTGCTCTGTTGTCCTGAAGAAGCCTGCCAGTCCCAGGCTCTGGGATGAACAAGGAGGCAGAAGATTCTGGTAAGGACCTGACAGAGGTCTGAGAGGAGGGGTGGCTTAGGAGGGGAGGGTAGACCAGGCCCAGCCCTGTCCCTTGTAGTCTCACCCCATCCTCACACTAGTACACCCAGAGGAACTGACAGATACACTCAGCCGATGATCGGAAACCCTTGCACAGGCAGGCCTGATGTAGAAACACGCCCCCGAGTGCACCAACTTCCCCTTCCCTGCCCTCGCACGGCCTTGATAACACAGTGGTGGACAGCCTACAGGGTTGAGAAAGGTGCCTTGATTGGACCAAGCCCTTCTGTTGCTTCCTTGGTCTCCCTGGCAGCCCAAAGTCCTCTGGTGCAGTTCCAGGGCTGGTTCAACCTCCAACCTCCTAGACCTTCAAAGCAAAGTGAGAACCTCTGTGATCATCAGAATAGCAGAAGGGAAGAGAGGAAGGAAACAGTCTCAGAACGGCCTTTGTTGAAGGGTACAGGGGGAGGGGGTGGACACCCTTTGGCTCATATTCCTGGGTGCCTGCCCCATCCCCCCTCACAGACACTTCCTCTTTAAGAACTTACTTCCTCCCATACAGCACCTGGGAGAGAAGCCCACAGCCCACAGCCCACAGCCTGCTCCCTAGCCCCAAGAGTCCCTATCCTAGGCCTCCCTCTGACACCTGTATAGTCAAACCCACCTGCCAGTACCTGGCCCTAAAGAACACCAACAGCCCCTCCCCCAGCTGGCAGCATCTGCAGAGCCTCCTGGTGCTGCCCCAGATGTGTCTCCCAGCATGCATCTGGGCAGGTGAGACAGGATCGGCAGATGCCAGGCATACCTGAGGGGATGGGGTAGTGATGATGAGAACTGAGCCTCCTTTCCAGGGAACACTAAGAGCACATGCCCAACTTTCCCTCAGCCTTTGCTAAGGTCATTTCCACCAGGCCTGTACTCAGCACTGGGGCTAGAAGACCACCTCTCAGCTCCAAAGGAGGTATTATCATCCCATCTTAGAGACTCAGAGAGTAAGTGACTTGCTCTCTTGGCCACAAGGTTAGCAAGGGAGGGAGCTAAGATCAAAACCAAAGTGTGTCTCCAAAGCCTACACTTTTTTTTTTTGGTACCGGGGCTTGAACTCTGCAAGGCAGGTGGCAGAACTACTGAGCTAAACCCCAGCCCCACAGCCTACACTCTTAAGCACTTCATGACCACATTCCCACATTCCCTGCAAGGCCTCCCCGCAAACATCAGACACTAGCTCTGGGCCTCCCCTTAGCACATCACTGACAGCACCCCCTCCCTGCCCGGTGCTGTCCAGGCAAGAGCCAGACATGAGGAGGCACAGGTGTTAACACAGGCAAACCCTGGCCTTCCCCAAGCCAGATTTAACAGAAATACCTGTCCCAGCTACTCAGAGGCTAAGGTAGGTAAGTTTAATGCCAGCCTAGGAAACTGTTTCAAAGTGAAATTTACTTTTAAAATGGAGTGAAACTGGAGATGTAATTCAGCGGTAACCCATGGGCTTGATCTGCAGTAACAGAAAAAAGAAAGAAAGACCCAATAATAAAACACAACTCTCCTGTGACAAACAGGTGCTGTGGCTGCCAGAAATGTTGGCCACGAGCCATGGATAAGGCATGAGAGGACCTCAGGTGATGGGTCCCCAAGAAGAACAGGTTTTGGCCGGGCAGAAAGGGGGAAAACAGAGAAAGGCTCAGGTAGAGAAAGACCAGCGTGAGCAAGAGGCTTCGGGTCATGAGTATACGCTGGAAAGCTAAGAACTGCTTCTTACCAGCTGGGTGCATAAAGGTTCAAACTATACACTCCACCCTCAGAAGGCTGTTTCTAGAAGTAAAACAGGCCACGGAGACAAAGAGACACTGTAAACGGCACTTCTGTTTAGTCAGTCTTTCTGCCACAAGGTCTCCCCTAGGCAGATGAAGGGACGGGGCCTGGGCATGGGTCCCGGCGGTGGACAGGTGGGCTGGCCTGGTCTGGTCAGTCCGAGGGAAGCTCCTCCCAACACCTGAGGCTGCCCGAGACTCCCTGAAGTCCACAGTCACATCCTGCCTCAGCTCTGGCCAGGGGAGCATGAGGAATCCGGGAGGGATCAGTATTTCATAAACAGGAAGAGAGGAGGGGAGTGGGGAAACGCTCAGCTCTCAAAATAGACCGGCAGCGCTTCAAAGGGGTCCAGCTCCGGAGATAGCCAGAGGAGGGGGCCTGGGGTGCCCCGTCTGCTCCCAGGAAAGGAGGGAGGGAGCGGAGCCCCAGGTTGCATGAGGATACCAGGTGTGCCAGGTGCTGAAGGGACCCAAGGAGCTCTCACCCCGCACTGGCTGTGCACACTATTGCTTCTGAAACCCAAATCTCTCTTTCTGCCTGAAATGAATAAATTAAAAAGATGACACCAGCACACAACATTGTACCACAAACCTTGCTGGATACTTTAACTTATGCACATGACATTCTCTCTTCCAATGGCCCTAAACAGGCTATACTCTGCTTCTTTCTTGCCTTTCTTGCCTACCTTCTTCCTTTCCTTTCCTTCCTTCTCACCCCCACCACCCTTTATATCCCTAACACTTTTAAAATTTCAAGATAGGGTCTCACTTAGTCATTAGTTTGCCCAGTCTAGGCCTGGTCTCACAACCCTCCTGCCTCAGCCTCCCAGGGTGCTGGGATTACAAACATGCACCACTGTGCTCCATTTCTATTCTGTTGTTGAGAGCAAGTTTCTTGCTTTAAGTTACAAGACAAATGAGACACAGGGCAGGACTCTGAGCTTGGAATGTCTGGCTGCCAAATCCCCACCCCTGCCTCTTCTTCATGTGGCAAGACCACCTCTTTCTCTTGCTGCTCAGTCCCTGCCACTGGAAGCCCAGCCAAATGCTGGTTCTGCAGGGAAGGTAGCCAGGTGCCCCAGGGTTCACCCAACCCTTCTTCCTGTGCCACACATAGCAGTAACCATCTGTCTGGTCCATGGCTAAGTCCCAAGTTGAGATGCCACCAGCTGGGGCTGGGATGTGCTGCTCTCATCATGCTTCCACGGGAGGCGGGGGCACCTGGGAAGTGGGATATCTATGCCCAGCAAGGGGCCTGGCACAGAATGAAGGTTTTATATGCCCACGGCTGTGTTTTTTTTCCTATCCTTGTGCCTACCACCCAGCTTCCCTGTTTCCACCCTCCCTCTAAGATTGGAAGCTCCCTGAGGGCAGGGAGATGCTGACTTTGCTTTGCAGTCCCCCAGTGCCACAACAGGATAGGCCCAACGTCTGATGAAGGAGAAAATGGCCCACTGGCAGCTAATTCTACCACACAGGGTGACCACAGATTGAGCGCCCCCTGGTATATCAAGCCCAGAAGTAGACACTAGCTATCCTGGTGGCTGGAGTAACAAGAGATGGATGAGTGGGTGCCCAGGACTTGTGGCACCTGGGCACACAGATACCCAGTGCTTCTCCTCTTCAGCATAATGGATTTCCTGGCCTGGGAGAAATGTGGGCTTTGTGGCCAAGCAAGACCTAACTCTATCACCCACTAGCTATGGAACACTGGACCCCAGTTTCCCCACCTGTAAAATGTTGCTAGTAACAATCCACCTCCAACGGTACAGTGAGAACTAAATGGAAAGCTGGTGTGGCACTGGGCAGGGGCTAAGCTCTTTCTCTTCTCAATGTGGCACTGCAGATTCTCACTGTCTACCATCTCCAGCCTTGTCTCCCTCCCCGCCCAAGATCTTCTTCTGCTCCAGCACAGGAGTCAGGCTGGGAAGCCAATGGAGATCCTCTGGTTGGGCAAGCTCCTGCCCTGTCCCTTCCAATCAGCCCATTTCACTCTTGAGGTGTAAAGCTGCACTCACCACCAGCTCCCCAAAAGCTGCATGCTCCTCTGCAACTCCAAGAACTCGACCCCAAGATCTGAACACCTGGTCCTCGCCTGGGACCTAAACTCCCTATCTTTTATGACTAGGCAATGAGGGGCAGCTACTTTATAGTAGCTCAGCCAGGGCTGAGAAAAAACAAGACTCCAGGCCACATTGCTTATTGGCCTCTGATAGTTCTGCTGCCACAGTAACCAACAGTGGAGGGAGTGGGAGCCTACTTTTCTCACCAAGCTCCACCCCACCCAGTTCAGTTACCTTATCTGAGGGAGGTGAGTCAAGGTAAACATCAGGACCAACCTGACTTCATCTCAAAGTTCAAGCCTATTCTGGTAGCTGTGCTGCTCAGCCGACCCAGGCTTGGAAGGTGAGGCCGTGGGCAGGAAGTAGAGTTGAGCAATGTACCAGAGCATTTGCACCGTTGATGCTAAGGCTACCGCGTGCCAGGCGTTACTACTTCATTTGCCCTTCACAACTCCTATGGGAAGGACACGTGCCCCCAACATTTGTACGAGGACACTGAGATTCAGAAGAAAGAAGAGCTTCCAGAAAAATGACTGGGGAAGGAGGACACAGCTGGGTCTGGAGCCCAAGTATGCCCATGGAAGGGGCTAAAGCCCCATCACAGCCAGCAACTCCCGAATTCACAGCTACTTTTGTTTGTTTTTTTTTGGAGGGGGTACCGGGGATCGAACTCAGGTTGTTGTGCTTGCAAGGCAGGCATCAGAACCACTGAGCTAAATCCCTGGCCCTCACAGCTACTTTTGAGTTGGATAAATTCCTCATGTAGAGATGAAGGAGGGGGCAAGGGCCCCACCCAAGGTCACACAACTGTCACCTAGGTGCTAGCACTTCTGGCCACATAAAACCGACAATAGGGCCTGAGGGGTCCTCCAAGGGAAGGTGAGGGAATGCACCTCAGCCTGGGAGGAAGGAGCCTGGAGAAGCTACCTGCAAGACACTGAGCCAGGCCACAGACTGAACAGGCCACTGGGTCCCACCCGTACCACCAGGCACAATCCTACCAAGGAGGTCAGCACAGTGCCTGAGCCTCTCCCATCACCTTAGAGTGGCCCAAACGTCATGAGCAAATAAATATGGACCCAGGTGACAGAGTTCTAGCTTGAATTCCACTCCTGACACTTTCCAGGCTGCGTTCCCCTCATATATGAGACAGGAAGGTTGGAGCAAGTGGGCTCCACGCCCAGCGGTGCCAGGAGGAGTAGCTGAGATCAGAGAAAGAAGGCTAAGCTGGGCACAGGGATGAGAAGCCAGGGCCCTTGTGTCCAGGTGGGCACTCCAGGCCATACAAACAGCATCCTCCACAGAACCTGGCCGAGGGCACCACCCTGGTACTCACCTTGGACGGCTGGAGTCCAGCTTCTTCTCCTGAGGCTTGTCCATTCTGGAAAAGAAAGGGGAGACCATGGAGAATTTCCCTACAGAGAGAAAGACGCACTCTGGGATGGTCCCCTCCACCTCCGCTTTCGTGTTGAGGGCACAGGAACCACGCCCTCTGGCAATGGCCCCTCACAACCCAGAAAGAACATTCCCAGGGGCCAGCACTCCCTGCCTCCTGCATTCTGCCTAGCAAACACCTAATCTTCAAAGACTCAGCTCAAATACCACCTCCTCTCAGTGAGAAGGGATGTGTGTGGCCCCCATCTCTTCCAGGACAGACTGTGCAACCTTGTGCAGACCAACTGAGACAGGCCTCAGTTTTGTGATCTGTAATGTGGGGTAGTCACTCCAATCTCCCAGAACTGCTGCAAGTATAGGAGATAAAGTCTGGCTAAGTGTTCAGCGCAGAGGTGGTGGCTGCACTTGACCTTGCCCTACTCTAGGACCCTTCTGCTCCCCATCAGGCACTGGAGGCTCCACCACCATGGCCCTGCATTCCTTCACTGCACCACTTGTTATCCTGCAGGGGCTATTTACGCACAGGCCTCCCTTTCTAATAATGGGGAGTCTCAGGAGGAGGGCAAAGAAGAGAGCTTGGTGCTAACAGCTGCTCTTCTGACCCCTGCTGCATGCCAGGCTGGGCTCAGTGCCTCACACCTGTGGCACCATTTAATCCTTATGACAGCCCCGGGAGGTAGGCCCAGGCCCCAGTGACAGAGGAAACTGAGACTCAGTGGGGCTAGTGATGTACAACTGAGAAGAGGGGATTTAAAATCTGATCCAAAATGCAGGAGGTGCTCATAGAGGTCACCGCAGAACAGCCACGCCCCAGCCAGAGGAGCAGAGTTCGGGGAGACACAGGCGCTGCAGCCTGCCCTTAGCAGTTGTGTTCTGTCCAGAGTTCAGCCTCAGGTGGGAACTGTATGCCCTGAGGTGTACCAAACCCAGCTCATCTGTTTCCTGAGTGATGTGAAGTGAATAACCTGCCCTCCTTGGGCCTGAAGAAGCTGTCCCGTCCCTCCTAGCACAAAGTGTGTACAAGAGAGGTTCCCAACGCCTAGGAAGAGCCAACCTAGGGCAGGTTAGGACGCTGGGAGCCAGGAGTTGAGTCCATAGGGCAGCTGTGGTCTTGCTTGGCAGCAGCAGACACAGCTGTGCTCTGCCCATTACATAATTTCCCTGCCCCTAGAGCAGCTTCCCACTGCCGCTCCCAGGACATCCTTCCTGTCCCCTGAGCCCCTTTAATGCCCCTAATCCTCCCTAGGGGCCAAGTGTGCTACAGGCCCCTCCACATACGCATTGTCATGTCTCAGTAGCCTGGGAGGGCTGTGGGTAGAGCTCAGCGATGGAGCACTTGCCTAGCAGGCACAGCATGCACAAGGACCTGGGTTCAATCCCCAGCACCTCCCTTCCAAAAAAGCATCTTAGCAACCTGGGGAGAAGGGACAGGTTGACCAGGGCCCAGGGGCTGGAGTGGGCAAGGATGCACTTATTTACTCATTTGCAGACTTGAGTTCCAGTTCACCCAACATTTTAGACTCTTGACACAGGAATTATCTCAAAGATAATCACAAACAGCATATCGGCCAGCCCCTGCCCAGCCCTCCCTACTCCATCTCCCCATTCTCCCCTAAATCACATGTGACTGTTGTACTCAACTTACTCAGTCACTCAGCAGTTACTGAAACCTTCTCAAGCCATGCTGTGATGTGGAGAATATAAAGTTCTCGGGTCTGCAGAAAAAAACCCCAGCTCTTAGCATAAAATTCAAAGCCATCACCTTCAACTGCCCAGCACAGTGATTAAGAATGTCGGTTCCAGCCAGGTATACTGGTGATGTAAGCCTGTAATCCCAGCACTGAAGAAAACTGAGGCAGGAGGATCCAAAGTTTGAGCCCAGAATGGGCAAATCGGCAGCTTAGCAAGACCCTGTCTCAAAATTTTAAAAATTAAATTAAATTAACTTAAAAGGCTAGAGGTATATCTCAGTACCAAGGCTCTGGTTCAATCCCCAGTACCTAAAAAAAAAAAAAAAAGGAAGAAAGAGAAAAGAAAAACCAGGTTGAATTCTGGCTTCTACCACCTACATGACCCTGAGATCTCTTCACTTCCAGGGGCCTTGTTGACCTCATCTGTGAAATAGAGGATCAAAAACAATATACCTCATGGAGTGGCTGCTAGAAGCAAACGAAATAGTGCCTATAAATAATATATACCTGGCCTGTAAGCAGTACACAAACAATAGCCACTAGTATTAAGGTCAAAAAATAATTTTAAGAAGCTGGGGGGGGCAGCTCAGTAATGGAGCACCCCTTGGTTCAATCCCCAGCACCAAAGGGGAGGGAGAAAAAAGGAAAAAATCCCAGGGAAGAGGAAGAAGGCCAGAGCAGGTTCTGCTACTCTCATTTTTCTGCTGAGGCTCAAAGCTAAGGGACTCGCCCAAGGTCTCGGCCAGCATGTGGTGTGCACGGGACCATGAGCCAGACCCACACAGTCGCAAGCCGAGATCCCTGACGAGGGAGTGGAGAAGGCAGTGGGTACACCTAGAGGTGCAGGCATCCTCAGCAGTGGCCTGGAAGGCTGAGAAGGTCCCTGGGCCCCATTTGGCTGAGCTTCTGCCCTGGGTACCATCTTTAGGAACCCCGTACCTCTATCAGCTGAGGCACAAACTTTCTAGTCTAGAGAGTGTGGGAAACCCTGGAGAAAGGACTGAGGGGTGCACTGAGGACCGTAGCAGAGCCTACATCTGGGAAGGCAGGGGTCATCTGCCCTCCTGACCTAATGGTCACAGGGACGGTGAGAACACAGCTGTGCAGCCAGGAAGACACAAGGCTCTACCACTCACTCACTCTGACCCTATCGCATCACTTTTCGGGGCCTGTTTCCTCCTTTGTACCGTGAAGGCAGGTCTGTCTCGTTGGAACCTGTGTTCTGTTCTCTGAACTAGGACGTGTCATATAAGTGCTGAATGAATGAATAAATGAATGAGGACAAAGATGGTGGCCTTGCAGAATGCTAAATAAAGAAGGGCCTTGCAAAAAAGCCAAATATGGGCCGGGGATTTAGCTCAGTGGTGCCACCACCTGCCTCGCAAGCTCAAGGTCCTAAATATGATCCCTGGTACCAAAAAAAATTTTTTAAAGCCAGATGCAGGAGCTGGTATGGTGATACACACCTGTAATCCTACCTGTGGTGCAGGATCATGAGTTCAAGACTAACATGGGTTACATGGCAAGTTTAAGGCTAGCCAAGACTGTGTAGTGAGAACCTAGCTCCAAAAATCAAAGAAAGAAGGAAGGAAGGAAGGACAGGTGGACGGATGGACAGACGGACAGAAGGAAGGAGAGAGAAAGAGGGAGAAGAGAGGAAGGAAGGAGGGAGGGAGGGAAGAAAAACAGGGGAGGAGAGGGGAGGGGAGAGGAGAGGAGAGGAGAGGAGAGGAGAGGAGAAGAAAGAGAAAAGAGTGAGGATACGGAAGCCCCTTTGGTCTCTCAGAGGATGAAGATGCCCACTTGTGAGGACAGCTGCCCAGGGCCCCCAGAAAACCAACCCTTCCCAGAGCTCAGTCAGAGATGGTTCCCAACAGGCATCCTCCTTCTTATCCAAGCAGCTCTGTCTTGGAACAAGGATCCAGAGCAGTGTCAGGAAAAGTTGGGCAGCAGATGGAGAAAAGACAGCATGGGCCCCGCAGGCAGGAAGCAGGCCCGAGAGCTGGGTTCTGAGTCCAACACTGGCAGCTCTGTGCATGGCTGGAGGCTGGGGCCAGGTGCCAGGGCACCACCAGCACTCAGCAAAGGCTGGACAAGGGCCTGCGGGACGAGGAGTCTGCCAACATCCGGAGCTGCTGTTAGAGTACCTGCCACCTGGGCTGTTTTGAACCCAGCCCTTCTCCCTCGAAGGCCCTCTCCCACTTGGAGACAGCAACAACTTTGGGTTCCAATCCTGGCTCTGACATTAATTAATTCATGTGCCAGTTTGAGGTTCAGCTGTCCCATCTGAAAATGGGGGTAACAATCCCTATAATAGAAGTTGCTATGAGAATGACAGTGACATAAGCAATGACAGTGAAGCAAGGTGGGTGGCAGCCAATAAAGTGAAGTGCTGTATGTGACAGGTCTAGGCCCAGAGACAAAGCTACTGCTTTCAGCAGGGACAGGGAAGGCACAGGCAGAATCCTTACCCACACTGCCAGTAGTTTACTCCACCTAGGCTGCACCGTGGGCCAGGCCCTGCCTCCCAGCAGTCCATTTTTGGTAGCATCACAGAAGGCAAGGAAGTCCAGATCACAGGCCTCTGCCAAATGCTCTGGCCAGCCTCACCTGGCTCCTTCCTGGCCAGAAGCTACTGGTAACAACGGCGCCTGTACCTGCGGGTCAGGCTGCTGTATCACTTACATATCATCTGGGATAAGAACAGCAAGGCCCTGTTCTCCAGTGAGAATGGACCAACCTGAACCCTAGCTGTCCCATGGCTCTTGTTACCCAAACAATAACATCCAGTAGTCTGGCACCTCCAGGAAGGGGGAGGGGGAACAGGCAGAAGTACCTAGGGCTCTGCACTCTCTCCAGCCCTCACCACTGGAGAAACAGAGGCCCAGACAAGCTGAGGGCTGACTGAGGGTCACACAGAAATCATAGCCTCCCTCTTTGGGGAAATTCATCAGTTTTTTCCTCTCAAAGAATTCAGGTGTAGCAGTACTCAAAACTGACATGGGTTTGTGGTTTAAACAGAGCCTCCAATGAAATTTGCCTCGTGATTTCCCAAAGGCAGCCAGGCATAGTGGTACACATCTGTAATCTCAGCACTTGGAAGGCAGAGGCAGGAGGATTTCCCTGAGTTTGAGGCTACCCTTCACTACATAGCGAGTTCAAGGCCAGTCCGGACTATATCATGAAACCCTGTCTCAAAACAAAACAAAACAAAAAAACCCTCAAAACACAAAAGACAGGAAAAAAAAAAAAAAAAGAATTTCCCAAAGGGAAGTAGGAAGTGGTGCCCTGGACAAAGACGAGCTCCTAGGTGTGTCTACCCTTCCTAAGAGGATAACCCAAGAAAAAGCTCCTGTGCTAAGGAGCCATTCCCAGGATTTCCAGGTCTCAGCTCTACTGTCTCTGGGAAACCCAGGTGACTGGGGCATGCCTGGGCAAAGGAATGTGGCTCTGAGCAGCCCCAGGTCCTTGCACTCCAGTCCTAGTTGGGGAGGTGGGTTAACAGGGGCTGCAGAGAGCAGTGTTCCTCACCTCCAAGAGTGAGTCAGCGAGAGAACCTGTGAGCAGCCTGGCTGTGTAGGGCCAGTAAAACCCTATGGCAGGGATCCCAGAGCAATTTACTCCAAATTGCACCTTCAGGTTGGTTACCTAATCCTGCCGCGCCCACCCTCCAACAGCCATCCCTTTTAAGGGGCACACTCCAGGTACTGGGGTCCAGCCTGCAGTCCCAAGAGGCAGAGCACACTATGACCTCCCTAAGAGAACGGAGGAAAGAGACAATGAGGCAGGAGCCAGAGGCTGCAGCTAGGAGAAAAATCACCTTGAATCCAGGGTCAGTTGAGGTCTCCAACCCAACTCTGCACACCAACAGCTACCCTAAGGGGAAATATCACCTCCCTCCCAGCCTGAGGCCTGGGCAAAGTTTTTACCTTGATGGGTCAGGACTTAAGCTTGACCCTGGGGTCCCAGGGCACAGGAAAAACTAGCCTTGTGCATGCTTAGGGCTTAGAGTACCTGCCACCTGGGCCCTTTTGTGGCTTGGCACCGTAGAGCCCTCAAAGCAGAACAAGAGCTGCCTCTGAGAGAGATGGGGTGGCAGAGACCACGCTCCCCATGGCCCAGCCCTTCCTACAGGACAGTGCCCAGGGAGGGTGACAGACTCAAGGTCTCCCTTCTCCAGGAACAATCTTCATAAGATCTAAGAGCTTTGCCCTCTCTTCACAGCCTGGAGCAGCAGACACCAGGTGTCCACTGGCCCTAGCCTCAGGGCGGAGGAAACCAGGAGTTCCAGCTCCAGAGGTGTGGTATCATCCCACATTCCACAACTGCCAGGGCCCCAGAGGGGCAACCCTCCTAGAATTAGCAGATGAGAAGCAAGAAAGGGAACGCTTGGGAGAGGACACTGGGAGGAGTGGGAGTTCCACTACGCTGATCTCTGGCAGGATCCAGACATCTGACCCAAGCCCTGCATGTCTGCCCGTCTGCACTAATGGAGGGAGACCCGACAGCTCCCAAAAGATGCCAGGTCGAGTCACCGGGCTGTGGGATGAAGGGGACCAGACCTGAGCGCCCCAATGGATTCCCTCTCCAGGCTGAGGCAGGAGGTACTCAGGGCTCGGCACTCCGAGCGCAGGAGGGTGGAGTTGGACAGCGGGGAAGAGATCGCAGGGCACTCGAGCCCTCGCGGACGCCCGCCGGACTGCAGC
>NW_022900935.1:19904422-19926385 GCF_012274545.1 Fukomys damarensis
GAGCCAGCCCAGCTTCCACCGCGAACCCCTGGCCCGCGCTTGCTCCGCCCACAGAGGCCCCGCTGGCTCCTCCCTCCACTGCTCTGTACCCTGCGCAGACCACTCTCGGGGCCACGGCTTTTCCAGCCCTCGACTCCCCTGGGATCGCTACAGAGACTTTCCTTCCTCCGACAGCGGGAGGTTGGCCCCCTGTCCCTACTCACTCTACTACACACGTATTCACTGGGTGTCCCGGGTCAGAGCCAGGCGAGGCTTGAAAGGAGCCTGGGCTTGGCTCTCTTTGAACCCTCAGTTCTTTTAGCCCTAAGACACCCCACCTCGACAGTTTCCGCCTAGCACGGAAGCCCACATGGGATCTCCAGGTGATCTCAGTGCCCGGCCCAGGTAGGCTCTCGTGATGAGTCGCCACCTTCAGAACCTACAGCGCCCCTAGGGTGATTTTTTTAATGCACACGTTGTTCAGTCTATGTGGTTTGCCCTATCACTCGAGGGTGCTTCTGCAGGTCGGAACAGGGCGTCTCCTCAGCTGCAGGCCCAGGTCTGGGCTGCTTTGGGGTTGGGCCCCAGAGCAGAGGGCAGGGTCCAGGCTTCCGGGATTCGCTGCCACTTGTTGGGACTTGGGGTAAACGACCAAGGAGAGGGATTTCCCCTGTCGACATTCAGCCTCTACCTAAAGAGGTGCTGGGGCCCAGGTGTGGCGAGACTTCCTCACAGGTGTGGGAACTAAGAGATGGGCTTGCTGGTTTCATTGGCAGAAGACTGGCCAGTTATTTGCAAATCTGCTCTAAAATAGGGGGTGATGGGAAGACCTGTTTATGAAAAGGGCCTGGGGCTGAAGGTGTAGCTCAGCATTAAAGCACTTGCTTTCAGAGGCTCTGAAAACAAACAAACAAACAAACAAAAACATAAAAGCTTCCTGAGAGCAGGCTTCACCAATGTGTGATTTTCTTTATTGTTGTTTTGGTGCTGGGCATGTGTTACAGTTTAGTTGAAATGTTTCCCCACCAGGAATCATGGCATATGCCTATAATCCCAGCACTAGGGAGGCTGGAAAATCCCCAGTTTGAGGCCAGCCTAGGCTACATAACAATTAAAGGCTGAACAGTTCAAGGCAAGCCCTGTCTCAGGGAAACAAAATCTGTCAACAAAGTCTTATGTGTTCATCAGTTTCTAACTTCATCAATTTCAGCATTTGATGGCCTTATTGGAAAGTAATAGAAATTTAGGAGATGGAACCTAGTTGAAGAGAGTGAGGCATGGGGCCATGACTTTGGGGACCTTATCTTGGCCCTGGCACCTTCCTCTCTCTTTCCCCTTCCTGGTGCCATGCAGAGAACAGCTTTGCCCCATCATGCCTTCCACCGTGATATTTCTGCTTCACTATAGGCATGAAAGCAATGAACCAGCCGACCATGGGCCTAAAACCTGAGCCTGAGCCAAAATAAACCTTTCCTAGCAGAGTGTGGTGGTGCATGCCTGTAATCCCTGCATTCGGGAGGTTGCCACAGGAGGATTACTCTTGAGTCCAAGGCACCGACACAGCTCAGGTCACATTTGGCTTCACCTATCTCCGGGCTCCAGCCACACTGGCTTTCTTTCCCAACTCCTGCCACAGGTCTTTTGCACTGCCACTCCTTGTCCTTCAAACACTTTCTCTCAAGCCAGATCAGCTCCAAGATCACTCCCTTCAGGACACCTTCTTTCACCTCCTTGTTATACTCAGAGCAACTGATATTTCTCCCTGGTGCTTCTCATAGTTGCTTTTTTATATGCATTTACCTGATTATTGCTGTCTGGCTGTTTAATTAGGCTATGAATTCTGTGAAGGCAGCAGTTCTTGGCTCTTCTTTTTCTCTCTGGCCCCTGACAATTCCTGGTATATGGGTGCTAAAGAAGCCAAGTGTGGGGCTAGGAAAGAATGGTAGCTCATCCACCCACAGCACCACACAGCAAAATTTGTTTTTTTGAGACAATATGTGTTCCAGGCTGGCCTCAAACTCATGACAATCCTCTTACTCACCCGCCCAGGTGCCACCATACCCAGAAAAAACTTTTAAATAAAATAGGCTGAGAGGTCCAACATCATAAAGCTATAAAATGGTAAACTGTGACTCAGACCTCATATAACCCCATGTGCTGAGATGCTCTGCCCTGTGTGTTGGATATTAATAAGAGTAATAATAATGGAGTTAGAACAGGCTGTTCTGGGTGGTTACTTGAGGTGTTTGTTAAATGACTCATGAGTAGGAAAGACCTTGCTGGATATAGTGAACTTGTTATCTGTACCTTGTTGAAGAGGTTACTCTGGCAGGGAGCAGGAGCTGAAATGATGAGCTGAGGGCTTAGGTTTGGGTCTTTCTGATGCATCTTGGCTGTGTTTGCTATAAAGCTCAGGAGCACGAGGTCAGCATAACCATCTTTTTTCTTGGCCCCTCAGCTGAAAGTGGTCTTGGTTCCTGTGTCTCCTGGCAACAGGTGGAACAGGATGGGGGAATAGTCAGAATGGCAGTGACCTTTAACAGCAATTACAATGTGTCACAACGGGATCAAACATTTAAATAACAGTTGTCAGACTTCTAGGAAGATGGAGGAGTGATGAACAGCAGGAAAACAGACTCTCCAAGATTTGGTATCCAGATGCTGGAATATAGCAACACAAGGAAGAGAAGAAGGAGGAAAGTGGGTCCCCAGGACCAAGCAAGGATCTGAAGTGAGAATTGAAGCCCGCAAGGGGAGCAAAGAAAGAGATCTCAATGCAGAAGAAGGAGGTGACAAATGACACTTTCTCCTTGAGCCTTGATTCACTTTATAGAAGGGGTGGCTTGAACATTGAGATGCACAGTGACTACTGGTGAGCCCAGAGGCCTCTACAAAGAAACACCAGTGGAATGTAGCAGTAGACACAGCAGACTGTAGTGCCTGGTGAGTTATTCAGGTTCAGAAATCTGACTGGCTGGTAGCCATCTTGGAGAGGGCCTGACTGAGCTCAGAACTCAGGCAGCTGTGGGCTGGCTCCTAGTGTCAAGGTGAGGCAGAACCGGGTTCAAGTTGGCAGGAGGTCAAGGAGTTGAGTTCAAGCTGGCAAGAGGCACATGGAGTGTTCCAGGGTGAACAAATTGGGTTCCAGCCTCACAGCCAGAAACCAGCCTGAACTTCAGTGGAACTAAAGGTGCAGGATGACTGGGATCATCCACTGCTCCACTGTAAATCAGTGTTTGGCTTGCTGGGATTAATCAACACAGATCTGGGCTCTGTCTTCCACTACTCTGTCTACTAGTGACAGCAGAGGCACACACCCTGAAGTTAACTTTTTTCTTTCTTTTTTTCTTTAAAAATATTTTTAAATTGGTTGTCCTTGTTTTTTGTCTGAGTATGAATTGCTTCTAGTTTTCTTGTTGTTTTGCTCTGTTGTAGTCTTTTGTTTTGTTTTGTTTGCAGTACTGGGGATTGAACTAAGGACCATTCCCTTGTGAGGGAGGTGCGGCACCACTGAGCTCAGCTCCAGCCCCATCCTTGCTTCTAGTTTCTTCTATTTCTCTATTGTCCCCCTGCCCAACTCCCTTTAAATTCTCTCCTCTGAGAGTAAAATCACCATACTAAGGGCATATTTACTGCATACAATTTTCTGGTTTGTTTTAGATCTGGTTATATAACCACAAATCTAGCTATGGTTAATAGTGATAAATTAATAGTTACCACACATTGTCATTTTCTAGACTATGTTTGATGCTATTGTTACTGTGGATTGTTCTGCTTTAGCCAAGGTGACATAATTGTTCTAATCAGTTGTTCTTCCAGTTATGCCAAGACTAAGATTGCCTAAGGGTCATAAAAAAATACTACAGGCCAGTGCCAAAGAACCAGATGCTAGGCCAAACAGGCAGCACCTTCTCATCCCCAATAAATTGAAGAGGTAGGATCTTGCAACAGATTCAAAACCCAAAAACCAGCTACACCTGGAAGACATCTCCGAGACATAGTCATTTCCTAAAGGTTCTAAATACTATCAGTAAAGCTATCTGCCATACACACTTTACCCAGGAAATAAACTGAAAGCATCAACCCAGGAAATTAACTGAAAAAAAAAAAATGAGAAGGCATTTAAGCAAGGTGCAACCCCAAACTTCCAGCTCATCAAAGGCAAACCCAGGCAGCAATGAGGTGAAATGATTTGAAACCCACCCACCTGGACTCTGAAGTGGTAACAGTGGAAGTAACAAAGCAGATGAATGAAGCTCTAGAAAAAAATCAAATCACAAATAATTTCTCCAATAATTACAGAGATGGTGACTATCATGAAAGATGTGGTTAGTGACACAAGAGCAAATAAAGATAAAAAGAGGAGCTTAGGAAAATGATGAAAACCATGAATGTCCAATATAGGAAAATGGAATCCATGAAACAATTTCAAACAGATATTCAGGAGAATAAAAATTCCATTGACAGGACTGGGGATTTAGCTCAGTGGTGCTGCTGCCTGCCTCACAACCACAAGGTCCTGAGTTTGATCCCCAGCACCAGAACAAAAAAAAAAAGAATTCATTGAGAGTATACTCAGCAGAATGAGCCAATATAAAGATAGAATATCAGATATAGAAGACAGGATTGCAGTTATCAATCATAAAAAGGGAGATATCTTAAAAATAGCAAGGGACCATAAAAAAAAAATCAATCCAACAGGGGCCAGGGATTTAGCTCAGTGGTGCCACTGCCTGTCTTATAAGCACAAGGTCCCAAGTTAGATCCCTGGTACAAAAAAAAAAAGTCTAACAGCTGCTAGATGATGGAAAGAGGAATAACATGAGATTGATTGGAGTCCAAGAAAAAGCAGGAGATAGCACAACAAACACATAAAAACAAACCTGTTCACAAAACTAATGGCAGAAAACTTTCCAAGCATGGAAAAAGAACTTGACATACAGATAAATGAGGCGCATAGAACTCCACTTAGCCATGATCAAAAAAAAAAAAATCTACACCAAGGCATATAATAGTCAAGATTCAAGATATTCACACGAGAACAATATTAAAAGCCATTAGAGAAAAGAAACAAATCACCTATTAAGGAAAGCCCATCAGAATCACAGCAGGCTCTCAACACAAACCTTCCAAGTCAAGGAAAGTTTGGAGTGAAGTATTTCAAGACCTAAAAGAAAACAACCTCCAACCTAGATTGATGTATCCTGCAAAACTATCTTTCAAAGCTAATGGGAAAATAAGATACTTCCATGACAACACCTAAAAAAGTGATGACTGCCAAATTAGCACTCCAAAATGTTCTGAAGGACATTCTAAATAGAGATAATGAGGACTACAACTCTATGAACCCCAGAAGGGATGAATCCATCCGGCAAGTTAAGTAATTAAACAGGGGGAGGGGAACCAACCACAGGAAAATAACATGACAAGGATAAGTCCTTGCATATCAGTTGTAACTATCAATATAAATGGTCTTGATTCACCAATAAAAAGAAACAGACTGGCAGAATAGATCAAGATGCAAGATCCAACAATATGGGGCATACAAGAAACATTTCATTTTTAAAATTCATACACCGAAGATCAAAGGATGGAAAATAATACTCCATGCAACAGGAATCTGGAAAAAATCAGGCATAGTTATTCTATTTGCAGACAAAGTAGATTTCAAGCCAAGACTAATTAAGAGAGACTTAGACAGTCACTACATCCTTGTAAAGGGAACAGTACAAAGAGATAACAATTACAAGAATATATGCACCAAATACCAGCACACCCAACTATATAAAACAAATATTAATGGACGTGAAAAACCAAACACTAATATGTGGGAGATTTAACTCAGTGGTGCTGCACCTGCTTCACAAGTGCAAGGTCCCGAGTTCCATCCCCGATACCAGAAGAAAAAAAAAGCACTAATACAATTATAATGGGAGACTTCAATACCACACTGTCACAAATAGATCAACTAGACAAAAAAATCAAAAACTGTCAGAACTGAAACACACTTTTGAACAAATGGACATAGTAAATGTCTAAAGAGTGTTTCACCCCACAACATCGTAATACACATTCTTCTCAAGCCGGGGATTTAGCTCACTGGTGCCGTGCCTGTCTTACAGGTGCAAGGTCCTGAGTGCAATCCCCAGTACCCCCCCCAAAAAGAATTCTTCTCAGCGGCACACAGAATGTTCTCCAAAATAAACCACACACTAGCTCATAGAACATGCTTAAGTAAATACAAATGAATTGAAACTACCTCATGCATATTATCATGCAATGAAATTGGAAATAATTTGCAAAAGAAATCACAAAAACTTCCTAAACACATGGAAATTAAATAACACCCTCCAAAACAACTAATGGGCCACAGATGAAATTAAAGAAAAAATTAGGCCAGGTGTGGTAGTGCACACCTGTAATCCTAGCACTCAGGAGTCTTAGGCAGGAGGATCAGCATGAGTTTGAGGCCAACCTGAACTACATAGTGAGACCCTGCCTCAAAAAAAACCAAAATAAATAAATAAGAAATTAGTTTCTACAATTAAACGATTGTGCCAATACAACATACTGGAACATATGGGATGTAATGAATGCAGTCTTAGAAAATTATAGTGGTGATATCTCATATCAAAAAAACAGAGCCCGCTCAAATAAACAGCCTAATGTTGAATGTGAAGCTATTAGAAAAAAGAACAAGTCAAGCCCAAAGCTCGTATGAGGGAGGAAATTATAGAGATCAGAGCCAAAATTAATGCAATGGAGTCTAAGAAAATAATACAAAGAATCAATGAATTGAAGCATTGGTTCTTTGCAAAATTAAATAAAATTGAGCCAGGGATGTAGCTCAGTGGTGCCACACCTGCCTGGCAAGTGCAAGGTCCTGAGTTTGGTTCCCGGTACTAAAAAAGAGATGTGGGGGGTAAATAAAATTGCCAACCATATCAAAAAAGGAAAGAAAAGACTCAAATCCTTGCAGTTAGGGTAAAATCACAACAGATCCTGCAGAAATCTAGAAGATCGTCTATACCTACTTTGAGAACCTGTATTCTAATAGGATGAAAAATAGAAGAAATGGACAGATTCCTCCATACATATAAATTACCAAAGATTAATCAAGAAGATATAAAAATTCTGCATAAACCAGTATCAATCAATGAAATTGAAGATGCAATTAAAAACCTGTCAACATAGCTGGGCGTGGTGGCGCAAGCCTGTAATCCCAGCACTCAGGAGGCTGAGATAGGAGGATAGCTGTGAGTTCGAGACCAGCTTGGGCTACATAGTGAGTTCCAGGTCAGTCTCAACTACATAGTGAAACCCTGTCTCAAAAAAACAACCCCCAAAATAAATAATTTTTAAAACCTACCAACAAAGAAAAGCCCAGGCCCTAAAAGATTCACTGCTGAATTCTATATGAAATTTAGAGAAGACCTAATGCTGCTACTTCTCAAACTCTAATGAAATTGAAAGAGAAGCAATATTCCCAAATTCATTCTTGGAATCATTACCCTGATACCAAAAAGCAGAGAAGGATCCAATCAAAAAAGAGAACTACAGACCAATCTCCCTAACGAACATAGACACAAAAATCTTCAATAGGATACTGGTAAACAGAATGCAGCAAATCATCAAGAAGATTATATACCATGACAAAGTAGGATTCATCCCAGGGATCCAGGGATGATTCAACATATGCAAATCAATAAATGTAATACACCATATTAACAGAGCCAAGGACAAAAACCATATGATTGCCAGGCATGGTAGAGCACACCTATAATCCCAGCACTCGGGAGGCTGAGGCAGGAGGATCACTGTGAGTTCGAGACCAGCCTGGGCTACATATTGAGCTCCAGTTCAGTCTCAACTACATAGTGAGACCCTGTCTCAAAAAAAAAAAATACAGTCATCTCAATAGATGCAGAAAAAGCATTTGACAAAGTCTAACACTCATACATGATAAAAAAAAAAACCTACAGGAAATTGTAATAGATGGTCTTTATCTTAATCTGATAAAAGCCATCTATGACAAACCAATGGCCAACATCATACTAAATAGACAAAAATGAAAGCTTTCACTCTAAAATCAGGAACAAGACAAGGATGTCCACTGTCACCACTCTTATTCAATATTGTTCTGGGGAAAAATATATATATATAATTCTGGAGCTGGGTGTGGTGGCACATCCCTGCAATCCTAGCATGTGGAAAACTCAGGCAGGAGGATCACCACAAGTTTGAGGCCAGTCTGGGCTACAGTGAATTTAAGGCCAGCCTGAACTACATAGTGAGACCCTGCCTCAGAAAACAAAACTATATATATAAAATAGACAAGAGAAAAAAATAAAAGGAATAAGGATAGGAAAGGAAGAAATTAAACTATCAATATTTATGTCAGGCCGGGAATTTGGCTTAGTGGTTCTGCTTCCTGTTTCGCAAGCACAAGGACCCAAGTTTGATCCCTGGTACCAAGAAAACAATCATTCATATAATCATTCATATATATATATATATATATATATATATATCAGTATTTGTGGATGACGTGATACTCTACATAAAAGACACCAAAAACTTCACCAAAAGACATACATTTGGCTGGGCATGGTACCACACTTTTGTAATCCCAGCACTCGGGAGGCTGAGCCAGGAGGATCACTGAATTCGAGACCAGCCTGGGCTACACAGTGAGTTCCAGGTCAGTCTAAACTACATAGTGAGACCCTGTCTCAAAAAAACAAAAAAAGAAAAAGACATAGATTTAATAACCAAATTTCAATAGTGTATCTGGATACAAAATGAGCATTAAAAAATCTGCAGCATTCCTGTACACAAATAACAAACTTGCTGAGAGGAAATTAGGGACATAACACCTTTCACAATAGCATCCAAAGAAATGAAATAACTAAGAATCAATCTAATGAAGAAAGTAAAAGACCTTCATATGAAAAACTACGACACTCTGAAAAAGGAGATGAAAGAATATCAGAAAAAGGAAAGACATTCCTTTCTCTTCAGTAGGAAGAATCAATGTAGTGAAAATGGCCATACTTCTAAAATTGTTGTACAGATTTAATATGATTTAAATCAAACTGCTAATAGCATATCTCACAGAATTAGCAAAAAGAATCCTAAAATTCATTTGGAACCAGAAGAGACCAAGAATAGCAAAGGCAATTCTGGACATCAGAGGTAAGGCAGGGGGCATCACAATCCCTGACTTGAAATTATACTACAGAGCTACTATGATAAAACAGCATGGTACTGGGCCAAGGATTTAGCTCAGAGGCACCACGCCTACCTCACAAGCACAGGGTCCTGAGTTGAATCTCTGGTAGTGGGGGGAAAAAACCCACAAACAAAAAACAGATAGATCTATTCTAGATATTATTCTTAGATATTTGTCTTAGAATTTGTCTTGGAAAAAATTTTTCCCACATTGTGGCCTTGTCTCTTCGCTCTGTTGGTCGTTGCTCTTGCTGTGCAAAAAAGCTTTTTAATAGCTGGACATTAGCTCAGTGGTTCTGCCCCCTGCTTCGCAAGTACAAGTTTGCTGGGTTTGATCCCCAGTACCAAAATAAATTTTTAAAAAACCAAAAGCTTTTTAATAAGATGAGATCCCGGTTGTTGATTTTTTTGTGGTGTTTCCTGTGCAATAGGGGGTTTGCTCATAAAGTCTTTGCCTACACCAATGTCCTTGAGAGTTCTACCTATTCTATCTTCCAGCAGATTCAGGTTTTCTGTTTGTTTTTGTTTCACTGATTAAGAATTTATCAGTGAAATTTATCAGTTTCTGGCTTACTAGAAAAGCTAGTAAGCAAAAACATACTCAGCACTAAATGTAATTATACAGTCCTGTTGGATACCGAGCCTGAGGTGTTAGGCCCACCGATGGAAATCCTCATGAAGTATTTGCCTGTACTGAATATGAACTCACAAAGGCTTTATGGGGAGTGTAAATATTCTGGCCAACAGCTACTTCCTAAACTCCTAGCTTACAATTTTTCCCTTTATCAGCTCAGTGCATGCTATTTTCATGTTTTTTTTCCTCCTTGAAATAGTCAAAAGAGCCTCCAAACTTTTCTTTAATAATTAATAGCCAACACATTTACAAAAATTAGTCTTACATCAGTACATGTACCACTAAAACAGAAGGGATTAAAAAATAAAGTGGTTAAATCCCTGAAAAAGAATATATTTATTAACAATTTTACACAAACACAGATGACATGTTGGCATAAGGGAGAACATGAGCTGAAAGGGTTTCTGTTTTAATATTTAGATTTTGGATCCATTTCAATTTTAGTTCAGTGCGTGGTGAAAGATATGAGTCTAGTTTTATTCTTTGGTGTGTAGAAAGCCAGCTTTTTCCAGCACCATTTATTATTAAAGAGGTTGTCTTTCTTCCAGTGAGGGTGTTTGGCTCTTTTTTCAAAGATAAGGTGGCTGATTGTGTTTGGAGTTGTTTCTGCGTTTCTAATCTGTTCCATTGATCCTCAGGTCTCAGTTTTTTGTTTTTGCCAGTACCATGCTGGGTGTTTTGGTACTGGGATCAAATTTTAGAATATACTTAGAATATATCTACCTAGAATATATAGAATATATAAAGAAATTTAAAAAACCAGACCCTTAAGATTTAAAGACCCAATATAAAAATGGGCATCTGAAATGAACAGACACCTCTCAGATGGAAAAGTAGGAACAGCAAATAAATATATGAAAAGATGTTCAACATCACTGGTCATTTGAGAGATTCAAATTAAAATAGTGCTGAAGGCCAGGGATTTAGCTCAGTGTTTCCAGCACCTGCTTTGCAAGCACAGGGACCAGAGTTCAATCCCCCGTACAAAAAAAAAAAAAAAAAAAATCTGAAATTCCATCTCACTCTAAGAAGAATGGCTGTTATCAAGAAATCAACCAAAAATAAATGCTGGAGGGGCTGTGGGGGAAAAGGAACCCTTCTCCACTCTTGGTGGATAATCACTGTGGAAATCAGTGTGGAGATTACTCAAAAAACAAAAACTAGAGGTTCCGTTTTACCTGGCTGTTCCCTTCTTGGTATCTTCCCAAAAGAAGAATCATACAACAGCATTGTACGCACACCCATGTTTATAGTGGCAAAGTCTGTAGTAGGTAAATCTTGGAAATAACCCAAATCCCTATCAACCAATGAATGAATAAAGATGTGAGTTCTTTTCATACAATGGAGTACTACTCTGCCATAAAGAAGGTGAGCTTGAGACACTTCCAGCTAAATGGATGCACCTTGAGACCACACTGTTAAATGAGATAAATTGGACACATGTGTGTAAATGCCACATTGTTTCTGTGGTGTGAGAAACTGAAAGTGTAAATAAGAACTAAAACATATAATAGGTATTGGGAAATGGGAAGAATATGTTCCAGTGAGAAGGAGAGCCAGGGAGGGGGGCGAGGGAAAGAACAGAATGGTCAAGTGGGGCTGGGGATTTAGCTCAGTGGTTCCGCTGCCTGCCTTGCAAGCGCAAGGACCCGAGTTCAATCCCCGGTACCAAAAAAAAAAGAATGGTCAAGAAAAAAAAAAGGAAACAAAACTTTTGTAAATAAGGAGAAGAAGGGGGGTCAAAGGGAGGGGAAAGGAATGGGGAAAAAAGAAGCAAGCTGTATCATGTACAGGTACAAATTCCCTACGATGAGTGTGATCATTATGTATATCCAAAATTTAAAAAATAATAATAGTCTCCTCCATGAGAGCTTCTGAGTAAGAATTCTATGGCCTGCCTAGAGCAGAGCATTTACCAGGCAAGATGTCATCAAGTGACCCCAGCAAGGTCACGAGACACAAGTCACTGCTCCCCTCTTCCAGATGAGAAAGTGGAGGGTTGCCTGGGGTGGTGAATACTGCCAGCTGGCTGGAAACCCACACCCACAGACCCTCAGTCCAGAGGCGAGCACGGGGCTGCTCAGCGGGGAGACAGTGGGGAGCAGTGATGCGGGAGGGCGTGGGGGCTCCTGCCACCCTGTCTAGGTCTTGGAACCCTCCTGGGCTTCCCCACTGCACCCTGAAGGAGCCCAAAGCCTTTGCCAGGCCTGCACAGACCCCAGGATGGACCCTGCTGTGGTGCTGCCCTCCTGTCCCCAGGCATGGTCACCCACTCACCTTGGCCCGGCCTTCATGAGGCAAAGCTGGTCTGTTTCGTTCACTGCTGGGTACCTCGATGCACCTGACTCATGGCAGACCCCCAAAATGTACTTGTGAATGGAGCTGTACGAACCTGATTCTAATGCTGGCTCTGCCATCTCCTAGCTGTGTGACTCTGAGTATTTCAGTTAACCTCTGAGCATCATTCTCTGCATCTGTTAACTGGGGCTACTTATGAATGTTGAGTGACATCAGGCAATAATGCACCTGCATCATACCTCGCACATAAGAGGTACTGAGCAGAAACAGTAGGTAAAAGTCCGACTCTTTTTTTGCTCCAGATTCTTTCCTATGCAGATGGGAGGGAAGGAGCCTTTGGCCTGGCTCACTGGGTGCGTCCTACATTGGTGTGAGATGAACATGGGAGAAAAAGCTTTGGCTTGAAGAAACTGTCACTGTGATTATGGGGTTGGTAAAGAATGAAACTAGCAGGTGGGACACACCTGTAATCCCAGCACTCGGGAGGCTGAGGCAGGAGGATCCCTGTAAGTTTGAGGCCCACCTGGCCTACACGGTGAGTTCAAGACCAGCCCGAACTACATAATGAGACCCTGTTTAGACACACACACACACACACACACACACACACACACACACACACCCCCCAAAGAATGAGGATAACGAAAGGATCAGAGAGGAGGGAATAGGAAGAACAGAACCTGTAACTGGTACAGTCCCAGGGCTGCAGAGGGTCAAGGAGAGCAAACAGTAGGATTAACCAAGAGGCTCCTCAAAAGGGAAGCACTGTGGACCGGGAGATGAGGGGTGAGGCAGAGTCCTGTTGCTACCATTGAGAAAGGACAGGAGGTAACAGTAGAGAGGACACAGTAGCAGGAAGAGACAGGAAGGGAAGCAGAGGTGGAGTGGAGACAGAAGGCAGAACAGCTGGTCGTCAGTACTACCTGCCTGCCACTGTCCACGGCCCTGGGGACAGAGCTGAGGGGGAGACAGAGGGACCCTGCCCTGTCTAGGGTACGGGTCAGCTGACTACAGCCCTCAGGCCAAAGCAGGCCTACTGTTTTGTTTTGTTTCTGCATTTCTAGGGAGTGAACCCAGTGCCTTAACCTTCCCCCCACCCACAGGATCCTACTAAGTCAAGTTGCCCAGGCCAAGTTCAAACTTGCCATCCTCCTGCCTCATCCTCCCAGTGTGCTGGGATTACAGGTGTGGGCCACAATGTCTGGGTTTTGGCCCACTGTTTCTGCACACCTGCAAACTAAAAATGGTTTTGACAATTTTAAATAATTTTAAAACTCAAGAGTATTCCACATCATAGAAACTTGTATGCAATTCAGATTTCAGTATCCATAAATAAAGTTTTATTGGAACACAGCCACGCTCCGTTTATGTGTCGTCTACGCTGCTTTCTCACTACAACAGCAGAGTTGAATAGTTACAGCAGAGACCATATGGCCTGCAAAACCTAAAATATTTACTAGCTGGCTATTCTGAAACAAAGTTTGTCGGTCCCTGCTCTAGGAACTTATGTTCTCATTGGGAAGACAGATGTCAGCCAAGCAGGTAAGCTCCTTTCGGCATGTCTCCAAGGACAGGCGCCAGCTGGCATAAGGGTCTTCTGCACAGGGCTTCTCCTGCGCCGCCCTCCCCAGGGAGGGAAATGACCCATCCATTGGCTTCTGTATGGCAGCAAATCATTCAGGTCATTTTGATCAGCTCCCACCTAAGAGCCAAGGAAGAAACATCTATGCTCAGTGATCTACAGTGTCTAAGCCCAGGACATCTCCTTCGCCACCTCCCGGGGCGGGGGGGAACCACCTTCTGTGTGACTGCTCAGGAAGTCGTCACCTGTATTGTCAAGGCGGCTCCTGTACCTGCCTCCCTTCTCCATAGGAACCCTCGCAGCACCACCTCTGGCAGCCTTCCCGGGGGGTAAGGAGTGGGGACGGCTTTTATGGTCCCCTTTTCAGGTGAGGAACCTGAGGCTTAGAGAAATGACCTGACTTACCCCACTGCTGGAAACAGCTGGTGGAGCCAGCACCCGCATAGCAGGTGTTAGTTTTGGAAGGGGCTTTTGGGATTGGCTTAGCCTGAGTTTGAAAACTGGTGGCCTAAGGCAGAGGTGAGAGGTGAATCAGGTTAAGGGCGGTGACACCTTGACCATGTGCAAGATACAAGGCCTGCATTGTCTGGAGAGAACTTTAAAAACGTTATGAAACTGGGCGGGTCTGCTTTTATTAGCACCAAGCTCTGGCAGCTCTTAAACAGAGTTGGTGATAAAACTGTCTTCCCAAAGAGATTTTGCTGTCAGTCAAGGTTCTACGTAATTGCTGGATGAATGTGAGTTTGGAGAATAATATATATATATGAACTTCAAATTAGAGGGGTGTTTTGTTTGTTTGTTTTGTTGTTGTTTTCAGACAGGGTCTCATTATGTAGTCCAAGCTGGGCTTGAACTTGCAATCCTTCTGTCTCAGCCTCCAGAGACAGCTGAGATTCCAGGTGTGTGCCACCAGGTCAGGCTAAATTAGTGCATTTTTAACCTTTTAATACATAATATACTCCACTGGAGGCTAATTTGGAGAACTCTCATTGTTGTATGCTGTTCTCAGCACACATGGACTCACCCACACATTTTTGTTGTTGTTGTTGTTACTTGTTTTGTTTGTTTTTTGAGACAGGGTCTCATTATGTAGTTCAGGCTGGCCTTGAATTCACAGGGATCATCCTGCCTTAGTCTCCTCAGTGATAGAATTACAGGTGTGTGTGACCACACACAACTTTCTTTTTTCCCCCCAGTATTGAATTGAACCCAGAATGAGCAATTGCACAGAGTTATATCCCCAGACTATATTTATTTATTTAGTTTTTTTTTTTTTTAAAGACAGGGTTTTGTTATGTAATTCAGGCTAGGCTTGAACTTACTATTTAGTCCAGGCTGGCCTCAAAGTTGTGATGATTCTCCTGTCTCAGCCTCCCAAGTGTTGGGATTACAGATGTGTGCCACTATACCTGGCTCTTTTATCCCTTTTGAATTTTAAATAATCTTTATTATTTAGCCATGTGTGGTGGCTAACACTTGTAATCCTAGCACTTGGGAGGCAGAGGCAGTAAGATCTTTGTGAGTTATGCGCCAGCCTGAACTACATCATGAGTTTAAATACAGCCAGAACTACATAGCGAGACCCTGTTTCAACAAACAAAAATAAACAATAAATAATTTTTATTACTCTGAATGTATAGATAAAGTTCAACAGAGGGTGTGGCTCAGGTACAGTGGGGGCTTAGCACATTTGAGGTCCTAAATTCAATCTTCATTACCACAGTCCCCTTAGAATTTCAGAAATTCAGGTTCATAACTCAGCAGGGGAACACTTGCCTGGCAGGCATGGGCCCTAGATTTGATTCCCACCACTGAAAACAACAAAACAAGACACAACAATGAAAATAGAAACATTTTACTGTCTGTATTTATGTAGTAGCCACTATTATTATTTATTTTACTTTGTGATTGCTCTTGAAGATAATTCTGTCATATGGGAGTCACAGTATGGCCCGGGTTGTGTGTCCAATACACTAGAGAGGCCACTTGGCCAGAGACGGAGCAGACCCACAACACCGACCATCTTCATCTTATTACTAAGTGCCCATTTGGTGTCGGCACTGTCCTCAGGTGTGACCCTTAGCATCTCATTTAAATTTTGCACCGGGGCCAGGGATTTAGCTCAGTGGTTCTGCTGCCTGCTTCGCAAGAGTGAGGTCCCAAATTTGATCCCCAGTACCAATAAATAAATAAATTAATTAATTAATTATGGACAAAGACCAGATCCAACAAGGCTGGGTGAGGTGAATAAGGCCAGGTTGTACAAGTGTGTACTCAGATTCTGTCTTTATTTCAAATATTGATATTTTTTTCAAAATCCAAAAACAAAATTCATTTTTGGCATTACTGTTGAGGTTTTATTTTTTATGGCATCGGGGATCAAACTCGAGTCCTTGCTCTTGAGAGGCACGCAGCCAAACCACTGAGCTGAATCCCCAGCCCCTAGTTTTTAAATATTATATTAAAATATTAATTGTGGAGTTTTTTGCTGCCCCTTGAACTTTTAACCAAAGGCTGGGCATGGTGGTACACACCTGTAATCCCAGCATTCAGGAGGATGAGGCAAGAGGATCAAGAGTTTAAAGCCAGCCTGGACTGCTGAATGAAAATGTCGCAAAAAGAACAAAAACAAAAATAAGTTTTGTACCCAAGATATGGGTCTTATTAACTTCACCCTAGTCTTGGCCCTGCTCATGTGACAGTCACAGCCATACAATGTTGGCATGTCCAATCTGTGGCCACCTTTTTTTTGTGTGTGTGTGAGTTAAGCTGAATTGTCTTGGGATGCATATAAAATATATCATATAGTTAACGTATATGATTAACAAAACTTTCTTTTAAAAGGTTTTTATTACAACATTTTTTTAAAAGCTAGATATCATCCAGGTGCAGTGGTGCACACTTGTAATCATAGCACTCAGGAGGCTGAGGCAGGAGAATCACCACGAGTTCAAGGCCAGCCTGGGCACGTGGTAACTTTTTCTTTTTCTTTATAAAATTTTTATTGGTAGTACTGGGGACTTAGCACAGTGGTGCCACCACCTGCCTCACAAGCACAAGGTCCTGCGTTCAATCCCTAGTAAAAAAAATTTTTAATTGGTATATTTTAGATACACATAATGATAACATTTATCGTAGGGAATTTGTACCTGTATATGATATATCTTGCTTCTTTTTTCCCATTCCTCTTCCCTCCCTTCAACCTTTCTTCCCCTCCTATTTACAAAAGCTTTGTTTATATTTCTTCTTTTATTCTCTTATTTTGTTGTCTCTCCTCTCCCCCTCCCCCTTTGAACATTTTCTTCACATTTCACAATATCTTTTATACATTTTTTTCCTTATTTACACTTTCAGTTTCTCACACCAGAGAAACAATTTAGTGTTTAACATGCGTGTCTGATTTTTTGTTTGTTTGTTTGGCTTTTTTTTTTGTTGGTTTTTTTGTTGAGCATCTGATTTATTTCACTTGAGAATATGGTTTGAAGGTGATTCCATTTAGCTAGAAATATTTCAAATCCATCCTTCTTCATGGCAGAGTAGTACTTCATGGCACATAGCAACTTTAAGGCCAGCCTAAATTTCTTGTTTTGCTTTGTTTTTTGAGACAGGGTCTCACTATGTAGTTCACTGGGATTACAGGTATGCGACGCTATGCCTAGCCAGCCTGAACTCCATAGCAAGACCCTATCTTAAACAACAACACCACCAAAAACAAAGCAAAATAAAACCCTGGGCATCATGGGACTACTTGGGAGGCTGAGTCAGGAGGGTCACAAGTTTGAGGCTAGCTATAGCAATGTAAGTTTAAGACTTGACTCAAAAATTTTAAAACTAAAATGCCAAGCCCAGCATGGAGGCAGGAGGATGGCTATGAGTTCAAGGCCAGTCTGGGCTACATAGCGAGACCCTGTTTCAAATAAATAAATAATTAATTAAATAAATAAAATGCCAGGCATGGTGGTACACACCAGCACTGGGACGCTGAGGCAGGAGGGTCCCAGTGACTTTAAGGCCAGCCTGAGGTAGATAGTGAGACCCTGTCTCAAAAAACAAAAATAAAAAAATAAAATAAAAAAGGCTGTCACTCAGTGGTAAAGCATCCCTGTATTTGTTACCCAGTATTTAAAAAAAAAAATCAGGAAAAGGTGGGCCACAGGTTACACATCCCTGCAGGTATGTGCTATAATTACTGCCCCTTTAAGAAAGATAAGCGAGGTACAAGAAGGCGAAGTGATTTTGACAAGGACACAGCATGAAGCAGTAGAACGTGCACACAAACTTCTATTTTAAAGTCCCTGCTCTTTTTTTTTTCAGGGCTGGGGATGGAAGCCAGGGCTTTATCCAAACTAAGCTCTGAGTCACACCCCCAGCCTGAACCCAGGCTTTTGTTTGACTGTTTTTGAGACAGGGTCTTTCTCTGTAGTTCAGGTTGTCCTCGAACTCATGGCGATCCTCCTGCCTCAGCCTCCCCAGTGCTGGGATTACAGGCACTTGCCATCATTCCCAGCTGAGCCCTGGCTCCTAACTCTATATTTATTTTATTTGGTACACACCAGTTGTTAAATATCTCAAATTTCTTCTCTTTAATTTAAAATATAGCTTTCCAGTTTCATTAACTATCCAAAAAATAAACAAATAAATATCTGGCCATCCCCAGTCCCCAGTTCCCGCCTTGTCACCATCAACCGGAGTGGAATGGCCTCCTCTTCTACATGACTGCCCCAGTCCTCACCATGCCCTGCTGGCCCAACCCCTCACCCTGCCACTTGCTTATGGAACCTACCTGCTCCCGGGGCATTTGAGTTTGGACCTCTAATGTGGCCCTTTCCCAAGTGGAGACAACCTCGACACAGACAGGAAGTCTTGACTATCCACACAGCAGCCTTGAATGAAGCTGGGCTCCAGTACAGGTCTCACAACTCCACGGGGACAGCAGAGGATTACAGTGACCCTGACTGTGATGGGCGCTCAGAACAGGAGTTTCCCACCTTGGAGCCTCTCCCCAGTACCTCAAAACAAAAAGTACTATGTGCCAGCCGTGTGCTAGACATTTTGTATAATACTTCTTTGTGTTTATCTTCATTCTCTAAATTTCCATAATTCTTTTTTTTTTTTTTTTTGAGATAAGGTCTCACTATGTAGTTCAGAATGGCCTTGAATTTACTATGTAGCCTAGATTGGCCTTGTACTCTTGGCAATTCTCCTGCCTCAGGCTCCTGAGTGGTGAGGGGATTCCAGGTTTGCACCACCACGCCAGGCTATTACAGTTTTGCCTTCCTATATAAAGCACTGCTTGACCAAGCCTGGCCTTGACTTTGTGGGTCTGGAGAAGTTAGGGATCAGTGACTCCACATTCCAGTTAAGGCAACCAAGATGGAGAAAGGATGCCCAGGCCACATGGCACTGGGGACAGTCAGGGCTCATTCTCCTCTACCTGTGCTCCATCCCACTGCCCTCTGCTTTTTACTTTTAAACTCTTTATGCCACAAAGAAATAAGATGTAAAAGCAAATTATAAAAATCCATGAATCAAATCAAGTATTTATCCTATCTGTCTGGTATAAACTGTATTTCAGGAGAATAAAACAATGAATGAGGAAAAGTGTTTTGTGTGTGTGTGTGTGTGTGTGTGTGTGTGTGTGTGTGTGTAAGAATTCAGGTAATGAATGCAAAGAGAATGATAAAATTAGAAAATAACCATTTGCAATGCCTGAGAAAATAAAGGTTCATTAATTAGTAGATGCTGAAACTAGCAGATGAAGCCAGCCTGGTGGCGCACACCTGTAATCCTAGCCCTGGAGAGGCTGAGGCAGGGGGGTTGCTGCAAGTTTGAGGCCAGCCTGGGCTACAGAGTGAAAAATCCAAAGTACCCCCAAAAGTTAAAATCATCATCATATTACATGCATACTCCATTTATAGTAGTACAATTTGTAATATCTAGATCTTGGAAACAGCATATATGTCTGTCAGTAGGTGAACAGATAGGAAAAATGTATTTATGTACAATGGAGTACTATGCTGCCATAAAGAAAGATTAACTTGAGGCATTCATAGGCAAATGGATGCAACTTGAGAATGTAATGCTAAGTAAAATGTCAGACACATAAGCTCAAATATCTTGGGGGTTTCTCTTATATGAGAAATACAATGTACAAATAAACAGCAAAATAGAAGAGAGATAAATAGGAAATAGGAAGAAGTTCAAATACTTCCCCAAATTACAAATTAGATTGTTTTAAAATTATTTCAATATATATACTAATTGATTTCATTTATACTACTGGTTTATCTTCATTGAAAAGTAAGATTTGTGTTATCTATTTCTTTTTTGTAAGAATCCTTTTGATTTATGTCTCATATTCCGAACAGCTACTTTGAAGATAGTGATGCATGGTGTAATAACTAGAGTACTGTTCTCTTATTATTTGACTGGGGAATTTTGATTTTTTTTTTTTTTTTTTTTTTTTTTTTTTTTGTGGTACCAGGGATTGAACTTGGGCCCTTGCGCTTTCGAGACAGGTGGCAGAATCACTGAGCCAAATCCCTGGCTGTTTTATTTTTTCATAAAATGAAGTGAGAGAAGTTTGATGACAGGGAAGAAAACCAAAATAAAATAAAACAAAACCAACAGGCAAAAGGTTGATGGGAAATTTTATAATGAAGATAGCATTAAAAATGTTTCAGCTACACACCGTGTGCTTCCAGATGTGAGGTAACCTCAACGACACAGCACCTTCACCAATAGCAGGCTCTTGCCAAAAATATTAAACCTGAACCTAATCAAGTCTTTACATCTAACTTTCAGTTTACTGAAAACATGAGCCCGAAGAACAAGTTCAACTCCACCACCAGGAGGCAACCAGCCAAATTTTCTAGGATGTGGAAACTTTCACAGGACAACTGCTCTGGAGTCTCCTTCAAATAAATAGCATGAAAGAGAAAAGAAGGTAGAGCTGTTATAGACTAAAAGTTACTGAAGAGCTGGGCGTGGTGGTGCACACCTATAATCACAGCACTGGGGAGGCAGAGGCAGGAGGATCGCTGCGTGTGTTGGCCCAGGCCTTCAGTTCCAGAATTCTGGGAGGCTGAGTCAGGAAGATTGCCTCGAGTTCAAAGCCAGCCTGGGCTGCACTGTGAGTTCAAGGCCAGCCTGAACTGCATAGTGGGCCCTGTCTCTAAAAACAAAACCAAGCCAGGTGTAGTGGGACACGCTTGTAATCCCAGCACTCTGGAGGCTGAGGCAGAAAGATCACTGTGAGTTCGAGACCAGCCTGAGCTACACAGTGAGTTCCAGGTCAGTCTCACTACATATGTGAGACCCTGTCTCAAAAATACAAAACAAAAACAAAAATATGTGTAGACGATCCCTTTATATATTTACATGTACAAATTTGCTTAAGTATGCGAACAAATGAAAACACAGCTCAGTGCTGTGGTTTTGTCAGTAGTGAGATGCCTATGAGGGTATTTCATTTCTTAAGTCCATATTTTTGTAAGGTTTGATTTATTAAAACTAAGATGTGTGTTACTTTTATATTTTAAAAATTGGGAGGGGAGAGGAAAACATGGAGTATTCCCTGGTGGATCGAGGACAGAACAGAACATGGCATAAAGGACTCCAAGGGTCCTGCACCTCAGTCCCAGCCCCGCTCAACTTGAGCTCTCCCAGCTCCTGGGTTGGCAGGTGTTAACAGGAGCACCCAGTCTACTGCCCTCAAAATGCTCCCCACCCCACCTAGTGCCTCTTTCGCAAAGACTGCAAAGAAGGGAGCAAGCTGAGGTTGCTCCTCAACCCTCTGCGTACGGAGCCCAGGGAGCCAGAAGAAGGGCGAGGGGAAGAGTTCTTGGGCCCTGGAGATCTGTCCAGAGGTGGCTTGTGGCCCAAGGTTTGGCTGCCACCCTCGATCTTGGTGAAACTGAAGGGGAAGCTCGGAGGGACCTCACTGCTCAGCCGGGTTCTCTAACGAGTGGAGGGAGGCAAACAGGGCCCACGCCTCGGCAGCTGCTGGAATGTAGGGGTAACCAGTGAGAAGACACCCCGACAGACCCTATCAGTCCATCTCGATTAAAACCGAGGCTCCAGATCTAGACCCAGATTTGAGTCCCAGGATTTCCTGGCTAGTTCCAAGAACCCAGCCCGGAAAGTGGGCGGGGTTCCTGTCTCCACCTCCTTCCCCCGCCCTCGGGCCGCCTCGCCTTAGGGCTCCAGATCCGGGACCGGCGCCCGCCCCGCCCGCTGC
>NW_022900935.1:19926723-19932801 GCF_012274545.1 Fukomys damarensis
TTCGGGTGGTCCGGTCTCGGGCCCCGCGGCTCCCAGGCTGACCTTGGAGTCCTCTCCTGATCGGAACTCAGGCCCGACCGACGGGTTCTTCTACCCTAGCGCCTCCCTTGGTGGGGCGCGGAGTTCGGCTCCGCGTCGCCACCCTGTGGCCTGAGGGAGCAGCGCCTGCCTGACAACCGGGGACGTCGCAGGGCGGGACTTGACCGAGGCGCGCGAAGCCTCGGAGCTATGGCTTCCGAGGCCCCGCCCCCTTTCCGGGGAGGTCCTGGAGCTGGGGCTGCGGTTACCATGGCAACGCTTGAGCGAGCCCAGCCCCTTCCTCTGGCCGCACAGAATCCTGCTCAGGACCTCGCGCGGGGGACCGGAATGTGGACACCAGCGTTCCTTTTCATCCTCCTCGCTGAATAACCTGTGTGGAGGAACATGCTGCCTCCCAAAGCAGCAAGGCCTGCAAAAATCAATGAGCTGTTCCTGCATAGTACTGTGTAAAGCAGAGTTTTCCAAAGGAGCTGTACAAACATGAATAATTAAGCCCAATGCGGGTGTGCAAGTCTGAAATCCCAGCACCCAGGGAAGATGAGGCGGGAGGATAGAAAGTTTGAGTACTGCCTGGGCAATTTACCAAGACCTTGTTTCAAAATAAAGGCTGGCTTGGTGACTCATGTTTATAATCCCAGCATTCTGCGAGACTGAGGCAGGAGGATCACAAGCTGAAGCCCAGCCTGGGCAATTTACTGACTAGTGAAACCCTCAAAATTAAAAATTTAAAAAGAGCATTGCTATTACTCAATATAAAGGCCCTATGTTCATCCCCAGGATTGCTAAATAAATAAGTAAAAATTAGAAATAAAAAGGGCTGGGGATATAGCTCAGTAGTAAAGCTCCCCGGAGTTAGCCCCAGTACTGAAAAACAACACATGAACAGAAAAACCCAGAATAACCAAGATAACATAAGGAAAGTTGGCCGGGCGTGGTGGCGCACACGTGTAATCCCAGCACTCAGGAGCTGAGGAGGATCACTGAGTTCGAGACCAGCCTGGGCTACATAGTGAGTTCTAGAGGTCAGTCTCAACTGTCTCATGCGCGCGCACATACACACACACACACACACACACACACACACACACACACACACAAAATGGGCTTTAAGGATACTTAGTGAGTTTGGAGGAAGACTTCCCACGTTATAATCAAGTATCAACCTCATAAAGTTTGCCCTAAGCAACAAAAGTTATAAAATCATGGGTTTGCTGGGAAAGCTTTATGTTTTTATACCAATGGAGATAAATATGTGACGGTTAACAACTTTGCTGCTCCGCCATTAAAACCATCCCAGGCCCCAGGGGTAGTCACGCTACCCAAGGGAGCTCCCAGTGCTGCCTGGGGAGGCAGGATTGTCACTGGGCTGCGGCTGTGGAGGTCCCTAGGGTGAAATAAAGAACCTGACCCATCCTTTTGTAGAATAAGTTTGCAGGCTCACTGACTCCCATCATGGAAAAAGAATTTAAAAAAATAATTTTCAGGACACATCCATAAGAGATTCAAGAAGAATTTATTAGGGAGAGATTTAGGGCACACTCAGGAATGAAGTATGGATGCTCAGAGAAATGAGACACAGTATTTCCTAAACCCAGGAACATTCATGCTTCTCTTGAGGGTTGGAAACCCTGGGAGAAGGTGGCCACCCCCAGGAGGGTGCTAGGCCATTCTACAGGTGTGGGCCCAGTTTTGTGTTGTGTTGTTTTGTTTTAAATTTAAACCTTTGGATGCTCTCAACCTGCTCCTTTATCTTAGGGTCTTTACTTCCACGAGCCAAGGGATGGCCTGCCAGTCTTCCCCAGGGAATCTGGGTGTGGTGGGTCTGGTAGGGAAGGAGCCTCCAAGGTTGTGCTGATATGGATTGCCTTAGGTAACTTCAGCTGAGGCCCAAACCTCGAAATTTTAAAAGTACAAATTTTTAGTTAGGCCTAGAGGCACACATCTGTAATCCCAGCCCTCCAGAGCTGAGGCAGGAGGATTGCCACAAGTTCAAGGCCAGCCTCAACTACATAGTGAGACCCCTTGGGTTATTTAAATAACCAAAAAAAAAAAAAAGTACAGTCTGTAGTTATGGTTTCCTGTCTCCTTTCTACCTACCTTTTATTTGTTCTATCATCTTCAGGATGAGGCCGCTGTTTATCTGTGTCCCAAGCAGGACATGTGCTAGGTGTATTGGTAGACTGAGCCCCAGACCCACCAAATATCTGACCATAACCTTCCTTACTAGCAAGACTTTTGTGGCTCCGTATTCTTTTCTGGATAACAACGCAAAGGCAGATGCCTTCATGTGACCTGTAAGGCCCTTTGGGATCAACCTACTTGGCCTCATCAGCCTGGGGAATACAGTGAGTGAGAAGGTAACAGAAAACATGAAGGACTTCTGTGTGTGTGTGTGTGTGTGTGTGTGTGTGTGTGTGTGTGTGTGTGTTTTCTTTATGTTTTGAGACAGGGTCTCAGTATGTGATAGTTCAGACTGATCTTGAACTCACTGTGTAGCCCAGGCTACATGTTGCCTAGAATTTGTGGCAGTCCTTCTAAGCCTCCCCAAGTGCTGGAATTATAGACGTGTGCCACTATGTCCAGCCTTTGATTTTCTTCTGGAAGATAGTTTTAAATTTATTTCCCTGTCACCTACCCCATCACACATGATCCTCATCTCCCCCAAAATTCCTAAATAATTTTGGTGAGCCAGGGGTGGTGGCACACACCTGTAACCTTGCAATCAAGAGGCTGAGGGAGGAGGATCACTGTGAGTTCAAGGCCAGCCTGGGCTACATAGTGAGTTCAAAGCCAGCCTGAAATACATAGTGAGACCCTGTCTCAAAAAAAACTTTTTTTGGTTAATTTGATATTTGTTATTTACATTATTATATGGGAGCTATGGAATTTCTTTCCCGTACAACTTTATTTTCCCTGGAGTTTCTAATTGTCCTGTTTTGTCACTTGCTCAGTGTTTACATATTCTACACTCTACCTAATTCTAAAACTCTTCTCAAGATGTTGAGGCAAATCAGGTGTTTTGATTGGTGCCTCCAGAAGCAGAGATGTTCATTAAGAATCAATGCCTGTGAAAGAACATGGGCAGAAGCAGGACTGGGCACAAGTCACACTGCAGTGCCGGCCTGGTGAAGCCCACACACCCCCTGCCCACGGGTCCCAAGCCAAGCTGCAATAGCAGGGCCTCTCCCCCTCTTTCTTCTGTGTCCCCGTGGACTGCCCCGCAGACAGATGTGATCTTGGACAAGGCGGCTCTTGGCATCTGAGGCCAACCGGAAGGAGCTGACAGCTGGGGGTGTCTGCTGTCCATACTCCCTCCAGCTGGGCCACCAGCCCTTCCTTGAAAGAGAGTCTGGAAGGCATCTCCATGACTACCTCAGCTCAGCTTCTACTCCTTTGGCCTGGAAGATACTTCCTGGAGTTGTCAGTTCTGCAGTCTGGAGAGCCTGCCCTTTATATCCAGTGAACGGCATTATTCTGGGCAAGGAAAGGTCCAGATTTTGTAGGGTCTAAAACTTATATAACCTGTGGGACTTTTTTTTTTAAGTTCAAAATATGAGTACGAATTTATTTTGTTATAATTAAAAGATGTCTTATTGGTGCATACTTTCTTATTGCAGTACATAATGATTACATTCAAAGTGCAGTTTGTTTAGTTTTTTGTTTTGTGGGGTTTTGTTTTGTTTTAGAGACAAGTTCTTGCTGTGTATTTCAGGCTGGCCTTACACTTATTTTGCAGCCCAGGTGGCCTCAGACTCCTGCCTCAGCTTCCCCGAGTACTGGGATTACAGCTATGTGCCACCACGCCTGGTTCAAACCGTAAAACTGTAATGTGTTTAGATTGATAAGGCGATAGGGGGCTGCAGATGTAGCTCAGCGGTAGAGCTCACGCAGAGCATGTGTGAGGCCCTGGGTTCAATCACTAGCAGCCCAAAACAGTAATAAAGCTGAAATCACTGGAGCTTCAGAAGTCTTGGAAACCAGGATGCCTTCGGAAATCTCTTTGGGCAACCTTAACAGAAATCACCCTGAATGCACCGTAGTTTGTCTGCCTCCAGCTCCTGAACTCTCAGCTGGCACAGTGCAGCACCTGAGGCTGAGGTCCTTCAAGCATCCACTCTGCCTCTGGTGCTGGGACCTGCTTTGCTCACTGTATATCCCAGCACTCTGGAGGCTGAAGCAGGAAGATTGCTGTGAGTTCGAGACCAGCCTGGGCTACATAGTGAGTTCCATGTCAGTCTCAACTACATAGTGAGACTGTCTCAAAAACCAAACCAAACAAAAAAAAGTTTCACTGGGAGAACTGGGCTCTCACTTGTTGTCCCAGCTAATGAGGAGGCTGAGACAGGAGGATGGCAAGTTTGTAAGACACTGATCACCAAAATAAAATTAAAATGGGTGGGGATGTGCTTGACTAGCATGTGTGAGGTCCTAGGTTCAGTCCCCATTAAAGAGGAGGAAATTAACTCTCTGAAGATGTTAGCAGTAGGTCCTTCCTCTTGGTCAGGTTGGGTTTGCTCTGATAAAGATTTTTCTGATCTACCTAGGGAGCAAAACCATGACTGCCAACTTTCTGAGAGCCAAGCTGGGCAGCAGGGCCAGGGGGTGTCCCAGCACCCACACTGTAAATTCATGGCGTCACCTGATGGGAGCACACCCCAGGCCTGAGCTCTGCCTGTCTGCCTTCCCGGAGATCCTGTTTCTTCCTCTCCAGAGAATAAAACTCCAGTCTCTTGCTGGATCCAGGAAGTAGCCCAGGGACCTGACAGTCTTGATCCTTAAAGAGCTTTCAGCCCATCCCTTTATTCGATGTCTTTGTGCCCCATTCAAGGAGGCACTGAGCCTTTGGGGAGCTGGTTCCCTTCTTCCCAGGTTAGGGCCGTTTTCTTGGGTTGCTGTGTGGTTTCCACCCAGCCATCTGTTTTCCAGCTTCCAGGCACTGTGCTGTTGTCTCCTCACTCAGTTGCATTCTCTTAGTGTTATGCCGCTAATAAAATCACTTTACTGGAAAATAAGAACCAAGATCTGTCATGTAAAGATAGAAGATTCCAATGATGAATGTAACTATTATATATCTAAAATGTCTCAATAAAAATATTTTTAAAATGTCTTTACTGAAATTTTAGTAAAGTTTTGGGAGAGAGTAAAATCAAATGCTCAGTCAGTCATAATTTTAGATTCTTACCTATACTGGTCACGATTACAGACCGTGAGAGCCACAGGGAACAAGCATGGGGCCAAGTTGAGAAGGGGCAGCAGGCCTGGGACCCGACAAAGGCCTGTCACTGCTACGTAGAGAAGAGATTATCCAGGCACAGTCAAGAGGTCAGGTGAGTGACCGGGTAGATGGGAAGTGGTGGCCACAGCGGTGGAAGGAGAGACCGGTAACCTGCACAAAGGCAGGCACCATGCCCACTTTGCTCCCTGTGTGTGGATGCAGGGCACCATAGACACTGCACAAAAAATTTGTCAAATGTGTTTCAAAAAAATAAAGGGGTGGAGATACGTCAATGCAAAGGCCCTGTGTTCAATCCCCAGAGTACCAAAAAAAAAGTTTGTTGAATGGACATGGGCACTGAGGAGTCAAGGACACTCATCTAGATGTCTCCTCCTAGTGCCATCCTCGAATGCCAACTAAAAGGGCTATGGAGGGAGCCACAGAGGGCCTGGGGCAAGGGCTGGCCAAGGAGAGCGGGTGACCTTGCATTGTCACAGTCCCCACTCTCTGGCCTGGCTTACCACACTGTCCACTCTGGCGCCTTCAGCCTCCTGTGCCCTGGCAGCTGCCTGTTCCCCCAACTCTCTTCATCCCCTCTGACCCACTTCATCCAGCTCCAAGAGGTCAGGACCCGACAAAGCACTCCTTTTGCGCAGAACTCTCATGGCCAGCAGGGGGCACAGGGTTCACGTCAGCTCCAGCCCAGGATCAGCTTCCTGCCCTTGAGTCCCTAGCACCCAGGACTGGGCCTGGCACAAAGAAAGGGGCTTAATTTTATCTTTCTTTCTTTTTTTTTTTTTTTTTTTTTTTTTTTTTTTTTTTTT
>NW_022900935.1:19932841-19947645 GCF_012274545.1 Fukomys damarensis
GACCTTGCGCTTGCTGGGCAGGTGCAGCACCACTGAGTTACATCTCAGCCCAGAAAGGGACTTAAGAAATAGCTGTTGACTGCACAACATAGGAGTTAAGCGTGACATTGCAGAAATGGTGGGACAGGGCCGAGGTTGAAGGGGAGACCGCAGAGGAGGCCTGGCAAGAACCTGGGCCTGAGAGGTCACAGGTGCAGCAGAGGTCCCAAGAGGAATGGGTAGGTTTTGGCACCTGCTGGGCTCCAGACTTTGCCCTGTGCGGCCCTGAGGAGCTCTGCAGAGCTAAGTGTGTGTGATCAGCCCTCGCTTCAGGCTTGGTGACACAGCTGAGTGTACTTTGGGCATGTCCCACTGGGGAGGGCATCAGGGAAGGATTCTCGGGGAAGGGTGCCCAGGAGGTGGACTTGAGTGTTGAGGACATGCCAGGAGGAGGGGACATTGGTCAGCAGTCAGGATCTTCACGGACAGACAGGGATTTGAGAGCAGCCCAGGGTGAAACACTGGAGCCTGCACATGAGACCTGAAGGCTGCCTGGATTCAGCTTCCCTAGCCCTGCCACCCTGCCACTGTGCTGCATCCCAGAACAAGCCCGTCTCTCTTCATTCTTCTCCACCCCCTGGCCTTCCTATCCCCCAGTGTGGCAGCCTCTCTGTCCTCTTCTTCCTACCTAGGAACCTACTTCCCTTACTTCAGCTCCCCCATGATATCCCCCAGAAGTTTACCCCCTGTATTTGGCCTTGGGAACCATTATTGGGGGAGAGGACTAGAGCTTGAGTCCAGGAGAAGGGCCCTACCACTGACCTACATGCCAAAGCCTCCTTTTATTTTATTTTTTTCTTTTTGAGACAAGGGTTTCCCTGTATAGTCCAGGCTGACTTTAAACCCATGGCAGTCCTCTGCCTAAGCCTTCCAAGTGCTGGGATTACAGGTGTGCACCACATCTGGCTCCAGCCCTTTTATTGTTTATTTATTTATTTTACTTTTGGTACTGGGGAGTGACCTTGCACTTGGGAGGCAGGCAGAATGCCACTGAGCTTAATCCCTGACCCGTTTGGGTTTTTTTTTTTTTTTTTTTTTTTTTTTTTTTTTTTGACACGGTCTCACTTTGTAGTTCAGGCTGACCTTGATCTCATAGCAATCCTCCTGCCTCAGCCTTCTGAGTTGGGATTACAGGTGTGTGACACCCTGCCAGGTGTGTGGGGGGATTCAGCTTTTGAAGCCAGGCATTGAGATCAGATCTCAGCCCAAACCCGTCTCACTTGGACTTTGTGTTCTAGTCACCATGGATCTGCTAAGGAAATACCAGAAACGTGGAAGTCACAATACTTGTGGCACTGGAGGTACTGCACAGCGGTTGGGAGTTTGGCTAAATTATTGTGTGTAGTGCCTTTCTGGGCTTCAGGGTCTCTTCTGGGAAATGTTGCTGTCACATACTTACACACAAAGTGCTTGGTGAGAATACTAATATCCAGGTATTCTATGCCCTGCTAAGTTGTCCAGCAAATACAGGACACACAAGTTATAGGATTTTTTTTGGGGGGGGGTTTGAGACAGGGTCTCACTATGTAGTTGAGACTGACCTGGAACTCACTATGTAGCCCAGGCTGGTCTCGAACTCACAGTGATCCTCCTGCCTCAGCCTCCCAAGTGCTGGGATTATAGGAGTGCGCCACCATGCCCGGCTCTAGGATTATTTTATAATAGTCACCCAAAAAAGTCAAATGCAGTGCCACAGATGTTGTTACCTCCATAGCTGTGGTGTTTACTTAGCAGATCCATGATGAGTAGAAGACAAGGGCCAGGTGTGGATTGCTGCGAGATCTCCATCACTGAAAGCTACAGAGCTTTTGTATAACTAAGAAAAACATTCTCTCCAGCCTGAATTTTTTGTGGGAAACAAAAGGGATATTTTTGTTGTCAGTCAGCAATGCTTTAAACTTCCAGTGCAGGCTCTGAAGTGTTCCACTCACTGTTCACACAGAAACACTACCTGAGTTCATCTGCAGGACAGGGCCATGGACCCTTTGCTGGGTTACCCCAGCATGTGTGGCCTGAGGCCTCCCACCTCCACAAGACCTGTAAGTGGACTAATTCCCACTTCCACAGGGTGCTGGGGTATACAAGGAAAACCCCATCGCACTGAATAGGACTAGTCTATTTTCAGCCGCAATTAATACGTGATGAAAATGGTAATGGCATTTACTATGGCTTGGATCTAAAATTCTCATGTGTGGAAGGCGGCTGGATCCTGGAGATGCTGCCCTTCCAGGGGACTCATCCCTCACTGAGTGCAGCAGCCGAATGAGCTGTCTGGAGGTGGGCCTGGTTGGGGTGGCTCACTGGGGCACAACCTGGAAACATGTCTTCTCATCCCTGGCTCCACCCTGAACTCTGTCACCTGGCTGCTGTGGCTTGAGCACCTTTCCCTTGGCCACACCACTCTGCCACCCTGCTGCAGCCTAAGTGCCAGCCAGCTGTGGGCTGAAGTAAACCCAAACGAACCCAAATTGTGGGTGTTGGGTATTTTGTCCTAGTAACAGGAAAGTGACTAATACAGCGTTTTATTATCTCATATAATTATCTGGAGCTTACTGATAGTGTTAAAGCTGGCCCTGCAGCTCAGTAATGTTCCAGGCTCTTTCTTTTTTCTGCCATCTTCATTATACTGACATGTGACCTTACAATCACAAGATAATTGCCCCGGCTCCAGCTTTCCATCCTCATAAACAACATCCCAAGCAATAAATGAGGAGGTAGATGGCAACATGTTTTTCTCCTCCAAAAACAACCTCCCCCTCTTCCTCCTCTTTTTTTTTTTTTTTTTTTTTTTTTTTTTTTTTTTTCAGTATCAGGGATCGAACTCAGGACCTTGTTTTGTGAGGCAGGCACGGCACCACTGAGTTAAATCCTCTAGAAACCTTTTCCTGCCAGCAGTGGTGGGTATTCCCACCACTCAAGAGGCTGAGGCAGGAGAATCACAAGTTAGGTCAGCATAGACTACATAGTGAGACATTATTTCAAAAACAAAACCAACAAGGCCAGGGATTTAGCTCAGTGGTTCTGCCACCTGACTTGCAAGCACAGGGATCCGAGTTTGATCCCCCCAAAAAACACCCCCACAAAATAACCCAAAACCAAAACAAAACATAATAAACAAAAACCCCTCAAACAAGTAAGACATGGTGGCACACAACTATAATCCCAGCACCTGGGAGGCTCAGGCAGGAGGATCACCACAAGTTCAAAACCAACCTGGGCTACACAGTGAGTTCAAGGCTGGTCTGAAGGACATGGCAAGACCCTGTCTCAAAACTAAACTAAACTAAACTAAACTTTTCCCTAAAGAAAAAACTTTCGGGCCAGGGATTTAGCTCAGTGGTTCCACCACCTGCCGCTTAAGAATCCGAGTTCAATCCTTGGTACCAAACAAAACAAAATAAAAAACTACCTTGTGTGGTGGTTCATGCTTGTCGTTCTAGCACTTAGGAGGCTGAGACAGGAGGATGGCTGTGAGATTGAGGCCAGCCTGGGCTACACAGTAAGTTCAAGGGCAGCCTGGATCACATAGTGAGAACCTGTCTCAAAAAAAAGAAAAAAGAAAAAGGGCCAAATCTCCTCAGTGGACTGGAGGAGAGAATGTGGGAGAGGAAGTGGTGATGGGGAACAGAGGAGACTTTGAGGAGTTTTGCTGGAAAGGGGAGCACAGAGCTACAGTGACGGCTCAGGAGAATCGGGGGAGGGTGCTATGAAGACCTGGTGCATTTGCACACAGGAAAGTTCCAGTAAGAAAGAAAGGATGGGGCAAGAGAGAAAAGAAACATCTGCCTGTGTGGTTCTCCTAAAGAAAGAGATGGGCAGGATTACAAGTCAAAGGTTTGGCCTCAGAGGAGAGAGGGTTTCCCCCACAGGAGGGACACACTGTGCCATGACCCCAGAGGTACCTGGTAGAGGAGGGGGAAAGACGACTTCTGACTGCACCTTCTATTACTGTGAAACACGAGGGACTCAGACGAGTGTAAAGATGGCAGGAGTAGGCATGCAAGATGGGATGAAGAATAAAAGAACAGGACCAGTAAGAATTTGGGGGGTGAATAGGAGAGTGCGGCAATGGGGAAGGCCCATTTGAATCCTGGTTAAACTATAAGGGAGGAGAGTTGGATGAGCAGGAGTAGTGGTGCTCTCCTACTGTGTTCAGCTGGCAGCCACTGCACAAAACATAAAACTTACGCAGACATCCAAGCCCACACAGCGAAAGAAATGAGAAAACAGGAGACTACATACAAAGAACTGTGTCTACAAAAGGCCTGGAAGACATGTAACTGTCTTAGTCACTTTCCTCATCGCTGGGACAAAATACGTGACCCCTGCAGCTTGAAAGGAGGAGAGGTTTATTTTGGCTCATAGTTTCAGTTCATGGTCAGCTGGCTCCAAGGCAAAAAGGGCATGGTGGAGAGGCCTGCGCTGAGGACAGCTGCTCATCCTATGGCTGCCAGGAAGCAGAGAGAGAAGCAGGGAGCGAGGGGCAAAAACACACTTTTCCAGGTCACACCCCCAGTGACCTGCCTCTTCTGACAGCCCCATTTCCTAATAGCACATTCAGCTATGAACTCATGAGCGGACACAGTGCCCCATGATTCAGTCACCTTCCAAAAGCCCCACTTCTGAACACACGAGGCTTTGGGGCACATTCTATATCCAAACCACAGCAGTAACCATAGTATCAAGTAATTTGATGAAATCGAGGCCTGACATAACACCTTATGCTTTCTGTAAAAAGGGCTGCAGAGTCAGGTGCAGTGGTGCATGCCTGTAATCTCAGCTACTCTGGAGGCTGAGGAAGGTGGAACAAACGTTCAAGGCCAGCCTGGGCCACTTATCTAGACCTCAAAACAGAAACAAAGAACAAAAAATGGATTGCAGGATCTCTGTATATCCAGACATATATTAAGTGAGTAAGCAAGATGTTTTATGTACTATCTTTATAAGAAAAAAGGGAGGTAGGGCCAGGGATTTAGGTCAGTGGTTCCACCACCTGCCTTGTAAGAGCAAGATCCCGAGTTTGATCCCTAGTACCAAAAAAAAAGACAGAGAAAGCGAGAGCTGGACATAGTGGTCCTTCCTATAATCCCAGCGCTGAGGGGCGGAGCCAGGAGAACTACTTCAAATTTGAGGCCAGCTTGGACTACATAGTGAGTTCAAGGCCAGCCTGAACTACATGGGGAGACTGTCTCAAAGAAAAAAGGGAGAGAGTATAAAACATTTGCATATGCATATATCTGTGTGTGTGTGTGGTACCCGGGATCAAACTTGGGTCCTTGTGCTTGCAAGGCAGGTGGTGGAACCACTGAGCTAAATCCCTAGCCCCTTGTTTTGTTTTGAGACAGCATCTATAAAGTGCAGGCTAGCCTTGAGCTCACTATGTAGTTCAGGCTGGCCTCAAACTCCTGGCTGCCTCAGCCTCCTGAGTGCTGGGATTACAGGAGTGTGTCCAGCAGAAACTGGACATTTGAATATCACTTTTCTTTGATGCTGAGTCTCAAACTAAGCACACTGCTCTAACACTTAAGCCGTCACACTGGCCTGAATATATCATGTTTGTGGACTAGACTTATAAAATATTTCATATAATTAGTTTAAATTCAAAGGACTTCTTAAAAATGGAAAAACAAACAGGTTAACAAAAATGTATATCCATTCAATAGCAGATTTATACAGTCAACTGTACATGCCTAATAGGCAATACCTCCAAGAGCTAAATGAACCTCAAACAAAACCTTTGTTTTTGTTTTTGATCCTGTTGTGTAACACAGGGTAAAACAACTGAGTAACTGTGAAATTCTAATTTTATAATCCAGGGTGTCACTGAGAACTGGGATTCAAAGAATGTTGAAAAAAGATTTTAAAAATTGGGCTCTACCAGGGATACTGCATGGTGGCTTTTACAAAATCTAGGCAAAGTAGGGAGGTGGTTTGTGAAGAGCAAGGCAAGACTCCATTTGTTCATGCCAAATATGGATATGTGTGTGATGTACATGAGACTACATAGAGTTGGTGAAAATAGGACCTCGAGAGAGATGAGGGCAGATCACAAGGTGAGTCACTGCATGATGTCAAAGGGAGAACTCAAATCACAGGAATTGGAGAACAGGGTCTTGGAAACTGGATGCTAGAAAGAAGTCTAGAAGTTTTACATACGATGGAATGCTTGGACTCCTACCTCATACAATTACAAAATTAACTCAGAATAGATTTTTAAAACCCAAATTATTTATTATTTATTTTTTGTTTTTGAGACAGAATCATGCTATGTTGCCAGACTGGTGTCAAACTTGAGGCGAAACTTCTGCCTTGGCCTCCCAAGTGCTGGGATTGCATGCACATCTCACCACATCCAGACCAAAAATGTAAATTTAAGAGCTAAAAGCATTTAACACTCCTGGAATGCATAGGCATAAAACTTCATAATTAGGCAATGATTTCTTAGACACTAGAGGAACAAGAACCAAAAATAAATTGTACTTCATCAAAATTAAAAACTTTTATCAAAGGACACTATCAAGCAAGTGAGGACAACCTACAGAATGAAATATAGACTCTGTAAGGATTTAAATATCCAGAATATGAGGGCTAGGGATGTAGCTCCGCGGCACTGCACCTGCCTGGCAAGCAGGAGGTCCTGAGTTTGAATCCTCTGTAATAGGGAAAAAAATATGTAGAAGACATAAAGAGCTCCTGTATCTCCACAACAAAAACATAAACCAATTTAAAGATTTATGGATGGGATCTGAACATTGTAAAAATATGCAAATGACCAATAAATATAAAAAGATGCTGAATATTCAAGCCATTAGGGAAATGCAAATCAAAACCACAAGCAATATTCTATCTCCTCCTTCTAGTATATAATAAAAAGGGAAATTAAAATGGCCAGGCATAGACCATGGTGGCACAGACCTGTAATCCCAGGTCCTTTGAAGGCTGAGGCAGGATCACAAGTTCAAAGCCAACTTGGGCAATTTAGTGAGACTGTCTCAAAATTAAAAAAAAAAAAAAAAAAAAAAGGCTCGGACAAGACACAGTCGTGTACACCTGTAATCCTAGTTATTCAGGAGGCTGAGGAAGGAGGATTGCAGGCCAGCTTGGGCAAGTTAATGAGACCCTCTCTCAAAAAAGAAGGGAAGAGGTGTTAGGGATGTAACTCAGCATTAGAGTGCTTACCTAGCACACATGAGTCCCTGGGTTTGATCCCAAGTATGTGTGTGGGTGGGTGTGTTGAGTATGTGCGGAAACTGAAACCCTCATAGATTGCTGGTGTAAATGTAAACTTCGTGACCATTTAACACTGGCAATTTCTCAGGTTTGTCACTTTGTAACCTAGCAGTCCTATTCCTGGTTATGTATACTTGCACACAATATTTATAATAGACCAAAAGGTGAAACCCAAATGTCTTATCACCTAATATGTGGATAGGCATACAACAGAATATTACTTGTCAATAATAAGAACAACTAGGGCTGGGGATTTAGCTCAGTGGTGCTGCGCTTGCCTGGCAAGTGTAAGGTCCTGAGTTCAATCCCCAGTACTGGGGAAAAAAAAAAAGACCCAGCAATGAAGAATATGCCACAGGCAGATGGACCTTAGAAGTATTATGCTACATCAAGAACCTTGTTAGATAGATTGATTCCATTGCAATGTCCAGAATAAGCAAATCTATAGTGACAGAAAGATTAGTGATGGCCTACGGCTGGGAAAAAGGAGGAACAGGGAATTAACTGCTAATGAGTATAAGGTTTTTTTGGGGGGACTGACAAAAATGTTCTGTAAATAGTAGTGACTATTGTACAACATGGTGAACATATTATAACTTATAGAACTATATATTTTTTAATGGTGAATTTGGCTGGGAGTGGTGGCACATACCTGTAATCCCAGCACTTGGAAAGCTGAGGCAGAACTGCTGTGTTTGAGATCGGCCTAAGCTCACAGGAGTTAAGAAGCCACACTGAACTACAGTGAGACCCTGTCTCCAAAAAATCAAAGTAAAAGTAAGTGGACAAGGCAAGCAGGAATGCTTGCACACACCTGTACTCCCAGCATTCAGGAGATGGGGGCAAGAAGATTACAAGTTTGAGACATCGGGAGTGAATTCAAGGTCAGCCTGAACTATTTAAAAAAAAAAAAAAAAAAAAAAAAAAAGAGTGGGTAGGCCAGCATTCTAATAAAACACATTTTGGTAAGGGGCTTTCTGCAAGATTTTGAGAGAAAAAAATTAAGTCTGGCTGCCTCTGGTGTGTGCAGTTACAATGCCTGGAGTAAACTACCTGGAAGCCAGGTGGCTGGACAACAGCCAGGGGCAGACCAGAGCTACCTGGCTCTGTACATCCACCCTACCTTGGCAGCTTCTTCTTTTTTTTTTTTTTTAATGGATATAGAACTTCTATTTGGGATGATGAGGAATGCCTAGAAAAAGGTGGTAGTTATGGTTACACAATGTAGTGAATGCATTTAGTGCCACCATGTTACTGTAATACTCAAAGACATTAAAATGGTAGTTACCAGGTAGTCTCCTAAAAGTAGCTTGCCAAATATACATCGAGTTTTGTAGTGATCATGTCTTCTTCTGGAATTGGATTACACGTTGTTCTCATCTTGAACTAAGAATTGAACAAAATGAGCAAAAAATGGTGACAAAGTTTTTCTGAAAGATTAAGAGAAACTGGCTTTGCAGATCGAGCTTAGACCAAGTAAAATTCAAAAAAAGCAAGATAAAAGTACACCCTGTAAAATACAGGGCATGCTATCTTGAGGACAGCCACAGTAGCTTCTTGTCCTTATAAACACCCAGATGTAGCAATTGGTGACCAGGATATTAAAACAGGCATGCTCACAGGGATGAGAAGTCTCCACTATTTTTTTGGAGATGGGGTCTCACAATGTATTCGGGTTGGTCCTGAACTTGCCATGTCCCTAAAGTGCTGGGATTACAGGCATGTGCCACACCTGGCCTGCACTTTGTATTATCTACCTACAGATTTTATAGTTCAGGACAAGGCTGGCACTGAGCATCTACTGTCACCTATTGAAAGACCTTGCAATGTTTTTTTTTTTTACTGGTCCAAAGCTGGTCAAATCAGTAAATATGTTCCAGGAAAAGTTCAGGTTCACCATATTCGTCCTGTTCACTTGTCTTCTATGTACCCGGTATGGGCTGGGGATACAGTTCAGTGAAGGATTGCCTACCTAGCATGTGCAAGGTTGGGTTTCCTGTACCGTCAATTAACAGGTTAATAGCAGACTTAACCTTAACCACTCACACTCCACATGAGATACAAAATAGGGGTAACACTCTCACATGCTGACCCAAAATTGGAATAGAAAACCTGACAACTAGCCCATGGCTGATTTTACTCAACCTGAACAAATCTTGAAGAATCCCAACTATACCTTTCTCAAGTACAATTTTTGCTCAAACTAACCTGCCTTAGCCCCAGTCATTCCTATACACCTTCCAGATAAGAAACATCTACAGCTTAGGACTTGAGCAGTAATCAAACTAAAAGCAGCCCAAATGAAATGGCAGTTTGACAGTGCCCCTATTAAACAGTTTCAATGTTTAATTAAGTGGAATTTGAATCCCGAGTAACCCTTTTAAACTCACTGTTCATAAATGTACCAACAACCTAACTTTCCTGATGTTTCCTAATTCATAAAATGGGTGTAACACTTACATCACCCCTCTATTGTCTCAAGACTGAAGGTAAGCTAATACACAAAAACCTTCAAGAATGAGTCTAACTGGTAGTTTTTTGGGGGGGGCACAAATGAAACCCAGGACCTTCTGCATGATAGGCAAGTGCTTTACTTTTCTGACACATGGGACAGACAAGACAATTTTGCAGCCTGCAATTTACTAACTCCTTCCTCATACCTATTACCAGGTAGTCTGTTAAAGCAAATTACAAGCATGAATTTATTAAAAGTTCTATATGCTAACTTAAGTCCTTACTATAAACAGGTCTCTACAAATTCTTGAACAGTCCCAGGACCATTAATACATGTATAGACCTTAGTAGCAGTGTCATCTACCTCACACATCCTACGTCCAGACACAGGGATATCTGACACAGCTTTAGATTTTATTAATCCAACTTTAGAAGTTGTCACTGTGAATGAAGTGGCAATTTCCCAGGCTGTCAAGAAAATGTTTCAAGGAATGCTGTGTACCACATATAGAAACCACTTCTCTATTCCTAGACTATCAACACCAGTCTACTCTTGGAATCCTTCCCAACTTGAAGACGAACTATAGATCAATGAAGGATTACTGAGTCTCTGTGTAACAGAAGCTCTACACCTCACACCTGAATGCATCCAGTCCCGAGAAGCCAGGCTCCCCATTGGTGGGAAAAGATCAGAGGCAGTATTCCAAGCCAAACTGTATCCAGCTTTATTAAAGATACTTTTCATAAACAATCATGGTATTTCAGGCAGGACATGGGCACACAATCGTTAACAGTATACAACAACTTTCAAACTCCCTTCTTGGATGGACTACCAAAAATCAGAAAGCCACTATAAAATCCAATGAAGTCTTCATTTGATGCTCTGAGTAGGGAGAGTTTAGAGTGAGGGTTGACACTTCACATTTAGCATGTTGTTTAACAACTTTTCACAAGCCGACCCTGACTTTCAGAAAATGAAATGAAAATGGCAGAATTATCAATCTGAAGATCCACAATCTAGAAAAGGAAATCAATGCTCTTGTGGGATAGCATCTCAACGTCATTGGCAAGTCCAGAATGCTTGACACACTGGTAACATCAATTTTTGGGAGTCAGGTCCCAACAGGTCTCTGGGCTTAAGGGAGTTTAAGTCTATGCTGATGGCAGAGGGAAGGAGGACATAAAATGAACTGGGAGTTTTCCCATACCACAAGGCATTGCACCAAGGTGGCCACAGGTGTCAACATCAGGGAATCCCTCCTTCCTGGGAGCCAAGAGGAAGTCTCTCAAAACTAGCAGGGAAAGGTGCTTTCCCCACATCAATCCAGCTTTGGAGACATTGTACTAGTGACATACGCTCCTTCCCCAAAAACAACAATGAAGTGTTCTGTGTGCTAACAACATAGCTTAAAAAAAAAAGTAAAACAAAATTCTGCATTTTTATAAAACTTGATAAAAAATAGTATTTCAAACTGTACAGTCACCAGAAGTACACAGTTATCAAAAATGCACACACTTCACTTGGCATCTCCAGCACCTTCAGCTTTTTGTGCCTAAAAGAAAAAGACAGATTAACACAACATGTAGATTTTAAAACTTGGTGCACATTCCACTTACAGCATCATTCTGTTCCTAGGCCAAAGCTCAGCTTGGTGGATATTTAAGACACCAAGACTCTATTTCTTTTGAGAATGGGCTTGCTGGGTAACTTTGCTAAGGCACCTTCTGGTCAGGCCTTGCTGTTAACCTGGGAAAGAGGGCACAAGACCACCTGAGGTTATTTCCAATTTAAAAACTCTACAGTGCATACTCTACTATGAGTGTAGTACCTCATGACAGAACAGCACAGTGCCTTTAAGGTAAAAGCAGAGATTAAGAATCCAATATGTGCCGCCACACGCTGCCTTGCAAGCAAAAGGTCCTGAGTTCCATCCCCAGGATACAAAAAAAAAAGAAGAATCCAACATGTGAAGAATCCCATCTATGTTAAAGGAAAATCATAACGCATTTACAGTGGTGTAGATAAAAAGAAAAGGGTATTAAGTTTTTGGGATCAGTAACCAACTGAGTAAGCACACTTAAATAGTAACTATACCTGGTCTGTTTTGGCATCTCCATTTTCTGCAGGGTTATTCCCATCCTTAGTTGTTTAACAACTTTTCACAAGCCGACCCTGACTTTCAGAAAATGAAATGAAAATGGCAGAATTATCAATCTGAAGATCCACAATCTAGAAAAGGAAATCAATGCTCTTGTGGGATAGCATCTCAACGTCATTGGCAAGTCCAGAATGCTTGACACACTGGTAACATCAATTTTTGGGAGTCAGGTCCCAACAGGTCTCTGGGCTTAAGGGAGTTTAAGTCTATGCTGATGGCAGAGGGAAGGAGGACATAAAATGAACTGGGAGTTTTCCCATACCACAAGGCATTGCACCAAGGTGGCCACAGGTGTCAACATCAGGGAATCCCTCCTTCCTGGGAGCCAAGAGGAAGTCTCTCAAAACTAGCAGGGAAAGGTGCTTTCCCCACATCAATCCAGCTTTGGAGACATTGTACTAGTGACATACGCTCCTTCCCCAAAAACAACAATGAAGTGTTCTGTGTGCTAACAACATAGCTTAAAAAAAAAAGTAAAACAAAATTCTGCATTTTTATAAAACTTGATAAAAAATAGTATTTCAAACTGTACAGTCACCAGAAGTACACAGTTATCAAAAATGCACACACTTCACTTGGCATCTCCAGCACCTTCAGCTTTTTGTGCCTAAAAGAAAAAGACAGATTAACACAACATGTAGATTTTAAAACTTGGTGCACATTCCACTTACAGCATCATTCTGTTCCTAGGCCAAAGCTCAGCTTGGTGGATATTTAAGACACCAAGACTCTATTTCTTTTGAGAATGGGCTTGCTGGGTAACTTTGCTAAGGCACCTTCTGGTCAGGCCTTGCTGTTAACCTGGGAAAGAGGGCACAAGACCACCTGAGGTTATTTCCAATTTAAAAACTCTACAGTGCATACTCTACTATGAGTGTAGTACCTCATGACAGAACAGCACAGTGCCTTTAAGGTAAAAGCAGAGATTAAGAATCCAATATGTGCCGCCACACGCTGCCTTGCAAGCAAAAGGTCCTGAGTTCCATCCCCAGGATACAAAAAAAAAAGAAGAATCCAACATGTGAAGAATCCCATCTATGTTAAAGGAAAATCATAACGCATTTACAGTGGTGTAGATAAAAAGAAAAGGGTATTAAGTTTTTGGGATCAGTAACCAACTGAGTAAGCACACTTAAATAGTAACTATACCTGGTCTGTTTTGGCATCTCCATTTTCTGCAGGGTTATTCCCATCCTTGCCAGCATCAGCTTTTCCCTTTTTTCCTTTGGGTAACTTCTCTCCCTTCTAAAAGTGAGGAAAAATAGAGAACTGTTTCGCCTCCTTCCATATTACTAGCATATGGAGGCAAAGTTCTACACAAGGTAGGTCAGTTTATTGAAGACAAACCCCTTTCTTACCCATTTGTAAGAACAGTTAATTAAAACAAAATTGTAATTTGTTGTGGTCTTGAGCATACAAACTCATATGTAAGTGTATTAGAATAAAACCAAACACTTAAGATTGAGGTGGTTTTCTGTAAAATGATGACAAAATTCTTGATTAGAAAGCCAATGTTAAGTTACAGCCATACCACCCTGAATGTGCTCAATCTTGTCTGATTTCGGAAGCTAAGCAGGGTCAGGACTGATCAGGACTTGGATGGGAGAAAGCCAATGTTATAAATATTACCACTAAGACAAGGCACCAAACAATTTATGTAGTCATGAATATGTTGAATTAGGTTAAAGTAGTGAGTTTTCTGAGACAATCTCACAGTTCAGGCAGGCTGTGAATTCACTATACAGCCTAGGCTGGCCTCAAACTCATGGTGATTCTCCTGTCTCAGCTTCCCCCAGTGCTGGGTTAAAGGGATTTACTACTACATTGGGCGGAAAGAGTTCTGTGAAAAATATCAATTTCAGCATTAGTGCAATTATCTCTCAGTCCCACTTACCTTTGCAGGGGCCTTTTTAGGCTTGGGCTCTGGCTTTGGAGGAGCTGGTTTCTTATTTTGGCAAGCAGAGAAGATGAGAATATTAATACAATGGCCCAAAGAAAACAACCCACAACCAGACCATGGCACAAACAGCTTAGAATTTTCTACTTGTGAAAGTTTTTGTGGCTTTCTTTTCAAATGTAACATAAACATCCCCCCCCCCCCACCCCCCCCCCCCCCCCCTAGAATCAGTAGAATTTCAGAACCCTTAACGCCAAATGTGCAATAGCCCGAGGCAGTCACTGAAACCACCCTTTATAATCAATCCACCCAAAGCAAGATTTGTTTTCTAATGCCTTTCAGTTTCAAAGATAAATATGCAAAAAAAATTTTTTAAATTAAAGTATACACACTTACAGCAGACAACCTTGCAGATCTTCTCTGTGGCTATTAAAGTAAAAATCAAGAGTATTAGAAAGATAAGCAAACGTTTTGTCCCAATTTGTTCTAGATTACAAGAAGTGAAGGCAGTATCTTTGGCAAACTCAGGCCTTGGGTTGTGGGGCTGTGGTTCTTTCCCACCAACAGAGTCCTGTCGTCCTTACTGTCCAAGGCTCTGTACACCCTCTCCAGAGAATAAGACTTACTTCATCCTTCACCTTGGCTTTATCACCTTTAGCATCCCCTTCAGCCTAGAATATAAGAAGACAAAAAACAAAAACAAAACTAGCTTCTGAAAATTCTCAGTTGAGTCCCTAAATTTAACAAGGTTTTAAGACAAAATTTAGAAACGTCAGCTTTTGTAGAACACGCACGCCCAGCTTTCAGCAAGTAGCCGAGGTGCCCAGGACGCTCCAAGCTCACCCTCTGAGCACAAGGTGCCCACGGAGGGCCCAGTTTGTTCGCCCTAAACTGGAGCTCGGCCGCGCCACCGCGCCAGGCAGGAGCAACAGCTGCAGCTGGTGCAAACCCTCCGGAGGCGGAGCCAAGCGCTGTTGCCATGGCAGCCGTCGAGGGCGGGGGAGGGAGGCGCGCGCGACCCAGGG
>NW_022900935.1:19948444-20006736 GCF_012274545.1 Fukomys damarensis
CGCGCCAAGGGGGTGGGGGCGCAGTGGGGGAGGCGCGCGTCAGAGGCAATAAATGAGGGGTGCGCGAGTCGACGGACTCTAGGCTTCGCTCCCGCTAAGAGCTGGCTTTTGCAAAGTACTAAGTTCCTTCCACCTTATGCAACCGAGCTACCCACTTCTCCAAGCCGTGCGACACTCGGCGCATCTCCGCGGTTTTCCTTCCTGTTCCCGCTGGGGGCCCCAGAAGAGGGGTTTGAGAGGCCTGGCCGCGCCACTCTGCTCCACTGGAGGCGGGAGGAGCACGCCGCTCGAGGCACAGGCTGCAACGCCCGGGGCCAAGGCTGACGTTCAAGTGGGAAAAGAGCGGGGAGCCCAGCTTGGGAGCAGCTGGACGTGCACCCTTCCAAGCTGCCACTCCGGGGAAGCCCTTCGCGCGCCTCACCTGGAAGGCAGTTCCGCTCGAGGTGGGGTGGGGGCTTGCCAGGGAGACTTTACTCGCAGAGGTGCCTTTCGGGTACTGCGGGGCAGGTAGGAGCTGTCCTTTCAGCACCCGTTGCACAGCCTCCTCCCCAAAGGCTAATGAAGCCCCCCCACACACGCTTGTCTGGGGGCTCCCGTAGGTCCCTGATTGCCTGGACCTCAGGACTCCGTCACAGAATGATGGAGAGGGCTGTGACTACTCCCCTCCCCCTAGCACTACCGGTCTTGATACATCTAGCCCAGCTGCCCCCACCCGACGCGGCCACCAAGCTGGGGCGCTGCAGACACCGCAGCTGGCGAAATCCCTCCTTCCACTGTCAAGCTGGCTTCCTTTCACTTGCGTGAGGAAAAGGAGGGTGGAGGAAAGCGCCTAGGGATTAGGAAACAAGTAGTGGAACAGGTGTGATGGCAAAAGTGTCCCTCTCTCCAAAGCCATGAGGTCCTGGAACTAAGCAAATGTACTGAGAAGGTAAGCGATTGGAGTAGCAAGATAAGTGTTCTTCCACTGCAACTGGCAAACGAATTTTAAGTCTAAGAATTTAAAAAATTATACTTGAGAAAGGGCAGCACAGTAACGGGATGAATATCAAGGGATGTTGACTTACAGGTTGGAGGACATATAAATAGGTCCCCACTGAATTCAGGGGGCAAAGGTAAAAGCTGGCTTGTGCGAGTCAAAACAAACTACCACCACGAGTTCAGACCAAGTATTTTGCAGTTTTTGCTCCTGGGCAGCCCTGGACATTCTGCCTCTTCCCACTCACATGTTCCTCCTGGGGTAGCTCCTCCCTACTCCACCCGGAGCACCTTTCTTAGAACACAGGAACTCAGGCCAAAAAGAGACACCAGTTCCATTAATCACCTCTACTGTACCCCAGTATAAGGGAGTCAGAGAAAGGAGACGACCCAACAGCCATGCTCACTGGGCAGATTCCGTTTGCTGCCTACAGCCCCTCATTCCCGCCTTAATTGTAGGGCTCTGCATTATAGCCGAATAATTCATGCCTCCCTAATTACAGCTGTCAACAGTCCCGTTGTAAAGCTGGAAAATGTACAGCACCTGCTCTCCAGGAACCCTGTGCCAGGGATTGGTAGTGGGGAGTGCCAGGTGTGTTGGGGGCCTTGCCAAAGGGTACACTGATTGGCTTTGCAATCATAGGCTGGCATTTGCGCTTGACTCCAGGAGAAGGATGATGGCTAAAGGGTCTCCGTGCCAGGTATCTAGGCATAGAAAGGGTAATACCTGGGCAGAGAAAAGTTACAGGTCAAAGAGTATACTCAATACTACTTGCCAAGGTCCCATCTCTCCCAGAGGGAGTTGCTCGGCAGACAGCTTGCAGAAAGTAAAATGGGAAGACTGAAGAGTAGCATTTGGTTGGTATTACTAGCTGGTATTTGCTGCTGTGGGGCACCTGAAGCGGAGTTGCTCAGGCAGACAGCGCTTCAAAGGCACTAATCCTCTCAGCGGCTCTGCACGGACGCCTGGCAGGGGGAGGTAAGGGAAAGGACACAGCCTTGACTCTACCCTCACCTTCCTGCTGGGGAGCCTTGGCCCTCACAGGCAGAGGGCCTGGAACAAGTTCTGCCATGCTGAGACTACATTGTGTCAAGGCCTGCTTAGGGAGCCAGGTCAGAGAGCTGAGAGAAGCCTTGAAGATGGGAAGTGTTCAAGATGGTGAGGGCAGGAGAGTCACTTGGGACAACGGCTTGGTTCTACTCAGTCCTGGTGGTTACTGGGAAAGAGGCCTGTGTTCCACTAGACCACTAGGGCCTATAGGACCTTCTGTTACCCTGTAGCCATGGAGTGGGCCGGTCTCACTGAGGAGTGGAGCCTGGCCCCATGCCCTGCAAGAGGCAAGAGAAAAGCTTGTGTGGGCTGAGTCGACAATAGGTAATTGGATTGTAATCACCCGCCTGGCTTCTGAGCGCCATGGGGGCGCTGAGCCTTTCAGTGAGCAATCAGTATGCCTGGTGGGAGGGGTAGAGATTCAATAGCAAATCCCAGGTGGAGAGCCAAGGGGAGGAGCAGCAGACTGGCAAATTTTCTGCCTCTCCCGCCCCTTTCTTCCTTGCCCAAATGCTGGCTGCCTATTAGCTATTTACCAGCAGATTCAAGGTATAGCCAAATCTTTTGTGAAAGTCAGGTGGAAGACTAGGACAGATGGGTGAAGGTGCAGGCTTTGAAAAGACTTCTCTGCAATTCTGCATGCTGAAAGATGTGCTAGTGGAAAAAGAAAGTGCATCTAGGGGCACAAGCAGGGGTGGCAAAGGCAGGTGGGGCAGGCAGCCGAGTGACCAGAGTAGGATTTAGTGTGCTTGTGGGAAATTCTCACCCTCAATCCTGCCCAGGGGCCACAGGCAGCCCAAAGGTATCTGTAGCCAGCAGATCTGACCTTGGGGACTCCCCTGCCAAGCAAGGGGAGCATAATTCATCATTAGGAGGGGCGTGCCTTTCACCAAGTAAAGAAAGGGGAGTGGGGCCCTGGAGGCAGAGGGCAGGGCAAAGTGGCAGGTGGCCAGCCTCACTCAGGCTGATGCAGTGCCCAGATGTGCCAGCCAGTCAGCCCGCTTGAGTTCCAAGGCCTGCAGGAAGCTTTGGACTCGCTCTTCCCGTCTGGCTGAGAGTTTGTGCAAGCGTGTCCGTCGGAGCTGGGCGTCCCCACTGGCCTGGAGCCCCTCTCGCAGCAGCTGCTCTGTCACTGCAGCCTGGTCCCTCTCCAGCTGGTGCCGCTTCCGTTCTTCTGCATACATGTCTCTGGCCTTCTGCTAGAGAAAAGCGGGGTTTGGGGTAGGGAGATCATTTTAGGTGTGGGTGGAACTGGATGGAGGAGGTGGGATGGGGCACAGAGTGGGTCAATGGAGAGTTTGTACAAGTTATGCTAAGATTCGGGAGTAGGTACGCAGTGGGTGGTGCCCACATTTTACAGACATGGCTGTGGCAGTTGTAGATTCATCTTGGTTTGGTGGAAGCATGTAGATTCCTTAAAATTCTTCTCAGGCTTGTACTTGGAAGGGAACCAGGTAAATGTAGGCCTGACTTCTGATTTCCCTACCAACTAGCTATGTGGCTTTAGGCAAATCCTCTCCTAACCTTATTTCTTCATTTGTAAAGTGGGGGCTGTGCTACCTTCAAGAGTGGTTTTAAGGATTAGAGATAATATATGCAAAATCCTCTCTAGCATATTAGCAGGCTCTCAAACAGAAACAACAATTTTACATGTTATTGTCTATTTTCTGCTACAAGGAAGGTCCTATCGCTGTGTAGGACACTATTCATCAGGTGACTTCCTGTGGTCTCCCAAGTTACTCTGAGGGTACTATCCTTCCAACTCCCTGAACTATTTTTCAGGGTTCAGCTCCTATCTACCTTCTGCAGGGAGACAGGTCTGACTCTCCCAGCAAAGGGCCCTCTCAAAAACACCCTAAGAAACAGATTCAGCTTCCTTAAAATGCTTACTGTATCTGTCTAGGACAGGTGTTAATGTCCACAGTCCACTTTTTCTGTTAGAAAAGAAACCCTTGTGGTCTGGGTATTTAGCTCAGTGGTTCTGGCACCTGCTTCACAAGCACAAGAACCTGAGTTCGATCCCCAGTACCAAAAAACAAAAAAACAAAAAAAACCCTTGCTGGGTGTAGCAGTGTACACGTGTAATTTCAGCACTCTGGGAGACTGAGACTGGAAGAAATTAAGTTTGAGCCCATCCTGGGCAACTTAAGATCCTGACTCAAATTTTTATTTAATTTAATTTCATTTTATTCATTTATTTTGAGACAGGGTCTTGTTATGTAGCTTAGGCTGGCCTTGAACTCACAGCAGTCCTCCTGCCTCAGACTCCTGAGTGCTGGGATTATAGTTGTGCACCACCATGCTTGGCCTGTCTCAAAATTAAATACAAAAGGGGTCAGGGATTTAGCTCAGTGGTTCTGCCACCTCCCTCCCAAGCATAAAAAAAATTAAATACAAAACAAAACAAACCTTTTTAAAACAAGGGTAGTAGCTTGGTGCAGTGGCACACACCTGTAATATCAGAATTTGGGAGGCTAAAGGAATGTTACCATGAGTTCAGGGCCAGCCTGTACTACAAAATGGGACAGTGTCTCAAAACACCAAAGACAGAAGAAGAAAAAAAGGGGGAGGGTCATAGTTGAGGACAAAACCCCTGGGTTCATTCCCCAGTATCACACACATGACACCTGAAGACTCCATGGATTCCCCAGGGCACCTGGAACCAGCTCTGACACTAGGTGGCAATCCTGTTCTCTGGCAGCACTTCTCAGACCTGTGTGTCTCTAGACAAATCATGAACTCTTGGGGCTAAGGATGTGGCTCAGTGGTAGAGCTCTTGTCTTGCATGCATAAAGTACTAGCTTTGATCCCCAACACCACAAAAGCCAACAAAACCACGAACTCCTAGAGGGCAGAGACTGCCTTGGGATACCCTATACAATCAGTCGCCTCACTATGTAATCCCAGGAGATAAGGGAGATGTGCCAGGCAGAGAAAGGGGGGATCCCTTTGGAGTAGAACCAGACCTGGCTGTAGGCATCACAGAGCCTTTGCACTAGAGCTCCTTCTGCCAAGACTATACCCTAAGTGAGCAACTAGGATCTCCTATAGTAAGGCTGGCAAACCTATGGCATGAGTGCTGCAGTGGGCTCTTTGTATCACTATCACTAAAAGCTCTAAGAAGTTCACCATCACTGCCCTACAGAATACCATAGGTATCTTATACCCCAGTGACCCTTGCCACATTCTACCCTGTGCTATAAAACCTTGCATTCGTGGCTTTGTCCCAGTTAGCCTTGACTGTCTGCATCCTTTAAAGAATGAGGGCTGAAGGGCTGAGGATTTGACTCAGTGGCACTGTGGCTGCCTTTCAAGTGCAAGATCCTGAGTTCAGTTCCAGTACTGGAGAAAAAAAAAAAGAATACGACCTGCATGCCAGGCATGGTGGCATATGGCTGTAATCCCAGCACTCAGGAGACCGAGGCAGGAGGAAAACTGTGAGTTCAGGCCAGCCTGGACTACACAGTGAATTCAAAACCAGCCAGAACTACATAGTGACACACTGTCTCAAAGCCACCCCCTCAAAAGAATGACATACATTGGGGCCAGGGATTTGGCTCAGTGGTTCTGCCGCCTGCCTTGCAAGCACAAGGGCCCGAGTTTGATCCCCAACACCAAAAAAACAAAACAAAAACAAAACAACATACATGTATACAAGCACTTTGTTGTCCCACTTGACCCTCACAATGGAGCTATGAGGGAGGTGTTCTCTGTTGGAGGTTTAGAGAAATGGCCTGCTAAGGTCTCTTAACAATAATGTCTACTGTATGTGTTAATTTTTTATAATGTCTACTGTATGAATGAAGATGACAAAGGACAGTTCTAGACTCTTCTTCCTGTAGGTTCTGGAGTAGTCTTAGTCAACACTACAGGCATGAGCAGTTGCTCTACAGCTCTCCATCTTGTGGAGGAGCTTCTACATGGCCTTAGAAGGAACCCTGGGTACTATATATAAGACTGAGGGGGCTGTGGAGTTGTACCTATATGTTACCTATATGGAGTCATACAACATAGAATGTAGAGGAAGTCATCAGGGAGGCCAAGAAGAAGGGCCATGCAAACACAGAAGAGAAAGCAGTTATGGTGAGGACAGAAGCAGTGAAATCTCATAGGCAGAATTTGAGCTGCCCTTTAATCAATGGGCAGATGAGGTGTATGGAGAGAGAAACATATTCTGGCAATGGGGGGAGCAAAGTCACATGAAATGGAAGAGCTTGCTTAGACCAGAGTGAGTCTGCTTGGTGCACTGAGGTTTGAGGAATCCTCAACCCTCTAAGTCTAAATCTTACCCTACAAAGAGATGACAGTACTCACACCTCACTAGATTGAGTAACACATAATGCATATCTGTTAACTATTCTCTCATCACTGCTGGTGGTCAGGGCAGGATGGAAAGGATAAGCAGCACCCAACCCCAAAGGGAGGAAATGCAGAGCTGGTTAAAGGCACCATTGTGAGGCTCAGGCTTCCTCCAAATGGTGGCCACCACACCACAATGTCACAGTTCGAAAGGAGCGCTGGGAATCAGTGGTTTGCTGTGACGATGATAGAGCTGGGAAAGCTCCTAAGGCTGTCCATTCTAGTCTCCTTATTTTACAGATAAGGACAATGCTGCAGACCTGAGAAGAGACTTGGCCCTGGTCACAGCTGAGTTGAGTTCTTTTGGTTTCTCTATGGTGACCTGAGAGAATGATGGAAACATATCCATCTCCACATGGTCAGGACCTACTCTCCCAATCTCAGAAGTGCCTCAGATCCTCCTCAGGAACTCACCCTCAGAAAACTCAAGCTAACAAAGTCCTATTGTTCAATGTCTCTCCCTATGTTTACTCTCCTGTGTTACGACCAATTGAGGGAAGTAAGTGAGTTAATTCTTTTTTTTTAATCATTTGGGTTTTGTTTGTTTTTGAGACAGGGATTCAATATACATCCCAGGCTGGGACCTTAACTTGTGATTCTCCTGCCTTAGCCTAAGTGCTGGGACTACAAGCATGTACCACCATGCTGAATTGGATGTTAATTTGTGTATGTGTGTGTGTTACTGGGGATTGAACCCAGAGCCTTTGTACTGAATTAAATCTCCAGCCCTTTTTTATTTTAAGACAGGGTCTTGTTGAATTAATTGCCCAGTTTGGCTTGAACTTGTTATCATCCTACCTCAGTCCCCCAGAGTGCTGAGATTACAAGTGTGCACCACCATGTCTGCCTGGGTGTTTCTTCTTCTAGAGACTTTTGGTATTGGCCTTATGCAATCTTGGTACAAGGGTTCCAAGAAGCTCACTTGGAGAATATGCCTCTAACCTATTAGTTTAAATTCTTCCTGGGCATTAAGTCTCTCTCCTTTTGTTCTCTCCTCAGAAGAATCAAGACTAAGATGTAACAGCCCTACCAGGATGAAAGTCCTCAAGTCATTTGCCACACTGCTGGCAACTAGAGAGGCTGGAGGTTCTGGGCTTTAAATATTTAAGAACTAAGGGTATAGCTCAGTGGTTGAGCACTTCCCTCACTTGCACAAGGGCCTGGTTTCAACCCCCAGTACAGCCAAAAAAAAAAAAAAAAAAAAAAAAAAGGAGGTATGTTTATTTTGCCCCAAAGCCACAACCAGCATAATGCATGGGGACTGTGTTTGTGAGGGTTTCCCTGAGACTGAGCACCCCCGAAGCAAAGAATGGCCTGAAGTGCCCCCAGAGTATCTCTCAGGGGGATTGTACTGGGGACAGGGTAAGCAGGGTGCTGTGTACATGGCTTCGGGGGACAGGAGAAATCAGATGAAGGACTGAAAGATACTTGTGGTAGGCAATATTAGCCACCACACTCAGCACTTTTCATGTATTAGCTTATGAATCCTTATCTAAAACTTGTGAGGTAGGTTGTGCTTGTTACATCTTTTCATTTTCTAGACGAAGAAAGTGATTGTGAGGAGTTAAGTAACTATCCAGTCAGTGTGACAGCAACTATAAGTAGGCGGCGCCATGATTCAAATTCAAGAATGCCTGAAACAGTAATTCAAGCTCTTAACTTCTGAGGAGAATACAGTGACCACCTGAAGAGCACCACAAATATAATGGATGGACTAGCCTGCTTTAAACTGTGACCAAGGCATGAGAGGAAGTTTAGTGGGAATACTGTATTTGTCTTCTCTCCATGTACTGTTGGCTACAGAAAGGAGATGGACAAACACATTATCATCTCCGTCTGTTTACTCATTTTGAGCATTCATGGACCCACGAGCCACACAACTTCTAAGGACCAGATGCTCCACACTGTACCACACCTCTACCCACTGTGTCCCCTTCCCTGGCTTGATTTTCTATCTGTCCCTGCCTCCCTGTTGACAAGTCCTCTGTATCGTCCATCAAGATCTTCTCCTTTTGCCAGGCTCTAAGACTGGCTGGGTGACTACTAGAGACAATTACGGTGCTTCAGATACCAAAGTCTGGTCCCCAGCAACTGACGTCTGGGCCCTTCATCCTGGTAAGATCCTCTAGGTTCACAGCCAAGCTCCCTGCCCTCTGGCTTGGCTTCCTGTATAGAACACAGACATACTTGGCTGGGCCTAGGGACAGAAAAGCTCATATCTGGAAAATGGGAACTTGGGTGATAAAGAAAGAGCACAGACATGGAAGTAGAAAAGTAAAGAGCATGGAACAAGAAAATGTGAAGAGCTGGGCATGGTGCCATGTGCCTGTACTCCCAGCACTCAGGAGGCTGAGACAGAAGGATTGCCACAAGTTTGAGGCCAACCTGGGCTACATAGTGAGTTCAGGGCCAGCCTGAACTACCTAGCAAGACCCTGTCTCAAAAAAAACCAAAAAAAAGAAAAAAAGCGAAGAGTCCCGCTTGCCCATAATACTGGTTATATAAATAAGAAGAGAGAAAAAAGGTGGAAAAGGTCTCTCTGGTCTGAGCCAGTCAAGGGAAAATGTTGTTAGTCTAGAATTGATCTTTAGTGCTTCTGTTGAAGTACAAAGATTTCTAGAATCAGAGCTATGAGGGCTCCTAGACAGACAAGGTCAAGCTAGGGCACCCATAGATCCCTGCCAGAAATGGCCTTCAGAATGGCTGTTACTTTGCTTCCTGACTCTAGGGCCGGGGATTTAGCTCAGTGGTTCCACTGCCTGCCTTACAAGCACAAGGACCAGAGTTTGATCCCCAGTACCAAAAAAAAAAAAGTTTCCTGACTCTAAAAAGGGACAATAACAACAGTATCTACCTTATAACACTTCACAGAAACTGCGTAAAGGATACCTAGAAGAGAAAGAGCTCAGTAAAGATCCACATTTATGATTCATGGGTAGAAACAAAATGAATCACTCTCTGTCTCTGTCTCTTTGGTGGTAATGGGAATTGAACCTAGGGCTTTCGCACTAAGCTACATAACTAGTATCCCCAACCCTGCTTTGAGACAAGTCTTTCGGAGTGATTAAATTGCCCAGGATGGTCTTAAACTTGTGATCTGGGCTTGAACTTGTGACCCTCCTATCTCAACCTCCCCAAAGTGCTGATTACAGGTATGCACCACCATGCCTAGCTACAAAATGGAACTTTTTTTGTTTGTTTGCAGTACCAGGGATTGAACTCAGGACCTTGTGCTTGCTAGGCACATGTGACACCACTTAGCTACATCCCTGGCCCCAAAACGGAACTCTTAATAGTTCTCTCAGACACTTTTCACCCCATCCCAGGAAAAAGAACAACCATATATCCAACTATTCAGTCCAAAATTTGGTTCGTAATGTTAGTGTTTGCATTTATTTGCTTTATCTACTTTATCCTGATTTATCTATAAATCTCTTTTTTGTTTTCTTTTTGAGACAGGTCTCCCCTGCTCTGTAATTCAGGCTGGACAGTCTGGACTTGAACTTGTGGCAACCCTGGCTCACCCTGCTAAGTGCTGGGATCATAGACCTGTGCCATCATACCTGGCTAAAGGAGCTTCAAAATTATTTTACCAATACACCATTAACACTAGGTCTAACTAATGTTTAAATTTGCTTTCTAGTTTGCATTAACCTTAAAACAGATTCCACTAAAAATGTACAGTCTAAGAATTGTGTTTAGAAAACCTAAACTAATTTCTTACATTTTCTGGGAGATTATGGTATTTCCTTTATATGATTTCATTTGCTTTAGTTTTAACATTTGTTTCATCGCTCACCTTCAGTCCTAGCCTGCTCAATTGCCACTACCCTATCTCAAGGCACATCTTTTCTCACTTTGGCTCTGGCAAGAGTTCTGTTTCTTGGCTCTGCCTCAAGGTCCTGATTTTTTTGTTTTTTGTACTGGGGACTAAAGTCAAGACCTCAGGCAATTTACACAAGCAATGTTCCACTGAGTTGTATCTCCAGCACTTTTAAAAATTTTATTATTTACTTATTTAGTACCGGTGGTCAAACACGGGACCTTGTGCCTGCAAGGCAGGTGGTAGAAACACTGAACTAAATTTCCCGCCCTAAATTTTTATTTATTTATTTATTTTGCAGGGGGGTTACTCACTGAGTAGTTGAGGTTACTCACTAAGTAGTTGAGGCTGACCTGGAACTCACTATGTAGCCCAGGCTGGTCTCGAACTCACAGTGATCTTCCTGCCTCAGCCTCCCGAGTGCTGGGATTATAGGCATGCACCACCTCACCTGGCTTTAAAATTTTATTTTTGAGGAATATAGCTCAGCGACACAGTGCCTGCCTGGCAAGCTCAAGGACCTGAATTCCATTCCCGGTACCAAAAGAGAAAAAAAAATTATTTTTAAGATTACTAAGTTACTTGGGCTAGCTTCAAACTTGCAATCTTCTTGCCTTGTTGGCCTCCTGAGCAACTGGGTTTACAGGTGTGCACCACTACACTTGTCTCCTGAGTGATTTTTACCAAGTGCCAAACAGACCCAGCCATTCCCCTGATTAAGTACTTCATAAGCCTGTCCTCTCCAAGCTCACCTCATGCCTTTCCCTTCAGGCATACTGAAATTTGTTTCATCTTTCAAAATCCAAATTTTATAACCTCAGTATCCTTGGTCTCTTTCATTACCTTCTAGCACGTCAATTTGCATATTTCATTGCCTTATTATAATTAAGAATTATCTTATATGTTTTTTGTTTACTGATTACACAACCAAAACTATAAGCTCCATGAAGGCAGTGATCTTATCTGGCTCCTAGCAGCTCATCCTCCCATGCTTAACACTATGCCTGAGTCACATACTAGGGACTCAATAAACATTTATGGAATGGATGAAACCTTAGGTGACTCCACTGACAGCCAAGTATAAAATGAGAAATCTGGAATTATTATAAGACTCTTGGGCAGCCAAATTATAGACCCATATACATGCATAGCCATAAAAGGCCCATGCCCAGCGCCTCTGGGTTTCAGGCACAGCCAGTGTGCTCTTACATTATACACCCAGTTCTAATATGCTTGATTAGCTGATTTGACTATAACAGCTAATTTTAAATAGTAAACAGGGAAGGGGCTGGGGATTTTGCTCAGTGGTTTTGCCGCCTGCCTCGCAAGCACAAGGGCCTGAGTTCCATTACTGGTGCCAAAAAAAAAAAAAAAAAAAAAAAAAAAAAAAAAAAAAAAAAGTAAACAGGAAGAGGAATGATGCCAAAATTAGCCATTGACAACAATAAGAAACAAAAGAGGGCTGGGGATTTAGCACAGTGCTTCGGTGGCCTGCCTTGCAAGCACAAGGACCCGAGTTCAATCCCCAGTGTCAAAAAAAAAAAAAAAAAAAAAAAAAAAAAAAAGAAATGAAAAAGGTAAAATACTGAGAAATGTATAAGAAAGCTAGGTGAGGTGGCGAATGCCTGTAATCCCAGCACTCTTGAGAGGCTGAGGTAAGAGGATCACAAGTTTGAGCCCAGCCTAGGCAATTTAGCTAGACCCTGTCTTTTTAAAAAAGTAATTGATTAATTAATTAATTAAAAGGTCTGGGGAACACAGCTCAGTGTGAAGGCTCCTGTGTTAAAAAGAAGAAAAAAAAAGAAAGATATCCTAAAGCAAGGTATTTTGGGACCATTTAACTTAGAGTAAACAGCCCTACTATTCAAGGTCATGGCTGTACAAAGAAGTGTTTAAAGAGGGTAGAGTCCATTATAAATATCATCATCATTAGAAAGTGATTATTCTAATCACCATGATTATTATTAGCAAGTGCCTAGTACAGAGTAGGTGTTGATGAATTATGTACAAGATACATTCCAGAAAGTTTCCCATCAAAAGGGTAAACAAAATTTTAATTCTTAGGGGCAGCTCTGATTATGTGGAAAAATCTGATATTTGTTCCTGACAGTAGATAATTGAAGCTTTGTTATTTTTCTTTTCACTTGTTCTAATTTTATTATTTCAGTTTCCTCATATTCTGACCTAAGACCAAGAAGACTGAGAAGTCCTAACTCACACTATTATTTTTTTCATGGCCATTATCTCTCTAAACTTAGGAACAAAAAGGGAAGTAAGAAATAGCAACCAGGAATGATGGTGCATATCTATAATTCTAACATTCTGGGAGGATGAGGAAAGGACCGTACGGCCTTGGCAACCTAAATAACTTACTGAGATCCTGTCCAATAATAAAAAGGACAGGAGATGTAGCTCAATGTGAAGGCCCCAAATTCAATTTCCAGTACTTCAGGGGGGAAAAAGCAGCTTTAGGTTTCATAGCTGGGCTTAATGGCATATACCTGTGATCCTACATTCTGAGAAACTGACACAGGAGAATGTGAAGTCTGAGCATAGCCTAGGTAACACTGATAAAAGGAGATTCCTGTCTCAAAATTTAAAAAACATAAAGATAAAAATGAATTAAATTTAGGTTTCTAATTCTGTGGGCTTGGGGCAGTAAACTTAATTCTCCTTGCCCTTCTGTTTTCATATATAAACAATGAAAACCTGCTGAGTTATTAAGTAAAATAAAGAAATGTACATGAGGTAACCATGCACTTAGTATGTTAGCCACACCACCTATACCACCATTATTATCTATGTTTATTATTATTTTTTTCTATGTTTATTATTATCTATGCATTATTATCTATTATCTATGACTCTGCCTCTTAATGAAAACTGTTTCAAGATTTGGTAATCAAAATCGAAAGCAGAAAATAAGCCAGGTGCAGTGGCGCACTCCTGTAATCCCAGCACTCAGGAGGCTGAGGCAGGAAGATCACTGTGAGTTCAAGACCAGCCTGGGCTACATAGTGAGTTCCAGGTCAGTCTCAACTACATAGTGAAACCCTGTCTCAAAAAGAAGAAAAAAAAAAAAGTAGAAAATAGTTTTATAAAATTGAAAGATAGTACTATTTTATTCTTGATCCTTCCAGTAAGAGAATTGAATTTTGTATATTTCCACTGTTACAAACCACACAATACCACCCCTACCACTGAGACCTAAATCCACGGCCTTTGCACAGAGCTACATCCCTCATGTTTTTGTGTATATAGTTTTTGTTTGTTTGTTTGAGTCAGGGTCTTGCTATGTAGTTCAGGCTGGCCTTGAATTAACTATGATTCTCCTGCCTTACAGCCTCCCAAGTGCTGGAGTTATGTGAGTGTGCCACCACATCTGGCATATATATATGTGTATTTATAGTACTTTGAGACAAGGCCCTGCTAAATTGTTAAAATGCCCAGGCAGGGCTTGAACTAGTAATCCTCCTGCCTTAGCCTCCCAGTGTTGGGATACAAACATGGGCCCCATGCCCTTTATTTTTTTTGAGACAGTGCATTGCTGTGTTGCCCAGGGCTCCATTTTTTCAGTATTTTGCCTCAGCTTCTTAAGTAGCTGGGACTATAGGTACATACCACGGTACCTGGATATATCCTTTGTTAGGCTAATATCTTCAAGACATAATGAATAAACAAGATGTTGTAGAACATGCCTGTGATCCTAGCACTCAGGAGGCTGAGACAGGAGGATCACCATGAGTTTGAGGCCAGCCTGGGCTACACAGTGAGTTTAAGGCCAGCCTGAACTACATAGAAGACCCTGTCTCAAAATAATAAATAAATACATAAATAAAAAGGAAAGAGAGAAAAAGAGCAATCTCTGACAAGGCTTTTCCTGAATCTTTAGGGCATTAAAAATTTATACTGACTCCCATCTGTCCCACCGCCCCCTCCACCCTAAGATACTGGGTATTAAACCCAGGACCTTCACACTGAGCTATATCTCTAGACCCCTCCACGCTTTTTTGGTGTTTTGAGACAGGGTCTCACTTTGGGTTTTTAGTTTTTTTGAGACAGGGTCTTGCTATATACTTTCAAGCTGGGCTTGAACTCACTATGTGACTTAGGCTGGCCTCAAACTAGGAGGGATCCCCCTGCCTGAGTCTTCCAAGTGCTAGGTATGGGCATGCACTACCATGTTTGGCAGGGTCTAGGTTGGCCTTCAACTCACTATGTAGCCCAGGCTGGCCTTGAACTCACAGTGATCCTCCTGCCTCAAGCATGTACCACCACACCAAGCTTTTTATTTTTATTTTGAAATTGGGTCTTTATTAAGTCACTAAATTGCTTAGGTCAGGCTAGAACTTGTGATCTTCCTGCTTCAGCCTCCCAGAGGGCTAGGTTTACTTGCATTCACCAACATGCCCAGCTTCCCACTCCCATCTCTTATTGGTTTTATGCCTTTGACTCAATCATTCCTCTTTTATTTACTCATTTGTATAGGGGGAGTTAATAAGACATACTCATTAGGTCCTAGGGAGCATTAAATAAGATTCTGTGCATTACATGTTCACGGTCCCCGACGCAGAGCAAAGGCTTGGCAAGTGGTAGCTGCCATCATCAATGTCATCATTACCATGGTTGTCAGGAATTACAGCAATGTGTCTATGCATGCTAACCTCCTTGTCTACACCATCAGGTCAAGCTGACCTTGAGCTCTTACCTGAAGCACGCTGTGGTTCATCTGGTACTGCAGGATAGCCTCACAGAGGTTCCAAAATGTGTATTCTGGCCATAGAACAGGTTGGAACACTAGGCAGGAATGGGAGGTCTGGGAAAAATAGAGAAGGAAGAAGATATAGTTTAGTAACATGTTTCTGGGCAACACTGCTGGTCACTTCTCCAATGTAAGAGCAGGAAGAATCCCAGAAATCAGATAGAACAGTCATCCTGTGCTGCAGCTCTTTCCGCAGCCAACCCTGATTCCCTCACGGATGGTGGAGGAGTCACTTGGGGCAGTCAGATCACCTGCGTGTGGCAAATCTGGACTAAAATGAGACTAGATCATTATTTCCACCAGGATTTTTCTCAGAGCCAATTTTAGGGACTATGAAGTAACATCTGGATTACGTTATTGGCTCTTGGCTCTCTGAGGTCACCTGAGAGACATAGTTGATAAAAGTCAGCAATGAACAAATGGTAGTTGCAACTGTTATTTTTAGGTGGTTTGTTTGTTTGTTTGTTTTTATTTGGTTGGTTTTTTTGAGACAGGGTCTCACTATGTAGTTGAGACTGACCTGGAACTCACTATATGGCCCAGGATAGTCTCAAACTCACAGTGATCCTCCTACCTCAGCCTCCTGAGTGCTGGGATTACAGGCGTGCACCACTATGCCCAGCACTACTGTTATTTTTAAGTAGTGGCAGTAGGGCACTGGTTAAATTTATGGGTTCTAGAACTAGAGTGGCTGGCTCTGAATTTTAGCTCTATGATTTACCATCTATTTAACTTGGGGTCAATTATTTAACCTTTTCAGGCCTTAGTTTCCTAGACTGTGAGACTGGATAATAGTTTTTAGGGTATACAAATGTACACAAAGTAAAACACAGCAGGGTGAACTTGAATAATAATCACAGATCCCTTTTGGAGTACTTTTTTTTGGGCCATGCTGGAGATCAAACTCAGGGCTTCATACACGCTAGGCAAGTGCTCTACCACTGAGTCTCAGCCCCAGCTCCTGGCACACTTGTGATAGCCACTGCCTCATACCACTTGTGGTAAGGAATTCAATGCCTCATGGAGGACAACTTCAGTTGTCAGAGAGCTTGTTGTACTAAACCAACATCACCTTCCCACAATTCCCACAGGGCTCCATGTATTTTCTCTGGGACAAGTTTATTTCTTCAAATGACATTCTTTAAAATATCTGAAGGCTAGATTAGAGTTGCCAATTATCTGTTCTTAAGGTTGTAATGACTTGTTTGTCTTCACTGAAGGGATCACTGCTGACTTGGGTCACTGCCATATTTACAGCACAAAGGAGGAACTCAACATTTTTTTCCTGAACTAATGAACTGTCACATTTTCCAGACCATTGATCTCTGCTCTGAGACTTGAGACTCCTTGCTATCTAAGTTGCCTCTTCTAGCAAGTCCTCTAGATTACCCATGTGGTCTCTTTAAACTCAGTGTCCAAAGTAAATCTTCCAAATGTGACTCAGTGGCACAGTGAGAAACAGAACCCCTGGGTGCAGACAGGTGTAGTGGTGCATGATCGTAATCCTAGCACTCAGAAGGCTGAGACAGCAGGATTATTTCAAGTTCGAAGCCAACTTGGGCTACGAGGATAGCCTGAACTACACAGCAAGACACAGTCTCAAAAACAAAACAAAAAAACCCACTGCATGCATATTACACTTCCTTCAATGTAGCCAACAACTGAGAACATCTTCAATAGCTAATTATGAGTTCACTTTTAAGACTGTGGCCCAATAGCGGGTGTGGTGGCACATGTCTGTAACCCCAGCACTCAGGAGGCTGAGGAAGGAGGATCACTGTGAGTTTGAGACCAGCCTGGGCTACACAGTGAGTTCCAGGTCAGTCTCAACTACATAGTGAGACCCTGTCTCAAAAACAAAACAAAACAAAAAAAAAGCAAAAAACAAACAAACAAACAAAAAACAAAAGACTATGGCCCATTAAAACTTAGACTTCCAAGGTAAATCTCCCACAAGCCTCTTCTTTTTCTTTTTTTTGGTGGCATTGGGGATTGAACCCAGGATGTTTGCACTGGGCTACAGTCCAGCCCTTTACTTTAAGACAGGGTCTCACTAAGTTGCTAAGTTGCCCAGTTTGGGCTTGACTTGCGGTTGGGGTTGACCTGCCTCAGCCAACCAGAGTGCCAGGTATGTGTCATCATACCTGGCTAACTAACCTCTTCTTTTTTGTGTGTGTGTTTTATTTTTTAAGAGACATGGTCTTACTAGATAGTCTAGGCTGGCCTTGAACTCATGGTGAGCCTCCTGCCTCAGCTTCCCAAGTGATGCAATTACAGGTGTGTATCACAATGCCCAGCTTCTGGTTAACCTTTTCTTATACAAGGACTTCCCGTCACGTGCTATCTAGGGGCCATTATACAGGGAGTAGGGAATTTTAAGCAAAAACAAACTTAATTGCATATCAATTTTATAGAGACAACCTACAGTGGAGTAACTGAGTTAAGAGGAAACAGCAAACCATGGAGAATGTACAAATAGTTTAGATCACACATTTACATAGACGGCAGTCCTTTTGCTAAATTAGACGCTAGTAACTGAAAGGTTCTAGCCCTGAGGTGCTAAGGTAGTTAGCAGCTTACCAAAGTTTCACCATGGTTGGATAGCCTTGATTCTCCCTCTAAGCTGGATGTTCTATACTTTAGAAAGAAGCACATAGGTTTGTAAAGCCAAGGTCAGATGAAGAAGGGAAAGCCACTATTATATCCAGATTTTAGCCACCTGCCCCAGTCTTCGGATGGACTACTCTGTGGGTATATCCAGTGCTAAGTCTGACATAAACATCAGTGTTTAGAAACTACCTACCTGCCAGAGCAAGAAGTCACTCAGCCGCACTTCTCCAGAAGTCCGTATCAAGATGTCGGGATGAGGAGAGTGGTGGGTGTAGAGGCACTTATCGAGCAGACACTCAGAGACATCACTAAGGTAAGCAGGAGATGAAGAGAAGCATATAGCTTTTTTGCAGTACTTCTTTGGTGAATATCCATACATATGCATCTCAGTTTATAGAACAGCATCAAATATATTCACCAATACTATTTGGTACAAAAAAAAGGACCTCTATAAACATTTATTACATTCACAAATGATTTTTTAAAATGTAATTTTCTGGGTTTTTTTGCAGTGCTAGGGACTGAACCCAGAACCTCACATATGCTAGGCAACTGCTCTACCACTGAGCTACGTCCTAGCCCCAGGAATGATTATAAACTTCTCAACTACATATGGTATTTCTATCTTTATTTTATAGATAAAAAGACAGAGGCTAAGGGCTGGGGATTTAGCTCAGCAGCACCATGCCTTCCTTGTAAGCACAAAGTCGTGAGTTCAATCCCTGGTATGAGGTGGGGACAGATGCTCAAAAAAGATGAATGATTTGCCCGAGGTCATATAGCTACATGCCAAAAACCAGAAGCACCTTTATAATGTGTTGTTCTCTATCCAGGAAACCCCGAGACAAGCCTGCCTGACAGTACACACTGTAATCTCTACTTTATATGGGCATTAAATGAGATTATGAATGATAAACTGTTAGCTCAATTCCTACCTCACAATTAGATCCAGTAGAGATTAGTTATTCACACACACACACACACACACACACACACACACACACACACAAACAAACAAAATAAAAATGGGCCGGGGATTTAGTGGTTCGGTGGCCTGCCTCACAAAGCGCAAGGACCTGAGTTCGATCCCTGGTACCACAAAAAAGAAACAAAAAACAAAAAACAAAAACCAAAGGATTAGTTATTAATTTTGATTGTTATGATGCCTTTTTGTTAATTTCAACTTTCCTGTGCTGCAGTCAGTACACAACGACTGAGAACACAGGATCTGGCACTAAGTTTGCCAACTATGTGAACTCTGACAAGTTACTTTCCCTGTCTCAGTAGTCTGATCTTTAAAATGGGGACAAAAATAGTATTAGTAGAACTGTATAAGGTGTACGGATTAATGCACATGGAGTACTTACGAAATATTCACATGGAGTAAATGGTCAATAAATGTTGGCAGTCACTGTTATTGCTATTATTATTGTCACTACTATTTTATAAGGAAGGCAGAGACCTACAGGAGTTCTGTCAAGTGACCTGTTCAACGTAACACAGTGGAAAAAAGTTTATTAACTACCCTTCAGGCTCAATCTTATTCCTTCTTCAATAACTCCAAACTCACAAAACAATCTATTTGTGAGAAAATACACACCCTGGAAGAAAGCAAGAGGAGCTAGATGGTGGTGAGGGGACAACAGCAAAGTCCAGCTAAGTAGAGCCTAATTGCAATAACTCACTGACTTCCTGACATAAATGTAGGTTTGCTTAAATTTGAATAATGTACAGAATACTGCCTCAGGCCTGATGAACATCAAGCTGCAGGTGCTGGTGGTTGAGACATCAGCCTCTTGACCCTAGTGATCTTGCCCAACCCACACACTGCCTGTGTGAGAACCCCACAGAGGCAAGTTATTAAATGAAGCAAGGCAGAGAAGAGGGATGAGGAAAAACTGCTGGACCAGAAATAGGAGGTAAGGTCAGTGGATACCACAGTGTGGTGTGAGGATAAAGTATGCTGGCTTAGGCATCAAGATCAGAGTTCTAGTACTGGGCAAGAATGCATATGAAATCTGTGTGTTAAAGAGCTTGCTGCTTGTTTACGCTTATTTCTACCATAAACACATATTCCTTTTTATTTTTAATGCATTATTTAAACATGCAAAAGATTATTTAAGACATAAAGTACAATATAATACTCAAGCTAAAAATTTAAAAATTACCAATAACTTGCATTTACTTATGTACCCTATCCTACCTCATCTTCCTGACTGTCCCCATCCCTATTCACTTAATTAGTAATCTAAATTTTTCCCCAACAGTGAATTCTCAGACAATTTAATAGATCTGCTAATAGTATGCAACACCACTGCTACCACCATGCCCGTTCCCTCCTGACCTGACCAAACTCCCTCCTTTCCTGGATACAGCAGCACTGACTGCCTGGTTTTCTACCTTTTTGCTTGTTTGCTATTTTTTTCCTTTAAGGTTCATTCCAATCTACTTAGCCAGTGAGGCAGTTTCTCAAAACTCCATCCTAGGCCCTCTCTCTCCCCAGGAACTCTCCTTAGCATCCTCATGTCCTCATGGCCAAACCCTGAACCCTCTTGAACTGCTGACCTGACATCTCTGCTCAACATCTATAAGAGATCCAAAATCAAACTTGCGGGCCTGTTCCTTAAAGTGGATCCAAGCACAGTGAAGAGAACTGCTAAAAACTCCTCAGTCACTCTCAACACATCCTTTCCCCAGTCCTTCCACTGAGACAGCCTGATGTCATCTGCTTCACAGGTCTTAAAGCAGTCTGCTCTATGCACTGCAGCACCACCACCACAATCCAGGCTCTCTTTCAGCTACCCCACTTGAAGTATTCAATAGTCTTTCTGCAACCAATGAAGTCCTCGCATTCCTGCCATAGTTCCTAATTCCTGCTTATTCTCCCTTTTTAGGTTACTGTACTTACCATTTCCTGGGGGAGTCTTCCCTACAGGTCCCTTTCTCTTATTGTTCCATGCACCCATGTCTTCAAAGTACTTATCACCATTAAAATTTTATGCTTTCTTTTAGTGGTGCTGAGGATTGAACCCAGGGCCTTGGACACACCAGGTAAGCATTCTACCAATGAGCTACATCCTGAGGCATTTTTATTTTTTATCCTGACACAAGTTAATGCTGTTATGCTGGCCTTGAACTTTCAATCCTCCTGCCTGAGCCGTCCAAGTACTGGGATTACATGCATGTGCCACCATGCATGTTTATGCTATTTGTATAATCTCAATGTGTTTCCTCTACCAGAGTTCCATGAGGCAGAAAATATGTATTGTTATTCTCACCACTGAATCTCCTATGGACAGGAATGTGTCTACCAAGAGATGGTACTTAAAAGTATCTGTTGAAAGAATGATTGACTAGACAAACTAAATGGCACAGAAAGATCACCCAGCTGTTGGGGAAGAAAGGCATTCATAAAATAGTCTTTAAAACTATCTTATCTTTTCCATTTTCATTGAGCAACTTCTTGGTTTTGTTTCTGCAGTGCCAGAGATCAAATGCAAGCTTTGTAGATGCTAGGCAAGAATTCTATCACTGAGCTACAGTCCCAGCCCTAATTTCGTGATTTTTTTAACCTAGTTTTCAGCCAAGTGAATTAAATTCAAAGAAGAGAATCAGAAAAATCCCTGGGTCCCAAAATTTCATATAAGGGAGATAAAAGATAAGAACTCTGGAATCAGACATCTTTAAATATATGTCCCACCCTGGCACTTACTAGTGAATGACCTTGGGTAAGTTACTTCATTGCTCTCAGTTTTCTCATTTATAAAATGGACAAAAACTTCGAATCTCTCACATAACATTAATGACTTAATAAAATACAGAATATAACATACTGCCTTGGTTATTTTTGCTACTATCATTTTATTATTGTTATTATTAGTTTACCAATATTATCACAAAAGTTACACTAGTAACAGCATGAAAGGGACAAAAGAGATAACATAAACTGCCTCCCAGCTCTAATTATTAGGATTCCGTTTTATTGGTAATGATTAAAATGTTTCTTTTTTTGAAAAATACCTTAACCTTCTGTGAATCTATAATATGATGTATCTAAAAGCCTCTCCCAGCCACAAAGTGCACTCCTGAAAAAAATCATCTTTGTAAGTGGCATGGGGTGGTGGTGCTGGTGTTATGGTTTGCTGTACAGCTCTTCTCCCTGTCAATTATAAGAAACAACCTGGGATACCTGGGATCCAGCAGGCCTTGCTCCACTCCCCAGGCCATCTCTCTCACAGCATTAGTGATCTCATGACGGGATGTGTACGCAAAGCAGACATTCAGGAAACACCTGAGGAGAGCAGAACAGAGTAATTTATCAAACAGGCATAGGGACTGATGACTGGAGTCCCTCATTACAGAGTAGCTGCTTCCTGGAAGAACACACACACCAAATGTTAACTGTTTAACTCTGAAAGATGAGATTATAAATATTTTGTTATTTCTAAGATTTCTTGGAAGAAACATGCTGATAATTTTAAAATAAGACACTCTACTAAAACAGCCTTTACTGTCCTCCTGACCCTCTCCGCTTCTGCTGTCAGTCAGCTTAGAGGATGTGAACATACTGTGAATGTAACATACAAAAAGGAGATCTGACACAAAATAAGTTCAACACACATTATGTTCCACACACAGTCAAATCTGGATTATTGAATTCCATTCCTATCTGCACTAGTCTCCCGAGTGCTGAGATTACAGATATGCGCCACCATGCCTGGCAAGAAAGTGTGACTACATTTGAGTAAAAACAGACATAACATGGTATTGCAATAAGAGCTCTGGTCTGCCTACAAAAAGGAGGAAGTCTGTAAGGATCCCAAACTACCCTTTCATTGCCCAGTTTACAAAATGCAGACCATGGGAGGCTTAGCATGGTCCCCTAAAACTAACAGGGAGTCAAAAATTGATAGTGGGAAATCTGGGAACTTACTTGTTGTAGTTCTTAGTGGCCTGTACAGCTTGCGCAATCAATTCCTGGAGGTCCAAGGGCAATAGATACAGATCTCCCAGGACCCGGATACACACTCCATACTTCTGCAGCTTCTCCCTGGGTAAGGAAAATGAAGGCAGTATTGGAACCCAGCTGGAGAGGGTAAGATCCTTAGATAAAAATCAACTACCTGTTTCTGAGTGCTTTCCTGTGTCCAGCATGGTCTTACACAAGTTATTTCCCTGAATCTCTTCAACAGGCCTAAAAGGAGTTTATTATACCATTGAGCTGAGACAGGACAGTCAGATAAAGACTTAAGATCACAATGTCATTGTGCTGGGTCTGGATTGAACCCCAGATCTGTCTGCATTGAAAACCTAAGTTCTTGCCAGGCATGGTGGTGCATACCTGTAATCCCAGCACTCAGGAGGCTGAGGCAGGGGATCACTGTGAGTTCAAGGACAGCCTGGGCTATATGGTGAGTTCAAGACCAGCCAGGACTATACAACAAGACCCTGTCTCACAAGGAAAAAAAAAAAAGGAAAAGAAAAGAAAATCTAAGCTTTGGTGCTTCCGACTATACATTATATATCACCATAAGTGTCCCTGTTGCTGGGTTGCATTGTACATATTCTGTGATGTCTGTCCTACTTTGACAAGCAAGTAAACTGCTGAAAGACAGGAGTTGTATTATTTGTTATTTTTGTTATGCTCTAATGAAATACAGTGATGACAGTGACAGCTAGCCATGGTGGTACACATCTGTGCTTGGGAGGTTGAGCTAACAGGATCATCATGAGTTTGAGGCCAGCTTGGGCTACATAGTTCAAGGCCAGTCTGAAGTACATAGTAAGACCCTGTCTCAAAAAATAAAAAATAGTAACAGCTGAAATTATGTTTCCTAGGTACCAACCAGTAGTCTAAGCACTTTACATGTACTAACACATTCCATCCTTACACAAATCTTTTGAGTTACATTCTACAATTATTTCCCTTTAACAAATGAGGAAACCAAGGCACAGGGAAATTAGGTAATTTGTTGACACAACTGGTAAATGGATGGCTAGAATTTGAACCTGGGGAATATGGCCACAGAAACTGTCCTCTTAATCATGATAGTATAGCATTTCCATACAATTAACTCCTAATCTATACACAATGAGAATGAATTCACTGCACTACTACCCAGCTTCTCTTACTTGGGAATGCTATATGTTATGGAGAAACTGAACACTTCATGTTTGGGAAGTGGTAATTTAATATGGGGTAGGGATCTCTGGTAGGTCCCAAAGGACCCTCATCCAGAACTGAAGGCCACATGCATAGCCTATTTATTATATATAACCTTCAATAGCATTTCCTCAGAGGATGTGAAGGAAGAGCTCATCACCTATTTTTGAGATACTAGAGCATACAAATGTATAGCTGACTCAAGGCAAAATCTGAATAAGGAGGGCACACCTATAATCCCAGCACTCCAGAAGGCCAAGTCAGGAGGATCATAACTTTGAGTCCTATCTGGCAACACAGTGAGATCATTCTCAAAATAAAAAAAATAAAAAGGGAATGTAGGCCCTGGGTTCAATTCTCAGTACTGGTGTGGGGAGGACCCTAGATTCAAGATTTAGTACTTCACTAACTGACACTTCATAAATGCTTGGCCTTTCTGAGCTCAGTCTCTACCTGCCCCTCCCACCCTCCAAATCCGTAAACTGAGGGTGACAATCATCCCTGCCATACTATCCTTGGGGGCATTCATCTAGTGAGATTAGATGCATAAAAGTGCTTCTTCTCAAACAGTACAGAAGTACTTAGCTGAAGTCTACAGAAAGGGAGCTGCAAAAGCCCTGGGATCTGTGTTCTCATAAAGGCTCTGCTACCAGCTTGCAGTGACCACAGGCAAGAGCTTCCCTTCTCTTTATTAGGGTTTAATTCCCCAGCAAAAGAACTTAACTAGACAAGTGATTTTCAAGCTTTCTACCAAAGAACTCTTTCTTCAAATCAATCCTATACAATATCATAATACATAAATATATAAAAACAAATGAGCATCTTATAGCCAGTGTTGCTGGGTTTTTATGGGCCTACTCTAGAACTCTGTGGAGTTCTGTGGCATACTGTTGGAAAAGCACCTCTGAGGTTTCTTCTTGCTCTAGCCAAATTTCATAAGACCATGTTTTCTCCTACTGACTGACCAATCTCAGAAGTACCTCTATTGCTGTAGGTCTTGATCCTGGAAGAGCTCTTCCTTCCTGTCTCCAGACACAGAGTAACAGAGCCACAGAGCCAGAAAGATCCAGTGATACATTGTAGCTCCACCTGTTTGATAACTGTGTGATTCAAGATATATGCCTTAATTTCTCTGCCTTTTACTTTCTTCCTCTCTAGTTTTGGGCTAATATCTGTTTCTCATAGGATAATGTAACTATTAAAGAAGAATGCATTTCATGGCACACGCTTATAATACCAGCACTCAGGAGGCTGAGGCAGGAGGATCGCTGTGAGTTTGAGACCAGCCTGGGCTACATAGTGAGTTCCAGGTCAGCTTCAACTACATAGTGAGACCCTGTCTCAAACAAACAAACAAACAAACAAACAAACAAACACACAAATAGAATACATGCTACGAGCCTGGTACATAGGTGCCCGGCAAAAAGACTACTATGCACTGACTGTAAAAAGATAAGAATTTGAACGCTTGAATGTGTTCCTCACATCTCCATCCCATCACCTAGGGGTGAGCTCTGCATCACAGGGCTCTGCTTGGATCCAGGAAGCAATGTCCACAGCTCAGGATCTTACCATCCTATGGACAGAGGAAAGCTTGGGTCACCGCGTACTGCCCTGACCCATAAAAGGACAGCAATGACAGAATCAGCTTCCTAGGTCCATCTAGGCCCTTCTCTGCTAGAACACTAGGCTCTGTTCTCTCATCTTCCTAGTCCTGGTGTAGGTAGGAGCTGGGCAGACAATAGGTGAAGTGAACACTTTTGGGTAACTCTGGCAGAAGACTCCCAAATTTGAGGCAAATGATCTCCATCCATCTTCCTTTTAGTCCTTTTATGGCTTTGTTTCCTGTCAAGCCTATACTCGACAACACTAAAAAAGGTACTGAAGCTATACCTAAGGAAGATACTGATACCTCCCCACAGAGTTTCTTATGCATCATTCCACCCATCCCAAGACTTCAGAAGGAACATAGTAACTGTGCAGTAGATCTCTGTGCAACAGCAAATGACTTCCTCCTGTTTCCCTCTGTTTCCCTGGCTACAATTTATTGTTTCTAGGGTAGAAATTTGATCAGAGGTGGGTCAATAAGAGATTTAGTTTACTATGGATTGCTCCTCTGAAAGCTGCTCTGCAGAGATAGAAGAAAATAAATGTATAACGAGACTTACATTAATTTCTGGTTTCATTTTTGTTTGAGGCTGGTTGTACTTAAATTCTGTGAAATACCTCACTATTCTCAAACGTTATGTGACACCTGCCCCACCCCCCAAAAAAGAGAAAGAAATCAGTTAGACAGTCAAGTGTGGTGGCACAGAACTGTAATCCAGCTACTCAGAAGGTTGAGGCAGGAGGACCCAAGTTTGAGGCCAGCCTGTGCAACTTAGCAGGAACCTGCCTCAAAATTAAGACAAACATACAAAACAAAACAAAGGGCTGTTGATGTAGCACAGCGGTAGAGGGCTTGTCTAGCATGTGTGTGGACTTGGGTTCTATTCCTGGTACTGGGGTTAGGGGGAACAGGGAAGGAAGGGGAAAGGAGAAAAGAGGAGGTGGTAAAGGAGGAAAGGGAAAGAGAGAAAGAGAACAAAGAAAGAATGAGTGAACAAGTTGCATTTCTAATACTTGCCGCCAAAGAGTGCAAACATTAAAAGGATTGAGAATGCTTCAAATAAGTCCCAGATAACAGAGCTGTGAGGGGTAGAGAATGGCTGGAGGGAGTGGAAGAACAAACTTTCTCCTTGGACAGCATCTTACTGTTCCTTCATCAAGTAGCTGAACTTCTCTCGAGCCAGATCCAGTATCCCATCAACCTCATTCTTGGAACGTTTGAAGTTCTCAATGCTGAACGCGTAGACTGTCACCTCTAGGATGCCCAGATTCAAACACCAGCGCAGAGTCTGAGAGGGGAGAAGGCAAACAGCTGGGTACAAGGAGAGTGGGAAGGAAATAAAGAGATTCTTTTACCCTATTCAGAGTTGGAGGTGGAAAACTGACTTTTTTCCTACCTGAACTTGGGAAAAAGCTAGGATCGTATCAGTGCTTATATCAGAATATTTAACTAAATAGGCAGAAATTGAAAAAGGTGATTTCAGTGAATACCACTACACTGATTCCACTGTGGTTTATAGGAAAGAACTCTTCACTAAGAACATAAAGACTCAGGTTTTAGCCCGATTCCATCACATATGTGTTATGGAACAGGAGGTAAATCATTTAACCTCTTGGGGCCTAAGTCTCCTTCTCACAACCCATCTCTCATTAAGTGGCTAACAAACAATATAAAAATACAAGATATTATTAAAGCAGCACTGCATTTTTCTTGTAGACTACGAGGCTGGTAAGTCTTTTTTTTTGAGTAGGAAAAATTTATTGAGAGAAAGATAGCTTCTGTCTAAAAGAGACAGAAGAGGGACCAGAAAGTGGGTTGCCTGTTTGTTTTTTGAGACAGGGTCTCACTGTGCAGTTCAGGTTGACCTCCAATCCATGGTGGTCCTCCTGCCTCAGCCTCCCAAGTGATGGAATTACAAGCATGTGTCACTACACCCAGCTTTGAGGGTGATAAGAATAAAAGCAACAACTGGATTGGACAGCCGTGTATATAGTCAGTAAAGCTTTTTCTCATACATTATTTCTCTTGATTTTTCAACCACTTAAAAGTGACATTATTGTTTTCATGTCTACTTTACAAATAATAAAACAGGCTCTGAGAGTTGAAAGAATCATGCCAAAAGTCTGTAACTCTACTATATGATTTCATTATATGAAGTTTAAAACAGGAAAAGCAAATCTACGTTACAGAAATCAGAACAGTGGTTGCTTGGTGAGTGGAGGAAGCAGAACAGGGGTTGACCTGGAAGGTGCACAAAGGAACTTATAGAATGGTTCAATATCTTCACATGAGTATAGGTTAGATAAATGAACACAAATGCCACAACTTCAAATCTGTATGAAATTGTACTTCAACTTAAAATGAGGTGAAACTTGGGCTAAGCATGTAGCTCACTGGTAGAGGGCTTGCCTAGCCTGCGTGAGGCCTTGGGTTTGATCCCAGCCCCACTCTTAACAACAACAACAACGACAACAACAACAAAAAGAAGCTCATACTTAGTTTTTTGGGGTTGCTCTAACCTGATACCACTAAAGTTAGGTAGAAAAGTTGCAAGTGAAAATAACAATGTTAAGGTGGGGAATGAAGGCTGAAGTTAGAGGACAAAAGATATTCAAATAGAACAAAAGAATCAAAACTTCAGAGCTACCCCTCTAATCCCTTAAGAGACGCATATGTATGCAAACAAGTCCACTAATACCTTAGGAAAATACCAGTAAGAACCTGACACTTAAAATAGTTTGTGGGGGAGAGAATGGGACGGGTGGTTGAGATAGGGTCTCACTATGTAGTCTAGGCTGGCCCTGACATCCCTATGCAGCCCAGCTTAGCCTCGAATTTGTGATCATTCTGCCTCATCATCTAGAGTAGTAAGATTACAGATATGTCACCATACTTGGCTTAAGCTCAGACTCTACAGATCTTGTAAGGGAGCTTCCCTGAATGGTACATCTGGATCAGAACCCACTGCTCCTAACAAGAGTTTAATTTTTTTGAGCACTTAAGGTTTAGGTCAAACCCTATACCAAATGTTTTCCATGATATCATCATGCTTGATCTTCACATTAATCTCTTAAAGTACAGATTGGTATCACTGTACTAGATGAAGAAACTGATGCAAAAGAAAGCTGCATAAATTGCTATACTCCATAGAGGCAGGAAGTGGCAGGGCAAGAGTGCTAATAAGTTCTTTTTTTTGATACAGGAATCGAACTCGGGACCTTGCGCTTGTGAGGCAGATGGTGGCACCACTGAGCTAAATCCCCAGCCCAAGTTCATTTTCTTTACAAAACATGAATAACTATGTCCAAGCCGGGTATGGTGGCATACAGTTGTAATACTAGCACTCAGGAGGCTGAAGCAGGAGGATCACTGTGAGTTGGAGACCAGCCTAGTGAATTTAAGGCCTACAAAGCAAGATCATGTCTCAAAAAAACAAAAAAAAAAGGGGGATGGGTAGTGGCACTGCCGCTACTTGGCAAGCAAAAGGTCCTGAGTTCAATCCTCAGTACCAAAAACAAAACAATAAAATACTTTATCTATATTAGTGAGTTCTGAGTGACTCCAGAACTTAAGCTACTAAGTGCTAGGCAAAACTGCCTCTTAGTTACAAAAGAGAGCCAGGTATGGTAGTGCACATCTGTAATTCCAACATTCAGGAGGCTGAAGCAGGAGATCACTGAGAGCCAGATGGGGCTACATACTGAGTTTGAGGCCAACCTGAACGATACAATAAGACCCTGTCTCAAAAAAACAAACAAACCAAACAAAACCAAACAAAACAAAACAAAAGGAAAAAGAGAAAATCAGAAGCCAGAAGTCAATAAACCTGTAGATTTCTGCAGTGTGCTAAAGAGAAGCTGTCTTCCAACTGCTTAGGGTAAAAAAATATTACTGCCATGTAATCAGGGCAGGTTCTTCTTCTCCTGCCTACAGGCTATAGACCTTAGTTCCATTCTTCTTAAAAGTTATTTTCATAAAGGGCTAGGGGTGTAGCTCTTGGTAGAGTGAGTACTTAGCACACATGAATACTTGGGCTCACTCAATCCCTAGCACCAGAAGAAAAGTTAGTATAAACTGCGTGTCATGGTGAAAGCCCACAATCTCAGCATTCTGGGAGGATGAGGCAGTAGGATCACAAATTCAACTACCATGGGTAACAGTGATTTAGTAAGATCTTGTCCATAAATAAATAAACAAACAAATATCTGGAATAGTTCAGTGCAAAGGCCCTGGGTTCAATCCCTAGTAGAAGAAAAAAAAAGCTTCACAAATACTGTCATATTCCATTCTCATTGTTAAATGTAACGCTTCCCAATATCAAATATGCACTGAAATCATCAAATGTTCATGACCTTTATGTAGACTGAAGTCCCAGTTGTCCTGGCACTTTGCCCAATTTAGCACCAAAAGGCATCCTGAGAAACTTCTCAGCCTGGGCAAAGTAGGATGGGTAGGCACTCAATTTTTGTTCCAGAAGTACCACTTCTAAAAATTTATCCTACTGCAAACATATACTAATAAAAAAAATAAAAAATTATCTTATATCAGCATTATTCATGACATCTATTTATAATGTCCCATATCAGCTGAGCTGCTAAACATTATGTCATATTCCCATTATAAAATCTGTAGTTAGAAAAGCTGTAGATTGGGCCAGGGATTTAGCTCACTAGTTCTGCCGTCTGCCTTGCAAGCACAAGGACCTGAGTTCAATTCCTGATACCAAGAAAAAAAAAAAAAGCTATAGATCAACTTAGAAAAATAGCTGCCAAAATGTCAAATAGTTATTTGAGTTACAGAGGCGATTCTATAAATGTTGTTATGTAGGACATACTCTATGTACTGAATGAGGTACAGAATAATAACTAATGATTTATTAAGGTAAAATGAGCTGGCAATTTTGTTATTTTAATATTTTGTGATGATTCACTGGACAGTTGTTTTTATTAATGTCAATATGGGATCAATACTTAACAAGCCAGCAATAAAACAGAGGAACAGCTATTAAAAAAACATTTTCAAACCACAGCAAACTTGGGGCCTCATTTCTAGCCGTAATTCAATTCTCCACAGATTGTTCACTTTGGATTCTGCCACTTTACCAGCCAACTCACACTCACCTCAGCCAGCTTGTTGAAGCCCTTGGAGTGGCCCTCTTGCCGTTCCACCTGACATTTTTTGGCATAGCGACGGTTCCCATCCATTATGAATGCAATGTGTTTGGGCATTGGGCCTGCCTGTAGAATAAGAAGATAAATAATGAGCCAACATACTCTTCAGGGATGGGGGGGAAACACATCAAACTGACAGGTTTGAGCTATAGGGTAAAAACCTGAGGAAAGAAATTGGATATTTTACACTTTTAGCTCAACACACTTTAACATTAAAGACTTTATTTTCATTTATGTTCATTGAGCACCACTACATGTCTAATACCATGGTGGGCTTTTTATACTTCATCTTATCATGCAACTCTATAAATTAAAGAATACTATCCTTATTTGTATGTGAAAAATGTGCTGCAGAGAGATCAAATGACTTATGGTCATGCATCTTAAGAAAAAACAAAGCAAGGACTCAAACTGAGGTCTGCCTGTCCAGAGTTCATCTCTTGCTCTTTTTGTTTTGAGACAAGCTCCCAGTATGTAGTTTAAACTGGCCTCGAACTCACTATCTAGCTCTGGGTTGCCTTGAACTTGTGGTGATCTTTCTGCCTCAGCCCCCCGAATGCTGGTATTACAGGCATGTGCCACCATACCTAGCCAGAGTTCATCTTTTAATACACTCCCCCCCCACTTAATTTTTTTGAGACAGGATCTCACTGTGTAGTTCAGACTGGCCTTGAACTCACTATATGTAGCCTACACTGGTCTTGAACTTCTGCTGAACCTACTGCCTCAGCTTTTCAGGTACTCGGATGACACATACGCACCACCACACCCAACAATAATGTGCTCTTTACTACCATCTTGGTTTCATGAGGCTCTAACAAGAAGAACTAGGAAGAATACTGATTGGTGTTCAATCAAGTGAAGAAGGCATCTTCCACATGAAAGAGGCACCAAGCCAGAAACAATGGCATATGCCTGTAGTACCAGCTACTTGGGGGCCTGAGCAGCATTGCTTGAGCTAGGAGTTAGACAGACCCTACCAAAAAAAAGAAAAAAGTGGGGGGGCACTCACTGTCTAGCTCTAGCCACACAAGTTGGGGCTCAATATTGTTCTGACTTTTTTCGTTTGTTTTGTCTTGTTTTTTTGAGACAGGGTCTCACTATGTAGTTGAGACTGACCTAGAACTCACTATGTAGCCCAGGCTGGTCTCAAACTCACAGCGATCCTCCTGCCTCAGCCTCCGAAGTGCTGGGATTACAGGCATGCGCCACTACTGTTCTGATTTTCTAATTATACAAGAAACCAAACATCAGAATTTTTTTTAAAAACTGAGAGGTTTAGTGGCACACATCTGTAGTCTTAGCTACTTGGCATGCTGAAATAGGAGGGTCACTTGAGCCCAAAAATTCAATGTCAAAAGCCATTTCAAAACAAACAAAAGACAGTTAAAATTCCTTATCTGGTACAGTGCAGTTCTGGGTTGTCTATTACAGCAAAAACTTGTCTTTAGTATGTCTTCCCTCACCTCGAGGGGCTAATCACTGATTGTTTTCCCAACCCTCTCTAACATTTCCTACTTTTGTCTTCCACATGAAGCCTTTTCAAAAATAAAACAGAGGGTCGGGTATTCAGCTCAGTAGTTCCGTGGACTGCCTCGCAAGAGCAACATCCCAAGTTTGGTCCCCCGTACCAAAAGCAAAACAAACAAACAAACAAACAAAAACAACAAAGCTGGACACTTGCCTAGCACATGGGTACAATCCCCCTCTCCCACACACACAAAAGAGCTGCTTGACAATGCGGTTGCTTGACATTAGTGGTTTATATGTAAGTTTAATTTCATCCTCTCACCAACTTTATAGTCGTTAAAAGTCACATGGTTAGTAAATAATAGGTATTTCACCCATGGTTGGCTGCCTCCAGTGCCCAAACTGCTAACCAGTGTGCTGTACTGCCACATCAAAGAAAGATTATTCTATCTAAACCCAGTAAATAATAGGTATTTCACCCATGGTTGGCTGCCTCCAGTGCCCAAACTGCTAACCAGTGTGCTGTACTGCCACATCAAAGAAAGATTATTCTATCTAAACCCAGGAGACAGTCCTAGGAACAGTGGGTCAAAGTTCCAAGGAAATAAATTTCAGTTCACTAGAAGGAAAATGTCAGTTGGAACAATAACGTACGAGAAACGTAGATCTGAAAGTTACCTCACAATTCTAAGACTAGTTCTTGCTAAATTCCACTCGGCATAATTGATTGCTCAACTTAATAACAGGTTTTGATAAAAAAAAAAAAATTACCCAACTGACCAAAAAGGACAGCTGGTGCTCTGGGGCTGCTGCTCACCTTTAGGATGTTGGCACAGAATCGCTCCCAAAGTGATAGCTCTCCTTCCTTGATCCATGACATAATTCTTGCTCCGTCAGATCACCCCAGAACAAGATACCAGCCAGATAACCTTTGAAAAGAAGGTAGAAAATAATAAAACATCCGTGCTTGCAATAAGCTACAGCTGACTCCTAGAGTTTCGCCTGGACTGCGGAAAGCAGCCAGAATTAGAATCCAAAGACACTGGTCGAAGCCGCTAGTCTTACCACCCAGGGCAGTGCAGGCCAAACGTACCTTTGGGACCAAAAAAAAAAAAAAAAAAAAAAAAAAAAAAATCTTCGCTTCGTTCTAACTTAGTTTCTTTTCTTCCTGATCTGAACTGACTTCTTAACATTTAAGTCTGCTTCCAGCCACATCACGGTGCCTAGTTCTTGAGCATTCTCCGCATCTTCCCTCTCAAACTTCCCCAAGCCATTTCACATTATGCGTCCCCAGTCACTAGTCCCTTCAGCCGTCGCACCCGTGACATCATACCTTATTGGTCTCGTAGTTATTTTTAGTTTTACTTTTATCTCTCCCGCAGCTACTTCCCCGCTCTGTCACCTCTCTTGTGCACTCGGGTCTAGCACCTGGGTAGGTAGCTCTGCCTGACGTATTCCAACTGCTCCTGAATGCCGACACTTCCTCACTACTTGGCAAAGGAAAAAATACGTCATCTTTAAGCGCTGGAACAGGCTCCCTTTCGTCATCAGTGGGCGGAGCCCCACTCTGCGCCTGCGGGCGAGGTTAGGGAAGCGACTGCAGCGTTCAGTGTCAGCCGTTCGCGCATGCTCCTGCGGGGTGTGGGCGGGGCCCCGGGGGAAGTAGAGCTCACGTGACAGAGCAGGGGGCTGGCCGCGTCCAAACTTTGGGGAATTGAGTGAGAAAGGCGGGGTCTAGCCCATAAGGTGAGCGGGAGGCTCTCTGGAAATTATGGTCAGAAATTGAGGGGTTTCTCTGCTGCTGACGGTACTCAGCAAAGAAACGGGGTAAGGTGTTCAGCCAGTCGGCCTTTACTTTGGAAGCCGACGAAAAAGTGGGTTTATTTAGGAGTCCTGCTACGATTTAGCCTTAAAATTTGGTGGATTTAATCGCGTACTGAAGACGTTCCTAGCTCTAGTCAATCTTACACTCTCAGTATCAAGCCGGATTTTGACTCCAGATTCCCAGGACCTACCTAAAGCAACTCAAAACAGCAGGGTGGGGTGTATAAAAAGCTGTGCTCTAAGAATGACTTCTAGGTTCAATCCCAGTACTGCTAATTGAAATAAGCTAAAGGCTAGCAGGATGCGATGAAGCAAGTCGTTATCTCAGCTATTCGGGAGTCTAAGGCAGGATTGAGTTCCAGCCCAGTGTGGGCAATTCAGCGAAGCCTCTCAAAATAAGGGACTAGGGATGTAGCTTCCTATTGAGTACTATCACTAAGAAAAAACACAAACAAAAAGAATACACCAGGCCATAATTGACCAAAATAGAAAAATCAAGGGTATTAGCTTTGTACCAAACCTCGCTGAACTTTTAGGCATTGACAGAAGGAATTGGTAGTTCATTCTCTCAAAATTGAAAAAAACAAAAAAGTTTTCTTTTAAAGGATAAAACAACTTCCATCTGAATAATTTCAACAAACCTTGTTTCACCTCACTTGCCTTGCAGTTTCGAACAGGATAAGGAATGGATGTTGCAACGGCACTCCCTGATGTCTTCCTCTTTCTGATGAAAAGGTTATTTTTAAAGGCGTGTAGCTCAGTAGACTGCCTAGTGTGCAAGAGGCTCGGTGTTTCAACTTCCCCATGGGAATGGGAATACCAACAGGCATGTTTAGAGAGCCCTTGGAGATGAGTAACTCACCCATCCTCTCTGCCTTGTGAAATGGGAATTGTTTCAGCCTAGCAGTTACTTCGATTTTGCAAGTCCTTTAACTTAAGCCCATTGGTACCTTGATGACCTGTGAGCTTGTCAGCTTTGACTTTTGGTTTACTTAGTTAAGGATCCACAAACCTGGACAGGAGGCATGAAATTTCTAACCCTTTCTCTGGTAGGTTTGCCATTAGATTTAATCCTGTGTGTTCCCTCTTTCTTGGTTTCCCTCAAATGAGTTATTTTCCCTTGAGGAGAGACAGATGCTTAAGAATTCAATATTCATTAGAATGCTAGCAAACTTTGGCCCCCCCAAAATGTTGGTTTATAGTTAGTGAATCACTTTTGGCCTCAACTTCTTCAATTCTGAATCGTACTTTCCTTCTTAGGTGCTGCAAGGGGTTAATTAATTAAGACTTGTAAAGGGCTTTGAGGAGAAGTAGACAAAGTACTATTAGGGTCTCATGCCCCAAGCCATGGCCCCATCCTTTCATCCCAGCCAGTGGTATAGGCAACCCCATTCTTATGCATGCCAGGACTCTTAATCCCCTCTTGAATGTGGCAGCTTCTAAGGAGAGGACAAGAGGCCTTAACTAGAAACAAAAATCCACTGTAATGAGGTGCTATGAGGACTGAACTTTTTAAAAGATTCACTCCTAACAAAGTGGTGAACGGAAAAAACTTAATGGTTCTTCCACGACTTCTGGGTACCAGTCCAAGAAGGTGGGAGTTATGGGAGGGAAAAACACCCAAAATAATCTGACAATGCGAACCATCTTAGTACCAATAAGACTTTTTATTCATGGTATTTTCCTGGGGAAAGGAGAAGGGAAGGAAGAGTCAGCACACGTGTTACAAAATGATTAGAAAAGAGGATAGGAAGTAAGTGTACCAGGGTACAGCAAAATCAGCCATCAAATAGACACCCCAGCGATGGGTCACCAAAGCCCAAGGGGGCTCAGTTCTGGAAGTTCAGGAATGACGTGAAGGGTTCAGGGAAAGAACAGACAGGTACATACTTTCCCACCCTCCCCCCTCCATCCCTCTCCATAAATTCAAGATTTCACACAAAGCTTTGGTTTCTAGCAGTAAACATGGAGTTACATTCGTCTGTCTCCTATTAAACAATCTTGAGGCCACTTTGACATAAGTTTCTTACACCTGCATAAAAGTTCCTGAGTGACTTGAATATACATTCATACTCCCTTTTCCTGGTCTCCTGACCCCACTCTCATACAGAAGGCCCCAAGGCCCCCACTTCCTTCTCCCTAGGATCACAAACTGAGTAGGTTTGATCCACCCATACAGCAGGTGTTTGGCATGAATGGTATCATATAACCGTCTTCACTCAGGAGGCTGGAACGGGGTAGGGGCTCCTTGCTCCTTCAGGATTTCTGCATAAGTCACTTAAAGAGTTGCAGAGATGATACTCCAAGAATTAAACAGGTATGTGTGTGGGTGTGCAGGTTTTCTTTAGGTGGGGGAGAAGGTAGGAGTCAAGTTTTTAGGACAGATTTGGTCCCAAATAGGAAACAAGGAAAAGGGGGACGACAAAAGAAAAGATGGTTCAAGATCCCCACTTCAAAAAGAGCCTCCCCCAACTTATTTTTGAGATCCTTTTGCCTGGTGCAGAACCTTCTGTCAAAGATGCTTTGGCTATTTTTTCTCAATACAAAAAATTTTGTAAACAATAAAACCCCAAAAGAACATGGAGAAAAGACCAACACATATTTACACAAACTAGGCCACCTAGCAATCACCAACTCAGAGACTCAGTAAAGTCCTACAAAGCCCAGACAAATATAATAATTAGGAGGGGGGCAACATTTGGGGGAGACAAGAAACCAGGATCAGACACACACTACCCAATGCGTTCTATTGCATTTGTCCCGTCTCAACACAGTGAGGTAGGTTTGCAGTGATCTCACAGCATGTAAACGAAACCCCCCTTTTCCCTTTTAGCTACCAAGACACTATTAGTCACTACTGCAGCAGGGCAGGACACTGGCTCCTGGCACCACAAAGAGGCTTTCTCTTATGGGTCTCCCTGGAAGCCAATAATGTTGAATGGGTCAGAATTGTAGTCCTTGCTTTGTAGTGCCATTCCTACACAGCACAGAATGGGTACAAAGGTACTGGTCTTAAAACTCAGCCTTACCAACTCACTGTTTTTTTTTATACAAACACACACACACACACACACCCTGTTGTGCATTGTAGAGCTAGGCTTATCTAAGGAAGGATAGATCAGATATGTAAAGCAAGCCCCATGCCCTAGGATTAGACAACCATCACCTCACCTAACCTTGGCTTCCTCTCTGGGCCTTTTACCTGGCCCAGCCCCTCCTAACTTCTCTGCACCACCTTTTCCTGTTTAGACTAATTTTCAGTCTTCCAGTAGAAGATCAAGTTGTGGGACAAACCCTTTAAAACCTAGTCTCCTATGAAACATTTTCAAGATGGAGGGGGTTTCAAGAGGGTACTGTGGCAGAAGACTCGGCTCTAATTGGCAGAAATGAGGTAGTTCACTTCGATAGGCTATGCACTCCAAATGTTTGCTCTCGATAGTGATAAAAACAAAAAGTGTTCCTGCTGTGCAGACCTGGAGCTGCTGCCGACTTATCCCTGAGATTGTTCATGTACCTGAGAATACAGTGCAGGAATGAGGGCCTTAGATTAAAATATACAAAAATACAAAGCCAGAATATTTATATTAAGAAAAAAAAGTTAAAATGCACAAGATACGTCATTCGCACACAGTGCAGTTGGCATCCTGGAGAAAGTGGGACCCAAGGTGCAGTCATCTAAAGGAGCAAATAAATAAAATCACATTGGCCCAGAAAGGGGTGGGAGTGAGTGAGGAGCGGCAGATTGCACCTATTCTCCCAACCACCCTTTTTGCCTGTCATCATAACCCATTGCTTGGAATAGTTCTCAGCACCACACCCCAAGATTGGGTTATGAGGAAAGAAGATGCTAAAAAACCCCGCGTTGCTCCTGAGATTCCCTCCCAGAGGATGTAGTAGCTTGTGGGTTGGGTCCATTAATGTGATCTTATACTTAACTGATTCACCCTGGGAAGGGAAGTATTATTACATATCCTTCTTTAAAAGGAAAACAACTTCCCTATCCTTTTGGGGTTAAAACCTCAGAAAAAGCACGGAGGTTCTAGGGTGGCTCTCCCAAAGCCCTCACTTTTACTTGGATAGAGCATGGTTGGAGTTCCTTTGCTTCACCCCTTCCCCCCACTGAAGGAAGATGGAGTGATGCTGGGAACCCCGGCCTGAGATACATGGCAGTGCCAGCTACCCCAACCCACCCTTATCCCCACTTTCTCCACTCTGCCGATTGATGCCTGCTCCTTGAAACTTTCTGATAACAAAGAATATCCCCCACCCATGGTGCTCAATTTTGGGCCTCCGGAAGCAGGGCAGGGCTGTTGATCTCTTCTTCTTCCTCTCGGAAGTAGGCTGGCTTCCCCTGGGAGCTCGGAGCCTGCTGGGCCTTCAGTGGACACGAGGCCACCATATGGTTAATGCTTTGGCAGAAGTGGCACTTCTTAGGCTGGGGTGGCAGCTTGCATTCCTTGGCATGATGGTCCAGACCACCACAGTTGTAGCACCTGATATGAAGCACAATTGTAAAAGTGAGAGAAAGGTGTGAAAAAAAGTCAGAAGCCTCCCCCAAAGGAGGACACCTGAGCTCTTGTCCAGGCTTGTCACTAAACTCGCCTCCCTTCCCAGCGACTAATTTCCCCACTTATAAATGGAAGAATGTGGACTAGAAGATCTCTTCAGATTCATGTCAACAAAAAACACCAGGGTACTGGGCCGGGGATTTAGCTCAGTGGTTCCGCCTTGCAAGCTCAAGGACCCGAGTTCGATCCCCTTACCAAAAACAAACAAAAACCAGAGTACCAAGAATAGAGTCACTGGCTTGGACTGTGAACTAGAACATGGGACAGTTAAGTCTACCATAGTCTTAATAAAGAAAATAATTTGAAAGCTAAATTATATATCTGCTCAGAGCTGAGAGGTTTTAAATCCACTGGCACAACTGCAGATGTCAACCGAGACCTGCTAAGGAAGCAGCAGACACACAGGTACCATCCTGTCCCATCGCTCATATCTAGTCCCTTCTCACATCATCATGAGTGATAAATGCCTTACCCTTCACTGAACAGTAGTGGCCACAGCCTCACGAAGCAGAGTGAGCTGCACCTCAATCCTGTAGATGCTGCCAAGGACCACAGACTTCATCTTATCTCCAGTAACCTAGCCCAAGTGCCAGATTAGGAGAGCTTTCCCCATCCTCAGAACATTCCCTGCCCAGCAGCCTACAGAAACTGTGGTCGAAGCCATACCTGTCTCCTCTGGACCTGCGCTTCTGCGTGCTCTTCCCTTTGGGCCGCCTCTCGCTCCCAATACAGAACACCCCACCAGGGCCAGTGACACGGATGGATTCCAGGCCTTTGGCAGACTTTTTAAAGGTGAACTCCACTGCCTCACCCTCCTTCAGGCTCCGGAAGCCCTCCATGTGCAGCTTACTCTGGCAAAGAGAAATATAGCAAATGTTACCATGTTCCCATCATACCAAAAAACAAAAATGCACAAACCTGTTCCTACAAGGTAGAAAAGCACGGGTGACAGTACTCACACTTTATCAGCATGTAAACTAGGAATTTCAAGATCACTAATCAACAAACATTTATATCATCAGGGCTAGGAATGTAGCTCCTGCCTCGCAAGGCCAAGGTCCTAGGTTCGATCCCGGGGGGAGGCGGGGAGATGATGATGATGATGGATTTACACAACATTAACAAGTTTATGATGACACAAACAGATGCCCAAACATTTTTTTGGTAGCTATTCAGGTTTAAAATTAAAAGAACAAAGACATTCCTATACGTATTTGTAAGAAATCGATAAATTATAAAATAAAAAGCTCAATACTACACAGCCCTCAAATACTATGTTCACAAAACTAAAGACCAACTATCTAGAATACCGGTAAAAGGTGAAAGAGTCATATAATCTGAAGAGAAACCAGAGTCAGAATATTGGAAAAAAAAGAAAGAAAATTAAGCAGTACTCGTATCAAAGTATTATAGGATACTTTAGTAAAAAGAAAAGGATGTGAACAATTTAAGAAACAATCGTAATGGCAAAAATCATAATCATAATGGCCAAAACTTAGTGCAAGTTGACAGAGGAAATTGACAGAGCACCCTTGCCAAGTTTAAATGTAGCATCACCGTATCTATAAAGGGACACACAGACGTAGGACACATATCTCCTGAGATGATTGATATAATAAGGTCACATAACTTTAAAAATGCACATCGTAACTCTAACCTTGAGGGATCATTAGACAAATCCAATCTGAAGGACATCTCACGAAGCAGGTCTATATACGTCACAAAAGTCAAGGTCGTGAAGGACAGGACAAATCAGGAAAAAAAAAATGTATGGTTAAATTCAATACAAGACTTCCATCCTGGAACACGGGGAAAAATAGGAAAATTGACAAAATTTGTGTATATAATATAAATATATCAATATCAAATTTCTTGACTGTGGTCATAGCACTGACACTATGTACCTAACCTTGGGAAATACATACTGCAATATTTAAGAGGTAAAAGTGTTAAACTCTGCAACTTATAAAATAAGAGATTAAAAAAAATGATAAAGCATGGAGCAAAAATGTTAATAATTGGTGAATCTGGGTAAATGCTACCTGGGAATGTCTTCTACTATTCTTGTACCTTTTTCTGTTTGAAATTACGTCAAAATAATGTTACAGAAAGTTAAAGACAGCATCACCCAAGCAGGCAGATCAGGGATTAAAATGGAAAGTCAGAGAGAATGAAGAATATTTGGAGAATTATTAGGTGGAAAAAAATAAGACAATAATTTATGCTGAGAAAATGATCCACTTGTAAATATACACATGCAAAACACAATTCAAAAGAAATACCTAAATTTAAGAAGAAAATTGTAAAAGGACAGATTATCAGGCTGACAAATCCGCAGAAAGCTATTATGTTAAGCAAAAAGAATTACATAAGTGGGTAATGTATTTATACATATTTACTGTTGATAAAATGGAAATAAACTTACTAGTTTTTTTTTGTTAAGAAATGGTTAATATATGATATATCCACAATAATGATAGCATACAGGCATTAAAAAATGTATAGTCTTATTCATTGTAACGTTTTGGTATCTCAAATAATGCCTAGCACAATTTTTTATACAAAAGGTAGATTCTGGGTTTTTTTTGTTTCTTCTGAGACAGGGATCTAGCATGGTTGGTTGAACTCACTGGCTCGAGTGATCCTCCTGCCTCAGCATGCTGGACTACAGATTTTGCCCACGACACCTAGCCAACAGAGGTTGCTTTTTTTTTTTCCTTGGTGGTACTAGGGATTGAGCCATGCACATGAGGTAAGTACTCTGCCAGTCACTGAGCTTTACACTCAGCCTCAGGAGTACATAATATAGAAAAATGAAAGTAAAAGTAAAAATTCAGAACCATTTGTATGGAAGAATCCCATTAAAATACCACGTATTTGTATCAAAACTAGGGGGAAAAAAGGGAGTTGCCAAATGTGGTAGCCCCTCCCCTTTTAAAGAGGGAAATATTCATATAGTTAGGTGCGCAGCAAAACCAGGATCAGAAGAACCCAGTGTTCCTGATTTAAAGCTGTCCCTGCCATTCCACTTACTCCATTAGAAGCACATAAATGAAGGGGACAGCATCTTCTCTAGTCCCTCCCCAGAATTATCTTCATTATAGCTTATAGCTTCTACTATTAGAGTAGGACAAAGACATGCGTCTCAAACACATCAGTAAGGAATAGTCGAGGAAAATCGAGTTCAGAGAAGTGAGGGTGATCCCTCTGTACCTACCCAGACCCAACTAGAGGGAACACGAATCAGTAGCACTATTATTTTATGCGGTAGAATTTTTCAAACTAGCACTTAGTGCTGGGATTATAGGCATGCATCAGTGCGCCTGGTTTCAATCATTTTAATTTTTTGTTTTAAAAAGTCAGTTCTCCATTTCCTGGCCATGTGACCTTTGTCCGATTCATCTCTGAGCCTCACACCCTTCAAAGATTAGAAAAACCAAAACAGTGCCTTTCAACCAAACAGGGTCTAATGAAAATTACATGGGCACAGAAATAGTAAGTATATATTGTCCCATCATTCTGCAAAGGCATGTGATCTTCTCAGTCTTTTGGGGGGGCGGGGTTCTGGGGATTTGCTGGGGATTGAACCCAGGGCCTTAACACAAGCTAAGCATGTGCTCTACCTCTGAGCTAGTCACCAACTCCTATATTTGTTTTTATATCCACAGACACATCCAGGGATGTGATGATTCCCCCCTACCCCACCCTGCTGTGCACGGCTCCAACTTGATGTGGGAAAAGGGGCAGAGCATTAAAACAGGAAATAAACCACCAGGCTTGGTGGCACACACCTGTAATCCTAGCACCTGGAAAGCTGAGGCAGGAGGATTTCCTGAGAGTGCAAGGCCAGCCTGGGTTACATAGCCGAGTTCAAGGCCAGGCCAACTATATATAGTGGGACCCAGTCTCAAACAACAACCCCCACAAACAAACCAGGAAATAAAAACACTGCCACAGTGAAAGCACCTTTTCCCCTCCCTGTTGCACAGTAAACATCCCAAATTTAAAGTTACATAGGATTTATCTCTTACTCAATTGGAAGATGGATGCGTGAATTCAGGGAGTGGGGGGAGCTGGAGGAGCAGGCCTAAGAAAGAAGTCTTCTTACCAGACAATTCCAACTTCATCTGGCCTGGGACACCCTCAATTCCAGCTGTGATCCAGCAGATAAGTGATAAGAACAAGGGTTGAGTCCCATGGCCTGTTCCCTCCTTTCTTTACTCATTTATAGAATGCAGTGTATTCTAATTTTATTGTGGGGCTGTGGGTTTTACATGTGAAAAGTCGCTAATACCTCACCTGCCACACACAAATTCTTATCTTCAGGCTGGATGGGAACAAGCTAACAGAACAAAGTGTCAAGAAATTCAGTTAACTGGCTCTATTACTAACCAGCTGTAGAAACTCAGCAAGATAAACCCCCGCTTTGAGCTCCAGTTCCCGGAGAGTAACATCCATTGACAATGTACAGGCTTGTGAGAACAAGGGGTAATGTAAATAGGGACATGCGATATGAAACTGGCCAGTCCTTTCAGGTCTGTCTCACCAAAGGACGTGAAGTCTATTTAGGAGGACCTTTACAGAATATAGAAAAAAAAGAAAAGAAACCCTTTTGCTACCTCCATGTAACTGGCGGGCTAAGATTTAAACTGGTAATCTCTTGGGGTGGCTCCCTGCCCCCCATCCCTGCTCCTTTCCAAGACACATAGTTTAAATTCCTCCCTTATCAGATAGGTAATCAGTGTGCAGCCCCACAGCCAGCCTCTCTGGGACTGCAACTGAAAGAAGCCTGAAATTCTTGTACCACCCCCACTCTACCCTCAACCACACACAAAGCAGGACTGGGCCCCCTCCAGATCCCCTCCAAAAAGAAAAGGGCCTGGGGGGGAGGGGCCTGGCTTGAGCTCCCCCAATAGAGCCCAGCCCCGGGGAACAAAGAGTTGACACTGGTTAGTTCTGGTGGTCAGATTCCTGGAGTTCCAAGGCACAGATCCCCCTGGCATGGCTCTCACCCTCCCCCACATTCAACAGGATCAGTTCCCTCCTTCCTCTGTATGTTGGGGTTATGGTCACGGAGGGAGAGATGGATACAGAAATCCTTGTCTTCTGCGGTCAGTTTTGCTGGGTTTGCCAGTCACTTCTAGCACATCTCCCCTTCTCTGTGGCCTGCCTACCCCGCACCTCCTGGATGTAACAAGTCCCCCTCCCCTCGAGTGACTTCCATCAAGCCCTACACACAGGAGCCTTACTTATTCAGAAAAATGGTTTTAGGAGCCTTACTTATTCAGAAAAATGGTTTTAAAGTGGTAGGGGAGAGGAGGCAGGAATTCTGTCTTCCTTTCCCACTTGGTTCCTTAGGAAGGTAGGTGGCCTGCCTGCCCCCAGGAAGACAGCACTCAGAAAACACTTGTAGCATTTCTTTTACTCATGTCAGGGCAGGACTCTCTAGTATGTAGGCCGGCTGCTGCTATCTGACTTCCTTCCCCCTTCACCCCAATACCTCTTCCCAACATTTGCTTCTACATAAATTTAGGAAAGGTGGACCTTAGGAATGGGAGACTTAAAAGTAAATGCTCTGGTTCTTTCAATTATATGTCCAAGAACAGCATCGTACTTAGTAACAATTATAACAGAATTTCATGATACTCGACCTACTTCATAAGAAACAAAAGTGGGCTTCTTGGCTCTTATGCAACACACAGATTTCAGTTCAAGATTCTCCAATGTATGTCTCTAGCCTCAATTCTAGCATCATACCAATATTCATTGAATAAACTAAGTTCTTTACCACCCAAAACAACTGTTATTGATGCTTACTGCAGGCAAAGCAGTGTCCTAAACACACAGCATGGTATAACTCATTTAACCCTCATATCAAACTTACGTGGTAGGTATTACTATGACCTCCCACCCCATGTTCAGTGCAGGGCACCTTGACCGGTGTTATAGTGATAGGAAAAGAGCCGGGCTGATTACAGTTGGCCTGACTCAATTAAGTCAGCACAACCTCAGATTGCAAGTCACATACAATTTTAAACTCTGTAGACGTAAAAGAAGCACAAATTTTAATGACTCAATCCTGTGGTGTCAGAGCCCTACCTGAGCTTCATTCCTGGAGGTAGGGTTTTGTAGGGGGCTCACATCCAGAGCAGTTTATTTGATGACACCTCAGATTGCAAGTCACATACAATTTTAAACTCTGTAGACGTAAAAAGAAGCACAAATTTTAATGACTCAATCCTGTGGTGTCAGAGCCCTATCTGAGCTTCATTCCTGGAGGTAGGGTTTTGTAGGGGGCTCACATCCAGAGCAGTTTATTTGATGGCATGTGTACCAAGGAGGATGAGAAAGAAGAAGTCCAGAACCAAACACTACTGGAAGCCAACCTCCAACACCTCTCTTGACCAGCAGCCATTGGCTCCTACCTGCAGCTTTCCACCAGATGGTGCTATGCCTCTGCCTGTGTGCGCAAGACAAGCCGGAGGGAGCTAGACCAGGCGGGACTGAGGTTCTGAACTGTGGACACACTTACAGCCTTATCTCCTCAGCTCCTTAGTAGGGTCATCTTGTCCCCTTTACCCTCCCCTGGAGGAGTGGGAGACAGGGTGTTTACTTCCTGCCCTACCCCCAACCACCTTCACACTAGAGGGGTACAGGGTAGGCCTGAAAAGATTCCTGAAGTTTTTTGCCAGAAACCCAGTACCTTGTTCTCTCTCTACAGTCCTCCTTAAACTTTGGTTTCCAGTCTGAATTAAGTAATTCCAACCTGGACTGTGTTAAAAATTATGTACTACTCTCCTCCCCCAACTCCTTCCATCTTCCAGACTGGGACTACTCAGTTGTTTTTCATTCCTGCACAAAGAAGTGAGGTATAAGCTTTACCTAGAGCAGATTCTCCAAAAATCATGGAATTCCAGAGGGGTAGGGAATGTGACTGTTTAGGAATGCCTGAATTGCCCTGGTAAAACTCATTGATAATTCCTCAGAGTGTAGGCAGGTCGGGGTATAGCTCCATGGCAGTAGATAGGTTGCCTAGCCCTAGGTTCCACCCCTGTACTGCCCTCCCCTCCCCCAAAAATCCCTTTATTTTTTTCATTTTAGCACAAGGGCACACTAGAAAACTACCCACACAGCTAAGTTCCCCTCTCCAAAGAGCTTACATATTGTTTAGGAGAGTATAAAACTAACAGCACATCAGTAACTGGACATGAAGAGAAATCAAGTGTAGTGTGGTAAACCAGGTGGAACTATCTGGTCTCCCTCAGCCAGCAGCCCTAACCTAGACCTCAGGAAGTTTCTCTTACTGTCCCTGGCTCATCTCTCTCAATAAAAGCAGCAGACCACATGGCTTCTAAGCAATTTCAGCTTCAATTTCTGTCTCAATATTGGAAAAATTTTCTCTAACCACCAACTTTTATCCAGAAAGCAATTTAACTCATTTGGGTTCTGAGGAGCTATACAATAATGGAAAAACCAGAAATTTTCCTTATTTCCAAATTTCTACAAATCTTAGCAGTTTGGGTTTTGAACCCCAGTAAACACAAGTGAAGCCAAAACTGTTAAATAAATAAATAAAATAAAATCACATTTCTTTTACTTTTGAGACAGGGTCTCACTATGTAGTTCAGACTAGCCTTGAACTCAACTCTGAAGCCCAGGCTGGCCTCGAACTCACAGGGATTTTAGCATTCACCATGAAACTCACAAAAACAGAAGTTTTACCTCTTTCTAGTTCCAGCTTTTACAGAGTAAATTTCTCTACTAGGGGTAACTCTACCTCCCAGGGGACATTTGGCAATTATCTGGAGACATCGTGGTTGTCACTACTCAAGGGCACAACCGGGGAATAGAGGCCAGGAGCACTGCTATACATTCTATAACCCTCCCAGAAAAAGCAATTAACCTGTTCAAAATATGTCAGTAGTGCCAAGATGTAGGCATCTGATTTAGGGGCTAGCAATCTATCATAATTTTAGAATCCCTCTAACTCCAGAGTCAGAGATTTGTAGGTCTAAAGATATGTCACTGAATAAAAGGAGCATTATGGTCAGGGATTTAGCTCAGTGGTTCTACTGCCTGTCTCCCAAGTGCAAGGTGCAGAGTTCGATCCCTGGTACCAAGAAATAAATAAATAAAGGAGTGTTATGGAAATCATTTTGCTTTTTGGGCATTTTCTTTGGGATGGGGTGTGTTTTTTTCTCTACTACCCACTCCTGGGAGGAGTGTAATAAAAATAAATTTTTTTTGGTACCAGGGATAGAACTCAGGACCTTGCGCTTAAGAGGCAGGCGGCCGAACCACTGAGATAAATACCCAGCCCTAGAAGTATAATAAAACTGGAGGGCTCTGAAAAAAAAAGCCCAACTTTGGAAAACAAAAGCAAATATTTTAAAGTTGCTTTTCCCCTTCATCTTTCCTTGGAAAGGGGCCCCCCTCAATGTTATCTTAGGACAATTATCCTACTTACTACCCCACTCCCAGGGTAACCACCACTAGTGACTGAATAAGACATTTTGTTAAAAAATTTTTACCTACTCTACTTCAGGAACACTTTTCTCTCCCAGTAAACTGTTCTTAGAGATTATCCTGCACTTGGGCAATTCTTCTGCCATTAGATTTTAAGTCACTAACCTAACTCACTGCTGAAGTTGGGCGAGGTCCGATCCCAGCTCCAGCCCCATGCTATCTATCACACAAACCAGAACAGTCCTCTGACTAGCTGGATACTGAGGATTAGGGAGACAAGTTCTTAATTCTTTATCCCAGGTCACCTCCTTCCTGGTAAGTTATTTAACTGTGAGTCTCTGGAAATCCCAAAACCATCTAGTGCAGAACGTCTCTACCTGGTCCATCCTCAAAGCCTCTGGTCTCTTGCATGGTATCTAATAGCCAGTTGCCCTGAAACCTAAGGGCAAACTGGCTGAGGCACGGATCACAACTTGCTAAAAAACCTTCCTTGGGATTTCTCTCCAAGGAAGCCCAGAAGATCAGGAGATACATTCCCCTCAGCCCCTTACTACTTGGCAAGCTTTGGAGGGGAGACAAGAAAATGTTGGATCTGACTTTTATTCCAGCCTCCCAAAATTGAGGTAGCTGTTCAGTTGTCTCCTGACTGGGAAAGATTTTAATCTCTTTGTGATTAGATAAGTGGGAGAGTGAGGGAGACTTGCCACCCTGCTGAGGAGGGCCATTCAAAGCTGGTTCCTGTAATAAAGTGATTTAATAGATCTAAAGAGGCCAATTCCCTTCTTTCTCCCACAATTACTTCCTGTGGGTTATCATTCACATATGTAAATGAACAAGGAGGAGAAACTAGTTTGGGGTGGGGGCAAAGACAAGAAGGCTACAAGAGGTAGCTAAGCACACCCATTTTGGCAGAGGTTCTTAGCAGCACAGTGACCCTGTGGTAGTAGTAGTTACTGCCAGGTCCTTATCTCCCTGCATCCTCCTCAGTTTCTCCAGAATCTCTTCGGCTGTGCTCAGACTTCCTTGCAGCCTCCAACCAGTCCACCCAGAATCTCCCTTCCCAACCCCTCCCCCCTCCAGAATGCCATCCCTCAGGCTCCAACCCTTAATCCCCACATCCTCCTTTCCCCTCCCCCATGGCTCCTAAAGCCAACCTCCCAGAAGTAACCCCTCCCTGCCCGGCAGGGGTGTCAACCTACAGAGCCTAGGGTTACATATTTCTTCTTTCCAGGTCCAGCCCTAAGCTACCAAATGTGGAAGCGACACACACAGCAACTTCCTCTACATGATAGGTGGTGGTTCAGGGCCACTGGAATGGTTTTAGGATACTGAGGAAGGGTAAGCCTGGGAGGAGGGAGATTCTAAGTCTCTGGCTACTAGGTTGAGGCTAGGAATGTTAGGATAGCAATCAATGGCTGTCTGGAGCCATAAATGCCAAGCTGAGGAGAATAGGTCCCGAGACCAGCTGCCCTCCACCCCCTGCCCTGCGACACTGAATTTCACCCCCCACTGTGCTGCCCTGGTGTAACTGAGAACTTGGGGTTGCACTGACCCAACTGTGTCCTAGCCTGGCCCAGGAATGTTGAGGCCCGGGCTCCTTCAAAGGTTTTCCTTCCTGGCTAGAATGGGACAGCAAAGTCCCCGGAGCTTAACTGTAAGGAATGCTCTGGTGGCGGTTTCAAGACCTTCGCTGGATCTTTAGGGGATCTGCCAAACCAACACCCCCCAGGCACTGAGTTTTGAGTGACCACCTGGGTGAGATCTGCATTAAACCGGGGACGTAGCTGACTTCTCGGTTTCCTGTCCTTGAGTCCTGGGGCCAGTTCCCGGCACTCTCTCACCCTCTGAGCCTCATTCAGACGTTTTAAAGGCGCTGGGCGCTGTGCCCTGCTCAGGCCCGGCATGTGCTTCCCTGGCCGGGTTGCTCTCCCTCCCCCCACCGGCAAGCACAATACAACCTTAGTTTCTGCCACATGGGGTCACCTCCCTGCCCCCTGCCCCCTTCCCAGGGGAAAGAGGTAACAGACACGTGGTAAGCCGGAGGGGTTCCCGGAAGGGGGAGGGGGTGCTGATAATCAGTCCTGCCTCCCTCTCGCCCCGTAGTAAACAGGGACTCACAACCGGGGTGCCCCGGCAAAGACCGGGACGCCTTGATCTTCAATCAAACAGTCGAGCCCGCTCATCCACCCGTGCATATGTACCCCTAGGCCCCCTTTTCCCCAGCAAAGTTACCAGAATCGGTCTCACCTGGTGCACAAAGACGTCCACCGGGGGGTCGAGCGCGACCCCGGCGCGGGCGGTCATGGACAGGAAGCCGAACCCCATGCGCACGTTGAACCACTTACAGATGCCGGCACCGTGCAGCAGCTGCGGCTCGTCCGCCGCTGGGGCTGCGTCCACCGGCGCCTCCTCAGGCCCCTTCTCTGCAGCCTTGGAGCAGCCACCTGGAGATTGGGAGGGCTGGGCGCTCAGCTGGGGGGTCACGGAATCTTAAGGCCCCCTCAGCGACCGGCCCGGGAGACCTCAGTGTTCAGCCCGTGGGTGGACACCCAGGAGGGAGCAGCCACCCAGCAGCTAGCGAGAAGAAACCTGTCCCGGACGCCGCCCGCACTCCCCGAGCTTACATCGAGGCCAGTGGTGCCCCGAAAGTTTTGCTCCTCTTCCCACAACACGTTGCCGGGGGACAGACGGCCGGACAGGCCCCTCCTCTTCTCTCCCTCCGCCCCCGAAGGCTCGCCGAACACCACTGGGACACCTGGGTTCCTTGGTCCAGATATGGCCCCAGTAAAGAGGCCGCATCGACTTGGGGTCCTGCGGGCAGCCCGGGGGACACTTCCCCACCTCCCTTCTATGTGGCTCCTGGGCGCGCTGCACTTTAAGGTGCCCCCGCTAAGTCCCTAGCTCGAACCTGCAAACTGCTGGTTGGACACCGAGCCCATGGTCGTCGGCTGAGCCCGTGGCCCCGGGCCCTCGGTCGGGCGGCTGCTTGCCCCAGTGAAGTCCGGAGGCAAAGGGGTGGCTCGGAGAAGAGGCTGCTACATCTTCCCCCGCACAATAGCGGTGGGAGGGCCCACGGCTTTTCAAAGGCTCCCAAATTCTAAAAGACAATGACCCAACCCCCCGCGGGCAGCCCCCTCCCCTCCCTCTCCTCTCCCCTCCCTTTCCCTCCGGCTTCGGCCCTCCCCCACCGCTCCGGTCTCTGACACCTCGGGGTGTCCATTCTCAGGACCTTGAGGTTTGACACCCCCTCCACACACACATATCTGGAGATGGGGGTCGTCTACTCCAGAAGTGTTGGGTACCCGGGAATTTGGGATCATGCACTTTAAGGACTCAGTGGGGATCCCCAAAACTGATACAGGTGGGGGACATGGGGGGTAGCTTTAAAACCACGTGACCACACACACACACATACACACACACACACACACACACACACAAAACACAAAACCCCCACCCCCCGTGCAGATAATTATACATTCCAGAGAGTTGGGGGAGGGAGGTGTGAGCCTAGTGGCGCTGGCCAATCAGAGACACAAACCACCTGTCAAGGGAAAAATGGATGAGCCCTCCCCCTCCCCCAGCCCTTCAGCGCCCCTCCCCCCTTCCCCCTCAGGCCTCTGATCTGACCCGGCTGCTTGGCGCTGACCCGCTCTCACCTCCTACCCTCGTGTGCTTAGATAGACCTGGAGTTCTGGACACCAGGAAGCCGGGCATGGGGGAGCTAGAGGCTGGAGACCAGGCCGGACTGATCTATCCTGACCAAGGCGCTGCCTCTGGAAGTCTTCCTGCCTCTGATTACAACTGAATCTCTCTTGTCTCCCGGAGTTTCTGAGTTTTACTGGGTCTTCCCCATCAGAATAGAGAAAGTGCTCCTAAGTGATCTGTATAAAGACTTTCTTCCTTCCAAATCTGTGTCTGAAGTTTAGCCCAGGTAGAGCCTCCTGGGAGAGGAGGCTGGAAGTGCGTCCCCTCTGGCCAGCTGCCCTCTCATCCTGCCCCCACCCCCACCCTGTCCCATAGTGCTGGGAAGACCGGGCGGGTTGGTGGGTGGAGACACTTCCTCCATACTCCCGACACTTCGATTCCCAGACCCTCCTAGTCTCAAAGTCACCATCCTAAAGTGCGGTACCCTCCTGATAGCCGGGTTTGGTGGAGGAACTGAAGCTAGGAGTCTCCTTATTTGAAGACGTAGCCTCCCTTCTAGGAGATAATGAGGGTGGGCTGGGGGTGGCTACTGCCCTGGTCAGAGATGGACAATGGCCCGGGGCTCAGTGCATGGCCCTGGCCCTGCCCCTTCACTTCCGGTGCTCAGTTCAAACTGGACAATGCCAGCTCCGGCCAGTTCCCCTCCCCCACTGCTACAACCCATTTAAAGGGACAGAGCCTGCTTTCGGGGGTATCCGTTTGCTGTGAATTCAGTCTTCTCCACAAGTGTGCAGAACCTCTCGCAGGTCTTACACTGCAGATCTGTGTGTACACGCGCGTGGGCACGTGTCTATTTGGGAAAGAAAGAAAAGGAGGATGAGTAGGGGTAGGATAAAGAAAAATGGGGAGGAGAGCCAGGGACTGTGAAGAGATTATTTCCTCTTTCCTATGGAGTATTATTCACGAGACTAAAACCTGAGTGTCAGCAATAAGAGACAGAACTTTGAGGAGTAAAAAGGACAACAGTGGCCCTTTTGCTACTTAGCCTAGAGAATACATATCATCAAGAAATATCACTAGCAGCGCCCCACAGCCAATTGAGCGCTATAATTTTAGATCTTTCAAGAGTTCTCCGAGTACATCAGCCTAAGCCATTTTATTTACATAATTCTTCCCACGTAATGGTCTTATCTCCGCTGTTAGTACTTCCCTTAAAATACCTTTGTTCCCTGTACCTCTGTTCCAAAAATTCAGGAGCAGGTGACTGAAGTCGGCTGAAGAAAATAAAAAGGAATTGAACGCTCTGGCTTGGCTTGATTCATGATCCAGGGCTGCTGGGGTCTCTGAGTAGGCGTGACATCCTTCGCTGTCCAGGGTGCTGAGCGCGCTGCGCTATCCTCGGTGCTGAACGAAGCCGCGCCGTCTTGGCTCTCAACGCCCAGCTTTGAGTATTTCTTCTTGTATTCTCACCTCCAAGTCCTCCCCAGAAAACTTGACTTTCTTCAGTCTCTCTAGTGGGACTGATACATTTGAGACAAAGGAAGGGACTTTCATGAACCCTGAAGAGAGTTCATGTTCGGTAGTACATGTTTCTGTTAGAATAGTGCAAATATCTCAAGCTCCCTTGAGAAAAATGTGTAGAATTAGTCATGTGGCCCTAAGGGTAAGAAAAGAGGAGATAATATTATCTGAGTAAAAGAAGACCAAAGTAGAAGAGAAACTAAAACCTCTACCAATAATCTTCAAATTATTTCCTTATTATGCCAGGTGTGGTGGTGCTCGTAATCCCAGCACTGGAGAGGCTAAGGCAGGAGGATCACCATGAGTTCAAGGCCACCCTGGGCTACTTAGTGAGTTCAAGGCCAGACTAAACTGCATTGTGAAACTCTGTCTCAAAAAAATGTTTCCTTATTTATTATTAGTTTTCATAGGAACACAGGTGTTGGAATCAGATTACTCATATTTATTGTAACTCCGATGTGGGGGAACTTCCTTAACCTCTGTGTGCCTCAGTTTCCTCCTCTGCACAAGGCAATAATGAGAATACTTGGACATATTGTGAGAATGAAGAATGAAGTGAGATCACATAGGGAAATCTTTCAAAATAGTGTCTGACATATATTTAGTACTTAATAATATAAATTATTACTGCTATCATAGTTGTTGTACTCGTGCTTATTTCTTTAACCTAGAGCCTACCAGATCATTTTCCCCTCTAGGACTGAGGATATATATAACATTTGGTTTGTAGTACTAGGGACTGAAGCCCTGAATAGTTTTTAATTGAAAATAATAAACATTATTAAAATAGTCATAGTTCTTATTTTCATAGGCTGTCCATTCATTTATATTCCAAGAACTCATGAGGGAACCAGGGCCTTATTAAATTGCAACAGTGGAGGCAGAGGATGCTTTAGAAATGGATACACAAGGGCCAGGGATTTAGCTCAGTGGTTCGGTGGCCTGCCCTGCAAGTGCAAGGACCCAAGTTCAATCCCCGGTACCCCCCCCAAAAAAAAGAAAAAGAAAAGAAAAGAAATGGGTACACAAGATTCACTACATATTTGTCTCTTCATCCTCAATATTTTCTTAACATATGGCAAGTAGAGCTCCCTCCTCTTTTGGATCCCATTTCAGTGAAAACTTACTAGGTATCTCCTAAGATGCAGTCACTGTACAAACTAACAAATTTGGTGAAGGAATAAATCAGTAGTGTGTAATGAGTAGTGGGGTGATTTTAAAAAAATGGATTTAGCTCAGTGGCATCACTCCTGCCTCATGAGCAGAAGGTCCTGAGTTTGATCCTCCATACCAGAAAAAACAAAACAAAACAAATCAGACCCTGCCTTCTAAGAAGCTATGGTCTAGTTTAAAAGATAAAATGTAATAGCTATATATTGCAAGTTTCTTGTGTACTAGTTCCTGATAGCAATAATATCTAGGTAAAAGAAGGGAAAGAAAAATTTTTCTTTTTTTTTTCACTATGTACTCCAGGCTGGTCTTGAATTCACTGTGGAGTCCAGGCTGTCCTGGAACTTCTGATGATTTTCCTGCTTCAACTTTCCAAGTGCTAGGATTACAGGCATGTGCCACAATACCCAGTGAAGGTGAGCTCTTGAAGTTGTTCTGTTTTGTTTTGAAAAGGAGCTCTTAAGACAAAAGTGTCTGATATCAATACAAAGACCATCTCCCAACTTAGGGTACTTCAATAAGTTATTTTTGTGTAGATTCATAAATTTCTAGAAGAGTTAGAAGAGGTTTTAGTAACAGTACTTTAACAATTAACGTAGCTATTGAGCATTTCCTGTATGGCAGGCATTAAGGTTTTAGTATTCCATCAATGAGCAACACAAACAAAAATCTCTGCTCTGTGGAATTCATTCTAGTAGATAATAAAAATAATCAGGGTACCTGCAATTTCAGCACTTGGGAGGCTGACACAAGAGGACTGCTCTGAGCTCAAGGCCAGCCTGGGCTACATAGCATGACTGTCTCAAAAAAACAAGATGATGGTAATGATGATATAAAAGTTATTCTTTATAAAAATAATGGCACTTGTCTCACCCAAACCTGCCAATATGCCTGAAAAATATATATTAAGTCCCATTTCATAGAAGAAGAAACTGAAATTGCTTACCTACTCTTGCTCTGACAGTTTGAATCCACACATCTCTGACTCCAAACTCATATCATTCCCACAATTCTAGTGTGTTGCCATCATGACTGGTGCCAGCCTCATTTTATCAAGGAGGAAAAAGATAAGTGGAGACAAACACAGCTGTAGAAGGAGACTATATATTCAGAATAATTAAATAATTTAGGACCTAAGGTTGTGTTTCTTTCTTCTCAGCCTTGGTTGAGCCTGTCATTTCCACTGATTGCCCTCCCTGGAAATCCTTGGCTTTCTAAATCCAAGAGCTGACCAGAGACAAAGCAGGTCCTCTTCTGGGCAGCCATCTGCCCAGCTCCCATTTCAGAAGTATTCTGAGATCTTGAGGTAGAGATCAAGGTGGTGTTCCGAATGTAAAACCCTGACCATCTGCTAGCATGAATGGTGTGCATTTGAGAAAACTGTCCCCCACAATATGTCCCTCAAATCACTAGTTTCATGGAATATGATACCTCTTGCCATTTAAAAAATTTCTACAGAGAAATCATTTGAAAAATGATTTATTACCTATGTTTCCTTTGCAAGTGCGGTAATATATCTGGGATTCATCAGAAAAAGAATACAATGTGTGCAGCGTTTCTATTCATTCATTTATTCATTTACTCATTCACGTAAGAAATATGTGTTGAAAAATCTTATGTGTCAGGTGTCAGTGTTTGAATCACTGGGATACACAAATGAACAAAACAGTTAAATTGGGCATGGTGGGGCACACCCTAATCCCACCACTCCAAGAGGCAGAGGCAGGAGTATCAAAGTTTGAGCCCTGCCTTAAGGATTTAGCAAGATATTGCCTCAAGAAATCAAAAATTATAAAAAGGGTCAGGGGATTTAGCTCAGTGGCACCATGCCTGCCTCACAAGCACAAGGTCCTCAGTTTGACCCCTGGTACCAAAAAAAAAAAATTGTAAAAGGGTTTGGGATGTTGCTCAGTGCAAAGACCCAGTGTTCAATCTCCAGTTTAAAAAAAAAAGTTAAAATCCCTGCCCTTGTAAAGCCTACATTCTAGAGGAGACAGACAACAAACACATAATTACATAAAATGTTTAGCATATGTCCTTCCAGACTGTTAACTTGCTTTGTTATCTCATAAAAACCATCCAGTTTTACCCTTTAAAAATAAAGTGAAGGCCGGGGATTTAGCTCAGTGGTTCTGACGCATGCCTCACAAGCACAAGGGCCTGGGTTCGATCTCTGATACCAAAAAATACATAAATTTAATAAACAAACAAACAAACAAACAAATGAATAAAAATAAAGTGAAGGGCCAGGGATTTAGCTCAGTGGCACCACGCCTGCCTTGCAACCACAATTTTGATTTTTGATCCTGGTATCAAAATAAAATAAAGTGAAGGTGGGCATGGTGGCACATTCCTGTAATCCCAGCACTCAGGAGTCTAAGGAGGGGAAGGATCACTACAAGTTCGAGGCCAGCCTAGACTACATAGTGAGTTCAAGGCCAGCCTGGACTACATAGTGAGAACTTGTCTCAAAACAAAACAAAAAGTGAAATGGGGCTTGGTGGTACAGTCCTGTAATCCCAGCACCCTGGAAGGCTGAAGCAGGAGGATCACAAGTTCAAGCCCCATGTGGGCAACTTAGCTAGACCCTGTCTCAAAATTAAAAAAAAAAAATTAATGACAGGAATCTACGTCAGTGTGATGACTCTGGTTTCAATCCCCAGTAATGAAGTAAAAATAAAGATAAAATGAGAGAGTTGGATTATTGGTTAGATGAATGTTTCTTACAATTTGGAAACTCTGAAATGATGTGGTGAAAGTCAGACAGAGACACGGAGGGAGAGGAAGACTCCATTCCTAATCACACTGAGAAACAATCTGTTTTCTCCCCATGCTGTCATCCTCATCCCACTACAAGAACTTGGGCTTCCTATATCCAGCAGGACTGTGCACCTCTCACCTCTCAGGCCTGTTGAATTGGCGGGAGGATGAGCCAAGCCCCTTCCTTCTTTCATCTGCTCCACATGCCAGCCCTGCTCCACAGAGCAAGACGCCAGGCACTTGCTTTCACCAATAATGGCTTCATTAGATTGAAAGGAGACGAGAGTGACCTCAATGAAATAGACTTCCTGACCCCAGCTGACCTCTGACCCTCACCCTGACAGCCTCTAAATCTTTTCTTTCTGACACATCCCCCACAAGGTATAGGCAGGAAGAGAAAATGGTGAGCATGTGATAGCCCACTGTCCAGTGACTGTAACTCTCCTGGTCTCCTCTTGCAGCGGAAGTCATGATATCCACCTATAATTTCCTCATGACTGTTAATCTTTTTGGTGATCCTTACCATGACTCAGGTCTGGACTATGGGTCATAACCTATCTAGCTGTCACTTACCTGTTGTCTATTTGTTTGTACCCAATGGTTGTCATGTACCATGAAAGCAGAAGGCCGGTGTCTAACCAAATGCTTTCATTTCCCAAAGGCTATTTTAGTCTAGATTTTTAACCCCTCTTCCCTGACTCTGCAGGTACTATTTATTCCATGCTGGCTGTATATGAGTCATATACTAAGTATTCTGTGTGTTGTCACTTCCCGTCCTCAACCATATTAATGTGATTCCCATTTTACTGGAGAGGAAGTCAAGACCATTTGGACTTAAGCAACTTGCCTCAACTTACAGACTGCAAAGGGTGGATCTCAGGGTTAGCTCACTCCCATATTCTTCTTTGCTTTTTAAAAAAAACAGTTAATATAATTAATGCATAGGGTTAAAAAAATCAATTAGTATTGAAAGAATTATAATGAAAATCAACAGTCCCCTGGCCATCCCATCTCCTCTATTCCCTTGAGCCAGACTCTCTCTGACCCATTTCTGATGGAAGATATTTCCATATCTCCAAATAATAGGTATGTATGTCTATTCCCGCATTTATCAATTTTAGATATTGTCTATCAATTTCCTGTTATGATGGATGAGCATATATCTCTTACAAGGTTTACTCCTCCTTTGCCTTTCCTCCCACATACAGTTAAATCACCATTTCAACTAAACTGATCACCAACGTTTTCTTTGTCATCATTATGCAGATGTTCACTGTATTGTCAAGTAGTAGCCTGGGGTGAAATTTCTCTTTCTATACTGCTTTTTATTTTCCCCAGGTTTTCCAGCCACCTTTTTCTCATTCCCACACTATTGTCCCTGAACTGTCCTCAGTTCTTTTCCTTTTTCTTTTTCTATTTACTTGTTTGTTTTGAGATAGGGCCCTGTCTCAAGCTCCTGAGTCCTGGGATTACAGACACGTGCCACCACGCCCAGCTTTCAGTTATGCCTAAAATGTTCATAATGTTATCTTTCCACTAAGCTCATTTTCATGGAGCCTCTTACCTGAGGCCTGCAACCCTGGCTGCTTTGCAGTCTGTGCTTGCTTCCTAGCTTTATCTTGGGACTTCTGCTCACTGCTTTTCAGATTAGAACTAATATTTTCTGGATCTCATGTCAAGCTCTTTCTTGATTCACAGTCAAGGAACTCAAGAAAAGGTGCATGGTAACAAAGTTTTCTAAACCTTACAGTGTGAGCTTATTATTTAATCCTTACTTTATGATGATTTCAAAACCATGCTCTTTACTACTCGGCTCTGCCAGAACCTAGGAAAATGAAGGCAGACACTCCAGTTCCTCTGGGGACATTGAGGTGGGTGATGCCTTTTCTAGATTCCAGGGTTGTAAGCCAAGATTTATCCATAGAATGAAAATAATGATGCTAACACTTTTTGAAGGCTCATGATAGATCAAGCATTGCACTGTGGGCTTCACATAAATGACCTCATTTAATCTTCACAATAAATTTAGAGATGGACATGGTTATTTTTCCCATTTTACAGATGCAAGTGAAGCACAGAGGGCTTAGGTAGCTTACACAAAGGGTCAGAGGCAGGTTCACGGAGTCATAGACAGGTTTCAAAACCTGGTAGATGACTCTGGGATCAGTATGTGAAGTCATCACTCTACACTTCTGCCATAGAAGAGGCTTTAGCACTTTCAGACCTTGTCTTCCTTTCCACCCCATTTTGTAAATGTGGAAATAACACCTAACATGGAGAACAAGAAATCTAGGAGTCTGACTTCCTGTATACTCTCCTTTTCTTTTTTTTTTTTTTTTTTT
>NW_022900935.1:20006872-20042401 GCF_012274545.1 Fukomys damarensis
TTTTTTTTTTTTTTTCCTTTGGCACTGGGGATTGAATGCAGGGCTTCCACACTGACACTGAACTGTGGACTCTTTTTATTTTTTTTTAAGATAGGCTTTCACTAAGTCACTAAATTTCCCAGGCTGGGCTTTAACTTTCAGTCCTTCTGCCTCAGCTCCCCAGAGTAATGGGATTATAGGTCTGTGCTACCAAACCCTGCTTGCTTTTTCTTTTTTCTTTTTGTACCAGGGATGGAGGACAGGTCTTTACTCTTGTGAGACAGGCAGTGGAACTACTGAGCTAAATCCCAGCCCCCTGCTTGCTTGCTTTCTTCTTTCCTACCTTCTCTTTTCTCTTTTCTTTATTTTATTTTATTTTTTGAGACAGGGTCTTACTTTGTAGTGCAGGATGCCCCTGAATTCACTATGTGTAGCCCAGACTGGCCTTGAACTGATATCAATCCTCCTGCTTCAGCCTCCAAAGTGCTGGGATTACAGGTATGTGTCACCATGCCCTGCTCCTCTTTTATTTGTTTGTTTGTTTACTTTGCAGGGCTGAGGATTGAACCTAGGGCTTTGTTTGTCCTAAGCAAGTGTTCTGCTTCTGAGCTACATCCCCATCCCACTAGTGTGTTCTTTTTTTTCTTTGGTGGGGGTACAGGGGATTGAACTCGGGTCCTTGCACTTGCGACGCAGGTGGCAGAACCACTGAGCTAACTCCCTGGCCCTCACTAGTGTATTCTTTTCAATCAGGGAATGTGTGTTCATATTTCTCCCCTCTCTGTTTAGAGGGGAGAAAACTACTGGAAAAGACAGATCTGTACTGAGACTACTGCATCAGAATATAGCAACTCCAGTATGTTAAAGGCATGTATAATGTACCGTCGGAACACTGAAGACTCTCACAAGTTGTATGTCATAAAAAGCTTCATGGAGGAGGTGGCAGTGGGTTAGACCTGGCATAGAGTTTTTTTTCCAATACTGGGGATTGAACCAGGGCCTTTGTTTTTGAGGCAAGATCTCATTAAATCACCAAATCACGCAGGGTGGGCTTAAATTTGCAGTCCTCCTGTCTGAGTCTCTCAGAGTGGCAGGATTATAAGCATGTAACACCACACCTGACTTAGACTAGATTCTGTAGGATTTTTGTGTAAGATTTTTTAAAATTATGGGTAGAGAATCTTTCTTATTTATTTATTTATTTGATACCAGGCTTGAACTCAGGACCTTAAACTTTCGAGGAAGGTGGCAGAATCACTGACCTAAATCCCTGGCCCCTTTTGTGTAGGATTTTGAAGGATTTTGTGTAGGAGTCTGAAGGCTAGGGAAGGCAAGGACATTTATAATAAAGGAATGGCAGAAATGAAACCCCAGCTGAAAGGGGAACAGCTTGTCTGAGAACAACTGAAAAGGCTGCCCAGGGTAGGCTAAAACTTGCAATTTTCCTGACTCAGCTTCCCAAAGGGCTGGGATTACGGGTGTGCACCGCCATACTTGGTTAGAAAGTTCTTTCTTCCACTGAATCTTCTGCAGACTCTGTCCATCGGGATTCTTGGGACAAATCTCCTCTCTTCTGCAGACTCTGGGGTAACGCTTTTGTTCAAACCTCATTTCCACCTTTCTCCAGTTGTGTGACCTCCCTCTGATAAGTGTTTTTGGAGGCTCAATGCCTCAATTTTGGTTAACTCCCACTGTTCCTCTGGAAGTTTGCTCCACCCTCAGTGACCCACGGCCTCTTTCTATTGTCTCTGTGCTACTTTATGCAATGCTAGTTCTAACCACAGTCTTTTCTTTTCTCATTCATGATCTCACTAGAACCTGGAAAACAGATTGCTGGAAAAGGAGGGAGGCAAGGTGGGCACATGGTTCCATGCTTTGTAGCTGAGGCGGGTCTTGGCCCCAAATACCAGTCTCACTTTCACTGTTACACTCCTTGGTCTTCCCTCAGCTCTGTCACAAATCATTTTCCCAGGCCTCCGATATGTTTGGCTCTTTCTCTCCCTGGCATTTTCCTGTGATTATTGCCAAAAGTACCATTTCCTTTACATTCAACTTACTGATCACTATCCATTCCTTAGGCTCAGCTATAGATTTCGCCCACCTATGCAGGTCTCTTTGTGCTGCCCACCCTCACTCCCCTATCCAGCACCCTTTTCTGGTGTTCTTCTAGAGCCCTGAACTTCTATAGCAGAGCACTTGCCCAACTGTATATTTGCTTATTTGCTTTGCTGTCCTCTTGGTTACTACAACATAAGTGCCATAAGTCAGGGTCATGTTTGTTTTACTTGTCCAGCACACAGCACAAAGTTTGGCATATCACAATTACTTATTTGATGTTTATTGAGTGAATAAATGCATGACTTGCTTGAAGTTTTACAGTTAATAATGGCCAAAATTAGAATCTAGGTTTTTTTCCAAGTTCAAGAATTCATTTTTTTCCTGTAGATATTTATTCTGCTTCAAGTAGCAAAACCTATGGCATCCTATATTTAATGTTCAATGATGTAACACTCTGCAATACAAAATGACAATTTACAGAAATTCCTGTCAAGTAAACCTGAGGAAACACACTTGATTTTTATCTTTGGGTATTTAAATTAGAAAAATGTTGCTCTATAGTGTTAAATAAACAAACCCTTTCCCATCATGATAGATGTTGGAACTTAACCACTACTCTACTGTAATTTAACCTACTGATGCTTGATTTCTAATACCAAACATCTCAAATTTCTGAATTCTTGAGGTTTTCTCAACTTTCTCTGTGTTATAAATCTGTACCTATAGGGCTGGGGACTGGGCTCAGTGATTCTGCTGCCTGCCTCGCAAGGGCCTGAGTTTGATCCCCAGTACCAAAAGCAAAACAAAACAAAACTATAGTTATATACAACAGAATAAAAGATTACAAAAAACAGATGAAACTCTTATTTTAGCAGCAAAATTAAGTTTATGAAAATATAAAAAGAATTATCAGAGTGTATTTGTTTTTGTTTGTTTGGTACCAGGAATTGAACTAAGGTCCTTGAGCTTGTGAGGCAGGAGCGGTGCTACGAAGCTAAATCCCTGGCCCTATCAAAGTGAATTTATATAGTCAAATAAGCTAACCAGGCTTTCTCTAGCTCACGTCAGAAGTACCTGAAAACATGTGACAGGAAGCAGAACACTGTAACAATTTTTTTTCCACCACCTCCTAAAGTTAACAATTCTTACCCATAACCCTACCCTCACTTAATGCCTTAGAATCTTAGATCAGTTACCTGCAAGGGCCCTAGAGCTCATCTGACTCAGCCCCTTCATTTTAGTTTTTGTTTGTTGGTTGATTTTTTTTAATCTTTCAAGAGGGGTTTCACTAATTTGCCCAGGCTATACTACTTCAGACTCCCCAATAGTTGGGACTCCAGGTACAATCCATTCACTTTATAGACAAGAAAACTAAGATCCATAGAGGCTAAGCGCTCTGCCCAAGTAGCGAATTGTGCCATCCTTCTTGACTACTACACAGGTATTTTTTCCACTGGGTTTACCATTGAATTCATAGACTCCTAGAGCATCATCGTAGGAATGGGGGCAGGGGAGAATAGTAAATAATTCCACTGAAGTCCCTGCTACTCCAAAGTCCAAATACCCAAACGTCTATTCTGAGACACCTCACAAGGGTAGAATGGAAGTGTGTGTGTGTGTGTGTGTGTGTGTGTGTGTGTGTGTGTAGCATCATGGGGAAGTCAAGGCTGCAGCACATCCCCATTGCTGTGGGTCCCTCAAGGCTCCCACAATGACATGTCCCTGAAGCTGACCTTTGGGGCCAGAGATCAATAACCTGGGCTTTGGCTTCAGTCCCCTGGAGCCCCTCAGTGAGCATAGGCTTCTCAGAAGAGCTAGCAGGACTTAGGGCCATGAAGTAACTGTCACTTTTCTCTAGCTCCACTTGGGGGCATGGCTGGGGAGGAGCCAGGGATGGGAACCATCTGGAGAGACACAGATGTGGTCTGTTCTCCAGTCCTCACTGCAGGAGGAGTGACCTCTATCTCTCTTTGAGCCTGACCACTTCTCCTTTTCAGTCTTGGGCAAGGGGACTGCCTGCTGTCCTCTACCCATTTCTGGGTCCATAGCACTGAGTCTCAACTCCCCTTAGCCCCTGTGCTCCTCATCATACCCACATTGCTCTTAACCCAACCTTCCTTATTATTTTATTTTTTTCTCAATCTCCTTTGCTGAGCCTCTCCCCTCCCACTGTGCTCACACTGTATAAACTGGGGTTATTTTGCTCCTTTTCAGTCAAGACAGTGGCTGGGAATTCCTCATTCAGCTTTTTCTAAATATCGTGTCCCAGGAGTCTTCTTGCTAATGACTTTCCCCAAACAAATGCACAGGTCCTGTTCTGCTGTACGGTTAGCAGGGCCCTTCTGCAGAAACTCACACTTCTGCCCTTGATCCCAAACCAGCCAACTTCCCACACTCCTGACTCACCATTCCCTCTCCTCATACACTCCTAAGCACTGGTCAATCACTTCTGATTGATTGATTGATTGATTAGGAGAAAGGAAAGATGGTTTATGGAGGAATCCGGCCCCATTCTTATTCAAAGCTAACTCGGGGAGGTGGGTGTATGTGTGTGATATTCATTGTGGGGAGGATCAGACAGTGGTCTGAGGTCTGCAGTGTGGGGGAGGAGGGAGGTAGAAGGCAGACTGCTGGCAAGGAGGACCGAAGCTCTGAAGGCTGGGAACAGTTGATAACGGAAGAAGACTTAAGTCAGGAATTTGGGCTGAGTGTCCCCAAGACTGTCCCCAGGCATAGGAAATTTACCACCCATTATTCTTTCAAAATTGGAGAGGATACTCTGGGCCCCGGGTACTCCTGAGCTCAGCAGGGGGCGCTCTTTCTCCATGTGACCCTTTCCTCCTACCCCATAACCAAGCTCCTTTGTTCACTCATCCATTTAGAAATATTTGAGTGCCACTGTGTGCCAGGCACCATGGCCCAAATGTTATGCCTCAGACTGGAAAAATATCAGCAGGAAAAAGACTCACACAGTTTCAGACCTCGTGGTGCTTGCAGGGTAGGATTACAGTGAATGAATAATTATAGTGATTTAATTTCAAGGAAACTGGATCCCATAAAGCTTTCCTGAAAAATTGACTTTTAACCTGAGACTTAAGGCCTAACTCTTGACTAGGTGTAAATGTGGAAAAGTGGTAAAGTTGGTGGGGAGGGAGGCATTTCAGGCAGAGGGAACAATTTGCAAAGACCCAGAGGCAGGAAAGATCTGGGTCCCTTTAGAGGGAGGGAAATAAGCCCAGTAGGGCTGGATTCAGCTTTGGCCAGAGGTTTAACTCTATTGCAGAATGCTTGTGTGCTTGTGCACACATGTGCAAACACACATACACACACAGAGCTTGGGCTTTCAACTTTTCATAGCTCAATACTTGACATTTTTTTTCCTTAGAGAGAGAGAGAGAGAGAGAGAGAGAGAGAGAGAGAGAGAAAGCACCAGACGGATCTCTGGGGACTTTCTAGAGCAACCATGCTTAAAACTTGTTTTAAGAAAAGAGCGAGTGGGTCAGAGGTAGATTTAGTTTAGGCTTCTGGTCTCCACCCTGAGAGGAGTAAAATAAGGTGCACAATAAGGTATGTTAACCACAGGCGGAAATTTGAAGTCACCCAGCAGCTAATCCTTTAAGAAGTACCAGGCAATTAATACAAGTATGTTTTATAGTATTTGTGGTATTTTCAGTATTTATGTTTCAGCTTCTAATGTTTATAATTTTTATCAAAAGTTTTCTCCTAAATAAACATTCATGGGGTACATATTTTATATTTATAATCTTGGGTTCTTAAATTTAGAGGGTCCCCCAAATTGTCACAACTCTAGGGCCAATAAAACCTAGATCTGTCAGAGTGGGACTCTGAGCCTTGTCTGTGTGCTTACCTGGCTCCTGGCCCCTTCTCCCTCCGATCCGTCACTCCTACCCCTGTGGTCCATACCCAGTAGGTGGATGGCCCATCAGTGCTGGGGATGCTGAGGGTATAGGGAGTCCATTTGGTTTTCATGGAGAAGGATGTTGAGGGGTACAGAGAATTAGAGCTGCCTCTTCCTACCCTTTCCTGAGCTGGTCCCTGAGGAGAGAAGTCACCTCAAAATACCCAAATTCTTCTTTAAAAAATTTTTGTCATGCTAGCCAAGTGCACTACTGTAGCACCAGCCCAGTACCCAGTTCTTTAGATAAACTGAGAGTTTTTTTTCCCCCCAGTACGGGGGACTGAACTCTGGTCCTTGCAAGGCAGGCTACAGAGCCACTGCACTAAATCCCCAGCCCTTGAGAGTATTTTTTTTTCTTTCTTTCTTTTTCCCCCAGTACTGGGGATGGAACCTAGGGCCTTCACACTGTTACATCCACAATCCTTTAAAAAACCATATATATATTTAAAAAATTTTTGAAATAGGGTGTTACTAAGTCACTAAATCACCAAGACTGGGGTCAAATTTGTAATCCTCCTGCCTCAGTCTCCTCGAGTACTGGTATTCTAGGTGTGGGCTCCCATGATAGTCTGAGAGCTGCTGTCTCTTCATTCAGGAATTCACTCCTTCATCGTGTTGACCCATGCAGTTGTTCCAAGGGTCTGTGGTGGCTTTGAGGTCTATTTTATGGGAAAGTGTTAGTATGGAGTCCAAGGCGGCTCTGTATACTAACTCCCAGGGGGTGCCAGAGACCAGAGTAGATCTGCAGGACCTGCTCTACTCAGGTTGCTTAGATATTTGGGCTGAGAGGGTAAAGGTGAGGACAGTTTCAATGACATGACTTGTTAGAATGGATCCTGACTGGGAGAGGGCTTCATTCTCTTCAGGCGCTGGGTAATATGGAGCCCCCCCATCCACGTGGAAGGACAATGGATCTGAAGCTTAGAATTCTGGTTTCAAATCCTGCTTCACCACTAATTTGACAGCCTGAGCAAGTATCTTCAGTGGCCTAAAAACTCTTGTGCCCACAATTACAAAATAAACATAAGACCTCCTCTTTCCACATCTACGTGAAGAGCCAATGAGATTACTGATGGTAAAAAAACACAATCATTTATGCATTTATTTTTGTGGTACCGGGGATGGAACTCAGGACCTTATGCTTGCAAGGCAGGTAGCAGCATCACTGAGCTAAATCCCTGGCCCTGATGATGAAAAAAATTTTTTAAAAGAAACTTTTAATTTTGTGTTTGTGTGTCATGCTGAAGATTGAACCCAGGGTCATGTGCATGCTAGAAAAGTGCTCTACCACTGAGCTAAGCCCCTAGCCCCAAGCTTGCTTTTATTTATTTATTGGTACCGGCGATCAAACTTGGGACCTTGTGCTTGCATGGCAGGCGGCAGAATCACTGAGCTAAATCCCCAGCCCGGCCCCAAACTTTTAATTTTGAAATAATTTCAGACTGTGCTGGGGATTTAACTCAGTGTTCTGCCAGCTGCCTCACAAGCACAAGGACCTGAGTTCGATCCCCAGTACCAAAAAAAGAAAAGAAATAATTTCAGATTTATAGAAAAGTTGCAAAAATAATAATAGAATTCCTATATACCCTTCTCCCACATTCTGTAAATATTAATAATTTACTTCACTTGATTTCTCTATCTGAGGAAAATGTACATATTTCTCTTCCATAAAGTTGCAGACATGATACCTCTTCATTCCTAAATACTTCAGAATGTTTCCTCAAAAAAAAAAAAAGGGGGCATCCAGGTACAGTGGCACACACTTGTAATTCCAACTACTTAGGAGGCTGAGGCAGGAAGATCACAAGTTTGAGGTCAGCCTAAGTAACTTTGTTAGACCTTGTCTTAAATTTTAAAAGGGGTGGGGAGGGCCAGGGATTTAGTTTAGTGGTTCTGCCTCCTGCCTCACAAGCACAAGGGCCCCAGTTTGATCCCCAGTTCCAAAACAACAACAAAAAGAAAACAAAAACAAATTTATAATGTGTTCGAGATCAGCCTGGGCTACATAATGAGTTCCAGATCAGTCTCAACTACATAGTGAGACCCTGTCTCAAAAAACCAGAAAAATAAAATAAAATAAAAGGGGTGGGGATGGGGGAATAGGAAATGTAGCTCAGTGGTAGATGGCTTCCCTAGCATGCATGAACCTCTGGGCTCAATTCTCAGTATCACAAAAATAAAAACAAAAGCAAGGACATTTTTAGCTAGGTGTGGTTGGTAGTGCCTCTGGTCCCAGGTACTGGCAGGGACTGGAGAGAAAGTGATATGGGGGGAATCACTTGAGACTGGAGGTGCCAGCCAGCTTGGGCAACACAACGAGCCCTCATCTCAAAAAACAAATAAACCGAAAAGTCAAAGACATTCTTATACATGCTCACAGTATAAATATCAAAATCTGGATGGTATAATCTACAAGCCTTCCTCAGTTTTTTCTGGTTGTCCTTCCGAAGTTATAATAATAGCCTTTGCTGTCTAGAATCATTCATTCTATTAAAACTTCACATTTTTATCTTCTTAATTTGGACGGTTCCTTCATTTTTGTCTTCTATAACCTTGATGTTTTTAAAAATGATAGGCCAGTTGTTTTGTAGCATGTCCTTCCAATTTGGATTTGTCAGATGCTTCTGCCTAATTAGATTCAAATTATGCATTTTTGGCAGGAATGGCACAGAATGATGTATCTTTCTTAGTACATCACATCAGGAAGTACATGATGTCAGTATATCCCATTAGAGGTGATATTGAACTTGAGTCACTTGGTTAAGGTGGTGCCAGTCAGCTTTTTCTACTGTAAAATTACTATCCCACCCCCCTTTGGGGGGGTACCAGGGATCAAACTTTGGACCTCGTGCTTGCAAGGAAGGCTGCAGAACCACTGAGCTAAATCCCCGGCCCTCTTTTTCTTTTCTTGAGACAGGGTTTTGCTACTGCCCAGGCTGTCCTTAAACTCCTGAGCTCCTGCCTCAGTCTCCTGAGTAGCTGGCAATACAGACAGGTACATGGCCCTGCTCAGTGTGGTGACTTTCTTTTTTGTTTTGTTTGAGGCAGGGTCTCCCTTTGTAGGTTAGGCTGGCCCTGAACTCACTATGTAGCCTTGACTGGACTTGAATTTGAGGCGATCCTCCTGCCTCAGCCTACCGAGTGCTGGGATTACAGGTTTGTGCCACGACTCCAGGCTAGTGTGGTAACTTTCTAGTTACATTTGCCTCTACATTTATTAGAAGAGTTTTCCCATCTCCTGCCTTTATTATACCAGAACAGACTCATGGATTTCCTCTTCTCAGTGAGCTATCACTATTTATTTATTTGTTTGTTTATTGTGATACTGGGAATTGAACCCAGGGCCTATGCCAGAGACTACATCCCCACCCCTTTTTTATTTTTATTTTATTTTATTGTTTTGAGACAGGGTCTCACTATGTAGTTGAGACTGACGTGGAACTCACTACATATCCAAGCTGGTCTCAAACTCACAGCGATCCGCCTGCCTCAGCCTCCGGAATGCTGGGATTACAGATGTGTGCCACCACTGTCGGCCCCACTCCTTTTTTATTTTGAGACACTAAATTGCTAAATTGCCCAGGTAAGACTTGCCTTTGTAAACCTCCTGCCTCAGCCTCCAAGAGTGCTGGGATCATAGGTGTGAACCACCATGCCTGGTCATTATTTATTTTGATGCTTAAATCCTCTCATATTTGGCCAGTGGGAACCCCTTCAAGCTGCTCCTGGACCTGATGAGTCCTCCCATCTCTTTAAGCACTTCCTTGTTCTCTGACATGAAGTTGTTCCTGCCTCACCCGTCCTATCAGCCATCTTTGTAAAGGACCCAAGCTGAAAGTGATGTATAGGAACCTCTTCCTATTAGCCTTGTGTTTTAAGTTTGTAGAATCCATTCATGTTTCTTTAGAAAAGCCTTCGGCCTGAGAAAGACTTGACATCAAACCTCAATCTGCTTCCTGGCTTTGTGATCTGCAGTGATTAACATGGGAACAATAATTCCTACTCCCAGAGTTATTGTAAGGCTGTGCACACCAGGAAGACATGGGTCTTTCTCCTCTTTTAAATGAAGGGTTTCTAACACCTAGCTCCGGCCTGGTGTGTAGTTGGAGCTCTATAACAATCGCTGAAGGTGCAGCAGGAGGTGAAGGGTGTAAAGCAGTAGCATCAGGCCTGGCACACACCCTGCCTGCAGTCAGAGATGGGCCCTGGTCCTCACTGGACTTGACTTTGCTGTCTGAACTGTTTGTATATGATCAGGGCAGGGCTGGCTGTCAGGGTGCACTGTTGTTGGGTTTACTAGCTTACCTAAAACCCTGATGGGGTTAACAGGCCAAAACCTGGCTTAGGTGTTCTGGGAAGGATGTAGAAGGAAAGCCAAGAGGGAGCTGAAGGTAGAAATCAAGAGGTTTGTGGAGTGAGGGGGAACCATGGTAATAATGGGGTGGGACAGAGGTTAACAGCCGGAGGACACGGAGTGGGTGGCAGATTTCCTGGAGTTATAAGACAACTTTTCGTAGACTCAGAGAGATACTGGAGGCAGCCACATTTTGGAGACTTTTGTGAAACTCCCAATCTGGTAGCAGATACAGTGCTCACTCTGCAAGATCTCTTCATCTCAGGAGGACCAGGACTCAGCTATCAGGAAACCCCAAGTAGATGAGGGAGACACAGAGCTGTGTTTGGAGAATATGATCCCCTGACCTTCCCAACACTAGCACTACCCGCTGCTTCTCATTCTGTCCCCCAATCCCTCTCCAAACCCGGTGGGCTCTTCGGCCTCTGGCTTTTCCCCATTCTGTGCAGGAGACTTTATGACCTTAGAAGCTTCTGGGGTTTTCCTGGAAACAGGATGGTGAGAGTGCTTTAGAGTGGCTACCATCTGTCCTCAGAGGTTATTTTGGAAGGTGACACCTTCCCCTTTCCTACCACGGTCCTCTCGAAGCTTTGCCAACTTGGTAGCCACCCACAGCTGCTGTGAGAGCTAACTTGAGGGAAACCACAAGACCAAAAGTTGAACCAGTGTGCTCAGAAGAAGGCAGATGGGGGAGTCGGGTGGGGAACAAGGTCCCAGCTCGGCAACTCTAGGTGGGCACCAGGGAGGGGTGCAGGTCCAGTAGGCTTTGAGGATTCTAAAGCAGCCATATCACCCAAGAATTCTCTGCTGCAGTCACTCTAAGGGGACACTGAATGGCAAGTGTCCCTCTTCTTTACACCTATTTTTTGTTTGTTTGTTTTGGTACTGGGGATGGAACTCAGGCCCTGTGCTTGTGAGGCAGAGGTATTGCTGGCATCCGGGGAACAGCCTTCCAGAGCCCATGTCTGCCCACTCTTTACAGAGAGGGGAACTTTGGCTTCATGAAACACCTTTTTTTTTTTTTTTTTTTTTTTTTTTTTTTTTTTACCGGGGATTGAACTCAGGTCCTTGACTTGCAAGGCAGGCCACCGACCCACTGAGCTAAATCCCCGGCCCATGAAACACCTTTTTGATCTTCTTTGCTGAACTAAAAGTGAGGGAATCTTAGGGCGATAATACGGTTGGATGCTCTGGATCTTTTTAAAAGACAAAGTTATGGAATCTATTTTGGGGAGTACTACTGATAATAAATAAGCAATATACATATAAATGTACTTGTACATTATACAAAATCATACACACACACACACACACACACACACGTGTAGATATATCAGGGTGTTTTGGATTCCCAAAATCTTCAGTGCACATTGTCTTAAACCAAGGACAGTTTTCTAAATAACCAGTATACCATCCTTCAAATCAGGAAATCAGAGCTTACCACTGGTAGAACTCTAACATCCCATCTATGCTCAGTTTTTACCAACTGTCCCAGTGCCCTGGCATTTTGATCAAGGAGAGAATATATTCAAGAAAAATCAAAAGGTATTTACTTGAAATGGTGGCTCCAGTTCTTTTGTACACTTTGTCAAGTGTTCTCACAAGTTACTCTAGGACTGTGGCCCTGGAGTTAGGCTTGTTCTGTGATCCTGGGCTAATCTGTGAATTTCATTTCCTTTTTAAAAGATGATTTCAGCTGCCTTGATGATGGAATTTTCTTTTTTAAAATTAATTTTATTGGTACATTTTAGATATACAATATAATGACATTCATCATTGGAAATTTGCACCTTTACATAATCTATCTTGGTTCTTATTTTTTGAACAGAAATGCTACCTTCTCTGGTAGGATGAAAGGTCACGAACATAGTCACTTCCTTCTCCCATTTACTTATTTGTGGTGTGGCAGAGGTGACATTTGACCCCAATGTGGCCGACCTTGAGGCCTTCAGCTATTAACCAAAATGCTCGACTGCTAGAGAGAAATAATAGAGGTAGGTTTTAAGGCAGGCTTCAAGTGAGGTTCATGTCATTTCCATTAACCTAACCTGTTTATTCCTAGGCTCGGTGGAGCCTGCAGCCTGGCTTTTGGGTTTTGTTTAACATCCAGCCCATGCTAGACACCTGCCAAGCCTGGCAATGTCTATTGCACGACAAACCCATGGCAGGAGGGAGAAGCTCTGGGTCACAGCCTTGGCCTTCCTGGCACCCAAGACCCTTGACTTTGGTGCCAGGACAAAGCTGTGTGGCCTTTGCAGTGCCCCTGGCCAGGCTCAGGCCCTCTCAGCCCTCAACATGAATAGAGGATCTCCACACCACACCTGTGACCTCCGGCCTTTCCGAGCTGGACAGACTTGGTCTAAGATTCAGCTCAGCTGCACATGACACTCAGCTGGCCTTTCAGATAAAGTCTTCAGATAAAGTCATCTTGGAATTTGCCCGTAATCTCTCTCTCTGAGAAGCCCCAAGTGCTAGTGACCATGGCTATGACTTACTCAAAGCCTCTGGTGGCCACATTTTGGCCCTGAGCCAGGGTCTACCTGGCCTCTCCAACCCCTGCTGAAATCCTGACAGCTACAGAAAGCTTGGAAAAGTAGTCACTGTGCTCAAACTGGCAGCCTTGCACTGCTCACAGCACAGACCGTGCTGTGTGGTTTGGTGACCACTGAGGTGTGTGTTTTTTTGTTTTTGTTTTTGTATTAGTACACACTTGTAGTAAGTAGATGATACTTACGTCCATCTTGGAGAATAGGTACATGTACTTTTTAAAAAATAATTTCTTTGGGCCGGGGATTTAGCTCAGTGGTGCTGCTGCCTGCCTTGCAAGTGCAAAGACTTGAGTTTAATCCCTGGTACCAAAATAAACAAACAAACAAACAAATAAGTAAGTAAATAAAAATAATTTGTTTAATGTACTTAACACAGCTTAATTCTTTTCATTTTCTTTCCCCTCCCCATTCTCCTCCCTGCCTCTAGATTTCCTCCCCCTACTTATTTTTAGTTCATGCTTGTAACACATGATTACATTTGTTGTGGGTAACTGGTACCTGTGCATGGAGATCTTAAAACTTTTGCACCCCCTTCCCCAGTCTCTTGGTCTCCTTCCCTTGTTGACTCTTGCTGTTATTTCTTGTGCAGTTTGGGTTCTATTCAGGAGGTCCTTGCCTACACCTACGACTTCGAGAGTTTCACTTAGTATATATTCCAGTAGTTTGTGTTTTATATTTGTATCTTTGATTGATCCATTTTGATTTTAGTTTATGGTAAACTAACTACCATAAACTAGTTTATGGTATTTTAGTCCATGATAAGAGATATGGGTTCAGATTCAATTTTCTGCATATGGATAGCCCATTTTCCCAAAAACATTTATAAAAAAGCTATCTTTCTGCATATGTTTTTTTTTCCCCCCTGTCAAACATCAGTTGGCTAAATGTGTCTGAGGTTGTTTCTGCATCTTCTTTTCTGTTCCACTGAGCCACATGACTGGTTTTGTGCCAGTACCTTTATAATAAAACTTGAAGCCAGGTATTGTGATGCCTCTTGCTTTGCTCGTGTTGCCCAGAAATGCTTTTGCTATTGTGGGACCCTTCTGGTTCCATATAATTTTAGGATTGTTTTCTCTAGTTCAGTGAGGGGAATGTTGTATTTTAATGGGGTTGCTTTAAATCTACGTATCAATTTTCCACGTGGCTCTATACCTTAGGGCTCATAGACAAGCATGGCATCCTTGACTGTAAAGTTTAAAGAATTTTTTTGTGTGCATGGTAGGGGGGATTGAACCCAGGGCCTTTGAACTGAGCTACATCTCCAACTCTTTTTACGCATTTATTTATTTGTATTTTGAGACAGGGTCTCACTAAGTCATTAAACTGCCTGGGTGGGGCTTGAACTTTTGATCTGGCTGCTCCACCTCTCAGAGTGCAGGGTACAAATGTGCACAGCCACACTCATCTGAAGACCAGTTTTTAAAGTCTGATTGTATTTTGTTTTTTGGCCTTGTGCGATCAGATGACTATCTGAATAAGAATGCATGAAAGGAAGGAAGGGAAGGGGAGAGAGAGAGAGAGAGAGAGAGATTCGCCTATGTTGCTTTGGTTACTGCTGCCTGGATGACTTCAGACAAGTTAATATCCATCATTGAGGTCAGTTCTATAAAATGGAAAGAAGATCATTCACCCCACTGGGCTATGGTGAGGAATACATGAGGGAAAGGTTGTCTAGCACTTAACTCTCAAATAAATCTATCAAAATAGCAAAGTTCTAGTTGTTACTATTATTTTTTTAATGCCTCCTCTCATCTCAATCTCCTGGCTTCCACAGCCTTATGAGAGAGATTCTGAGCCTCAGCTGGGTGGGGACACCGAGCTCAGCTGAATGTCCCAACGTGCACTGTACGTCCTGGGTAGCAAAGTGCCTTCTCGTCCTGCAGCAGGGAGGTGAGCTCGAGCTGAGCCTCAGAGAAGGGAGACTTGAGTTCTCCTGGCAAGACCAGTGGGTGCCATGGGCACTTCATTTCCTCTCAAAGAACGAGTTTCCTCATTGATGAGCAGGGACAGTTGTGTCTGCCTCACTCTTCTCCCTGGGCTGCTGTGAGATTAAAAGGCCACAGGGGCATGAAGACCTTTGCCAAGGGTCAGACCCTTTTAGGGTTTATTGCTCTCAGAAGAAAAGCTAAGGATGTTGGACCCCAGAGGAGCCAAGCTTTGCCTTAGTTTCAAGCCTTTGAGTTGAATTCTTTTCTTTGTCTGTTCCAGTCATTCACGTGATATTCATTGATTGAACACCTACTGTGTGCCAAGTGGTCGGAGATGCTGGGATACAGCAGAGAACAAAATCTCATCAGACTTCCATTTTAATGGAGGCAAAGACACGTCTGAGAGTCAGACCCAGCACCCCCCCCTCCAGGAAGCCTTCCCTGTTAGTCACCCCATGGCCAGTGGTCACACTGCACTGGAATACCTGGCCAATTTGACAGTTTCTTCGGGGACCCTGTCTTCTCCTCCTCTACATCCTTGGCACCAGGCACAGGGCCTGACATCTGGCTGAGATGTAAGACTCACTTGTTTAACACACAAATGAATGAAATGAATGGAACACATGAGTCAGGCCCCGAGCTTTCCAGCTGATTCCTTTGGCGAACAGCTTTGTCAGGCAGCATCCCTGTATGTGAGACTGTGGGGGTTGTGCTTGTGAGTAGGAAAATCATAAGGTCCTGTCTCCGTGCTGAAGCCTACTATAAACTGAAAGGAAATGACAGACTAGGGGAAAGGAGGAGGGGAATGACCATCTCTTGAAAAGTAATCAGGCTTGGGCTGGGGATTTAGCTCAGTGGTTCCACTGCCTCCTTTGCAAGCGCAAGGACCTGAGTTCAATCCCTAGTACAAAAAAAAAAAAGAAAAGAAAAGTAATCAGGCTCTAAATAAATCCATTATGTGAGTTACCTCTCTTTATCTCCTCAACAAGGTGGGTATTAGTAACGTTTTACAGGTGAGAAAAGAAGCTCCTAGGAGCTCGGTAACTTTCCCAAGATCACGCAGGCAGAGCATGGCTGATGGAGGTTAGAGGTCACAACTAGGCCTCATCTCTTCCCACTGGAATCACCACACAAGGCAGGAAATACCTGTCTGGAGGGCTGGAAGAGATTGCTGAATTGGGGTCTTGAAGGCTTTTAGGATAAGGTAGTTACCTTGGGGTCTTGGTAAGCTGGGGGTGAGGAGGCTTCTCTGAATATGTGAACACTCTGGGGTCTTGGGGGGTGTCCTTGGAGAGCTCTGAGGTCGAATGGTGTTCAGGAGAGGGTGGATCAGGGCACCTGGGCTCCCTGCCGGAACACATGCTCCCCCCCGGAAGGCTCTGGCCTCAGCTCCCTGCTGCAGCCCCCATGTCACTAAGTGCATCCCTTGTTTCTGATCAATGTCAGACACATGGAGAGATGTTTCTTTCATGACTCCTGGGGTTGGCAGAGCTTCACCCGCTCCCGAGGGCTTGCTCCTCCAAACCCACTTTGTGGTATTCACATTGCCTCAGTTCTCTCAAGTTCAATCCTTGACCCTAGAGACCTCTGCTGATGGTGCTGCAGAAAAGGCTCAGACCCAGAGCTTGCATTTCTTCACTTCCACCTTCCAAATCTCACCCAAATGTGTCTAGATTAGCAGAACATTATTCACATCCAGAGCCTAGTTGCAAGGAAGCATGGGAAGTGTAGTTTTTCACCTTTCTTCTGTGCAGCAGAATGGCAGGCTAGGAAGGGATGCTGACAGCCAGCCACCATTTCCACCACCCTTCCATACATCACCCTGCCCAGGGGCTACTCTTGCTCACAATCCGTAGACTGAAGGCTTTACTCAAGCCCAAATAATTAATCTCTTTATTTGTTTATTTTGGGGGGGGGGTTTGAGACAGAGTCTCACTATGTAGTTGAGGCTGACCTGGAACTCACTATGTAGCCCAGGCTGGTCTCAAACTCACAGCGATCCTCCTGTCTCAGCCTCCCGAGGGCTGGGATTTTAGGCGTGTGCCTCCATGCCCGGCATTAATTCATCTCTTTAAAGTCTACAAATCAATAGTTTCTAGGAAAGTCATTGTGTTGCATAATCTATTTTAGAACATCGCGCTAAAAGTACATGCTCCCCATCCCCCTACCCTGGCCCCTAATTTCTTACAAACATTAATCTTTCCGCTTCTATAAACCCAATATGATTTTTTTTTTTTTTTGTACCGGGGATTGAACTTGGGTCCTTGTGCTTGCAAGGCAGGCCACCGAACCGCTGAGCTAAATCCCCAGCAATCTTTCTGCTTCTATGACTTGCCTATTTGGGGCATTCCATGTGCAACAAGTCATTGCTGCCGTATGTTGTTCTTTGTGTCTGGCTCCTTCCACTTAGCAAAGTGTTTTCAGTGCTCACTGTGTAGCATGGATTAGCCCTTCATTATTTCAGGTGAAGTGTATCCCAGTACATGAGTAGATTAATTCTGTTCGTCCACTCATCTGTTGACATATGTTTGGATTGTTTCTACTTTGTAGCTCTTCTAAGGAATGTTGCTGTGGAGATTTATATACAAGCTTCTACTTGAACATAACATTTTTCAGTGCCCTTGGTTTGTTGAACTTTTTGAAGAATCACCAGCCTGTTTTCCACTGTCTTATGCACCATTATCTATTTCTATCAGTGATGGGCTCCAACATCTCCATATTTCACCAACATTATTTTGCCAATTTTTGTCTGTCTGCTCATTTGTTCGTTTAATTATAGCCACTCTGATGGGTGTGAAATGGTATCTCATTGTGGTTTTGGTTTGCATTTCCCTCGTTATTAATGATGTTGAACCTCTCTCTCCATTTCTCTCTCTCCCCTGCCCCCGATTCTAGGGCTCAAACCTAGGACCTTACATATGTTAGGCAAGTGCTTTACTACTGAGCAACAATCTAACCTTGAACATCTTACTTGCTTATTGGCTACTTGTACTTAGTCTTTGAAGAAATGTCTGTTTCACTCCTTTGCCCTATTTTTAAATTGGATTTCCTTTTATTATTGAATCATAGGTGCTGTTTTTGTTTTTGTTTTGGTACCGGGCATCGAACTTGGGTCCTTGCGCTTACGAGGCAGGCGCTGGAACCACTGAGCTAAATCCCCATCCCTCGTAGGTGTTGTCTACATGTTTCCTATCAGTGGCATGATTTGAAAATGTTTTTCTCATTCATTCTGTGGGTTGCTTTGCTCTTTTTGAATTAATTAATTTTTATTTTTATTTATTTATATTTGTGGTGGCAGGGATGAAACACAGGGCCTTGCACATAAAGCAAGCACTCTGATGATGAGCTACATCTGTAGCCCTCAGTTTCTTTTCATAAAAAGTAATTTGAGGTGAGATAACTTAAAATTAACCATTTAAAGTGAAAATACAGAGGCATTCAGTACATTCACAGTTTTGTACAACCGTGACTTCTCTGGGTATTTCCAAGACATCTCTGTCACTACATAACAAAACCTTTTTCCCAGGAAGTTTCACCTGACCCTTCCCACCAGTCCCCCCACACCCCCTCGCAATGATCAATTTGCCAGCCATTTTTTCAAATTTTTAATTTCAAGACAAGGTCTTGGTTAAGTCACTAAGCTGGGATTGAACTTGGGCTCTTCCTGCCTCAGCCTCCCAGAATGTTAAAATTACAGGTGTACACCACCGCACCTGACCATTAAGTGACCTTTTGTGTCCAGTTTCTTTCACTAAGTGTAATGTTTTAGAAGTTCATCCATGTTGAAGCATGTATCAGTACTTTTATGACTGAAAAATATTCCATTTTACATGTATGCTACAATTTGTTTATCTACCTGCTGATGGATATACCGGCTGTTTCTATCTTTTGGTCACTGTGAATAATGTTGCTGTGAACATGTCTGAGTACCTGTTTCCAGTTATCCAGAGGCTACTCTGCAAATGGAATATAACTCTGACTTTTCATGTAACCACCAAACTGCTTTACCGCAGTGCCTGAACCACTGTATAACCCCACCAACAATTTCTCTATACTTTTGCCAATATTTACTTCCCTCCTTTTTATTCACATTTTTCTTTCTTTCTTTCATGGAATTCTTTGAAGCACAAATATCTTTTAATTTTGTTGAAATCAAATGTGTCTATTTCATCTTTTGTTGCTGATGCTTTTTTTTTTTGTATTCACCTGAAAAGTCAGGGAACTTTTGTCTATTTCATTTAGGTTTCCATTTTTTTCAGATTCCAACCAGAAGCTAAATACAACTGGAAACCAGTAAGCACTAGTTTTACTCTAAAGGAGTAGGATCACTCAGATTTACTCCAAAAAAAAGTATGCAACCCTTAAGCAAATATTTTCTTCATTTAAAAGAACAAAACAAAAACTATGTAGTAATAGTCTCGCCACATGTTTACTGCACAAAATGAGGCCTGCTTTTAAACTTTGACACTGGCTATTTTTTGTTTTTTTTTGTTTGTTTTTTTGAGACAGGGTCTCACTACATAGTTGAGACTGACCTGGAACTCACTGTGTAGCTCAGGCTGGTCTCCAACTCACAGCAATGCTCCTGCCTCAGCCTCCAGAGTGCTGGGATTACGGGCCTGTGTCACCACACCTGGCTTTATAATTTAACTTTTAAATAAATTTTCCTATATCACCCCCCCCAACTTTTTCTTTAGGATGGTGTAACCAGAATTTCAGATCAATTCACTGGAATTATTTTATAATTAGAATCTCTTCTCTTTAACACCAAAAAACAAAACAAAACAAAAACAAAAAACAATAAAAACCCAAAAGTAAAGTCCGCCTCGTGTTGCTTAGGCTTTTGATGTCATGGCTAACAAGGTGTTGACTAACCCAAGGCCACAAAGACTTGTTTCTATATTTTCTTCTAATAAGAGTTTTACAGTTTTAGCTCCTACATTTAGATTTTCTTTTTTTCAGTCCTGGAGATTGAACCCAGGGCCCTTGCACTGAGCTGTGTCTCCAGCCCTTTTGTATTTACAGGCAGGGACTCCCTAAGTTGCCCAGACTGGGCTCAAACTTGTGATCTTCCTGCTTCAACTTCACAAGGTGCTGGGAATATGGGTATGCATCACCATGCCCAGCTTTTAGGTTTGCTTTTGAGATAGCTCTGTATATGATAAGAGAATGGAGTTTAAAAAATGTTTTTGTTTGTTTTGTTTTGTTTTTGAGACAGGATCTCTCTGTGTAGTTCAAATTGACATTGAATTCACTATGTAGCCTAGGCTGGTCTCAAATTCAAGGCGATCCTCCTGCTTCAGTCTCCTGAGTGCTGGGATTACAAGCATGTTCCACTTTTTGTTTTGTTTTGTTTTGTTTTTTGTTTTTTGAGACAGGATCTCACTATGTGGTTGAGACTGACCTGGAACTCATGATGTAGTCCAGGCTGGTCTCGAACTCACAATGATCCTCCTGCCTCAGCCTCCTGAGTGCTGGGATTACAGGCGTGCGCCACCACGCCCAGCTCCACTTTTTTTTTGTACTGGGGATTGAACTCAGGACCTCGCGCTTGCCAGGCATGTGCAGTGCCGATGAACTACATTCCTGGCCCCAGCTTTAAAGTTTTTATTTTTTAAGATTTTGAGACAGGGTCTTGCTAAGTTGCTTAGGATGGGCTCAAGCTTGCAATTCTCCTGCCTCAGCCTCCCAGAGTACAGGATTACTGGCATGTGCTGCTGTACCAGGCTAGAATTTCCTATTATAAGTTCATTTCCTCTGTATGTAGAAAGAGTTTTACTACTATTTTTTGGTATTCCTGGAAATTGAATCCACAGCCTCACATATACTAGTTAAACAACCTGCCACTGAATTACAATCCCAGCCCTTTTAAATTCATCTTTATTTTTTGGTGTTTTAAGGCAAGGTTTGCAGACTGAAAACTTGAGACTCAAATTTGAGAGCCTCCTGCCTCAGCCTCCCGATCAGAACTCTGACAACACTTGCCTTTAAACTGCTGAGCAGTGGCTGTTCTTTAAGAATGGCTTTTGCTCTCTGGTTTGCTTCCGTCCCACCCCTCCCCTTTGTATCTTCCGATACCAGCGCTAAAAATTGGGCACCATCTGTATCACACTTATTCTTGGGTCCCTTTAGGTTAACTATATGGCAACTGTAAACATTTGAGTTGAGGTTACCTGGTTGACCCCGACTGAATCTTTGCTCAGCTGTAAAACAGGGAAAGTGATAATTTTTACCTTGGAAGATTTTTGAGGAAGATTAGATGAGATAACGGTAGAGAGGTCTGGCATATAGGAGGCATTGAAGAAATTACCTCCTGCTTTTTCCTGGCTACAGACTATTCCGGTGCACATTTGTCCGTAACATGTAGCACTCCTCCAACAGTGGGCATGCTCCTGGTCTTCCGGTCCCTGCCACTCGGGAAAGTGGCAGGCGGTGATGCGTAGCTGATACATTGGCCCCAGCAGTGTGACCCTCCTCTTGTCAGTAGGTAGGATGATCTCAGATGTGTATCTGGAATTTTGCCCACAGAACTGGAAGGTCATGGTGGATGCAGGGGAGGATGCAAGAGTCCCCAGACCCCTTTGCAAAGCTGGGAGCTGGTCATCCTTTTGCCTCCTTCCCCGCTCTGAGGTGTGAAGCCAGAGCCCACTCAAAGCATCCGACAGACCCACAGCTAGGCTGATGGAGGAGATAAGCAAGAGGCAGTGGGCGGGAGGTGTTAACCACCCAGGCGCTGAGCAGAGAGCCCTGGAGCCGGTCCCAGCCAGTAGCTTCCCCCACAAGCCCAGGATGGATGGTGCCGACATCTCCTGAAGCCTTTGCTTACTGTTCTTTCAAAGTAGCCAGCAACAGGGCTCCTGGATTGGTGCCCCCAGCCAGCCGAGCACTCTGCTGGCTTGCCTCAAAGCCAGAGGCGGCCGTGGTTATGGGCTGAAGAAGTTTTTGAGGTTCTCAGAGAGGAAGTGGGACTTTGGCTGTGGTTCTGTTGCCTCTTACTGCAGAAGTCAGCCCGACCCTGGGCTCTGCTTTGTCCCCTCCAGCCCTGCCTGATGTAGTAATGAGCCTGATGTTTGCACCGTTCTCCATTTCACCCAAGAAACCTTCTGACTGCTGGACTATGAATTCCAGGGTCTGGGTCATATTCTAACTTGCTGGCTCATGTTCCAGAAACTACGGCAATGCCACGTAACATAGCTGTCACTCAAGTGCTGTTCTGACTATGGTTTTCTCATTCGTAAAATCGGAATAACATCATCCATCTGGCAGGGTCACCGTGCAAGGTAGCAAAGATGTCAAAGTGCTTTGCCTGGTTGAGCAGAGGGGCATGGTGACACACTCTTGTGATCCCAGCACTTGGGCGGCTGAGGCAGCAGGACTGCCACAAGTTCAAGGCCAGCCTGAACTACACAGCAAGACCCTTTCTCAACCCCACCCCCAAAAAGTGCTTTTCCTGGTTGCTGGCTCCCAGACAGGGGCCTAGCACTGCAAACTACTATTGTGATGGTGTGGACAGTAGGGTGGGGCCAAGCCTGCTTTTCATGAGGGATTAATGGTGACTGAACCCAGGGCTTTCTGGCTGAGCTACATCCCTAGCCTATTATTACTATTATTTTTATTTTTATTGTTTTGGTACTGAGGATCGAATTCAGGACCTTGCACTTGCAAGGCAGGCGCAGTGCCGCTGAGCTAAGTCTCCAGCCCTATCCTCCTTCTCCTCCTCCTCCTCCTCCTCCTCTCATCATCATCTTGAGACAAGGTCTTATTAAGTTGCTAAATTAGATAAGAAAAAAATATGAGAAAATGAAAAAAAGGAAATAAAGTGTTTGTAAATGGGGAGGGGAGGAAGGGGTGAAGGGAGGGCAGGGACAAGGGGAAAAAATGAGAACCAAGACCTGTCACGTAAAGGTACAAGATCCCAGTAATGAATGTAACTGTACTGTATACCTAAAATGTACCAATAAACTCAATAAAAGAAAAAAAAGTTAAAAAAAGATTATCATTGCATGCATGTGTTACCTTGCAATTAATGGGCTGAAATTTTTAGGAAAATAATTCAGAAGCTAAAATACATTCTAGAGAGAATAAAGTTGTGTATAATAAAGTGATGATAAATAATATCTCCTTTTAAAATTATTGTTGCTTTCAGTCTCCTAGATGACAGGAGTACTGATTAAAGATGTCTTCTAGGCTGAAATAAATAAAAATAAATAAACAAATTGCTCAGGCTGGGACCAAGCTTGAGATCTTCCTGACTCAGCCTGCCAGAGTGCTGGAATTACAGGTGTGCATCGCCATGCTCAAGTGCTGCCCAAATTCCAATCTTCCCAAGTGAGCCAGGAATACTCATCACCAATTTAACACTTTTAGAAAGCTTCTTCTAGACACTTGCCCAACTAGGCAGAGGATGACGTGACAAAGGAACAGTCACCACTTTGGACTGCGTGCTTACTTTGGGCCAGGCAAGCATCATTTTAAGGGATTTACATGGACTTTCTATCTTTCTTCCATTCATTCTTTCTTCTTTTTGGTACCGGGGATCAAACTTGGGACCTTGTGCTTGCGAGGCGGGAGGTGGAACCACTGAGCTAAATCCCCAGCCCTCTTTCTTTCCCTCTCTCCCTTCCTTCCTTCCTTCCTTCTGGTACTGGGGATTGAACTCAGGACCTTGCACTTGTGAGGCAGGCACAGTGCCACTGAGCTAAATCCCTCTTTTTCTTTTTCTTTGAGACAGGGTCTTGCTGTAAAGTTCAGGCTCACTTGAACTCACTATGTAGCCCAACCTGGCTTCAAATTTATGATCCTCCTGCCTCAGCCTCCTGAGTGCTGGGATTATAGGTGTGCGCCATCACACCCAGCTACCTGAAATATTCTGAGGAGTCCTGGAAAGAACTCTATGAGGTAGATTTTGCTTTATGAGGAAGAGGGGTTAAGTGATTTACTATAAATTCACTCAGATGGGATTAAGCTCAGCAAAGCTAATTTTTTTTTTTTTGGAAGTATGGAGATGAAACCCAGGGATACTCTACCACTGAGCTACTGCTCTAGCTCTTTTTATTTTGAAATGAGGTCTCACAAATTGCCTAGGATGACTTTGAATTTGGGGTCTTCCTACCTCAGCCTTCCACGTAGATTATAGGCATAAAGTTAATATTCCTTTTTTTTTTTTTTTTTTTTTTTTTTGTACTGGGGATTTAACTTGGGTCCTTGCACTTGCAAGGCAGTTTGCGGAACCACTGAGCTAAATCCCAGGCCCTAAAGTTAATATTCTTTATTCTTTTTTTTTTTTTTCTTGAGACAAGGTCTTGCTGTGTATTCAGGCTGGTCTGGAACTCATGGAAATCCTCCTGCCTCAGCCTCCCAGGTTCTGGGATTACAGGAGTACACCACCACATCCAGTACTAAAATTAATATTCTTTTTTTTAATTAATAAAATTTATTTTTAGAGCAGTTTTGGGATCACGGCAAACATGAGCAGAAAGGACCAAGTTAACACTGACTTCTCATCTTCACATAAGCATAACAATGCCCTACTATCTACATCCTGCAAATGTACAGTGGTACATAAAATTAATATTCTTAAATATTCTGCAGGGACTTAAACATTCTGGACTCTGAGGGAGCTCCTTTCCAGCCTTTTGTTGAAGAGGGAAAAACTGGAGTCTACCTCTGTGTCCATTGGTAAGGGAATGCTACATAACACACATCCATTCCCCACAGTGAAACAGTGCATAGTCGGGAAAACGCAAGAGGCAGACAAGTGTGTAGATAGCATGACATGATGGCCACCATGCACTGCTTGATGGGGAAAGCAACAGAACAATACAGATTGTGTGGTCGCATGTTTATCGAAAAACAAAACTTTTAGAAATCCATTTACCTGTTTGCTGATCACAGCGAACTGTGGAAGGATAAACCCGAAGCAGTTCACAGTGACCACTGGACTAGGTGGAGGAGGGGAGCGTCCATTTCTTCCTTTCACAGTTTCTGTTGTCCGAAAACTACCACCAGCACGTATCATTTTGTAATTCACAGAAGAGGGATGGAAGGAAGTGGGCAGGAGGACCGGGAGACTGAGGACCCTGACACCTCTAGCCTGGCCCCTGCTCCAGGGGCGCCTCCTCTTCAGAGGGCTCCCTGTGTCCCCTATTTGCCCCACAGGCAGCTCAACTCCACTTCCCTTTCAGGCCCACTCTGGTCTCTGAGGACATTCTTAGCCTGGCGCTCTCTTCTAGGCTTCGGCAATTGCTCAAGCTTCCCTGTTAGAAGGCCACGGTTCCTACCCTGTGCTTCTGAGGGGATGGGACAAGGTGACATCACAGGCCTGTGACATCATAGCTAGGCCTGTGATGTTACAGAGCATGGAAGCCAGCAGGACGGGATCTGGGAGATCCTGGGCTCAGGAAGAGACTGGAGTGGGAACTTGAGGGCTGCATCCTCAGCCCACCTCCTAGGACATTTCCTAGCTGAGCAGGGGACTTTCAGGATTGGTGACTTAGAAGCTCCTATAGCCACTTCTCTTTCTGTTTTCTAAGCAATCATAATAGTAACTTTTCTGAGCATTGGGGGCTGTGCCCCCAGAAGGGGTGGAGTTGGCAGATGGAATCCAAAGGTGTGTGGATCCCCTTGGAGGTCTGGGTACCAGGGACCCTCGCTCCCCCGTGATCCTCAGAAAGGCTTGCTGGGAGTTTGGGAGGCCTCCAGCTTTGAAGAGTGGAGTTTTGGCGAACCCAGACTGCAAAGAGATCATGGGAAGAGCTCCTCCATTAATTGGAAGGATATGAGGGGGCCCCTAGGGGTAGGGGTTGGGGAAGGCTAAGAGGGTTGTCTTGGTATTGGTAGTGGGGCCTCAGAAGAAAGGCTCTGAGAAGCAGACGTGACGGCATGGGTGTGGTAATGAGGGCGGCTGAAATTGTCAAGAGATGGCAAGATCTGAGGTTTGGCACTAGAGACCTCTGGGATGCTTGCTGTGTGGCTCTGGGTGAATGGCTCACTCTCTCCCAGCTCCTGTGGATCATGGGAATGAATAATAAAACCAACTACACAGGATTGCTGTGAGGATTAAGTGAGATGAAGCATTTGGGGTCCCTTGCACAATTCCAGACATGTAGTAAGTAAACAGCTTGTAAAGCTAGCTATTTACACCGGTCCTTGTCTATTCTAGCCTGAGCCTGGTTGCTTCACCTTCTATTCCGGACACGTATAATGTGGGATTCTTGGTTGTAAGCTCATGGAAGCCATTTCAAGAGGATTTAAGAACGGAATTTGAGAAGATGCCGGGGAAGCATACAGAGGGCCTGGGAAGGTTGCAGAGCAAGGCTTGGAGAACAGGTTGGATCAAGGGAGTCTGGCAGCAGCTAGGACCACAGCCAAAATCCTGCCCCAGGACCAGCCCAGCAGGGACTTGGCAGCCCACGCTGAACCCTGTTCTTACCTCCTCTGACCTGGCAGCCCCATGTACTGCCTTGTTCACAGAGTGGAGGCCCCACTACCTGCCCCTCGGGGCCGCTGTCTTCAGCTTCACAGCATGGAGCATCTGAGCCACCTGGTCTGCGTGTGCCTGTATTGTGTGCTGGGCAGGGGAGGTTAGAATTAAACATCTGGCCATTTTGGCTTTGCAGTGGGAGGTGCTTTCTGCTTCCCTCAGTGCAGGTTGTGGGCCGTGCTCTGATGCTGGACATCCAAAACACCTGGCAAATGTCTACACGAGAAACAAAAATGAGCAGAGAATGATCCCTGTCCTTGAAATATTCACAGACACGTAGGGACAAGTTACACGGCAAACGGTCGTGACAGGAAGGGATGGAGGCCATGGTGGAGGTCAGTGCCAGCCCCCAGGCTGAGTCGGTAGGAAAACACTGTCATGTGGTCCTGGAGCGCAGCGGATAGTCTGAGGTGTCCCTGCATGTCCCAGGCCACCTTGGTAGCACAGTTGGGATGGGGTTGAATGACTGAGTGGAACTGTGTCCCTTAGGAAACTTGGACCCACTGGGTGAGGACTGTGTCTTCCTGGGCCAGACCCAGTCACAGGAACTCAGGTGAGGCCCCCAGGGCCCTCTCGTGCTCGTGGAAAAATGAAATGGCTCAACCTTCCCATTTCTTGTCCTGCCTTATACCCATTTTGTTGTGTCCTCGAATTATCTCTTGCCCTCTTGGGACCTCAGCCCTCTATTGGATTTGAGGATAGAATTTCTCATGATCAGAGATCTGCGATGGGACGAGGAGGAGGAAGTTGGGTTTGCTCTGTACCGGACCTCTGCTCTGTGAGGCCGGCTTCATGCTCTGTGCTCCGTCTCACCCCCATCTTCCTATGTGGCCTGTCCTAGCCTACGACCATATCTGCCTTTTCTGTCACCGTCTCTGCCTGCTCCTGACCCTGACGGTCACCATCACTGTCTTCCCTGTCATCACCTCCGCCTGTTGCTGTCTCAGGTTGGCCTGTCTGCATCCTCAGAACTCCGACTCCAGCCTTTGAACCCTGCTATGTCCCTCTCCAGCTCAGCCATCTGGGTTCTCTGAGAGCAGATAACACCTTACCACCATGAGGCGTTTACAGTCACGCACCCGTACTCTGAGGTGCCATAGCTCAGTTCGCTACAGTCTAACCCCACAAAGTCGTCCTGTAGAGTTGCCACGGGAGGTAAAAGGTGGGTGGAGGGCTCCCCCTTGTCAGGTCTCACCCAGCCCCCAGGCCTGCCTGACTGCCCCCCCCCCTTCCGATTTGAAGCAACTTCAAACGTAGCACCTTCCTGTCATCTCTCATACCCACTGGGGCCTCAGTCACAGGCAGCTGCTGTCCTCCTGCCCACCCTCTTCCTTCCTCAGGCAAGAGGACTGCTGCAGAGCCAGGTGCCGAGACACACAGGTCACCTTTGGGCTCACAGCACTTGAGGCCTGAGGTAGGTTTGGGGAGGAGTCAGCCAAGAGGGAAAGGAAAAGGGGCTTTGGAGGGCTGAGGCCCTGGCATGAGGGTTTTAGGATCTGGGGCATTTGAGGTTAAGGATGAAGAGGGTGGTCATGGGGAGGGGCTGTTTTGGACATTTGGTGAGCTGAGGTGGTCCCTCGGCTGTGTGGCCTCAAAATGGAAACTGGCAAAGAATCCAGGTGCTGACTAAGCAGATAGAGAGCACTCAGAGTGTCTGTCAGGGGGCCAGGGGATCCCTGGGGACTTTCAGCTCACTCAGACTTCCTCTCTGGTCAGGGAGTGGGGCCTTGGGCAGCCTGGGTGACAGGGCACTGTGGCTCTTCAATTCTCTGTGGCCCTGAAGAATATGCATGTTTCCTGGAAACCTCCAGCTGGCTTGCTGCCTGGCTCTGCAGCAGGACTTATGGCTGGGGAAGGAGGGCAGTGGGTGGGCAGCAGCTGCCTGTGAGTGATGCCTCAGTGGGTGTGAGGTGATGGGAGGGTCCTTCCTCTCTCAGGCCACCTCTGTGCATCTCTACTGCTTGATTAATTTTCATTTAATCCCCTTTCTATGCTTACTAGAACAACACTGACTTCTAAATATCAGAACTACAGGAGTCCTTACATATCAACTAGTCCAAACCTCAATTTTGCAGATAGGGAAACAGGAGAGGAGGGAAACTTTGAGGGAGAGCCCTTCCTAGAAGCTAGGCTTGTACCTGGAGAATCTTCACAGCTCCTCTTGACAGCCATCTTCCCAGCAGGTACCAGTGGCATGAAGGGAAAACCAGCTGCACAACTGGGTCGTTGCCACAAGACCAAGGCACTGGGGAACTCGGGGTGCTCCGTGACCCCCAGCCAGGATTTCCAGCTCTGCCAAGGTGACCAGGTAGGGTGGAGTCTCAGGCTCACTCTCACGGTAGGAGGAGATGCTGGGGAATGGGCTAGATCCCCACCTTCCTGGTTCGAAGCACCTCCTGCCCTGCCCTGGGCACATGGGGATAAGTCCTTGAGGTGCCAGAGACCCCGGCCCCATGCTTCAGGTCCTAGAGCCTCTTGTGGGCTAAAGAAGGGGAAAGGCCATGCAGAAGGATGGCTGATGACCATGGACTTGGGCTTGGTGGCGGGTATTTTCTGGAATTTACAGTCTTGGGTGAGGATTTTCCCCAAATTCACCTTGGTTGCATTCTATACAACACAGTAGATGGTCTGCGACACTCCAGAGACCAGGATGGTCAGGGATCAGGATGAGGTTGGGTTGGGGAGGGAGAAGAGGAGGTCCCAGGGCAAGGGGAGCACATCCCTGTGTGAGAAAGTCCTTGGGAAATAAACCTTTGGATGAGGGGAGGAATACTTGAGTGACAGCTAAAGGGAGGGGTTTATGGTGTCATAATTTCTCCCCTTTGGAAACTGAACTAGGGGTGGGGCAATTCAAGTGACCCACAGGTCCCAGGCCCCAGCCCCTAAGCCCCTTGCCCTCTGCCCTCTAGTTCTCCTCAGGTTACAGGCCTCTTCCGGACACAATGCAAGCTCATGGATCTTCCTGTGCCAGCTGGCCATGCCCCTTGACATGGGCACCAACCAGGTCCTCCCTGCTGGCCTGTCCTCAGCGCCTGGACCTATGCTTGTACGCTGTGCAGCTGGCAACCTTGGGCACAGCCCCACCAGGTCTCAGAGAGGACACTACAACCATGAGTAAGCCCAGGGCACGGGCTGGACCGGCACCTTGGTGGAGGACTGGGGGAGACAGACACGAAGAAGTTTCAGGATGGCAGGGAGGGGACTTGGGGTCACTGGTGAGGTCCTTTTACTTCTACCTCTTGTCCTGAAGTTCTCTGATGTGTTGGGATCTTTTCCAAGAGGGTGACAGCTGAGCCAGAGGAGGCGGGCAGTGGCTTTCTTCTGCATAGGAAGGGAACAGGTGTAGCTGAGGTTGCAGGGTGGTGGGGACAGTTCCTCGTTTGCTGCAAGTTAGGGAGCAGGGCTGAGAGTCCCACTTGTGCTGGTTGTGTCCCTTCTAGTTCCAGGACTTTGGGCACACCGCAGAAGTTAGCTGTCACTCATCCCTGCATTCTAGGTGTGCTACATTGTAGGGTACCCTTTCTTATGTGTCCGAGAACTCCTGGGGAGGTAAGGCCTATCCTGCCGTGTCCTTGATCCTGGAATGCCGGCACAGGACACCGAGAGAAACAGCTCAGTAAAGCTGGCCAGGTGAATAAATGAAGATCCAACCTGACGATCTATTTTTTAAATATTTACCTCTTTTTTTTCTAGTGCTGGGGATTGAACCTAGGGCCCTGCACATGCTAAATGCTCTACCACTGAGCTAGCCCCCTAGCCCTAGGGCTTTACTTTTTATTACTCCTAGCCTTAATGCCACCTCACTGGTGTTATCTCTGCTTCCCTTGCTAGCTCTTCCTCGTACCTTCTAAATATTTTCAAGCCTCAAACTCATCCTAGAGCCTCTCCTTCCCTCCCTTCCCCTTTTCATTTTCTCCCCTCCCGTCTTCTCTCCCCTGTTCTCTGTTCTTTTTTTCTGCCTCTCTCCTGTTCACTTTATCTTAGAATAGCACTGCTGGACTGAACTCCACCCAGCAGCAGGGACCATCCACGCCCGTGCTGTCCAGTACCACCACCCACTGAACACTTTAAATGTGGCTAATGCGACTGAAGAAGTGGACTCTCTATTAAACTTTTTGTTGTTGTTTGATTGTTTCGGAAAGGGTCTGGCTATGTAGTTCAAGCTGGCCTTGAACCCATGGTGATCCTCCTTCCTGAGTGCCGAGATTATAGGCATACACCACCATGTCCAGTTTCAACTTATTTTTAATATAAATTTAGTCACACGTATACAGCAGCTGCCACTTTGGACACACAAGATCTAGTGTCACCCTAATTAATTAATTTAGTTTGTTTGTTTGTTTGTTTGAGATAGGATCTCACTACGTAGCTCAGGCTACATAGCTCAGGTCTTGAACTCGCAGAAACCCTCCTGCCTCAGCCCCCTGAGTGCTTGGATTACACATGTGTACACCACCATACCTGGCCAGTGCCCAAGTTTATGTATCCAGCTCAGACCTCTCCTTCGAGCTCCAAACCAACTTATCCAACTGTCCACTTGACTTCTCCACCAGGATGTCTAATAGGCTTAATAACTGTTTTCTCTCCTTGAAACTGCCCAGCCCTACAGAAAGGCTAGCAGCTTTTAGTGGCAAGTGCAATAGCAGAAGTGCAGCAAGAGAGTCACCTTACCCGAGTTGCCCCCCAGCCTGCAGGCCAGAGTTCTTTCCCAGCCAGGCAGCACAGGGAACAGACCTTTACCCCAGGCTGTGGGGACCTGACCTTATTCCCCTTCCTGCTCAGAGCACCGGGCCCCAGGACTGCACACCAGCTCCACTGATGGTGAAAAGCTCACAGTCAAGTACCCACTAAGCAAGGACAAGATGGAAGGCCAGCCTGAAACAGCTGCCCACGGGGCCCCGTGCCAGTCCCTGACTCCTGGAAACAGCTCCAGTCCAACCTCCCAGCTGAACACAAAGATCCCCAGCCCCTCAGCGTTCCACCCTGGCCCTCGTTCTGTCCCCATCTCCACCGAGCTCCCAGTCCACTTCCTCCCCTTCTTCCCTAGGTGCCCACTTCTCCCGCCTCCGTCTCAGCTGTTCACCTACGGGGCCCTACCTTCTGTCCAATGTCCCCACCTCTTCATACTGCCCCAAGACACTGCCTACCCCACCGTGGCTGTACCCAGCTTGCTGATGACAGCCCATGAACCTGGGCGCTGCAGTGACCCGGAGCAGACCCTGCTTCCCAACCCTGGGCCCTTCCAAGCCTCTGGCCCCACCCTGCCCTCCCAGACCCAGGATCCAGGCCCCGGAGATGACCCAAATCCATCCCTGGGAATGGAGCAGGCTGACATGACAGCACTAGGGAAGCGGACCTCAGTGGGATCCCGGGCCCGGACCTCGGCCCTCCCCTACCCGCTGAAGAAAGAGAACGGCAAAATCCTGTATGAGTGCAACGTGTGCAGCAAGAGCTTCGGACAGCTCTCCAACCTCAAGGTATCTGCCTCCCGGCTCTGCTGCCCCCTCAGTCTTTCAGGGACACCCTTCCCTGTCGGTAGTTTCCAGAATTACAATCTGAGAGTTGGAAAGGTCTCCTGAGCAGCCTCTACCTAGCTCAAGGGACCTTGAACAGTTCATCTGGGGTAGATAGGGGATAAGAAGACACCAACAAAGTCCTCTCTGCCCTAGGGAGACTGTGAAAGCAGCTCGTTTAAGTTAAAAACAGGGAAACTGAGGCTCCTCGTGGGGGGTTTCCCCTGGGTACTATCATTTATTGGTGAGGCTAGGCTTTGATTTCAATCTCTCAAAAAAAAAATTTTTCTTTTGTTACCGGGGATCAAACTCGGGTCCTTGCATTTAGCAAAGCAGGCGGCAGAACCACTGAGCTAAATCCCCGGCCTCAATCTCTTAACATTTAATGCGAAGCTCTCAAACAACCACCAAGCTATTTCCCGGTTAAGTCTGTTTATTTTGTTTGAAGGTCAAATGGTGGAATGGATGGATAGATTTTGGCGAGTCCAGACCACAGACCAGACACAAACCTCTCTCAAGAGGGATCCCACAAATCAGCCCTGGCGGTGTTGGCGTCATCTCCTGCATTATCCAGCAGGGGGTGCGCGTGGTCAAATCGCTCTGTTAATGGTGAAAATTGGCCCCCGCCAAAAAAAAAAAAAAGTTACGGCTGCTGGTTTCTCAAGGGCAGGATTTTTTAAACGTTAACGAGCATCACACAACCCAGACAGCTAATAAACTTGCGGATTTCCAGGCTCTGCCCAGAGACTTTGCCTCATCAGAACTAGGGTAAGGCCTGAGGATCTTCATGTCTGACAAGCCGCAAGATGCTGCTGCTGGCCTACAGATCATACTTTAAATAGCATCGCAGGGCAGGAGAAGAGTGAGAGTATTTTAGAGGTGACAGCCAGGTCAGGAGGGAGGATCCAGAGGTCCTATATGGAAGCAAGCAGAGATGTGGAGAGGATCCGTGGCCCTGCTGTGGCTCCTGGCAGTTGGCAAAATTTCTCCCACACCTGGCAGGTCCACCTGCGTGTGCACAGTGGGGAGCGTCCATTTCAGTGTGCCCTGTGTCAGAAGAGCTTCACCCAGTTCGCCCACCTGCAGAAGCACCACTTGGTGCACACTGGGGAGCGACCCCACAAGTGCCAGGTGAGACCCTCCTCTACTCCCTGTCTCCTGCAGCCTGGGGAGGAGCCCTACGCCCCTGGAAAGATGGCACCTAAGCATCCGTGCCCCAGTCCTCTGAGCAAGGGGAGACCAACAAGGAAAGACGGGGTAGATCTAGGAATGGGAGTTGGAGGAAGATGAACATAACCTCTCTCGGGTTGAGATGAGTGATATTGGAAGAGGGGCTAGAGATGTATATTTGTGGAGGGAGAGTAATGAAGTTTGGGGTCCTGGAGAATTCACACCCAATACTCAGCTCCCAGGGTTGTGGGACAAGTTAGGGCCAGAGTGTATACAGAGTAGGAAAATCATTAAATCAATGTAGATCCCTTCTTCCAGCCAGACCCTATCCCTTGAGAGGGCAGAGGGCAGGGGTTCTCTCAGTGTAGTAGTTAGGAGTCAAGGCTACTGAGTCAGGCTACCTGTGTTCAAATCCTAGCTATGCTCCAACTTGCTGTGCGATCTCTGGTTAGTGGCTTTACACTGAGCAGAGTCTCAGGACTCCCTGGAGCAGACAGACCATGACACTAATTCCTGGCATGTTCAGCCCTAGTTAATGTTTACTGCATCTACGGATGCTGCTATGTGCTCAATGTGATTATCTCATTCCGTTCACCCCAATATAGGAGGTTTGGAATTGATAGTCATATGTTATTGAATAGAAAAGGAAAGCTCAGAGAGAGCTCTCTCATACAAGATCACATAGGGAGTAAAAGAAGGCACTGACCCAGGTCTGCTTAGCTTTCATGTGATAGATACTGTAGGTCTCAGGGAGAAATCCTCGGGAAAAGCTTTCTGGCCTGCACTGAGAGGGAGCTGGGTAGGGTACACTTCTAAAATGGGAGTGGGGAGAGCCAGCCTGGAGGACATAGCTGAGGCCAGTGTCCTTTTCTTGTCAGATGTGCCACAAGTGCTTCAGCAGCTCCAGCAACCTCAAGACCCACCTGCGTCTGCACTCTGGGGACCGGCCCCTCCAGTACCGCGTCTGCCCGAGCCGCTTCGCACAGAATGTCCATCAGAAGCTGCACCATCAACTGTACACGCCTCAGCCCTGCAGCCTGGCTCGCTCCCACTTGTCCCTGGCCTCTCTCACCTGCCTTGCTCAGTGGCACCAGCAAGCACTGGATCTTGTTGGCCAGCCCTCAGAGAAGCAGATGGGTTGGGATGTGGACAGGGTCAAAGGTGTCCTTGGTATCCAAGGGAAAGCAAGTGCAGCCAGCCTGAGCCAACACTGCTCAGGGGAGGAGGCATGGGGGCATGGGCAGAACAATGAAAGGATTTTCAAAATGATGAGTTGAGGCTTCCAGTGCTTCCACAGTGAGGGGGTCACTGGGTACTTGCTGAATTTCACACTTTACCCAAGAGCAGGTCAGAGGACACAGCCAGGAGAGCCTGTGCATGGGTGGGTACCTGCAGCCATCTACCTAAGGCTGGGCTTGGGGTCTGCTCCTTATTGGTGACCAGTCCAAAACCAAGCCCTCCATTTCAGATCGACAGTTCAGCCCTTCAGGACTCTGCCAGGTGCAGGTTGTGCTGCCCAGGACAGGGTGTTTTGCCCTCTTTCCTGAACAGCTTTCCCAAGACCTGTCCATATGTCCATCTGCTGCTTCCTGTCACCTCTCATCTCAGTCCCTCCTCAGTCACCAGTGCCCTCAGCTGATCCATCCTGCCATAGTGTGCTCCTCCTCGTGAAGGTAGCATGAAAGAGGACATAAGATGTCACCTCCCACTCATGACCCGTAGGCACGATGCCCCCTGCATGCCAGGATTGGTTACCACCCAGGGCAAAGGCTAAGAAGGTGCTGAGTTCAGGGGCTGGGACTCTCCCGAGGCCTATCTCCCTTTGGACCCAGGAGATCTTAAAAGTTCAAGGTGTCCCCCCGCCTCCCCGCCCCCCGCAACAGTTGGAAGCGTCAGGTGGGAAACATCACTGCCGGGAGCCAGGAGGCCAAGGTTATAACCACAATAAATGAAGACTATTATTGATGACTAATTTTCAGACAGTGTGGGGTTCACCCACCGACTTCCGGAAGGAGCATCTGCTCTGGGTGGCTCCAGGACAGAAGCCTCGCAGGGAGACCACCACTGCGGGGCAACAGAAACGTGGGCTTCGACTCCACCACCAACGGAGGTTGCAAGCTCACACTTCAACCCTGTGGCCCAGAGCCGACGCCCACCCTCTGGTTAGGCCCCGCCCAGTCGACAAGACCACGCCCACGCAGGCTCTAACTCCCCCTCCCTAGCCCCGCCTCGGGTCGCGACCTGCTCTAGGGAGCAGCTTCTCATCCGCGCGTCCTCGGTTCCTGCTCTCCCCAGTCCCCCAGCCCTCTCTTTCCACGCCCCGGCTCCCACAAGGCCAGCTATCCTGGTGTTCACTAGATCTGCCCCTATCGCCTCCAGAGGCCTGAAGAAGCACCCCACACGGAACTGCGAGCAGGGACCGGGGTGTCCCGGAGCTGCAGTCCCCGAGCGCATCCCGGCTCAGCGCTGGGGCAGGATCTGGCTCCTGTCCTGGCCGCCACTCTTGCGGGCGGGGCTGCTGTTTGCTCAGGGTGGGTGGGTGGGGCGGGCGGGAGGAGGAGGTCTGTACGGATGGAG
>NW_022900935.1:20042495-20059708 GCF_012274545.1 Fukomys damarensis
AGGAGTTCTTTACGGATGCAGCGGATCCGGGTGGCCCCCGAAGTAAGGTGTCCAGACGGCCCAAGGCAGAGGAGGTCTTAGCCTCGCCATGACCGAGCGACGTGGGGGACTGGGAGCCCGCCTGGCCCGCCTGCTGGCTGGACTAGGGGCCCGGAGAGAGCGCAGGGGGAAGGAGACCTCAGAGGAGGCCAGACCCCGAGATAGGTGAGGGGAGATGCAGAAAGGCCGGGTGGGGGTGGCCCAGGCCTAGAAGGTGTCTGTCTGTCTGTTTCTATGTGTATTAGAGTGTTATAAGTGCTCAAATCAGTATGCATGGATTCTCAGAGAACAAAAATATACGTGTCTATGTACCACGGTTGTGGATCTGTGATTGTGGAACATCCCTGCTTTCTAGTAAAACCTTAAAACAACTTTGGCAATTTTATGATTTCCTCCCTAGAGACAGTTTAAAGCAAACGTGGCGGTTCCTCCTGATGCTGTGGACTTTGATTTTCACATCACAGGTCAATGTTTTCTGGTCTTTATTTCCTGTGCTCTTGAGTCTTAACAGATTCCGAGTTGCCTTGTACGGCAGCATTGCATTTGTTCTTATCCAGAGGCAGCTCTAGATTAATAGCAATAAACCTTTATTTACCAATTGCTTTCATGCTGTGGCTGGATTGGCTCATGTAATTCTCATGGCAGCCCTATGCGGTATTGCGTGTGATTCAGATCCAGGAATGGGGACTGAGAGAGGTGAAGACACCTGCCTGCAGTCACACAGTCAGAAGTGGTGGAGCTGGGGTACAATCACAAGTGGCCTCGACACCAGAGCTCAAATCTTGGAGCTCTATTGCCTTGGAAACTTGCCAGACTGCAAGCCAAGGGAGCCCCCCCCCCAACTCTAGTGCCACTGGCCTGGTAACCTTGAGCAAGTTGCTTCACCTCTCTGGGCTGGTGTCCTAGTGAGAATGAAAATCCAAGCGGGCGCAGTAGCTCACAGGCCCTCTGTCGGCAGAGTGTGAAGTGTGTTCTCAGGCGCGGTGTGTTTTGGTGTGTCTATGCAGTTACCCAGCAATTTGTTCTGATCTTATCACACAGCTGTCTTCAGCCTGCCCAGGAGGGGTGAGGCGAGGTGGGGGAAGGAGAAAGGAGGAGTTTGTGCGGCTCTCTCACCCTAGAGCGGGGAGGGTCTAGCTGGAAGCTGACTGCCCCGGGGTACCCACACCTTACCAGTGCCCTGCCCACCCGCTCCTGGAAGACACACCCTCTCCCTTTTCCCTGTCTGGCTGAAATCGGCCAGCCCTGTAGGCCTGGGCGGTCTTCCCCCTTACCCCGCTATTGCGGAGGAGGAAGGCTGGGGGTGCAGGTGAGTCAGGAGTGAGGGAGGCAGGGAGGGGCTGTGGGGCTGATCTGGTGACACCAGCCCTGTGTGCACTTGGACTCCGTTCCTGTTGGCTGTGGAAGTGGGATCCCCTCTAATCCCTGCTGATTGCCCAAAGTGGGGGCCGGGACAGAGAGGACAAGGCCCTTCCTGGTCTTGCTCCCTTTAGTGAGGTAATAGCCAGCTGACCTTTGATTGGGACCGTCCTGGTAGCCTAACACCAAAGCTCACTATCTGTGTGACTCCAAGCCAGTCACTTTGGCCCTCAATTTCCTTTTCTGAAAAATGAAGGCACTGATACCCAGTTGCTAGAAATATTGTGAGGCTTAATGGTGACCATGAAGGCGCCAAACTTAGTGCTCAGCTCAGCACTCAGGGTGGCCTGAGCAAATGTGGACATTTGGAGCCACCAACTCACTGTCTTCTCTCTCTGTTCCAGGCCTGATTCCCCTCTGGTCCATCCCCCTCACCTCCTGTCCCCCCACATCCCATCCTTTTTTTTTTTTTTTGTACCATGAAGGCAAAACTTAGTGCTCAGCTCAGCACTCAGGGTGGCCTGAGCAAATGTGGACATTTGGAGCCACCAACTCACTGTCTTCTCTCTCTGTTCCAGGCCTGATTCCCCTCTGGTCCATCCCCCTCACCTCCTGTCTCCCCACATCCCATCCTTTTTTTTTTTTTTTGTTACCAGGGTTGGAACTCAACTCCAGGACCTTGCGCTTGCAAGGCATTGGGTAGAACCAAATCCCTGGCCGTCCTCTTCTTGTTGTTGTTGTTGTTGTTGTTTTTTTCTTGGTACCGGGGATTGAACTCAGGTCCTTGCACTTGCAAGGCAGGCCACCAAACTGCTGAGCTAAATGCCCCGCCCTGTTGTTGTTTTGTTTTGTTTTGTTTTGTTTTGTTTTTTTTTTTGGAGACAGGATTTCGCTATGCAGTTCAGGCTGGCCTTGAACTCACTTTCTAGTCCAGGCTGGCCTGGATCACAACAATCTTCCTGCTTCAGCCTCCTAAGTGCTGGGATTGCCAGATGCGGCACCGTGCCTAGCCTGGTCCCATTTTGAACTCAGCCCATCCCTTTCCTTTTCTCTGCCTCCAGGGGTGGGGCAGCCAGCTAGGGGAGGGAGCAGAAGAGGCAGCTACATAGGCCTTCCCCAAAGGTTTGAGGGGTTCTTGCTGCTGGGCTGTGGGCCCTGAGAAAAGGTTGGGGAAAGGGCTACTGGGCCCAGTCTGGGATGACGGTGTGGGGACAGGAAGAAACTACTCCATTCCCTTCCTGTATGCTTTCTTCCCAGACCCTGGGGTGGCCAGAGCTGCCCCGACCTCGCCCAGGGCCGGGGCAGCACTGGCAGCACCGGCGATGTCAGACTCAAGGTAGGAGAAAACCTGAGATAGAGGGAGTAAGGGGAGCAGAAGCTCAGGGAGGGCGGGGCAGGCTCTGAGAACCCTGACTCACAAGTCAGACAACTGGAGTTCCAGTCCTCCCTCTGCTGCTGATTCACTGTGTGACCCTGGGAAGATCTCTCCCCACGTTTGAACCTTGGCATTCTCATCTGAAAAATGGGCACAATAATGCCTTTCTGAAGGCTGTGGAGAGAGTCCAGCACAGGGCCTGGTGCTCAGGAAACATGCATGTCCTATGCTGGAGTCCTTAGGAGAGGCATATAGGGGAAAGGCCTGCTCCCCAAACCCCCATCCACCATCTTGACCTCTGCCCATCTTTGGCCTCTTTTCCTCACTTCCTGGCAGGGACCCCCAGAAATGATACTGAGCCTGTGACTTGACCTTCTGGCCACAGTTCCCCTTCTGCAGAGGAGGCCTGAGCCATGAATTGACAGTGACGAGTATTCTGTCCTTAGAGGAGCTGAGGACAGCCTTTTCTAGAGGCGGCTGCAGCAGCCATATGGCTCTCTTTGGTCCCAAATATCATGAGTGATGACCAGAGTTTAATTGAATGCTCATTATGTGCGGCACTCTGTGTTGATTATCTCACACGATCTGTACAGCACTCCAGGAAGACAGGTGCTATTATTATCATACCCACTGTACACAAGGTGAAACTGAGATACAGGTGGTATTGCAGCCAGAAAGTAGCAGCAGTGCAATCCAGGCCCAGGTCACCTCTACTCAGGCCCCCACACCAATCATCCTACTCTTTTGTCACTAGAGATATCCAGCCCCTAGGAAATGAAAGACCATGTCTATTTCATAGATGAGTAAATGAAAGCAATTGAGATTGAAGGCCCCTGGGAAGGGATTTTGACCCCACATTTGGCTCCCCTGTTGCCAAGGACACAAGTCTATCTGGGAAGACTGGTAGTTTGAGGGTCAGTGTCCTTATGGATCTGGGATGCTGAGGTCTCTCCCTTCATTCCCATAGCCCAGCTGGAGTTCAGGGAAGAGGGCAGACAGATCAGGTGTCCGCCCTCCCCTGCTTCTCCCATGGCCTCTTTACCTCTGTGCCTGGGGACCTCCTCCCAGGTGTGCTGTGGGAATTTCAGGTTGCCAGGGTACAAAGGAGGTGGCATTAGGCCTTCAGGTAGCCTGCAGCAGGCAGAGGCCATGGGCACTTGAGGCAGGCATGCCCACACAGCACTTGATCCCCAGGGCAGTTGGCGCCAGAGTCAGAGGCCTGCGGATGCCTGGGAAAGCAGCAGTAGGCCTACAAAGAAGATGAGGTCACGGCTCTGGGAAGGCACTGCCAGGCCCTATAGCTTCATCAACTGGGAGGCAGTGGGGTGCCTAAGGATTGGGAGCTCTCTCTGCATTGCAGTGGGACCCTAGTCATGTCACTGCCCTTTTGGGACTCATTTTCCTCTTGTGTGGAATGGGAGGGCGTGCGTTTCAGCTGAAGGACCTTTCCAGGGTCCTGCTCCTTTGTTCAGCTGTGGTGGCCCTGGCAGCGTCTGCCAGTGCAGCTCAGGTGGTTGTCAGAGCACTGCTTAGCTTCCCTTGTGCCAAAGAGGACAGTGAGGGACATCTAGGGACACGTGGAGGACAGAGGGGAGGTGCCCTCACCATGTCTCTGACCCCTCTCACCGTGTTCCCTGCCTCTGGTTTTCCCCAGGTCCAAGCCCAGAGCCATTCAGAATGGGACCTTCGGGTCACAAGCCATGGTGGTTTCTGGTCTCGGAAGCGCCAGCACCCCTCAGGGAGACCAGCTCAGCCCCTGGGGCGCCTGCAGAGGCCAGCTGTGGGCAGTGCCTCTGACTTGGCCAACTATGCCTCCATGGCACCCGAGGACCAGGCCCCGGCCGTGGTCTCAGCAGAAACTGCTGGTGCCCAGCACCCCTTACTCCAAGGCAATTCTCCTGGACATACAGAACAGGGAACCCCAGGCCACACCTGCCAGCAAGCCCCACGAGTAGCCCCAGACCTCACTCTGAGACTGGAGCCGCCCAGCAATCTGGAAAACTCGCCTCTGCCGCCCCACCCAGCATCTTTCACTGAGGTGGAAGGGGCAAAGGGCGAGCGGGACTCCTCAGGGCCTGTCCAGTCAGAGTCAGCCCGGATCCTCCACTCACGACGGCCTGCCGGGAGGACCCGCTACCACATCACTGTCACCCTGCAGGGGTGTGGGCAGACACCCAGGGAGGAGGGTGAGGAACCGGCCCGACCAGCTCCCCACCCCTGCGGCCCTGCGGAATCCAGGGGCTGGCTGGAGCCTCCCCAGGGGCTCCGCCCCATCACGGGGTGCCCGACCAACCTGCTCCAGGAGCCCCAGCTGAGAGCTCCGCCGCTGCCGCTGCCGCATCAGGGGAGCTTGGCCCAGTGGCAGGAGGTCCAGCCCGGCTGGAAGCCTGGGTCCCCACACAGAGGGTGAGTAGAGCTCGGTCTGGTGGCGGGAAGGGAAGCTGGTGTGGCCATCCCCATTTGGGTCTCTCTGCCTTGTCCCTGGGTTTCTCCAACGGCACGCTCATTCATTTGGCACCCGGAGCTGACTCTGCCACCCCTCCCTCCCAGGAGGTACTCTGAGACCCCTGCTGCTCTCTGCCCCTGCCCATCAGAGACGTGGAAATCTTGTCATGGAAAATCATGGGCAGCTTTCTTCTCAGCGACACCCACCGCTCCCTAGTTCTGTTCAGGAGGCCACAGACCCAGCCTGGGAACAGGCACCCAGCCAAGGTGCTGGCTGTCTTGAGGCAAATTGCTTAACTTCTCTGGGCCTTGTGTTGTTGAGTGGATTTGGTAGTCAGGTTACAGGAACATCCTTTGAACTCCAAAGAGCTGGGCTGTCAAAATAGCAGGGATGCTTATTAATTACACCTCAGTGGCAGCAATAATTACCCCACCTGGCTTTGTGCTGGCAGCCAGGAGAATAGGCGCCAAGACTCCGGAGCCTTGGTTTTTATTTGGCTCTCCTGCCTGGTGGGCTCCACTGGGAGAAATGTGGATCCCTCAGCACTCAGGGAGGAGGGCTAAATATGGGAACACTCTAAAGACCACAAGAAGAGGCCTTGGGTCCCAGGCAGGCTCTGGGGAGCTCCTAATAATGACGGTGGTGGCTGACATTTATGGTTTGTTTCCTAAGTATAATTTTATTTAATCCTCACAGCAGTCCCATGGAGTAGGAACTAATCCCACCACCTAATTATAGTAGGAAGCTAAGGTTCAGCAAGGTAAAGTCATTTGCCCAAAGCCAACTGGACAGTGGAGGGAATTAGAACTTATACCTGGGCCTCTGCAACTCTGGTGCTCTGACCATTTTCCCATCCAGCCCCCAAAAGAAGCCTCTTGGGCTCCGTGTGAGAGCAGAGGCTGACTGGTTGCTGTGGAAGCCTGTGCGGTGAATTGGGTGGCACTGTGCCAGCAGAGGCCAGGGTAGGGATGCCCAGGTCTTCTGGGCAGAAGTCAGTGGTCTAATCCCCTGCCAAGGAAGAGGGCCATGTGGGGCCCAGTCAGGCCCAGAGAGCTGTCTAGTGCTCCATCTAGGGGATGGGGAAAGAGTTTCGGGGGGAAGCGGCAGCCTGAGCTGAGCTCCGCCTGGCACTCTCCGGCTGTTTGGGATCCAGGTGGGTAATAATGGATTCCAGTGGGAGGCTAGGACCCCCTTAGAGAGGGAGGAAGGCGATTTCCAGGGCTATCATCTTTCTCTATCCACTTTTTGGAGAAAAGTTCAGCTGGGTGGAACCCAGCTGAGGCTGTAAGGGGGGTAAAAGACAGGTTTGCATCCAAGTATGTGTGTCCACATTCAAGTGTAGGTGCATTTCAAGGGGAGGAGAGTTTGTGGTCGTGAGTTGACTGTGTGTGGACTGGAAATGTGTGCATTGGGGTTTGCCACTGTTTCTGTGTGTTGTGTGTGTGGGTCTGTGACTTGTGATGTGTGCTGTCTCTGAGGGCCTGTGTGTGGATACGTGTGTCTCTGGGTGTGTTTCTCTAAGTAGGTTTCTGTACTATTCTGTGCTGCGTGCGACTGTGTGAGCCAGCATGTGTTTGCCAGCATGTAGGCCTGTGACTGGTTTGGCCCAGTTTGGGGGTGACTCACACGTAAGCAGGGAGATCTAGGACTTGTTGGGTTATGAGAATTTTCCCACAGTCCCCCTGCCCTCTCCCCACCCCACAAACCTCATTTGGAGGCCACAGGTCACCCTGCTAACAAATCTCCTGGTCTGGGCTCTTGGAGAAGAGAGTGCCCTGGAAATAGGCATGTCTGCTTGCCCGGGAGAGGCAGCTGGTTAGTGGGGTGTGTCTCCCAAATAAGGGCAAAGTGGGAGCTAGAGGCAGGCAGATTCCAGCAGAGTTTGAAGAACCTTTTGCAGGCATGACTGTCCAGGGATGGGGCAGGTGAATTGTCAAGCGGTGACCTCCCTGTCCCTAGAAGCCTGTGAAAATCCAGTGACCACATACTTGTGGAATGAGTGGCTGTCAGGGGTGTTGTTCAGGGGTTGGGTTGGGCTGAGAAAGGTATGGAGTTCTGATTGCTGGGAGGTCACGGGAAGTATCTTAAGACAATTACCAATAGTTTCCTTGCAGGTTGCTTTCCTATGAGTCTGTAGGGCCTTTCACATATCTGATTCTTTCCCCCTGGATTCTTAGGATACCACTGTCATGAGAAACCAGGGCCTAGCACATGGCCTGACATGCTTAGCATCAAATGAGAGGCCGATGAACGAGTAAGTGAGTAAATAGATGGCCTAGGACCCCGGCTGTGTGAGTACTGTCAGCATCATTGGGGACAGAGAGTCTTGATGAAGAGCAGGGAGTACAACTCAGAAGTGGAGAGGGGACCCAGTGAGGACAGCGACTGTAGAGGTCCTGGTGAGTGTCGAAGCTGCACATAGGAGGAGTGCAGGCAGGCAGGCAGGCAGGCAGGCAGGCAAGGTGCGCTGAGAAGAAAGGCTGTCCTTGATGAGGACAGGGGCTGGGTGTTGGCTGGGTCCTTTCCTCAGGAAGCCCTGGCCTGAGGAAAGGATTGGGATCACCCAGACCTCCCCCTTCCCTTCCCTAAGACTTCTGGGGTCCACAGGCTCTGTCCCAGAGGCCGTCATATCCCGCAGTGGTCCAGGAGTCAAATCAGGCTTCCCTGGGCCTCAGCCCCTTTCATCTCTCCTCCTCGTAAAACCTGAGTCATTGCTGGGGCCACAGAGCAGGGTCAAAGTTCTGGGTTCCACCAGCTTCTCAGGAGGTACTGGGTGGAGATAGGGGAGGGGAATTGGGGCAGTGGGTCCCTTCCTGACCAGGGTTGGGGCCTCAGAGGCCTGCCTCATGGAGAGGAGGCCTAGACCTGAAGGCAGGCTGGGCCGACAGGAGGGATAAACAGGTCAACCTCTGGGCTCCATGGGGTCTGAGAATAGGATGTCATGGGAGCCTGGGAGTCAGAGAATGGGGACGGATGGCCTCTCCAGGACTGAGATGGCCCCCTTGAAAGTAAACACTCAAACCAGAGCCTCAGTTTACCGGGGGAGTTAGGGGTTTGCTAGGTGGTTGAACACTTAGTGTTGGGGTAAAGTCTTGACTTGCTTCTGTGTGACCCTGGATGATTCTTTAACTAAAAAAGTCTCATGTACAAGATGGGAGCGTTTATTTATAATTTAGTAACAACTTACCCTTATGGAGTTCAGTCTCCTGGAATTATTTTGAGGTTTCAATGTTGGCACAGAAGCCCTCAGCAATAGCCATTGCTACTGCTGCTACTAAGGCCTGGGAAATTCACCAGATCCTGAGAAGAGGAGGATGTCTTTGGCAGGGTTGTAGTAAAGTAGGTTGTAGATTCCCAGAGAGATCAAGAGGAGGTCAGGAAAGAAAGAAGACCTCAAGGAGTGAGGGGAAGATGTGGATTCAGAAGACATGACTTTAAACCCTAGCCTGGAGACTTACTGGCTACATCATTCTGGGCCAGCCGCTCTTCTCCGATCCTCTTTCTTCTTCTGTACCATAGGGAAGTAACAATTTCAGAAGAGAGAAAGGAGGGAAAAGTGCAGTGTAAAGCTCAGAGCGCTGTGTCCTTAGAGAGGCAAACCCCTATGGCACCTGTACCGTAGCAGATTGTGGCACTGAAATTTCTAAAAGTTTGCTGTCACTGCCTTAGGGGCTCCACTGAGACCCACAGATGTACCCAGCGGTGTCCCTTTGCCCTCACCGTTACTGTCACACGCTCTTGCTAGTAATGTGAATGCACACCTGCTTCCATTTGGTCACAAACCTCCGGGATGACAGTGTGACATTTATGAGCCAGCATTTTCGTTTATAAAGCCAAGTTTTCATTCTTTCTCTCTTATTCCTTCCTGCCTGGCAAGATCCTGTGAAGCATATATTCTTAAGACTCTCGTTGTGTGGTTGGGGACCATGTGGCCTGCCAAGGTCATCCAGATGGTGAGCACAGGGTCAGGCGGGTCCACGCTGTGTCTGAGCCCAAAGCCCAGTTTTCCTGAACTCTTTTAGGAAACCTGGCAGGAATGGGTGAGAACAATGCTTGTTCAGTTTCTGCCTTTCTAGTTTTCTGGTTTTTGGCCCCTGGAGGTCCAGACCCAGGGCTTCTTAGGTAGAGGCCCAGGCTAGGCCATCCATGGACCAGCAGGCCAGATTCATCTTCCTTTCTGCTTGCTCCCTTCTGCCTCCTTCCAGGCTCAGACCTCAGCCTGTGAAAGACCTCGACAGAGGGAATCACTTGAAAGTGGGGAGATGAGTAAGGAGTGAATCCCATTAGAACTGGGAATATCACGCCCACGCTGCAGACAAGGGAGCAGAGACACAAAGGTCAAGCACATGCCCGAGGGCACCCAGCATGAGTGTGGCAGGGGAAGTTATTCTGTACTTCAGGGACCCTCACCACTCTCTGACGCTCATCTCTTTTCTTCCTGGCCTTGTCTGCAGGGATCTGGACTACAGTGTGAAGAGAACACCTCTGGACAGGTTTCCGGGGCCCAACATGGAGGAGGCTGGGCCCCCGCCCCGGGCTGAGGCCCGAGTGGTAAGTGCCACCCTGATGTGGCGACATCGGCCTCCGGCCCAGGAAGAAATTAGACATCGTTTTCACAAGGTGTCCCTGGTGTCAGGGGCCCGGGAGGAGATGTTTGGGTACAGCCACCTTCAAGAGGAAGTCAATGGCTTTGCTACTCGGGAAGAAGAGACCGTGAATCACCAGGGCCTTTGGGATGAGGCTGGCTCTACAAAATTCCAGAGCCACGGACCCATCTTTTCCAAGAAGTATATCCCACCCCCGAAGGAGAAAAGGCCAGTGAGGAGGCTGAAGGAGGCTGCAGACCAGACTGACAGCATCCCCCAGGCTCCCAGGACTGAGCCACCAGGCATGGGAACCACGGCCAGGACTGAGTTGCTGGTGCCCCTGCCTGGGCCCCGGGAGCCAAGCCCCCACCCAGGCCTGAGTCACTCCAGTGGGAGCTCTTGGAACCGTGAGGAGTGTCGAGTGACACGTACTGTGCGGACCACCACAGTAGTAGGGGGCCACGTGGACCGCCGGGTGAGCAGCTCGGTGACCACAGGGCCCACGCTGTTGGGTGAGACCTTGCCAAGGGGCCGCCATGTGGCCCGCACGGTCCGGACGGTGGTGGTGAACCCCCGGGCTGAGGGCTCACCCAGCCACAGCAAGGCCCGGGAGCTGCTGAGTAGCCTGGTGCCTGCTGAGCACAGCTCCCTGGCCAGTCACCTCCCCAGGCCCATGAATGTGCCAAGGAGCCAGGGCCTGGGTGGCACAGGGGGCACAGTACCTGGGGAACTGCCTGAGACCGGGACAGCCCACCTAAAGGTCCCTACCAGCAGCTCGGTGAGTCCTCACCTACCCCAGAACCGAGACAGCCCTGCAGCCTGCCCAGACCAAGACCAAGGCAGGGCCCTGGAGCCCAGAAGGATGCAGGGAGCCTCCAGCCCTACTCCACTGCCTCCCCAGACTTCTCAGAGCCAAGCACCAGTGCCCTCCCCTCCCAGACTCCAGACCCATCCCCCCTCCCCAGGCTTGGCCTCTCAGCCCAGGGCCCGGCCCAGTCTCCATGGCCTGCCCTCTGTACAAAAGGAAGGGCTTGTGGATCCCCTTGCTGCACCCATCCCACCTGTGGAGAGGAGCGAGGCTGTTCCTATGCCTGGACAACCTGTTGTTCCATCTTCTATTAGGAAGAAGACTGTCCCCAGCCCAGGAGGTCTTTCTGCTGTCTCCTCCCCAAGGAATAAATTTGTTCAGGACTCTGAGAATGTGCCTGCCTCCTCCCTTACTCAGAAAGAGGCAGTTCAAGGCCCTGGTGCTCCCGATGCCTCATCCCCTAAGCCAGCCAAGGTTGCCCAGAGCCCAGAAAGAGGCCCTAGCACCCAAAAGCAGGTTGTCTGGAATGCTGAAAGCAGCCCTGCCCCCTCCCTTACCAAGGAAGAGACTTTTCAAGGCCCACATGCTCCTGTTCCCCAACTCCCCAAAGAGAATGAGGCCATCCCAGGTGCCAAAGGGAGCCCTGTCTCATCCCCTCAAAAAGATGACATCCACAGCTCCGCTGTTAGTCCTGCCCCAACCCCCTCAGTGGACATGGTGTCCCCTGGTGTAGGAGACACCCCTGTTGCAGTGCCAGAGGAGGCAGAGGCCAGCCTGGAGTCCCAGCTTGCCCCTGACTCTGCTGAGGACAAGTCACTTCCAGGGTCATCGAGTGAGGAGGATGAGTTGGTCCTGGATGCTGATCTGGAGATTTTCCTGGATACGTTACGGAGCATGGAGCCCCCTGAGATCCTCCGCACTCACCGGCTGCCCCGAGCCCCACGCTCCTCCTACTTGGCCGTGTACGCCACACTGCCTGCCATCGAGGAGGACCAACCTGGTCCATGGGTGCTGGGACCCAGCCCCCAGGAGGTGCCTGCCCTGGAGGAAGAGGAGGAGGAGGAAGAGGAGGAGGAAGAAGAGGAAGAACCAGAGAACCCCTACCTGAGCGATGATGAGAAGCTCCAGCTTAGGCTGGAGAAAACAGGTCCCAGCCTCTCATGGGGCTCCCGTTCTGCCAGGCCTACCCAGGACTCTTCTTCACCCCTGGAGATGATGAAGAAACACGTGGCGGATGCCAGAAGCCATCACCCAGAACTTGGGCTGGAACTGCAGACTGGAAACCGGCCCACTTCCCGACTCGGTGGCAGCCTTCTCTTTAGCAGTCTCATGTCTGCCACCAAGGAGGCACCCACCCCAGAACCACTAGGTGCAAAACTATCTGCTCTGCCACCCCATGGGGCACCAGGGCTGAGGAAGGTGCCTGGACAGTTGCCCCTGCTCTGCAGTGGAAGGCCACCACCAGAGAAGCTGACACGTGCCCAGCCCCTGGAGGGGTGGGTGAGTGAGGCCTTGGGTGGGCAGGGGAGGTGCCTGGCCAGGTTTGGGTGCTGTGAGGAGAATGGTACTGGTAGTCAGAGTCCTTGGAGGCGGGGAGGAGCTTGGGTCTGAGGGCTAGTTCAGTTAAACCATGCAAGCCACACTTCTCTGGGCCTCAGTCTCCCCGTTTGTATAACAGGAAGTCTGTACTGTGGATTTTGAAGGGCTTGGTGGCTCCCATATCCTGGAAGCTGGGAAAGGGGAGTGAAAGCCCTCTGTGGGGTAGAAACAAGTGTGGTGTCTTCTGGATCAACTTCTTGGAGGTGGAGGCCAATAGGGAAGACAAGGCATCCGTAGACTGTCTGGTTGTGGGAGAGCAGTACGTAGGTGACCCCATAAGACTTCTTGTCACTCCTGTTCCAGAGCCCATCCTTGAAGACACAGGGCAAGCTGAACACCAGGCCTGGGAAGGTAGGCGTGTGGGGCAAGTGGGCAGGGGTGGCAGGAAATGGGATCCGGGGACAGAACCTGAGGATGTGTGCTGTGCCTTCTCAGGTGATCTTCTTCTCACAGCCCGGCTGCCAGGGTAGCAGCAGGGAGATCTGGGAAGACATTGCTGATGCCTCGGGCTGGGCCCTTGTCACCTCTGTAAGGGTGGTTCGAGGATGGTGAGTGGGCATGGCAGTAACCCTAGGGTTGTAAAGGACTCCCAACCTTGTGGAAACTTCATCAGCTACTCAGAGACCGTGGGTACACCCTCCTTCCCAGCTGTGACCCTGAGGTCTCTGCCCACAGCTGGGTGCTGTATGAACAGCCCAAGTTCCAGGGCCGGAAGCTGGTCCTGCCTGAAGGAGACATGGACCTGAGAGCCCTGCAGCCAGCGTGGAACACGCGAGGCATTGGCTCCCTGAGGCTGGCTGTCTGGGTGAGCGGGCTGGGTAGGGGGGCAGCCTGGAGTACCTAGAGTGGCAAGTCTGGATGAGATTATATGGGGCAGAAGGGGCTTTATTGTGAGCTAGCTGTAAGTTCCTGATCTTCCAGGCATGGTGGAAGAGAGACCCTGGGTGTGTACAGTCTGCGGGGAGGCAGGGCCTGGCACAACCTTGGGAGGAATACAGCTTTGGGAGGTCTGAGTGGCCGGAATGGGCCAGGTTTGCCCAGCACTGGTGCAAGGTGCCGTGGGTATTTGTTCATTCACTTGTTGGTAGCCCACTGATTATTGAGTGCCAGCCCCTGGGCCAGGTGAGAGGGAGGCACTCTTTGCCCTGCGCAGTCAGACAAACTGTGAGGGCTTGTTCAAAGGAGGAAAACTGTGTTACAGGACTGAGGATTTATGAACACCCTTTTGGATGTCAGAAAAATAGGAGAGCAGTCAGCAGGGAATCCTAGGAGGTCCCAGAGATTTGGGAGGGAAGGAGCAAGGGCTTGAAAAAAATCAACATTGTTTAAAAAAAGGAAGAAAAGTCGACATTGTAATTTCGTATTTGTAAAGCCCAAAACAACCCTGTTTTCAGAGCATGAATTAACAAACCATAAAAACAACCATGACCCCTAGAGAGACCCAGAAGAAAGACCAATGAGTCTAAACAGGGTCTAGCGTGGGTGTTTGTTTTTGTTTTTAATGAAAGGGCTAAGTAGCTAAGCCCAGAGTTGTTGCAATCTTGGTACAGCTATTGCAGTGTCCCAGGAGCGGGGTATAACAGTTTTCTGAGTCAGTCCAGTTGTGGACAGTTCATTGTGAGCAACTCAATAAATTCACCTTCACTTGGGAGGTAATGAGGTACAAGAGTAAAGCAAGGCCCCCAAGGGTCCCTAGGGTTGTTGGATTCATTCTGCACTGAGTGGGCACCTACTGTGGGCCAGGTATGTGGGTGGTGACAGGTTGCAACACTGAATTAAAAAAGTGCTGCTCTGTTCTTGGCTGTGCTGCTTACAAGCTCCATGACCTTGAGCCTCACTTTACTCAACTCTGAATGGACTAATAATGTTAACCAGTTGGGGGACTGACTGGGACAGGCAGACATGACCTTAGCATAGCACCCACTCAGTAGATGTTTCATAGTCATTTGAAGAATGAGTGAATGAATGAATGCATTAAAATGGCCCTAGTGATAAACATGCAGAAGCAGGGTGTAGTGGGGTACACTTACAATCCCAGCACTTGAGAGGCTGAGACAGGAGGTTCTCCATGAGCTTGAGGCCAGCTGGAGTTACATAGTGAGTTCAAGGCCAGCCTGAACTACTCAGCAAGACCCCCTCCCCCGCAAAATACTCATAAATCAGAGAAGATCTGCTGTCGGGGATGTGATTTAGACACCAGTCAAAGCCAGTCTGGAGGGCTGGCTGGTTTGGTGGTACAGTACGTACTCAGCATGCCTGAGGCCCTGTCCATCACTAGTGCCCCCACCAAAGAAAGAAGAGAGAGGGAGGGAGGGTGGGAGGAGAGAGAGAGAAAGAAAAGAAAAACCAGTCTGGGTGGAGACTGGAATTGTACCTAAAGCTGGACCTCAGGAAGTGGCTAACCAGCTTGCCTATCCAAACCCGGCCGGAAGTCAGAGACAAGGGAAGGGTGTTATGCTTTGCAGCTTCTCCTGGGATCTTTGGTTTCAGGTCCCGAAGGTGGAAGAAGAACTTTAGTCTCAGGTTTAGCTAGCTGATCTTGCAAGAATGGCCCAGTTGCATCCCTGGAGCTCTGGCTATACAGACTTCAGGAGCAGGAGGGGGCACCGTAGCCTCCAAAGAGCGTTCCTTTACACCTCATTGTCCCCCCTTCTCCCTCAGGACTACTGCACCCCGGAGATCAGTCTGTTCTCTGAGGAGGGCCTCAAGGGTGAGCAGGTGAAGCTAACTGAAGCCTTGAAGGAAGCTGGGGGCCTGGAGAGGCACCTGCAGGTGGCATCTGCCACCGTCTCTGCAGGACTGTGAGTCTGGGCTGTTCTGGAATCCAACATTCACTCCTGTTCTGGGTTCTGGGGACACAGGTGACAGGACATTCCCTCCCTTCAAAAGTGCTCAGTCTCCTGGTGGGAACAGGCAAGTAGACAGTGGCAGTCCAGAGGTGTGGGATGTGGGAGTACTGAGTTTTGGGAACACAGAAAAGCAGCAGAGCAGCTGACAGTGGGGTGCGGGGATCATCAAAGAAGCCTTCCTGAAGGAGGAGACATCTCAGCTGGGATGAGTGGTCTCAGAATCCAATCTCCAGGAGGACAGGAATTTGTATGTTTGGTCAGTATGGTGTTGATGATGCTGGATGCCCCTGAGCATCCATTATTGAATGAATGAGGAAAACACTGCAGGGGAACAGCGCATATAAAGGCCAAGTGGTAAGAAATCTAAGCTTCCAAAGTTCAGCCTGGGGACTGGGGATGTCTCTTGGGATCTGGGGTGCAAAAGCCCTTCTCCCTTCCTCAGGTGGCTGCTATACCCCAAACCGTTCTTTGAAGACACCCCTTATATCCTGGAGCCTGGGGAGTATCCTACCTTGGAGGATTTGGGTACATCAGACCCCACTGTGGGCTCCCTGAAGCCCATGAGATTGGTAAGGAGCAGGGTACACCCACAAGCCCTCTGTCCCTTGTCCCAAGGAGTGTGGTCTCACATCTGTGGGCAGGAGGAGGGAACTAAACAGTGCTCCTGGCAGACAACACTTGGGAGCTCCTCTTGGGGATTAGTGGAGAGTGAGGATTCACCCAAGGGGTGGGGGAGAGGAGGGACTTGTCATTTTTAGCGGGTCTCGGGATCAAGAATATCCTAGGTCCCTGGTCCCATCTGTCCTCCTCCACCTCTGGGCTGGCCTCTCAGCAGTGTCTCCTCTGCAGGGCTGTCCAAGTGTGGAGAAGCCAGGGGAGCCCAAGGTAAGGAGCTGGGCTTCAGGGTCAAAGAGGGCCATTGATGTGGTGGTGGAGGTAGCATGGCTGAGATTGGAAGACAGGAGAGAAGGACCGGGACCAGAAGCTGGGTCTGGGAGGATAGAACCGACCCGCTCACTGGAAACTGGCTTTTGATGTGTGAGCACAGTGCAGAGGGCAGAGTGGAGACCGGATGGAGCTCAGTGAGGCTGGTACTGGGCAGTGCCATTCTTGGGCTGGCTGGGTTGTCTGAGTCCAGCAGCCCCAACAACTTGACACCCATTCCCCCCAGGCTATAGTGTATGAGGCCGCAGGCTTTCAGGGCCAGAGCTGGGAAGTGAGCAGAGACATCTACAACATTCAGCAGCCAGAGGACAGCCAGAGCCCCAACCTCGCCTCTGTGGGGTCCTTGAGGGTTCTTGGGGGCTGGTGAGGACTTAGGGTGATTCCTTCCACCTTATCTCCCCTATTGACCTTTGCCTTGGGGGTGGGATGCAGCCTGTGTGGTCCTGGGTGGGGTAGCTGGCTATCCAGGGACTTCTGTAACTGGGTCTGTCCATCCTCCCCTGCCTCCAGTTGGGTGGGCTACGAGAAAGTGGGCTTCCGAGGCCACCAGTATCTGCTGGAGGAGGGCGAGTACGCTGACTGGTCGCACTGGGGAGGCTATGACGAGCTGCTGACCTCCCTGAGGATCATCCGGACGGTAAACAAGGGCAATTGGTCTCTGCCTCTGTCCCTGGTCACAGCCAACTTTCCCATACAATCTCAGGGAAGAATTTGAACCTCTCTCCCTGATCTCCAACTGAGGGCCAGTCTCTCTCCTCCTGCGGCTCCTCCTGGGCCACTCTGAGTGCCTCACCCCTAATTCCTCGAGTGGGCTGTGTCCCTGGGGTCTGGGCGCTCCCAGATGTTTCCAGTCTTGGGCTGGATAGACCTGTCTATCCCCGGGGGCCAGGACTTCGGGGACCCGGCTGTGGTGCTGTTTGAGGACATGGACTTCCAAGGGCACGGCGTGGAGGTGAGCACGGCACTGCCGGATGTGGAGCTAGTGCAACACGGGCCCCGCACTCAGGCCATCCACGTGCTCAGCGGCGTGTAAGTGATCCCTCCCCGGAGCGGGAGCTGGGCGGTTCCGGGAGAGGTGCCGGTTCCTCCCTGCTGATCCGAGCGCTGCCCTTCCTGCAGGTGGGTGGCCTATGGGCAGGTGGGCTTCTCCGGCGAACAGTACGTGTTGGAGAAGGGCGTGTACCGTAACTGCGATGACTGGGGCGCG
>NW_022900935.1:20059822-20079722 GCF_012274545.1 Fukomys damarensis
GGGACAGTGGACACAGCTCGGGGCGGGGCATCTGGGGGCGGGGTCAGTGCCTCGAAATCACCAACGGGTTGGCGATACAGAAACCTAGAGGAATAAATAGGGGCGAAGGATTGACAGCCTCCTCGAGTCTGGAAACTGGTCCTCTCTTTCAGGTCGGGGAGCACGATCTGCACTTTGTCTCAAAGGTAAGGTGGCGATCCGCGAAAAGGTTCCCTCATTTCAAAGCTCTTACCCCTTTATCCTGCCCCTCTGTCCTGCTCCTTGCCCTCCTGCGCTCTCATCGCCTTTTCTGCCTTCAGATTCAGCTTTTCTCCGGGCCCGACTTCCTGGGCGACCATATCTGCTTCGAAGATGACCGAGCCTCTCTGCCCACCTCCTTCCAGCCCCAGTCCTGCCGGGTCCACGGCGGCAGGTGAGGAACACTGGGGGTGCCCGGGCTGAGGGACGCCTTTGAAATGATTCACTCAGTTGCCCAGGCTGGACTTGAATTTGCAGTTCTCCTTCCTTAGCCTACTGAATAGGCATATGCCACTTAATGCCACTAGCATCTTTTTTCCCCCCTTTGGTACGGGGAACCGAACTCGTGTCTTTGTGCTTGCGAAGCAGGCATCGGAACCACTGAGCTAAATCCCTGCCCCCCCCCATTTTACACACTGTATTATATACATAGGTCACATACTGTATGAAAATAGTCAATATTCAAACATTCTCGTTGGATTTTCTGCCTTAAACTTTCTTCCACTTTGGAACCACATATCTACCCATGTCACAGGGTGAGGTGTCCTTGTTTGGGTGTTCACTCCTGTTACTCCCCTACAGCAGAAGCCTGGAAGTGTTGGGCAGCCCCACAGGTAACTCAGGTGGGTCACTGAGATGACATCAGACAGAGGAATTAGGTCTGGGCTGCTGCTTCATCTCGTCCTTCTTCTAGCACCTGTGGGACCTCTGCAGAGACCACCATGTCCCCACCCTATGGACTGCGTATCCTCCCCTAAAGAGCAGGGCCTCCTAAGCTCCTAAGCTAGGGATCCCTAGTGCAAGTCTTCTGCTGTGTGTTGGCCTCTGATTGGAACATGCTGTGTTAACAACCTTTCTGGAATCATTTAGAGACCAAAAATAACACTCTTTGCCTTGTATAGTCAAAGTATGTGGATCTCACTCCTGAACCTATGAAAACCTTGCTGTTAGGGGACTTCATAATAAAACAGGGTGTTCTCTCATAATTCTGCCCCACTGGATTTTTAGAGTAGTGGAAATCTGCTTGCCCAACGTTGACTAGTCCTGTGTAGCAGATAACTAGCAGCTGAAGCCCAGTCTGAGAGGAGCAGTAGAGCACAGTGTGTTCCTCATTGTTACTTACATGTTGGTAAGCAATAAGATAGATGATTGTTTTTTGTTCATTTGATTAAAAGAGTCAAGGTTATTTTCTAGACTAATTCATATTTTATCCCAAAAGCAGACCTGCTTTTGTAGTTCTGCTGCTTTTATAGAAAAAATTTGCCACCCAGAGGCACCTGAGAAGAGTATCCCTGGCCTGAGGCACTCGTCGTCTTCCTGTATGGGAAAGTGCCCTCCCCTCTCCCAAAGATGGGCCACTTCTCCGACCCTCTCACAGGAAGGTCACAGGAAAGTGAAGTCCACTCATGTGACTGTCTAGCATCTTTTGTTTTGTTTGTTTTTTTTATTTTTTGAGACAGGGTCTCACTGTGTAGTTAAGACTGACCTGGAACTCACTATGTAGCCCAGGCTGGTCTTGAACTCACAGCGATCCTCCTGCCTCAGCCTCCCGAGTGCTGGGATCACAGGCGTGTGCCACCATGCCTGGCAACTGTCTAGCATCTTTTAACCTTTCTTTTTCTTTCAGTTTTTCTTTTCTTTCAGTCCTGGGGATTGAACCCAGAGACACTACCACTCAGCCATATCCTTGGCCCTAAAACAAAAATAAAATTTTTTTTTTTTTTTTTTTTTTTTTTTTTTTTGGGAAAGCTTCATTAAGCTTTTCAGAAAGGACTCCAACTCCTGCCTTAGCTTCCCAAGGGCTGGGATTCCACTCTTGCACCATTTGCCTGGCTATATTTTATATATTTCTTGCTCTAGGCCTAGAATCAACCATTTCTCAAGGAACTGTAGTTCTTTTTAGCAGGAAGATGGTATTTACAGACCAGAATCTTCATTCTGGGTGTTTCAAAATTATAATACCTACACTGCTAATAATAGTAAAAACCACTGAATACTGTTTGAGGTTTCTTTATGGTTCTTTTTCTCAGAACATGCTCTTGAATTATGTCACCAGTATGGTATACAGATAGGTTTGTTGATTTAACTTTAATTTTTAGGAATACTTTCCATTTTTATTTAGTTTTTTCCCCCCAGTCCTTGACCCCAAGGCCTCACGCTTGCTAGGCAAGTGCTGTACTACTGAGCTATACCCCTAGTCTTACTTTATTTTTTAATTACATTTTTAAAAACAGTGTCTTGCTGTGTAGCCCAGGCTTGAACTCATAATCTTCCCATCACAGCCTCTTGAGTGCTGGAATCACAGGCATGTGCCACTAGGCTAAGAATATATTTTATAAAAATGTCTAAAAATTTACCTGGCTCCTGCCTTAGCTCAGGTGGCAGTCCTAAAGTACCATAGACCATGTGGCTTAAACAGCAGAAATTAATTTTCTCATAGTTCTAGCAGATCAAAATGCTGGCTAATTCATTTCCCCAGTGAGGACTCTTCGAGGCTTGCAGAACTATACCTTTGCATTGAGTCCTCACATCGAGGAGAGAGCAGGACTCCTGTCTCCACTTAGGAGGACTCACATCCTGTCACAGGGTCCCACTTTAGTGACCTCTTGGAAACCTGATTACCTCCCAAAGGCTCCCCTCGAAATGCCATTACCTTGGGAGTTGAGGTTTCCAGGTGTGATGGGGGGGTGTGCGGCCTAGATATTCAGTCTATAACAGTTCCAAAACCACAGCTGCCATTTCTGCCCCTGCTGCTTTTCTCCTTCCTCTCCCTATGGGGAAGCATTTTTCTTAGTTGTCTTACTCTTCCATTGTTCCTTTTGGAAAATATAAACAAATATATATTCATATGTAAGTTTACATATACTATAAAAACCAAACACGTTTTGTTTCCCTCCTCCCCAATTAGACAAAAGGGAGCATTCTGCAACCTGGTTAAAAACAAACACACAAAAAAATGCTGAATTGTAATTTATCCAATCTCTCTCCTTTTTGGGGGTGGTGGGTACTAGGGATCAAACTCAGGACCTTGCACTTATGAGGCAGGCAGCAGCATCACTGAGCTAAATCCCCAGCCCATTTATCCAATCTCTTGTTGCTGCACATCTGGGCCAGTTCCACTCTTTGCTGTTGCAAACAGTGCTGTAATGCAAGACCTTGTGTGTGGCTTTCATGTTTTTGAAGGGTGTCTGTGTGACAGATTCCTAGATGAGAGATTGCTGAGTCATTGCCCATGGAATGTTGCTTGAAGTTGCCAAATCCCCCTCCAAAGCAGCAGTAGCTTTTCCGTCAGTCCTGTGTTAAGTCTGACCTCCGTCCCTGGTGCTGCAGTGCCTGTTCATCCTTGACCTTCCCTAGACTAGGGGAGCACCAGCAACTCTGCGTCCACTCTCGGATGCAGCGTGGTCTGGCTGATCCGGGATAAGGTAGGCTCAGATGACCTCCCCCGCTCTCCCTTCCCCAGCTGGATCCTGTTTGATGGGGAGAACTTCAAGGGGGACCAACACATCCTCTCTGAGGGCGAGTTTCCTACTCTCACGGCCATGGGCTGCCTGGCCTCCACAATCCTGGGCTCTCTCCGGAAAGTGCCCCTGGTGAGTGTCCTTATCCAGTTCAGGGCCACCCTGGAGGCAGTCAGAGAGTTCTGTGGGAGCTTGTGGACAAATCGTCTCACTGCCTTGTAGGCTGGGTTGAACAGCTTTTCAGAACTGCCCTTCTGCACTGGGGCTGCCAAGCTAGCTCAGCTTGCTCCTATTTATCGACCACCTGTTGAGATAGGTCCTGGGGACACTGAAAAACCAGACAGAGCTCTGCCTTCAAGGACCCATGGTCACACACTCCTAAAAATTCCCCCGCCAAGAGGTGTGTCCAGATAGAGAAGTGGTGCAGGGACGAGAGAGGGGCCGATATTTTGGGGAGGGGAGAGGGTGATGGTCTGTGTGTGGTGGGGTGTTAGGGCCAGCTGGGGAGGTGGCTCTGCGGAGGACAGATGGGAGGGGCAGGGCAGGGGTTGACTGCTTCAGTGACCCAGAGAAGTGGTGACATCTTAGACCAGGGAAGAGATGTGGGCCTTCTTAAAGAACTAGCACCTGCAGGGTGGAGGGACTGACTCTGGAGTGGGCACCTAGTCAGGTCAGAACAGCTGATATTCACTGAGCACAGAGCACGCATGAGCTTCCGTCTTACTAAGGCCTCAGACCCTCACCACAGCCCTTCTTAGCTCCGTTTGCCAGATGTGGACACTGAGGCACAGAGCCGCCCACCCACAGGCTCCAAGGTGTACAGCTAGGAACAGGTAGCCTGAAAGCAGATGGCCCAGGGTCTGAAGCCCAGTTTTAGAGCCTCGAGCAAGCAGTTTTACATACAGTCTCAGTTTCCCCTCTGCCAAGTGGGAATCATGATCCGGTTGTTGAGGAGATGAGGTGAAGTACCCAGCACAGGATCTCACCTCAGTGAACGCTGAATAAATGAACGCAACTACTATCACCGGAACTGTGATTATTGCAGTTGTAGGGAAGCTGGAAAGAAGAAATTAGAGAGTGAGATCCTGGTTACGGCCTGGCCCTTGCTCCCAGAAGCACCATTTGCTGGGCGTGGCCGCACATGCCTATAACCCCAGTGCTTAGGAGGCTGAGGCAGAAGGGTTGCTGTGAGTTTGAGGCCAGCCTGGGTTGCTTAGGGAGACCCTGACTCCAAAATCTCCAAATCAAAATGCACCATTTACCAGAGAGGACGTTTGAGGGGGAAGCAGAGGGCCAGTCTGGTACAGCTGTTAGTGAGTCTGGGGACACCCTGCCGGCAGCCTTGTGGAGTCAGTGAGTGGGCTTAGGAGGGTCAGGGGCCTGAAGGACAGATTGGAGAGTCCGGCAGGAGTCGTGGCCTCACCTCTTTTCTGCTGGCCCCAGCACTTTTCAGAGCCTGCCATTTTCCTGTATGGACTGGAGTCCTTCGAGGGGAAGGAGATTGAGCTCAGCGGGGAGGTGCGGAGCCTGCAAGCTGAGGGCTTCAACAACCACGTGCTGTCCGTGCGGATCAAGGGGGGCGTGTGAGTGCGCAGGGGTGGGGAGGCCCGGGTTGGGGGGCTGCTAGCGAGAATAGGTGCGCGGAGGGATGGGCATCTCAGGGGTCTCCTGCCTGTCCCCTACCTGCAGGCTGGGAAGGAGGGGGAAGTAGACAGAGAAGCATCACCGGCTCTCAGGGCCTGCACCCCAGTCCCTGTGGGCCCCTCAGGACCCTATCTTGCCCTGCAAACTCCAAAACTACTTCCCAGACTCCTCCTCTCTGCTTGGGACCCTGACTTTAGGCAGAAGAGTCCTGGCATGACAGAAGAGGAGGGAAGACCATTCTGATCTCCTCCTCCTCCATTTGTCTGTGTTCCTCTGTCTGTGGCGCCTGCTGGCCCAGGTGGGTGCTGTGTGAGCATAGTGACTTCCGGGGCCACCAGTGGCTGCTGAGCAGCTGTGAGATCACCAACTGGCTGACCTACAGCGGCACCCAGAGGGTGGGCTCCCTCTACCCCATCAAGCAGGTGGGTCGCATGTCGGTGGCTACACAGGTGGGTCTGTCCGGTGTGTGCCTGTCTGTGTGTTTCCCAAGCTCGGCGTTGGTGTACTTTGGTCACAGATTGGGCTCCGTCGTCATTCTTCTTGCACAGTTGTCTAGTTAACAGTTTACTCTATGTCAGTTCACTTTTCTGTTTTTTGTTTCGGTGCTACTGAGGATTGAACCCAGGGCCTTCACAATGAGCTTCATCTCGCCCTTTTTTATTTTCTTCTGTCTGGGCTGTACTTGAATTTGCAGCTCTCTTGCCTCAGCACCCTAGGAGATTAAAGCCCTGTAGCATTATGTGAGCCAACTTGACTCACATTTTAAAAATTTTATTCTTTTCCTAAGGAATAATATCCATAAAACCATAAATTTGATGTGTATGTATGATTTTTTTCTTAATAGGCACAATAAATACGTTACCACCAAATTTTTAAAAACAAAGAGCCTGGCATGGTGGTGCACACTTGTAATCCCAGCACTCAGGAGGCTGAAGCAGGAGGACCACTGTGAGTTCAAGACCAGCCTGGGCTACATAGTGAGTTCTGGGTCAGTCTCGACTACATAGTGAGATGCTGTCTCAAAAAAACCAACAACAAAAAAAACAAAGGGCTGGGATGTAGCTCAGTGGTAGCCCTGCGTTCAATCCCCCAGTACCCCAAAAACGTCTCCGTAGGTTTTCAAAAATAAGTTGATCCACGCAGGGCTCAAAATCATCTCACATGTCACTGTCCTCATCTTGATAAACACAGTGTCTGCTTGTCCGTATATGGGTTTTCATTTCTGCATGCAAGCATTTCTGTGGTGGCACGGACATGGCTGTGTGTGTGCCTGTGCTTGTGTGTGTGCACAGTCTGTGTGCACACAGTGTCTGTCTGAGGGTCTTGCTATGAGACATCATTTGTGGCCATTGTGCCCTTGGAGTGGCCTCTGTGTGCCTATGTGTGTGTATACCGTCTTTGTGACTGTTATTCCCGAGCCTGAGCCACTGCCAAGTGTGTGTCTTGGTACCAGGGCATTTGTGTAGTCTCTGTATTCACAGACTCTAAGGACATCACTGCTGGAAGAAATCCTGGAGATTATCTCCAACCCTCACATTTTACAGATGGGGAAATAAAGGCCCAGAGAAGTGGACAAGGATTTGCTCTGCAGTTTTGGGCAAGTACTGGACCTCCGTGGACCTCCATTTCCTCATCTTTAAAATGGTCATAGTGTGGGTTTGAGGACTGAGATCTCTAATGTCTGTAGAGCCCTTAGAATGGTGCTTGACAGGTGGGCTCTGGTTCTTATTATTGTCATTGCTGTTGCTGCCATCTGAGACTTCCTGATGATTTGTGTTAGAGTCAGATCTAACGTCTGACAGTCCGGTGTGTGCCCCATTGTGACCTCTCCTCAGCATGTGCGTGTGTGTGTGTGTGTGTGTGTGTGTGTGTGTGTGTGTGTGTGTGTGTCTCCTTATAAGCATGTGTTTGCACATCTGTATTCCTGCACACATCTGTTCTTGTAGCAGCCTTGATTACCTGGCCCACAGTAGGCTGGGCAGACCTGTGATTAGTTAGGCTGGATGAGTTTCATTGTAAGCGTGAGTCTGCATCTTCTGTGAATTTCTGGGCCACCTTGTGGACCATGGTTGTACCTGTCATTGTGTCCTGTTGCACACTTCCCTGGGTATCTCCACGGGCACAGAGCTGCTGGAACATTCATGTGCATGTGTGTGTTTGTGGGAACAAGGGGTGACTTAGAAGCGGAGTCGAGAAAAGGTTGTCTTGGGAGCTTGATCCTAGAGGGGCCAGAGTTGAGGGTGGTGAAGGCATCCTTGCCTGGGGACCCCTAACTCTCAGCTTCTCCCCATCACCAGCGCCGAGCTTACTTCCGCCTCTGGAATTCTGCCCTGAGAGGATTCCTGGCAGTGCCCGACCACGTGGAGGACATGAAGGCTGGCCGGGTGGTAGTCTCCGAGCCCCGAGCTGGGGGCAGCTATATCTGGTACTATGAGGATGGGCTGCTAAAGAACCAGGTACGGAGTAAGGGCCTGAAGAACCCACCTGGGGATGTCCCAGCCAGTCAGGGAGGATCCACAGGTCCCTGGGAAGTAGAGAATGCTGGCAGGGACACCTGGCAAGTCTCTTCTTGTAGCCTCAGTGTACAAAACTGGTGTTGACCCAGGTGCTTCTGAGAGTCCTCTAGTTCTACTGTGCTCGTTCAGAATTTGAGTCTGTTAATAATGATACTCCACAGCTTCCTGAGAATGTGTCAGGCCATGTTCCAGGTACTGGGACTACAGTCGTCACAGGACAGAAATGATTCTTGTTCAGCGAGGGGGGAGAAAGACAGAAGCAATTTAAATGAGCAAAATATCTAATTATCAAGAAAGGAAGAGAGGGAGTTTTAAGAGCCCTGTCTGATGAGTTGACAAGCAGGCATTGTGCAGATATCTCAGGGAAGAGGGGCCAGCAAGTGCAAAGGCCCTGAGGTGTGAACGTGCCTGGCAATTTCTAGACCTGGCAAGGCCCCCTGAGTGGCTGGAGTGAAGTGAGGGAGAGAGAAAGCAGCAAGAGACGAGCTGAGAAAGGTTATGGAGGGTGTAGGGCTTTGTAGGCCACTGGGAGTCTTGTCCTTCACTTGACATGGGAGGGCCTGCTGGCTGAGTGCCAGGTGCTATGCTAAGCCTTCACACCAGTGCCTCCGTGTAATCTTCAGAGAGCACTGTGGGCTGGGCCTCTTTACTCTCCATTTGACAGGTGAGGAAATCAGAACACAGAGAGGTCACTTCACTTACTGAAAATCACACAGCCAATAAATATGGAGGTTTTTCTGATGTTTTGGGAATCCAACATGGAAGAGCTAATATTTTCCCAGCCCTTTTATGGTTTCTCACATTAAATTTTTAAAAAGTAGTATTCTGCCAGGTGTGGTGGCGCATGCCTGTAATCCCAGCACTTGGGAGGCTGAGGCAGGAGAATTGCTGTGAGTTTGAGACCAGCCTGGGCTACGTAGTGAGTTCCAGGTCAGTCTCAATTACATAGTGAGACCCCATCTCAAAAAACCAAAAAAAAAAAAAAAAAAAAAGTATTCAGGGATTCCTATTCCCAAGGAATGCCCCGAGTGTCCAGGGTACATTGGGTACAGCAGAGTCCCTGTGGGCAGAAGAGTGCTAATGACCTCTGGGCCTCAGGTGGCCCCCACCATGAGCCTGCAGGTGATTGGACCTCCTAGCCCAGGCTCCAAGGTGGTGCTCTGGGCCGAGAGCCGCCTGCCGCGCCAGACGTGGAGCATCGATGAATCGGGCCACATCTGCAGCCAGATGTTTGAAGGCCAGATCCTGGATGTGAAGGGTAATCTGGGCTCTGCCTGGGAGAGGGCACCGAGGGGGCTGAGGGCAGTGTTGTCCCCAGGTCTCTCTGACCATGTCTCAACCCTCCCCTCTCAGGTGGCCGAGGTTACGACCGGGACCATGTGGTGCTGTGGGAGCTGGCAGAGGACAGGGCCTCCCAGATCTGGACTGTCCACGTGCTCTGAACCCCTCTCCTGCCCCGTCCCCAGGGGCTCTTGCTGGTGTGCAATGTTTTTATAGGTTTTTGTTGTGACATAAGCTATTGTCTAATGCCAGGTATCTCCATCTCTGTGTACCTTGATGTTTGGGGTTTGGGGTGAAGATTGTTCACTGGCCTTTGCCCCGCTACACTCAGGCTGGCTTTTCTGTTATTTGGGCCTTGGATGTATGGTCTCCGCCGCCACCAGAGGGAGCCTGGCCACTGGACTGGGATGAGTCGCCCACAGGCTGTGTTCTGATCTTCTCTGACCTACAGGTGGCCCCAGGCTGTGGGGACACAGAGGCCAAGGCTTGTGGTCCCCACCCTGAGAGAACACATAGTTCAGTGGCAGATTCTGATAGCCAGAGTGACATAGTGACAGGAAGAACACAGTGGAGGGTTGCGCAGAGCAGAACCCTGCTGCCAGGGACCTTCTGCTGACACAGGATGGGAAGGACCAGGCTGTAGGGTGGAACAGGAAAATGTCCCACGGAGCAGACAAGTCCAGCTATGAACCCCAGCCTGGTGGTACACACCTGTAATCCCAGCACTCAGGAGGCTGAGGCAAGAGGATTGTTAAGAGCTCAAGGCCAGCCTGGGCTACATAGCAAGACCCCTGTCCCAGAAAACCAAACAAACAAACAAAAATCCAATGGTGACAGCTTCATGGGTGGGTCTACAGTGGGCTGGGCAGGAGAGATGAAGGGGAGGGAGGCACGCCCTGAAGAACCTTGTTCCTGGGCCTCCTCTTCACCTCTTCCAACTCTGGGCTCAAAGCCTAAAGATTGGGCCTCAAACCTGAGAAGCCAAGATGGGATGGGGTCCTAAACCCACTTAGAGGACAGGTGTAGGCAGGAAGAGGAGAGAGCTGTTCCCAGGAGCCTGCTTGGTTACAGCAGTTATTTGTCCTTCCTGCTTCCAGTGCCTGTGGCTGGGTGGGGAGGAGACAGCTGGTGGTGGATGATATGAGTGAGCCGTTTTTCTGGGAACGCAGAAGAGGCAGGTGGCAGGTGTTACTTGGACTGGGAATTGCCCCAAATCCATCATTCTGTGACACCCAGGTACTGAGGTGGGGAACTCAGTCTGGGGTTGTCCAAGGCGTTGGGGATGTGGCAGTGGCATAGTCTCTGGGATCGTTAGCACCACTTGGAGACAGGAGAAGCAGTGTGACCAAAGGGGGTGGAGAGGGTCACCTTGTCCCTTGGGGATGATTCTAAGGAGGCGCCTCTTCAGTACACACCAGGCTGGGGGAGCATCCTGGGGCCACCTCTGCTGATGGGAGTGTGGGGAGCTCTTTGGCTTTTGGGCTGGTGATGTCCAGTGACCACACATGGGGCCCCACCAAACACAAAGATAGTTTTATTGACCCTCAGCTGGGTGGCACCTGCCCCTGCACCTCAACACCTCCCCACTTTGGCCATCACCCCCATGGCACTGCCTGTGAGTTTCTGCCACCTGGGATCCCTAACATCTTTTCCAAGGGTGGAGGGGAGGGGCTCTGGCTAGTGATGAGGGCCAGAGGTGACACTGTGCCTCAGCTGAGGTAGAAGAGGTGGATGAGGGTGTGGAGTAAGAAAAGGAACGTGCCACTACCCAAGTCACTGAGAGCTGGGGCCCCATTTTGGGCTTTGGTTCTGGCTGTGGTCTGGGTCCTGGTTGTGGCTGTGGTCTGGGTCCTGGTTGTGGTTCTTAAGGTCATGGTTGTAGGCCTGGAGTCTGTGACAATGCCCAGGTGCGGGGTTGTGGACTTGGCGGGAGCCAGGGTGGTGGCTATACCCGGGGCCATGGTTGTGGTTATGGCTGGGGTTATAGCCGAGTCCATAGCTTGGTTTCCCAAGACTCCCATTTGCATCTGCAAGAGAAACAGGGTATGCTCAGGGGGCTTTTGAATCTCATATATGTTAAGGCCGCAGCCTCCCTATTACTCTCCCAACTCCAGGCCTCCATAAACCTTCTGCTCCTTGTCCTGTCTGGATGTTTGACTACTTCCTGCCTTGACACAGGCAGGGACAGACATGGTCCCTTCCTCTCCCCTACCTTCCACCATGGAAACTTCCTTTCATCTCTCCAGGCCACCAGCTCCTCCCGCACAGACAGAGGAGCTGCAGCCCTTGGCTTTACTGCAGGGGGCTTAGCCTCCTCGAGCCTCAGTGCCCTGTCTTCTGGACAGAGGAAGAGTCCACCATGGTGGTGAAGGTCACGTGAGAGGGCGGAGGACACCCTTGGCAGTGTCACTGGGTGTGGGGTGGCAGAAATGGCCAGATGGTGATCAACCTGTCCTTAATGCTTGAGTAAGCTGTTCCCAATAAGAACTTCACGGCTCCCATCTCCAAGCCCCTCTAGGCACATAGGATGCACCAAAGTGCCTCCTGGGGTGGCTGAATGGGAGACTTCTGTGTCTCTCTCATTCCTGTACACTTGAGCTTCTGTCCAGCAGAAGTTGGGGACAGGGCCTCCCTAGCACCTTCAGAAGCCACACAAACTCCGCTTGGACATTTCCTCACTGCATCCCAACAGGACCCGCAGTCATGCTGTGGGGTCGCGCCATCCACAAACACACTCCCATGCCTCCTACTTCCCCTGAGACTGGATCAGCCTTTAGCCCTCAGGTAGCTTGACAATAGCCAGAGGGGCAGGAAGCCCCGGCAGAGAACTCCCCTTGTCTGGTTTCCCTGTTTTAAGTCTTGCCTGCCTCTGCCTCTGTAAGAAGGCTGGGTGCCCTGGAGGCTATAGTCCCTCTGTCCCATGCTAAGCTGGTCAGGGGAGTTCTGATGGTTGTGCCAGGGGCTTTGAGGAGCTGCTGTTACCTGAAGCATCACCAGGAGGCTGATGGTGAGGAAGAGGAAGCCATTCATCCTGGAAGATCTTGCTGGGCTCTGTTGGTGGCAGCTTTGGGATGGACCCAGGGCTGTGTGTGGGCTTCTTTCAGCTCAGCTGCTTTTGAACCAGGAGGAAGGGAAGAAGGCGGGACTAGCAGAGGGAGGAAGGAGGGCCTATGGGGTGAGGCAGGGACCTGCTTCCTTTCTATAGACCTGGGGGTGGCTGTAATGAGGCTCTGGATTTTAGGGCCCACAGATAATGAATTCTGGCCAGGGGGTGAGTGGCATGCAAGCCAAGCTTGGGGTAGAAGATAGGGCCCCGGACTTGGAGCTGCAGACACGGTCACTCCGTCACTTTGTGAGGCAGTTCCGGAAGCCCTCCATGGTCTTCAGTTGCACTGTGGTGGCTGCCCTGGTACCCGGAATTGATCCAAAATGCTTACCTTTCATGGTCATTTTGACTTTGGGGAAGAGCCAGCAGTCACACAGTGCCAGGCCCCGTGAATAAGGTGGATGAAGACGCGCCGTAAAGTCTTCATGTGCCTGCCTTTTCATCGGTTGGCACTAGGCAGCAGTGTTCATTGCAGTTTGGGTCATGCCTAGTAAAGACACAAAGGAGGACTCCGAAACTGCTTCAGAGTGGTGAGAACGATGGGATGGGTGTGTTCTAAGTGAGGGAGGGGACAATGGCGATGTGTCTTTTACCATAAAAGTTTTTTTTTTTTTTTTTTGTACTGGGGATTGAACTCTGGTCCTTGCACTTACGAGGCAGGTGGTGGAACCACTGAGCTAAATCCCTGGCTCCCATAAAAGATTTTTAAACTTAAAATGCACTGTATATTTTCATCATGGTGTGTATGTACTTGCATTTTATGGTCAGTGAACTGAAGCTTCAGGACCTTGTGCTTGAAGGCGGTGGCACCACCCAGCCCTCACCAATTAACATTTTTTTTTTTTTTGAGGCAGGGTCTCACTATAATTGAGACTGACCTGGAACTCGCGATGTAGCCCAGGCTGGTCTCGAACTCACAGTGATCCTCCTGCTTCAGCCTCCTGAGTGCTGGGATTACTGGCATGTGCCACCATGCCTGGCTACCAATTAACTCTTGATTCCCTGCCCTCCCTCATCTCAAGCCTTCCAGCTCCTGCCTCACACTATCCCTGGCTCATTCGTGTGGTGTCTTGGTTACATGGCAGGAGCTAAGGAGACGCCCCTGTACTGCTTGTCTGTGTCAGGCCGTGTCACAAGCCTGGGTAAAACCCAAGTTGGGGGGTCTCCAGTTCTGGGCTGAGGCAGCTCAAAAGAAAAAAGTGAGTCAAGACTGCGGAGAGAAAGGCAGGAAGTGGAGGGGTGAGGAGGGTAGTGAGGGAAATGAAAAGAGCCCCCAGTGCTCATGGAGCCCCGCCCGAACCCCCTTAAGTTCTCCCTGCCTTTGTCCCTACCCAGGGGGGCCGGTATCCTCAGGGTGCCTGAGAGCCGGGGAAGCAGCAGCAAGATGGGACATGGGCCCAGGAGGCCGGTGGCCCACATGGAAGCCCAAGGTTGCTTTGCTGCAAAATGGCCCCGGCACACTGGGCAATCTTCTCCCTGCTTGCAAAGTAGTGTGGAGGTGGGCTGAGCCCTACGGCCAGCCGTGAGGTACACAGTTCCTCCAGGCTCTGGGTACTGGGGATACTTGGATGCCAGACATAAATATTTATTGTCTATCTTCTGTCTCTGTTACCTATCATCTAGACATCTGTATCTATGAATCATATATAGGGAGCACAAATCTATATCTATATCTATTATCTGACTGTCTTGTCTGTCTGTGTGGTACTGGAGACTGAATCTAGAGCCTTGCACATGCTCAGTACATGGTCCACTGAGTTATACCCCTCAGCCCTACTCCTGCTGACTTAAATTTATTTTGTGTTTTGAGACAGGGTCTCCCTTTGTAGTCCAGGCTAACCATGAACTCATGATCCTCCTGCCTCAGCCTCCTGAGTGCTGGGACCACGAGTATGCACCACCATACCCTGGCTGGCAGGATTTTAAGGAAAACTGGGGCTTGGGCCATAAGAGGATGTCTGGAAGGTGTCTGTACCTGAGTAAGGAAGTAGATTTCAAATCTTGTTGCATTCTGTTGATTATACCTCCATAAACAGAACCCTAGACACTAAGCTTAGAGAGCTCTAAGAAATCCCCATTCCACAGGTGGGAAAATTGAGCCTAATTTCAAGGCAGAGCTTGGGCTACAGCCAAGATTTCGCAGTGCCTGTGCTCCATCACTCACCACCAAACCCAGTAGTGTTTGTGTGTGTGTGTGTGTGTGTGTGTGTGTGTGTGTGTGTGTGGACTGTGGACTGAATCAGGACCTCATGCATGCTCCATCACTGGGTCACACTAGCTCTTCACTTTTGCACTTAACTAGCAAGGTGGAGAGTCTCAGTCCCGCCTGTCCTGTGATATCCTCTCCCACCCACACATACCACCTCCAACTTCAACCACATCCACCTCACATTGCAAAGCTGTCCAGGACGCTTTTTTGTTTTGTTTTGTTTTTGGAGATAGGGTCTTGATATGTATTTTAGACTGGATTTGAATTATTTTATGTAGTCCAGGCCGGCCTTGAACCTGTAGTGATCCTCCTGCCTCAGCCTCCCAAATGCTTGGATTACAGTTGAGCACCACCATGCTGGGTGGCCCAGGCACCTTTACACATCTATTTCCTCTCTACAAGAAAAGCCCTTCCTTAGTTCTGTACCTGGCAACCTTTTTTTTTTTATTTTTTTTTTTTTTTAAAATATAGTGAAATGAAGAATTGAACCCATGGTCTCTGAACTGAACTACATCCCCATTTATTCTGAGTCAGTCTCACTACATTGGTTAGACTGGCCTCTAACTTGAGATCTTCCTGTCTCGGTTTCTCAAGTAGTTGGGGTTTCAGGCCATACTACCACACCCAGGAAGACAAACTCGTCTTTGTTCTTCAAGATGTAGCTTGGATCTGGGCATGATAATGCATACGTATAATTTCAGTACTCTAGGAGGCTGAGGCAGGAAGATGGCAGGCCAGAGCCCAATCTAGCAACCTAGCCATTTAGCATTGTCTCAAAATTTTAAAAAGGGCTAGGACTGTTGTTCAGTGTAACAGTGGTGTTGTCACCACCACTACCAAAAAATTAAAAAGTTCTCTACTTCCCCTCAGAAACTCCTTGCTCCTCTGGGCTCCAAGGACTCCTTGTGTTGACCATTGCTCTAAAGATCATTTCCACTAAGCATGTGGTCTGGTCTAGGACCTAGCACCTCTGAAACCCAGCACAGCATAGAACATGGCACAGAATAAGTGTGAGGGTTACCAGAAGGACTGAGGGTGAGGTATTCACTCCTGGCCACAAACCTTTCATGCCTGAATGATTCATTCAGTACGCAGATCTGGCCCATGGGGGCTCTGTGTTGAGGAGGTACCAGTGCAGGAAAGAACTGAGGCTTTGAGAGAGGAGAGTCCTTTGTTGGAGCTGCTTTTCTCCAGAGGAACAGCTAAAATGGAGCAGAGCTTTCTAGATGTTTGTAAGGCAAAGGGAAACAAATAGTAGTTCAAAATGCCCTGAGAAAGGGATACCCTAACAGACTCCTTTCCCTAGGCTTTGGGTTGGGACCATGACGAATAGGAGTGAATAGGAAACAACGGCTTGGTCATCACAAAAACTGAAGACATTACAAAAAAATCAAATAAGAGAAGCAACAGGACATTAGATTTCTGAGGTGAAACACCTGACACCTGCAACTTAAAGGAAGAGCGGTTTATTCGGCCCATGGTTTTAGAGGGTTCCCCAGAGGGGAAGGAAGCGAGCAGGGACCAGATGTAGTTCCCAAGATTACACCCCATGACCCACCTAGACACATCCAGAGTGTGCTTTGTTAATCTACACCTCTCTCAAACCAGTCAAGCTGACGATCAAGATTAAGGCCTGGCATGGTCGCACACACCTGGAATCCCAGCACTTGAGAGGCTGAAGCAGGAGGATCACTGGGGCTTGGGAGGAGGCCAGCCTGGGCAATAAAGTGAGCCTATGGCCAGCCTGAATGACATGGTGAGACAATCTCAGAAACAAAACCACCAGAGCATCAAAAAAGCTAGAAATGATGGCACATACCTATAATCCCAGCACTCTGGGAGGCTGAGACAGGAGGATTGCAATTTAGCAAGACACTCAAAAAATAAGAGACTGCTGATATTCAGTACAGAGGTCCTGAGTTCAATCCCCAGTATGATATATAGAGAGAGAATATCAAGGCAGATAATGGAATTATCAATGAAACTTTCAAATTAATATATATTCAAAGACATATACAACAAGATAGAAAACTAGAAATTACAAAGAGCCACCAAATGAAAATTCTGGAACTCAGAAATACAGCACAAATTGGGAAGGTTTAGCCTCAGATCAGGAGAATTACTGAAGTGAAAAACAGATCATAAGAAGATATGCTTTGTAGTAAAATACACTTACTAAGTTCCTGCTTTGAGCCTGGTCCTAGTTTTGGTATAGCTGTGGGGATATGGCAGTGGACAAAAAGGTAAAGTTCCTGCCCTTGTGGAGGTGAAATTCAAAAGGAGAAAGACAGATTTAAAAAAATGGCTGGCTTCAGATTGCAATAAAGGCTCTATGAGGAAGTGGAGAGGTGATCTAAGAAGAGAAATGAAAAAAGGAAATAATCGAGGTAAGTGGTCAGGATCGGCCGCAGGGAGGAAGTGTTGGCTTTGAGGCCCTTCAGGAGGAGCGGTCTAATATACAAAGCACCTCAGCAGGCCACTGTATTCCAGTGTCACAGTGTCCTCTTGGGACCCTGCCCAGGGCCTAGTCGTAGTCACACAGAGGACAGGTAGAAAGTGTCTGCTTGTGCAAAGGAATAGAACATAACAGGGGTGGAGAGGAGAGTGGAATTGTGGCTCTTTTATCAGTGTGATTGCCCTGAATTTTTCATCCTCACTTAGCAGGAGGCAGAACCACTGAGCTAAACCCCCAACCCATGAATGCATACTTTTATAATATGGTTCTGCCTTCCTCCAATGAATATTACTTTTTAAAAACCCAAACTGGCCTGCCATCTTGGTGGGCTCTGATTTCTCTTCCAAGAACTACCAGCAGGTGTTCACTGAGTGTCTGGCTACCGCAGACCCTGGGTTCAAGGGGGCAGAGGTGAATCCTGATGTCTGGGTAAACATTCCTCATGTTTCCAGTCTTCCAGAGGCTTCAGTCACCCATGCTCTCCCTGAGGCTCCCCCGCAGCTCCAAAAAGCACACTACCCCAACATGAACTCCAACTTCCTCATCCTGGTATACCCAAAGCCTCAGAAAACTAGGCATGGTGGTACATGACTGTAATCCAAGCTATTCAGGAGGCTGAGGCAAAAAAAAAAAAAAAAAAAAAAAAAAAAAAAAAAAAAAAAAAAAAACAAAAAACAAAAAACTAAAAAGACCAAAGATGTAGCTCAGTGGTAGAGTGCCTGCCTACATGCACGAGGGTGTGGGTTCAATCCTCAGTACCACCAAAAAAGAAAAACAAAACAGTTACTGACTGGTGGGTTCTTCTTTCAACCCAGAATTACAAGGTAGAGCCAAAAAAGGACCGAGCAGAAATATTTATTGTAGAGCGAAAGCAGAAAACAGCATTTATTGTAAAGTGGAGGCAAAAAAGCTCCTGGGCAAATGAACCTGGGACGGGGTCTGAAAAGGGTCACCAAAAAGACTCTTTTGTCCAGGGATTTTTTATACTCAAAATGACTACGTCTCAGCTATGCTGAGATCACCCTATCTTGTGGGGTTACAATCAGTAAAGTCTGACACAGAAGGGGGCCTATAGGAGCTCAGGGTATGTAACAGGCACACTCTTTCAAGTACCATTAATTGTAACATTCTTTGGGGAAGCAAAACCTTTATTGGTACATTTTAGACATACATAATGATAACATTCATCAGAGGGAATTCATAACTGTACATGGTATTCCTTACTTATTTTTTTCCCATTTCCTCCCTCCCTTCCACCCCTTAATTGTGACTTTAAGCAGCCAATGAGGCCTAATGAGGCCTTAGTTTCCTAAGCCTCCAGGTGACCTGGCCTTGGCCAGTAAGTCTTTTGGACTCCTTCTTTGGCTCGGCCTCCTCTGGGTGCCCTGGCTGCCTTCCCATCTGTGCACCTCCCTGCCTTTGCCAGAACACCTCTCACACTCCCCTCCCAGAATGTGCCAGTGTCACTCTAAGAAATCTCATCTCCCACAGCGCCTGGTCCTCAACAATTACTGTTAGGAAGCCTCTTGTTAGGTTAGGAAAATGACACCCAAGCCTTAGAAAATGGTACTCATGCCCAACTACACCAGCACGGAATGCTTGAGGTTCCTGCTTTTCAAGTATCTTATCTCCCTGCATCGAAACAAACAACAGCCACAGGGGGGTGGAGCAGGCTTCTGGGGAGCACTTAAGCAGACTTCTCCCATTTTCCAAACCCCTCCTTTGGCAGTGGGCCTGGACCACCAACATGCCTGATTTATCCTTGACTTCTGTTGTAGCACTGTGGAAGCTTCTAGAAAGAACACGGATTCTAGAGGCAGATGGTTCTGTATCTGAATCTTTTACTGCTTCCTACCTGTATAGATTCGAGCAGGATTCTCTGATTTGCTGTTTTCTTGTTTATAAACCTCACAGTGTTGGCCTGTGGTATTCGGAAGGGACACAGTAATTGGCCTCTGTCTTCAGCTTCCAATTGGCTCTTAAAGAATTTGAGAGTCCTGCCCTGCCCCCACACAGCATGGCAGATAGTTGAAGGAAAGCAGAGAGCTGTAGCTCAGAGTTAGAGCACCTGCCCAGCATGCCAGAGGCCCTGGGTTCCACCTCCAGCAAGAAAAACAGAAGGCAAACAGAAAATAATTTACTAAATGTGAGGCATGTGGAGTTTGGTGACTGAACCCAGAAAGGAAGTGAGTGTCTGAGCCTATCCGGTAAGCGTAAGGTCCTAGGTTCAATCCCTGGTAGGAAGAAGAAGAGGAGGTGGGGGGTGGGAAGAGGAGGAAGAGGAAGAAAAAGTGATACCATTACAACTGGAAGTCTTGAGATGTTGGTTAATAGAAATTTTTTTGAAAATACAGTCTATACAGACTATATTTGTTTTGAGTGGTATTTGCATTGTCTCACTTAATCCTCACAGCAGTCCTGTGAGTCCCATTTTACTGATTAAAAAAGGAAGGAGTGTGTCAGAGAACACACAGTCAGGGCTTCTGAAACCGAAGTTGGTGCTCTTAATAACTGTCTCTTGTTGCTCTGATGCCTAGTCTAGTCCAACACTTTCATTTTACACATGGTGCTCAGAGAGGGGAAATTATATACCAAGGCGTGCAGAGAGGTACCTTTACCCAATTCTTCCACAAAGGAACTACAATTTGATCTTTGTTTAGGGTATTATCTGGTCAAGAAGTTAGCAGAAGGCTGGGTGCGGTGATACACACCTTAATCCCAGCACTCTGGAAGGCTAAAGTAGGAGAACACCAAGTTTGTGCACAGCCTGGGCAATTCAGCAATTTAGCAAGACCTTGCCTAAAAAAAAAAAAAAGTTTAAAAGGCTGGGGGCCGGCCTTTTTGTGGAGCACACCTGTAATCCAGCACTCAGGAGTCCGAGGTCTTGTGTTGAGGACAGCCTGGTCTACACAGTGAGTTCAAGGCCAGACTGAAATACATCGCAAGACCCTCTCAAAAAAAAAAAAAAAAAAAAAAAAAAAAAAAAAAAAA
>NW_022900935.1:20079741-20089644 GCF_012274545.1 Fukomys damarensis
AAAAAAAAAAAAAAAAAAAAAAGATAACTAAATAAAAAGTCTGGGAATGTGCGAAGGGCTTGGGTGTTCAATCTTCAGTGCCAAAAAAAGAGGCAGAGAAATTCAGAAATACTTATCAAGTACCTGCATCATCTCAGTTAATCACAAAACTATCCCCCACGAAGTAGTTTACCCCCAAGATCATTTTGGCACCGTAGTGGCCCTGTCAGAGACACACATTCATGTGCAAGTGCTTCCAGCAATTTCACCAAGCTAAATCCTGAGTGTCCTCGGACCTTCTGGACCGTAGAGAGACGAAGAGCAGTGGATTCTAGGATTTGCTATGCCCCAAAAGAGCCCCGACCCTGCGTGCCAGTACCCGCCTCGGCTGCCCGTTGGTCGCTCGGGTCCTCGAATTAGCCAATGAGAAGTACACAGGTCCTGGTCGCCTGGGAAACCGCGTGTCAACAAGATGGCGGGGCCGGAACAGCACGCTGTACCCTTGTGGTGAGTCCCTGGCCCAAGGCCTTTCAATGGTCCCCTCAGGGAGAGACCTCGCCCCGGAGTTCCCCAGAGTCCCCAGAGCCAGCAACTTCCTGAGCCCGGCTGCCCTAATAACGATTTGGGCCCGGGGAGAGTGTTCGGACTCCGCTCTCCATGACTACATACGGCTGCGGAGGGGGCGACTCGGATCCCGGGGCGTGGTCAGGTCGTGGTAGTTGTACCCCTGGGAATTAGGGAGACAAGGCCTGCAACACGCAGCCTGTTGGCTGTGGATCCTGGAGCTAGGAATAGGCTGAGGAGTTGTGTTGAAGGACGTTGTCAGTCAAGCACATGTGGTACTGTTTGGTCCCAAAGAGTAGAAGCACAGGAGTTTCAGAGCCCGGATCTGGAGAGAGATAGCCCTACCTTTAGGAATTTTCGACCTGAAGGGGAAGACACTGTCCTGCCCTGGAAGCCCCCTGTAGTGAAGAGGGTGTACTACTAGAGTCTGTCCTCAGAGTCTCCTAGGCTGAGGAAGGAAGAGACACAATCCTACCCTTTCCAGACGAGTGGGGAGACAGTCTTTGCCCTGAGGGATCTCCTAAAATCTATGGGTAAACAAATCTGGAGACGTGTCGAAGTGGACGAGAATGAGACTGGAAGCAGGACAGTTAGCGAGCAAGCCCCACAGAAAGTGCGGCGAGTGTCGCATCAGGGGGGCCAGCAGCGAGCATTGAAAGGAGACACCGCAGAGTTTTGTCTACAGGGTTTGGTAATTGATGTAATTAAGAGGGGAGGGGAGGGGAGGAAATTTTTGCGGTTGGATAATGGAGTTCCATTAAGAAGGGGGAAGGGCTCAGGATTTAGCTCAGCGGTTCGGTGGCCTTCCTTGCAAGTGCAAGGACCCGAGTTCGATCCCTGGCATCAAAAAAAGGTGGGAGGGGGGATTGCAGAAGTTGGTTTTGTTGGAAGATGTTGAGTTTGGTTTGGGAGCCAGCTTTAATTGTTTACCTTTGTGATAGCTTTATTGATACATAATTCACCTATTCTGTAGCATTTTAAAGGGTAAATTTCAATCAACTTTAGAAACACTCCATGTTATATGAAATGTCCATAATGGGAAAATCTGTAGAAACAGAAAGTAGATTAGTGACTGCTTAGGGTTGGCTGGGGAGAGGGCGCTAAATGGAGTATGGGTGACTACTAAAAGATACTGGTCTTTTAGGCTGATGAAAATGTTCTCAAATTGTGATTGTTTGCACATCTCTGAATACATTAATAACTTAATTGTATGCTTTAAAAGGGTGAGGTATATTTATAAAATGACAATAAAAGTATTTCTAAAAAAGATTATATACACTATATGACTCCATTTATATAATGTTCCTAAAGTAAGAAAATTATAAGATGAAAAAGAAAAGAGTAGTGATTTCCAGGGATTAGGGCTGAGGAAGAAGAATGGGTGTGTCTGTAAAGAGGCAGCAGGAGGAAGACCTCTGCTGGGGCGGAATAGGGCTGCATTTTTCTTTTTTTTTTTTTTTTTTTTTTGCCAGGGTCTCACTATGCAGTTGAGACTGACCTGGAACTCACGATGTAGCCCAGGCTGGTTTCAAACTCACAGCGATCCTCCTGCCTCAGTCTCCAGAATGCTGGGATTACAGGCATGCGCCACCACACCCAGCTAGGTCTGCATTTTGATTGCTGTGGTGGTTAAAGCACCTGTACCCACGTGAACAGGTGGCATAGGCTTGTACACACAGACTATACAAAAACAGTCAATTTCCTGTTCTTTTTGTTTTGTTTTTTTGAGACAGGGTCTCACTATGTAGTTGAGACTGACCTGGAGCTCACTATGTAGCCCAGGCAGGTCTCGAACTCACAGCGATCCTCCTGCCTCAGCCTCCCGAGTGCTGGGATTACAGGCGTGTGTCACCACACCTGGCTCTTGTTCTTGATACTGCACTGTAGCTCAATCAAATGTAATAATTGAGGGAAATTAGGTGAAGGATACACAGGACCTCTCTCCTTAATTCCCTGTGAATCGATAATAATAATTTTAAAATTAAAAAATTAAGTTGTGACTAAACCTGGCCAAGGGAAGGGTGTGGGTAAGATCAGGGAGACCATTCTGAAAGCTTTCCTGGCTCATGGAGCTGCATAGACATTTGAGGCATTGCCAGAAGCTCACTGGCTCAAGTGTAGGAGGTGGATGAGGTAGAGGATGAGATGGGGGGACATAGACAGGGACCAGATCACCCATATTAAGGACTCTGGAATTTTTGTGTGTATGAGTAACGAAGGAGCCATGGGGGGGCGGGTGTTGTACAGGAGCCTGACATGCTAATTTGGTGTTTTGATATCTCTGGCAGCAAGTAGAGACTGATAGAGGAACCATGAGGGGCTGTCATACTTAGCCACTCAAACCATGAGGGTGCCCAGATTACACAGGGCAGCACAAAGATAGGGGCATGGGCCGGGGATGTAGCTCAGTGGCACTGTGCCTGCCTGGCAAGTGCAAGGTCTCTAGTTTGATCTTCAGTACAAAAAAAACAAACAAACAAACAAACAAAGAAGACAAGGGCAGGTGGCAGACCTGCTGCGGGGGTGAGGACCCTGGGCTGGTCCTTGGGGGAGAGCTCCTGAGGAAGGGGCAGGACATGAGTCTCACACTTAGAATGGAGGCCTGGGACCTGCTCTTGCTGGGCAGCTTCAGCATTAGGTGAGAGGCCAGTAAGTAACACACATTTCCAAGATGGAAGTTCTTGGGTTTATACTAAAAAGACTTGGTTCAGACCCTCCCTGATGAAGGCTCTAGGATTTCTAGGTATTAGCCATTTTAACATGCACTGAACAGGATAGGGGTCTTTAATTATGTCCCAAATGTGCATTCCTCCCTCCAGAAGGAAGGAAGAGAGGGAAACCAGCATTTGTGAGTGCCTAGTTCTGTGTGGCAGTAACATGACCCACACGGCCACAGTCACGTTTCTAAGTGCTTCCTTTGGGCACGGCATTGGGCTAGTTGCTTGCTGTTATCTCTGAATTCCCCAGTAACCTGCCTGGCCGGTATTGTTACTGTCTTACATCAGAGGAACGGAGATACCAGGTGCACTATGGGCAGCAGAACCCGTTCAGAGCCTGGGCTCATAATCTCCACATCACATGGATGTGTCTTCCTCCGGTCCTGCCTGAGGGTTTCCCCCTCTGATGTTGGAGATATTGGGAGTGGCACCTGGATTCTGGTAAAGGAGGAAGAGATACCTGGGGTTTATGTCAACCAACATGCTGAGGGATAGAAAAAAGCTCAGGCCTCCCGGGTAGTCTTGTGTCTACCCTCAGGTTCTAGTTCTGAGGAAGCCCCAGGCCTCCAACCCATCTCTGTACTTTGCCCCCTTGCATAGCCCCTTCCCAGGCACCAGCAGACCTCTGTGTTCAGAGCTGAGAGCGCAGTCCCCAGAGGACCAGGTAGATGTTGAAACCTCTGCCAGGCACCGGAGAAGTGAGGGCTGCTGCTTCTAGGGAAAGGACACAAGGAGAAGACACTTCTGGCAACCCCCTGGACCCAAACCCCTAGGTCCCCTCTGTTCCCAAGGGCTGACTTCCCTCTTTCCTCTCAGGGTGTTCCTGATAGGTAGCATCTAGAGTAGAACTATGAGCTCACCTCTGGCCTCCCTTAGAAAGACCCGGAAAGTGCCCCTGCAGTCGGAGCCTGTGAACCCTGGGTAAGGAACTGGTCTCTGGGGTCCTTATCTCTCTGCCTGTCTCCTCCTTGACCATCCCATGAACACAGAAGAATGGCTCTTACTGGAGGCACTGGGGAATACAAAGAGGAGTCACATGACTTCCCTTGATTGGTCTCTGTCTCTCTGTCTCTATCTCTTTCTGTCTGTGTCTGTCTCTGTCTCTGGCTGTCTCTCTTCCCAGGACTGGGTATTGAACTCAGGGCCTTCACATTCAGCTATATTTTTCCATGCTCCCCACTTTATATTTTGAGACAGGATTCTGTTCATTTACCTAGGATCTCATTAAATTACTCAGTGCTCAGCTGCCTCAGCCTCCCTCGGGGCTGGGATCACAGGTGTGGGCCACTTCGCCCAGCACTAACCTTCTTGGTACCTGGGATCGAACTGGGAACCTTGTGCTTGTGAGGCAGGAGGTGGAACCACTGAGCCAAATCCCTGGCCCTCCTTTTTAAATTTTTAAAAATTATTATTTGTGTGTTTTTTGGGTTTTTTTTTTAAAGACAGTCTCACTGTGTAGTTCAGGCTGGCCTTGAACTTGCAATAATCCTCCTGCCTCATCCTCTGGAGTGTTGGGCTACAGGCCCGCACTACCACACCTGCTCCTTTCCCTTCATCCCTTCCTCTGGGGAGTGCCCCTTTGTGCTGACCTTGACCGGGAGCACCTTTCTGGAAGAAGCGGGCCATGCAGGAGTGGCTCCCTGGCGTCTGTCACTGTTCACTGCTCTGCAGGCACCACTGGGCTGCCGATCCTGGGCCAGGCCCTGTGTGGGGCTGTCTGGGGAGGGACTCGCTTCTAACTGTGTAGTGATTTCATCTTTGCAAAGGAGCTTTTGCCTTTTGTTTCCTTCTTGCTTTTTGAACACCACTTGGAGTCATTCTAGGGCCAAGGCCATCAAGAGAGGTTAAGCAACAGGCCTGTGGTCCCACAGCCACTGCTGAACAGAGTGAGGGCCCTACTGCGGTCTTTGCCACCTGGGACTGTGCTGCAGGGCATCCTGTTCTCTTCTGGGAGGAGCTGGGCACTGGGAAGTGGGTGGAGAAGTCCTGGTGCCCCTGCCTCCATCTCCTCTCTCCTGGGCTGGCGCCTGGGGCTGGAGTCTTTCCCCCGGGGCACCCAAGGGTCTTAACACGTTTCTTCCTTCTGCTTCCTTCCGGGATTCTCAGGAGGCGAGGGATAAGAATCTATGGAGACGGTAAGTGCAGCTCGGCCCTTGTGTCACCCTTACCTGCCTGGACCTCCTTACAGCTGGGCAGATGGGAAGGAAAGCAGAGGAAGGGCACTTCAAACCGCTGGCCAGCTGCCAGTCCGTCTCCACACAGCCCCGATCCCCCTGACCCACGGTGGGACTGGCCGTGGGTGAGGCCCCTCGGGTCCCTGCCCTCACAATCCTTCCCTGGCTCCTGTGGGCTCAAGTGTTTGCATCCCTGTGCCACTTCTGCCCCACTGTGGGGCACGCAGGTCCCCTGGAGCTGGGCGGGGAGAACTCTCAGAAGAGGCCCAGTTTGGATGGACCCTTTCTCCTCCCACCTCTGGAGTTTTCTGTCCTCGCAGTCATAGGGGACAGTGTCCAGGCTGCTTCACCCTGGCGGGGGCCCAGGACCTGAGCTCCCTCTGGGCCTTGGCCTCAGAGCAGTGACCTGGTCATCCCTGTCTGCAGAAGATGAGGTGGACATGCTGAATGACGGACACGGCTCTGAAGAAAGGCTCTCTGTCCCTTCGTGCTACAGCAGCAGAGCTGCCCCTGTGAGGAGCCAAGGTGAGAGCAGCCTGGGTCTGGGCTATCGGAGGGCCCCAGAGAAGGGTGAGTCCCTGAGAGCCACACCTCCTCCATGCCCCTGTGGGTCGGAGGCAGCTGACCACGGTCGTGTGCCTGTACCCTCAAACCTGTCCTGGGTCTGGTTCGGCATGAAGCCACTCCCCTGCCTGCTTAGTCCAGCCAAGCTAGGCTGTAGCAGAAGGTCTGGGGGCCCCATCAAGTGTGACATCAGTGGGTCCAGCACTCAGGGTGAGAGAGGGCGAAGGGCCTGAGGAGGAAGCTCAGCCTCTGGTCACCTGCTTCTTGCTTCTGTAGGGTCCAGACAGGCCTGGAGTCCGCTCAGTGGCCCATTGCACCTGGCCCACGGCATCTGCAAATGTGGGGTGGGGGATGATCAGGCAGCTTCCCAAGGGAGGGAGGATGGAGTGGGTCTCAGGAAATGGGACCCTGGGCAGGCCTGGAGGCAGGATGGGTGTGTAGAGCAATGGGTGGAGTCACAGTCTGATCTGGGAGTCAGGCAGCTGGGGATGGGGAGCACCTAGGCCAGTATTGGCCAGGACCTCGCGAGGTCCACTTGACAGAAGTCCCTGAGTCAGTGCTGGCCGCTGAGTGCTCAGCGTAGTGGCCGCGTATAAGGAAGTCAGCAGTAGGGAGGAGCTTGGCCATCCTTGATCAAACCCCTGCATGTGATGGAGAGACAGGACAAGCTTGGCCCAAATTCCACAGCCATTTAGTCACAGAGCCAGGGTCTCCGACACCCAGCAGGGACGATTTTAACAGCAACCACCGCAACCAGCTCCTCCTCTTGAAGACGGTCTGTGCCCTCTGCTTCTCCGGTCACTCGCTGTTTTCCTCCTTCCCAGCCAGTGTCTGTCCCCACCAAAGTCTTAGACAGGACCTGTCCATCCTGTTTCGCTTCCGACCCATCCCCGTTCCTTCCTTGGAGCACCCTCCGCTCTGGACGCCCTGTTCTGGCCTCCGCTTGCCCACTGCTGTCCCGATCTTTCCTCCCAGCTCTCTTGGCCAGCTCCTCCTTTTCCCTGAACTTGCTGGTGTGGATGTCCTGCGTGGGTCCTTCACTCTCCGTGCTGCCTCAGCGAGCTCGTCCACATTCCGTGTGCTGACAGCTCCTAAAAGCTTGCTTGTCTCAGGAGGCTTTTGACTGCAAGCCAAGGAGGACCCTCACTCAACCTGCATGTGCAGCAGGGACATATGTTATCCCGAGTGCTGAGAAGCCCTGACAGGGCAGCTCCAGGGCCACTAACTCAGTGACTAGAAGACGTCACCCAGAGTTCCGGCTCCTCTGTCTGCCCCTGAACCACCTCCAGTCCTGCATAGTCACAGGACAGTGGTTGTGGTGCCTGCTTCTCACCTGATGACAATGTCTAGGACAATATAATGACAAGAATGGCTGTTTATTCTCTCTCTCTCTTTTTTTTTTTTTGATAGAGGGTCTCATTTTATAGTGCAGGATGTCCTTGAACTTACTGTGGAGGTCAGGCTGTCCTTGAATTTGTGATCCTGCTGCCTCAGCCTCCTGATTATAGATGTGTACCACCCTGCCCAGCTCTCCCAGACTTTTTATTTTGAGAAATTTCCAGTATACAGAAAAGCTGAAATAACAGCATAGTGAACACTGGTGTGTCTCCCACTTTGATAACAACTGATGACATGCTACCACACTCTCCTCTCTCCACCACACACATAGGTGAATGTAAATGTATATTTTGATGAACAGTTCAGGGGGTCATGGCATTTCATCTCTACTTGGATGTGCATTTTCTAAGAATAAGAAAAAAATCACGATATTATTATCACATCTAAGAGCGTGAATATTCATATCATGCTAACCTTTATCTCTTTCAAATTTAAGTCTCCCTAGTGTTTCAAAATACCTCTTAGAACAAATTTCCTTCCCCATCTTCTACCTGAGCATCATGCCCCCTACTTAAAGCTCTTTAGAACAGTGACTCCTTTTAAAACAATGGCTCCCAAGCACTCATCCTGCAGAATGCCCCCCACTGAGGCCTTTTCTGTCCATCTGTCCACTCACAGTGGTGTGTACCTGGCTCCCTTATCCACTGCACTGCCTGCAGATTAGATCTTGAGGCTTGGTTAGTTTGGATTGGGATCACCTTTCTGATAAGACTTCAAGGTGATACGGCACATGGATTGTACCACTCACTTATACGCATTGGACAACTTAATGCACCCACGCTCTTCTACCTCATGAGCACGGATGATATGAGCTGATCTATGTAGTTTCAAGCAGTCCCTACCATGTGAGTTAGCTGCTGTTAGTGCATTCATTTCTGCTTTAGGGACCCTCTCCCTCTCCCTGGGACTCCCCACCTCAGCCTCTGCTCCAGGCCTGGGCTCTAGAGACTGTTTGATCTGCAGGCCCTGCCTTCCCGGACCCAGACCCAGACCCAGAGCTGTTGGCCTCCATGACAAGGAAGCTGCAGGACCTCGAGCAGCAGGTGCAGGCCCAGACTGACGAGATGCTGTCCAAGGTAGGAGCCCAGGTGGGAGGGCCCAGGAGGTGAGTGCTGGACCTGGCAGGGTGGGTTCTAAGGCCAACTCACCCACCTAGCTGCCTGGTTCGCTCCCTTGAGGTGGCCTGGGATTGATCTGAGTCCCTATGACTTCAGCAGAAAGGCTGGGGTCTTCAGGGCAGCTGAGCAGGGGCCATTAGGCCTGGAGCCAGATGGAGCAGCAGGATGCTAAACCAAGCTGGCAGACACAGGCACTGGGCCCCCTGCATGGGCTGCACATTTCCCTGCCTCCGAGGGACCACAAGAGTCACCTCAGGAGCAGTGTCAGGGTCAAAGATAGCCAGGGGCTCTGTGCTCCCTAGTTGCCCCATGTAGGCAGAAATTCTGGATCTTGGCTTCAAATGGCCGAAGGGACCCACCAGGCTTCATCCTCACCCTGTGTCTCCCTGCTTCAGGACCAGAAGATACTGGCCCTGGAAGAGTTGGTAAAGACCCTCCAGCAGCAGCAGGGTAAGAGACCCCTGGGTTCAGGCACCTCTCCGAGGCCTGTGGCTTCTGGAAGCAAGGACAGTTACTCCGGGCATTAGGACTCACGAGCATCAAGCTAACTCCTTGGTGGAATCTGGACAGCTTGGCCTGAAGAGGGGCAGTGACAGCTCCAGGACAGTGCTGCAGCCACCCAGTGCCCACCTATGCGGGACTGAGTCCCCTGCGACAGGGCACCTCATCCAAAGCACAGAGGAGACGAGCTCTAAGGGGATCAGTGGCCCCTGAGAGTCAGGGTGCTGCCCAGGACGAGGGAGGGGGATGAGGGGACAGCAGCTTTTGGGGACCCCTGGGGCAGAGAACTTGGCAGGCTCAGTTTGGGGCAGCTGAACCACCCCCATCTTCCCCTGAAGGTGACGTGAGCATGCAGCAGCAGGAAGAGCTGGAGACCTTGTGCACGCAGCTTCAACAGCAGGTCGGGGAGATGGAGGTGAGCGGACCCTGGCGGTGGTGACCAGCTGGCTTTCCCAACCTGGCTGTCTGACCCTCAGGAACGGCATCAGAGCCTCCCTCTCTGCACCCTTCCTCACTAAGCATTCTACCCAGCCAGGGCCCTGCCCCATTTCCCTGCCCAGGGCTGACCTAAGTCTGAAGAGCAGAGTGGAAAAGCCAGGTGTGGTGCTGTATGCCTATGATCCTAGCACTTGGGAGGCTGAGGCAGGAAGACTGTGAGTTCAAGGCCAGCCTGAGCTACGTAGCAAGACCCTGTCTTAGAACAAAAAAATGAAGTGTAGTCCCAGGAGATCCCTCCTGTCAGGCCAGTCATACTCTGAACGTGCACCTCTCCTGCATGATAGACCTCATGGCTCCCAGCTGGGCTCGGTTCCAACCAAGGTCCTTGCTGTGGCTCTAGGGCAGCCCCTGCCTGATCTCCACCCTCATCTTTTTTTTTTTTTTTTTTTT
>NW_022900935.1:20089729-20103734 GCF_012274545.1 Fukomys damarensis
TTTTTGAGATGGAGTCTTGCTGTGTAGCCCAGGCTGGCCTCAAACTCATGGTGACCCTCCTGCCTCAGCCTCCCGAGTGCTGGGACTACAAATGTGTGCCACCAGGCCCGGCTTCCACTGTCATCTCAAACCATGCTCCCCTCCTGCCCCAGGGCCTGTCAACTGGTGTTTTGACCACGTAGAGCTCTTTCCCACCACAGGACCCTGGGCCGTGCTGTTGTTCCCTCTACCTGAAATGTCTTTCCCACATGTTTTTAGTCATTTTCACTCATCCTTAGGCATCGTCTCAGGGATGCTCCTGGCCTCTGACTTCCCTGTACTCTGCTTTGTGTTTTTTGTGCCAGCGGTAGAAAGCAGGGCCTTCACACCGAACACATCCCCAGCCCCACTTCCGCCCCTCCGCTCCCCTTCCCTTTCTTCCTCTCTTGCTCGCCTGTTTTCTTTGTACCGGGGTCAAACTCAGGACCTTATGCTTGGAGGCAGGCAGCAGTACCACTACGCTACATCCCCGGCCCTCTTTCTTTTCTTCTTTCTTCCTACCTTTCTTTTTTTTTTGGGTACTGGAGATCAGACTTGGGACCTTGCCCTTGCAAGGCAGGTGAGCCACTGGGCTAAACCCCTGGCCTGCTCTTCCTTCCTTCCTTCCTTCCTTTCTTTCTTTCTTTCTTTCTTCCCTCCTTCCTTCCTCTTTCGCTAATTAATTAATTTAATTTTTGGTTTTTTGAAACAGGATCTCATTATGTAGTTCAGGCTAACCTTGAACTCACTGTGTAGCTCTGGCTGGCCTCAAACTGGTAGCCTCAGCTTCCCAAGTGCTAGGATTAAAATTGTGTACCACCAAGCCCCACTGTGTGCTCTGTTTTTCTCAGTGCCTCATCTCTCTTCCCATGGCTTGTGAAATCCAGGGAAGGACCACCCAGGACCTAGTACTGGGTCATCTCCTGCCTCTAGATGTGACCTATCACTCACCCAATAACTTGGTCACCTCAGGTGCTTTCTTGCTCCCATGCACACCTAGTCAAGCAGCAGGGCTGGAACTGGAGGGCCTGGGTGTAAGGAAGGGCGCAGTGTGCCTGCTTCCTCAGTAGCTCACCCCTCTGTTGGCTCTGTCTCAGATCCCTCCTGTGATCCAGCCTCTCCCTCTGCAGAGTGGGGTTCTAAAGCTTCGACCTCATTTAAGGCCACAGAAGCACTGCCCTAGCTGTGGCCTAAAGCCCTGTGTACTGTGGGACCTGTTAGTACCTGAGGCCAAGGTGACACAGCTGTTCCTGAGCTACCTGCTGGGAACAAAGGGCCCATAGGACCTCTCTGAGCAGCTGCCACTGGGCAAAAGTGCTGTGCCCCAGAGCCGCAGAGAGTACCACTGGCTCACACATGCATCCTGCACGCGTTTATTGCTTCATTAATTTAACAGGCTCAAATTATCTACAGTGTGTCGGGCACACTGCCAGGAACTGTGTACAGATAGTCACGGTCCCCGGTCCCCAGCAGGAGGGAAACATAATCAAGTATATAGAGAGGACACAGAGGGTAGGAAGTAATTAAGTCATTGACACCATAGAGACGAGTTGGGGATGGATCACTACGGAGAGGACGGCGGGCATGAGATCTGGTCATGAGGGAAGTCTCGGGGAGAGGATCTGGACTGAAGAGATGAAGGCCCCGCCCCCAGCCGTGCAAAGGTGGCTATGGTCAGTGGCCACAGCTGCCAGAGGAGCAAGAGAGACGGGCCAAAGGGGCCACAGCCCGTGGGCTCAGCCCAGGACCCTGCTGGGATGGAATGAATGGAAACCAGCTGGGAGGGCTCAGTCCAGGAGACCATGCTTGGTGGGGTAGCGGGAGGCAGTGAAGCAGCCCCTGTCCAGGAGAGTGGCAGTGCGGCAGCTTGGGCGAGGGAGCAAGAGTGACAGGGGCAGTTCAAACTGCCGTAGAGGTGGCATCTGTGGGCCTTGCAGCTCGTCACAGTCCCATGGCAGAGAGCAGAATGGGTCATGGATGATGCCTGGGCAAGTGGTGCTGCTTTTTGAGACGGAGGAAGCAGAGGGAAGAGGTCTGGGAGGGGCATGCAGGGAGCCAGGACAGCGGGGGTTTGCTGGGACTCGAGCTCAGAAGGGGGATCTGCACTGAGCATGAATTTGGGCTGCACATATACCCGGAAGTGGACAAGAACCATGAAGGAGAAGAGAGATGGGGCCCTCCCAGGCCTGTGTGGTAGAAGTGGGAACCACGTTGGGTGTGGTGACACACACCTGTGATCTCAGCTACTCGGGAGGCTGAGGCAGAGTGGCCCCGAGTTCAAGGCCAACCTGGGTAACTTGGCAAGACCCTGTCTCAAAATGAAAAGTAAAAAGGCTTGGAGGTGCAACTCAGTAGGAAACTCCGGATCCAATCCTCGGCACCACCAAAAACAGAGGGAAGCAGCAAAGGAAATGGTGGAGGTAGGAGGAGACCTAGCAGGGTGGGAAGAGGTGGAGACTGAGGTGCACCTGCTAGATCTAGCCACGGGCAGGTTGTTGGTGTCTGCACCACATGCAGGGCAGCGAGTTGTGGGGCTGGAGTAGGTGGAAGAGAGAGGAGAGATAAGGAAGCGGCAGCAGGAAGTGCAGACATTTTGGAAGTTCTCCTGTGAGCTGCTGGTCTGTGGGTCAGCACATCCTCTTGGTCCTGCGGACCAGGGCGCCCCTGTCACCTCACGTCAGACCAGCCCCACGTGGCTCCCCACAGCCGCGGTGGGCAACTTCAGTGAGTTCTTTGTCGAAGCTTATGGGACAGGTGCTGTCACCTCCCTCTTATAGAAGAGGAGCCTGTGGTTCTAGGAGGTCACAGCCAGGAAGTGGCCTGGGTCCCCTGTCCCATCCCCTTTGCTGGCTCTGGGCTGAAGGCAGCCTGGAATTTGAGCCAATGCTGCTTTTCCCTGGGAAGGGGCTGAGCTGATGGTGCCTGGGTCTCCCCCTTCTCCCTCTCCACAGCGGTTCCTCAGTGACTATGGCCTGCAGTGGGTGGGCGAGCCCATGGACCAGGAGAACTCTGAGGACAAGACCGTCTCGGAGGATGACACAAGGGACCGGATGACGGCCAAGAAGTTCTGGAAGCCAGGTAGAGTAGAGGGAGCACCGGGGCCTCCAGGGCGTGCTCCAATAGCATCCTGTTGCCCTGCCGCTCACCAGAGACCCCTCATTCATGGCTGGCCTCCCAGGTGGGACTCTGAGGAACCCATGCTTTGCTCAAGACCCCAGGAAGGAAAGGCCAAGGCCTACGGCACTGCCCACCAACTGGCCGGCCATTATCTTCCTGGTCTTGCCTCAGTCTCTGCTTGTCAAAAGCTCCAGAGACCCAGGGAAGCCAGATGCAACAAGACTTGTTTGCCTCATGCTCCATAGTTTATAAAATGTCACCCCTCCAAAATCTGTTGCCTACAAAAACAATCTGTCAGTCAGGTGTGGTGGTCCAAGCCTATAACCCCAGCATTTTGGGGTCTGAGGCAGGAAGAGCCCAGCTTGGGCAATTTAGCAAGACCCTGTCTCAAAATAAAAAGGATTAGGGGTGTAGCTTAGTGTGAAGACTACAGGTTCAATCTCCATGCCACAAAAATAAATAAAATAAAATAGGTCTAGAGATGTTGGTCAGTGGTAGAACACTTGCCTTTTGTACTCCAGACCTTCGGTTCGATCCCCAGTGCTGAAAGGAGAGAGAGAGAGAGAGAGAGAGAGAGAGAGAGAGAGAGAGATGATTGTGCACAGAGAGGACAGGAGGAGTCAGGCCCGGCCAGCAAGCATGACTGTGGGAAGATGGCTCCTCCATGAGGGACACATCAAGCAAGCTCGGGGAGCTGTGCACCCCAGGAGATGCCAGGGGCAGAGTTCGTCATGGCTACATGTGCTCCTCTCCTCTTGTTGGAAAGCCTCCTTCTGGAGGAAAGACCTCTAGTCTCCTGGTGGGGGAGGCTCAACCTGATGGTTGATTTCTGGTTCTGCCTTACTGAATTTCTCATCTTCCCCCAAAAGGATCAGCCTCCACCCTGCGTTTCTTTGTTGTCTAGGCTTTGAGCAAGGCTGACTCTGAAGCCAAGAGCTTCCCATCTAAAACAACCTGTGGAAACCACTTCTGGTCCACCTTAGAGCTCCCTGGCTGCAGGGACTTCTCAATCCTCACCTTTCTTTTCTTTCTCTTTCTTTTGAAATAGTCTGGCTATGTAGCCCAGGCTGGCCTCAAACTTGAAGCAGTCCTCCTGCCTTAGCCTCCCCAGTGTAGGGATCGCAGGTATATTCTACAATTCCTAACTTGCTTTTCATCCTAAGAGGGGCCTTGATTTAGCTCTCTGATAGATGAAGAAGTGCTTTCCATTTCTAGCAGCTGTCTTCTGGGGCCTCCTACAGCCTGCTCCTGACCCAAGGGCCCTCTGTTCCCAACCCTGGCCTTTTGTGGCCTGAGGCTCTAGCTGGTTCCTGGTTCCCCTCTATGGATACCACTCCCCATGCACTCTGGGGCAGTGGCGATGAATGAGCATCATGTTTGCTGGAAGAGGTGATTAGAATGTGCTAGAACCCCAGGAGGGTTCTTGCCCCAGGAAGGAAAGTCAGTGCACTTAGGAAAGAGCCCCACATAGAGGAGATCTCCAGGATGATGAGCATCGGGGAGGGCGCTGTGACATGTGCTTCAGGGTATGTGAAGACACGAAAGGGACAGTCCTGCTCTGGCCTCAGCACTGTGGGCCAGTGTCGGGCCCTGAGAGGGCCACTTATCTGTTCTTCCTGTGCTCCTGTCCCTCTCCAATTCTCCCAGCTCTTCTGCCAGCTGCCCTGTGCACCTCGAGCCTTCCTCCCAGGTCCAGCCCTGAGTGAGTGGTGCCTGCTTCAAACCTCTAGCTCGGGAGGTCACACTGACCCTGGGGGTGGCAGCCCTCTCTCCCATTCTTGGAGGCTCAGCCCAAACCCAGCCTCCTCCATCAGGTCTGTGCTGCATGCTGCCTGTACTGCTCCATGGGCTGCCAGGTAGCTATGCCAGCACCTCATGGGAAGCGGCTCAGGCTGGCTGGGCCGAGAGGGACCCCAAGCCTCCTCTAGGAAGGAGACTAGTATTGATTGGCTCGTAGGGCTGCTGAGCACTTGGATTGAGAGAGTCCCTGGGGTGCTTCTTGTGGCAGATGTGCTAATGAATGACCATCCATCAGCCCAGGTTCCTTAGCCCAGGTCCTACCTAGTGCACCTGGCCTAAGGCTTGCTTGGCACACAGGCCAGGGCTGTGTGAGATTGGCTGTGGTGCCCAGTATGCCCAGGCCTGGAGCGTCAGAGCATAGTGTGAACAACCCACAGGATGAAGTGGGGACAGGGGTAGCACCAACCTCAATGCCAGGGGCCAGAGGAAGGCTGCAGGTGGGATCCTGCAGGCCTGAGCTCAAACCCTGCCTTGGCACAGGCTGGCTGTATCCTCTGTGGGTCTCTCAGACCCTCTCCTCTGCGCTGGCTCCTCTAAGGAGCAGTGTGAAAAGTCCTCAGAGCAAGTGTGGCTTGCAGATATGTGATAATAGCGCCTCCATTTCCTGTAGCAAGAGTCTTTGTGTGAGGTGGTAGGGCTGGAGGGCAGAGCACCTGAGAGGGGTGGGGGCACCGTGGCACTACAGCACAACTGGCGGGGCCACCGCACACCCGGCAGTGGCAGGATCTGGCCCTGTTCTGGGCTTCACAGTACCACGGTGATGCTTACACCACACGCCACTGTCACTGTCTGCCACCCTGTCTCCTTCACTGAGTATGAGCCTGAGGAGAGGGGTCTCTGGGCACGGGCGCTGTGATGATTGCAGGCCCAGCTGACCGTGGGTGTTCCTGACATCATGGACGGATGAACTGATGGATGGACGGGGGTGGGGGATCGGTAGGCGTCTCTTAGGTACCCACAGCTGGCCAGGGTGCAGCCTGCGTTTAAGGAGTGCCCAGTGTGGTTAAAGACAAAGAAAGAAGCACAAAGTAACAATAGCATGTGACAGGGCCAAGATTGTGGGGCTGGGCCCTGGGCACCAAACCCCAAGGAGGAGGGGGAGCATAGCCAAGCTTTCAGAGGAGGTGAGGGCGGGCGAGCCAGCCTGAGCCAGTGATAAGAGGTGTTAGTGACAATAGCCACTATCTGCCAGGCAGTTCCTCCCGGCCTTACAGCAGCCCTGTGAGACAAGGACTGTTATGGTCCTTATTTTACGGGAGACCAAGCCGAGGCTCAGAGAGGCCTGCCTGCCCAAGGTCTCAGAGCTGGCAGTGTGGGGCTCGAGTAAGCTCGCTGAGGGAGCCTGGGCTGAGGGCCTCCCTACATTATGATAAATAGTCATGGGCACTCAAAGGTAGATGAGGCCCCGGCATGTAGCCCACCTTAGAAGGGACCTCAGTGAGCGCTGTCCTAAGGGCCAATGCTGGGCAGCAGCCTGCAGGGCTGCTGAGAGCAGAGGCTTAGTCACTTGGGCCCTGTACACTGCATGACCCAGGTCATGACCCACATCGAGGCCTCACGTCCTTATCTGTGAGAGGCATCTGTAATGCCGACCACTGGGCAGCTGGCACAGCATCATAATTTTCAGGCAGGCTACTGGGGGGATCTTGTGGCAGGACAGGGCTCTCATCCACCCATATCACAGAGGAAATGCTGCCTCACCACAGGCGCACCACCACGCAGGCAGAGCTGGAACTTCCTGTGTGCGTGCCATTGCACCCCTGTCCTGGCTGTGGGCCTCTGCTGCGCATCCCGGTACTGGGGCTCACTGGCTTCATGGCTGTATGTGACTCCTTCCCTCCCTTCCTAGGAAGGGCTCTGCCACCACCTACCCCACCCAGCTCCCAGGGCCCCTTTGGCATCCTCCCCAGGGCTTCTGCCTGACCCCTTCCCCTGCAGACCACCCCATGTCCACCAGCTCCCTGAAGCCCTGGCCCCAGGAGGGCACTTGGGGTGATGGTAGGAGCACTGGGTTCTGGCTACTCCTTTCTCTGCTCTGTTGACTGGATCGAGCCTGTGAGCTTCCTAGGCCTCACTTTCCTGGCTGTAGGAAAAGTGGGACTGGCCTTACATGAATGACATTTTAAAATAAGCTTTATCAATTTATTCTTTCTTTCTTCCTTTCTGTCTCTTTCATTTTCTTTCCTTTCCAGTACTGGGTATTGAACCCAGGGCATTCCCACTGAACTACATCTCCAGTCTTCATTTGCCAGCTGGAACTTCCAGCTCTCCAGACTCAACTTCCCTGAGTGGTGGAGCACGGGTGCGGGCCGGTTATGCCCAGCTTCCTGCTAATTTCTTCTTAAAGTAGTTCATTGTTAAAGGGAAATAGTGTTTTAATATTACTTGGAATCACATAGGGGTGACCAGGACATTCTCTTATTCCTGGGATTGCAGGGACTCTGGGGGACTCCAAGAGGAAGTGGGTGGGTGTAAGCCTTTCCAACAGTAGCAAATGCTGGGAGAGGGGAAGACTGGCTCACGTCTGCCATTTTGGCAGCTGCAAAGGCAACAGGAAACACAGCCACTTGCATCTGTACTCCCTGTGTTAGCCTCTGTACCACTGTGGCGAAAGGGAGAGTCCCCAGAGCCCTGACCCACATCCTGTCCCAGCCTGGCTGTCCTGGTGATAAACAGTTTCCAAGAAGGCCCACAGAGTCATTTTTGCAGGGGAAGGTTATACCCTGCAGACTGCAGAGCAGGCCCTGGCCTTTCCCCAGCCAGTATCTCTCCTGCCCGGCACCCTTTCTGCTCTGGCACCTGTCCGACCATCCCGTCTGCGCACCCTGAAGCTCATGCACAGCTGTACAGGTACCAGTTTTTCGGAGACTGAAGTCTCAGCAGCTGCACAAAGGGATTTGTCGCACAGAAATACTTGCACAGCCGATGGCCTGCCTCACATCTGTTCTGTCCAGCAGTTGTCCCAACATCCCCCTAAAGGGCCTCTGTCTTTACCTTTGACCTCCCTCTCCTGATGGTGGCCATGGGTGGGAAAAATAGGCTCTATCTCAAGTTCCAAGTTGTCCTCTGACCTGCCAAATGGGCTGGGGCAAGTCGTTTTTCATCTCTTTCCCTGGGTCCTCATTCGTAAAATCGAGATAAGTAGCTCCTGCCTCATAGCTTCCGGGTTGCCTAGGGACCATTTGGTGGCAATCTAATGGGGACAGAGTGCTTCTGAGTTGGCCCTTACACAGTCATCTTCCGGGAGTCTTCCAGCCACCCTGGGGGGCAGACACTATTGTCATTCCATTCTAGAAGAGAATGTCCTGTTCTCTAGAAGTCTAGAAATGACTTGCCTAAAGTCACATGGGTTGACGTGGAGGAGCTGGAACTTGAGCCCTGAAAGCATTCATCCAGAGGTGGGAGCTCTGCCCTTTGATTTTCAGTTCCAACCTAGTGCCTGACACAGATCAGGGACTAAATCTTGCTTCTGTCACTTTTTGCTGTGCATTGTCAGGTAAGCAGTTTAACTCCCTTTAAATCTCACTTTCTCAAGCCGGGCATGGTGGCACACACCTGTAATCCCAGCACTCGGGAGGCTGAGGCAGGAGGATCACTGTGAGTTTGAGACCAGCCTGGGCTACACAGTGCGTTCCAGGTCAGTCTCAACTACATAGTGAGACCCTGTCTCAAAAAACCAAAAAACAAAACTCAGTTTCTCCATCTGAAAAATGGGGATTAGAATCCTTCCAGTGTAGAGTAGTTAGGAAGGATGGATAGGTATTAAATCTCTGGCACACAGAAGGTGCTCAGCGAAAGACTGCTGTTACTCTCTAGTGCTGGTTACCCTTCCTTTTCCTTAGTGGCCACTTAAGGAGATAAGCCGGTGCCCAAGTCAAGGGGAGGTCACCGAAGCTGTTAGGGCACATGACAGCCATGAAGCTCATGGGTGTCTCTTCTGTTTGCCAGGGGATTCGTTGGTGACCCCGGAGGTGGACTTTGACAGGCTGCTGGCCAGCCTGAAGGATCTCAGTGAGCTGGTGGTAGAGGGTGACACGCAGGTGATACCAGTTCCTGGCGGGGCGCGGCTCCATGCCCTTGAGCCCATCCCACTGAAGCTCTACCAGAATGGAATCATGATGTTCGATGGGCCCTTCCGACCCTTCCATGACCCTGCCACACAGGTAGGAGCTGGGGGTGGGGCTCTTGGGCCCCTGATGCCCACCATTAATTGGGGGTGGTAGAACCAGCTCATGCCAGGCCCAGCCTACCCTCCAGCCTGGGTGCCCTACCCACATCCCAAGGCCCTGAACATTCCCAGTGTGAGGCCCTGAGCTAGGAGCACTGCCCAGGACCAGCTGGCATCGCTGTTCCTCTCCCTGCTGCAGCGCTGCCTCCGGGACATACTGGATGGCTTCTTCCCTTCAGAGCTCCAGCGACTGTACCCCAATGGAGTCCCCTTTAAGGTGATGGGCTGCTCCTTAACCTGACCGAGTGTGGTTTCAGAGATAATGGGGATAAATGGCTTCCTTGGACATCAGCCATTCTGAAGGGAGGCACTGCCCCAGCTCAGGGGCCCCCAGGGGGATGATGAAGTCCAGGAGGAGGGTGAGCCTAAAAGAGGGCTGGGAAGGGAGTGAGGCTCCCTTGGCCACAGCCCTGTGAGATTCCCCAGGATGAGCAGCAGGCAGCGCCCTCTGCTGACACACCAAAGGCACAGCCTTGGCTTGGAGATCCCTACCTTTCTGTTACTCCCCAGCATTCAGGACACCTTGACAGCCTGGGGTCTCTGAGGGGTCTGTGTGCTACTGCCCAGCCTCCCCCAGAGGCTTCTGAAGCCATCTGTTGGGGTGGCAGGGCCGTGAGCCACAAATGCTGAGCAGGGAGAGCAAGTGCTGGACCTCTAGGCCATGACAGGAGCCAGACTGTGGCCAGTGGTGTGAGAATAATGTGTTGCCATGCAGTCCATGAGGCAGCAGGTTGTAAGGGCGGTGGGTTATGTGCACAGCAAGGACTTGTGAAGGAACACATGCCACAGTTCAGAAAACAATGAGTCACAACTGGGGGTGTCTGAAGCGTCTGCCAAGATGGGGCCTCAGAGCTGTCTGTGCCTTGATGGCACAACTGAGGTCCCATGTGCTAAAGTCTGATAGCTCCAGGGAGGGGCCTCTGAGGAGAGTCAGTACTGTGGCTTCAGCTGGCGTGGGTAAGGGCGTGCTTAAAGCATGAACTGCTGTTCTCCTGCTCTCTCCCAGGGCCTCAGTTTCCTTATCTGTAAATATAGGGATTAGGCTTGTTCTTGGGGCCTCTGGGCAGGCAGCGGGGGTGGGACCCACAGCTGAAGGCCAGGACTTGCTGCTGTCATCCCTTCTTCCTGCCAGGTAAGCGACCTGCATGACCAGGTCTACCCAGTGGATAGGCTGGGCCCATTCCCAGGCAGAGGTTGTGTGGTGGGCTGGCAAAGAATGCTCAAGGCCTCAGACAGGATGGAGGAGCACCCAGGTAAGCTGGGCCCCAAGACTGAGCTGGGTGGCCAGGAGGCTGTGTACCAAAGCTCAAGATGGCCTCCTCCACCGTTACGCACAGTCCCTTCCTGGGCCAAGGTTCTCAAATGCCCTTCCCACAGGGATGACTGCCAAGAAATTTCTGAACAGGCTTCCTAAATTTGTGATCCGACAAGGCGAGGTGATTGACATCCGGGGTCCCATCAGGGACACCTTGCAGGTGAGGCCAGCCCTAATTCCCCAGTCCTCTTGGGAGCTGTCCCACCGACCCTGGCCCAGGGTGGCAGAGCAGCATCTTGTATGGAGGCTTAGGTTTGTGGGCCACAGTGAGGGCCATGATGGAGAGGAAATGGGAAATTGGAGAGCTGGTGAGGGTGCCATGGTGGCCCCAGAGGGCATCTGGGTTGGCTTTAAGTGGGGTAAAATCAGAATCCAGGCTGGGGTGTTAGCCCCAGGCCCAAGCCATGTCCTCACGGTGCAGTCCTGAGTGCCCTGCAGGCCCTGAGAGAACTCATCCTTCCCGCTTCCCATCCTGCTGATCTTCCCAGGTGCCAAAACCAAACCTCAGTTTCTCAGAATTCCTCTGCCACTGTCAGCCCCAGGTCGCTAAGTCCACCTGTCCTGGCTCTCCCCAGAACTGTTCCCAAGCCCATCTCTTCTCTCATTCCCGCCACCCACCACCTAATCTAGGCTTGGTGTCTCCCAGGCAACCTCTTTTTGCTGGCCTCCCTCCTCCACTCCTGGCCCTGCCAGCCATCCTCCCCCAGCAGCCTTCTCCCTTTATTCTCCTGATAAAACCCATTTCTTTATCCTGGCACTCAAGACCTATCCTGCACGGGCCCTTCTGACCTCTAACCTTTCCTTTCTTGCATTCTGAGTTACAGCTTCGGCTGTGAACAGCTGGCAGTTTCCCAAATGTATCACTTCCTGCAGGACACTTTCCCTGACCTCAGGTTCTGCCGTTCCCTGCTGTTGGGACCATCTTTGTCCACATCCCACTTTGAAGAGCTCCTACCTATCCTTCAGTCAGCTCCAGTGTCATTTTCCCAGGGAAGCTCTCTGGGCAGGCACCTAGCATGGTCATCTTCTGTGTGGGCTCCTGTCCTGGCCATGAGATGGGGAGGATTCTTGGAGAAATGATGGGGCTGCCTCCAGGAGCCTCCTTCCATTTCTTCTTGGGTCTCAGTTTACACAGAACAGACCATCCTCTTGGTTTACTGGTCTTCATCTATTCCTGCTCAAGGATGAGTTAAGGGTTGGGGAACTACTCAGGTGGGGTCCAGGGCTCCGTCCACTCTTCATGGATGCCTTCCAGAACTACTGCCCATTGCCTGTCCCGATCCAGGAGATCATAGTGGAGACACCTGCCTTGGCTGCTGAGCGACAGAGGTACGGGCAGGCAGAAAGGTGAGGGCCTGGGGTAGGGGTCGGCCACTGGGACACTGAGGGCCTCTAGGCCTGCAGGAGCCAGGAATCACCCAACACACCAGCTCCCCCACTCTGCATGCTGCGCGTCAAGTCCGAGAATGGGGAGCAGGCCTTCCTACTGATGATGTGGCCCGAGGACACTGTTGGCACCGTGCGTGCCCTGCTAGCGCAGGCCAGGTGGGGACAGGGCAGGGCTGGGGGCTGTAGGGAGGCTCTGACCCTGTGGCCCAGCCTGATCCACTCTGCTGGGCCTCCAGGGCCGTGGATGCTACCACTTTTGAGATCTTCAGCACATTCCCACCCACAGTCTACCAGGATGATGCACTTACACTGCAGGACACAGGCCTGGTGCCCAGTGCAACGCTGCTATTGCGGGCATGCAGGGCCCAGTTGCCCAACCCCAGCTTTGGCCCCAGCTTGGGCTCTGGCCCCAGCCCTGAATAAAGTGCTGCCTCTGACACAATCAGCTCTACAGGGCTCTCTTGGCAGGACTGTCTCCAGGGGAAGGGGTAGGCCAGCTGGGCCAAGGAAGGGGCGGTGCTGACTCTCCCTCAGTAACTTGAGCCCCAGCTGGTTGGCTTGGTGCTGGGTCTTTGTGCTCCAGGTTCCTTCTCCCAGGAAGGGCTAAGTGGAGCCTGTGAAGGGAGGGATCCTGAGAAGGGAGTGGCCAGGCCTTGCTGGGTTTGCATTCTCAGCCTCAGCTGGAAGGACAGCCTCACTGTGCATGTGTGCACTGATACACACAGACCCACAGCTTGTGGGGACACTTCCTCAGCACTGCATAAAACCACCACCACTACACCCATGGCCTCAAACTGACAGAACTGCAGTTGTGCACCCACATCCACAACATACCTATACTTAGCAATCTGCTCCAACACAGGCAGGCAGCGACTCACTGACAGGCATGCTAAGGGACACCAGCACGTGCATGTGAACTGGAGGTGGCCCATCCAGTCTCTAGAAACTGCTGGTCCATATAAGCATACGTACCAGGCATAGGTCCAAACACACGCACTGACACACACAAGTGAAAGACGCATGAGCACAGCTTCAGCACAATCACAACTACCAGGTTTACCCAGAACAGACTCAGGATGCCCAGGCCACAACCAAACAGACAGTGCCAATGGAATGGGCATTTAATTGTCTCTATGGTATTCCCGGGAAGGGGACCGTGGGGCCTTTGGCAGAGCTCTGGCTAATGGAACTAACGAAGTGCCCACCAGCCAGTGCCAGGCAGGTTGGCGGCCCCAAGGCCTGGCTGAGGATAGCCAGCATTGGGGCTGTTTTAAGACAATTTCTGAGACAGTAGCTAAGGAATGTTGCCTGTGAATGGAGAAAAGGGAGCTACAGAGAGGGAGGAGGGGGTATAGGTTAGGGTAAGGGACCCCAAGTAAGAAAGTTAGGAACGACAGGGAGTTGGTCACAGGGTCCTTTGAGGCTGGGTGAGATCAGTGGGGGAATGTGGTGCTGAGTCCAGTGGGAACAGTGGGCCGGCTCTCAGGCTAGCTTCAGGAATTCTTGCAGTGTGTTCTGTTCCACGGCCTCCACGAAGAGCTCATAGTCCTGGGGGAGAAGGATGGGGTGGTCAGCTGAGTGCTGGAGGCCCAAGTACTTTGTATGACCCTGACTACAGTCCACTTACTCCCCCAGCCCCATCCCCAGGGCCATACCCCACAGTACTGGTCCCCGTTGACAATCTGGGGTGGGGTGGCCTTGGGGTTGCCAACCAGGGCTCGCATCTCATCCCGCAGGGCGTTGTCCTGGGAGATGTCCACGAGCTGGTATTGGATGCGCTTCCCGTCCAGGATGCGGGTCACCTCGCTCTGTTGGGACTTGATCTGGGGGCAGAGGGTGGATAGGGTGAGTGAGCAGGGGTGGATTTATGGGGCAGACTCTGGGCAGTGACCAGGTGCTTTTGTCCCCTTGTCTCTTGCCCACTCTAGAGGTCGTGGCCACTAGGAAATGCGAGTCAGGCTCCGGGTGGCACAGAATGAAGGGCCACCATAGTGGGGTGGGGATCAGAAAGTGGGGAGTCGTGAAGTTCAAGACAGGGAAAAGAGGAACTCAGCCGGGTAAGGTAGGGCAGGCCTGGCTGTTGGTTTACCCACTCCGCGTGCGCATGGTGGGGGAAACGGGTAAGGTAAGGACGCGCT
>NW_022900935.1:20103746-20116460 GCF_012274545.1 Fukomys damarensis
GGGGAAGGGAAGGGGGGGGGGGGGGGGGGTCCCGAGGGTGGGGGATGGGCGTGGACCGTTCATGCTGGGGCTGCCGAGGACCCAAGATACCCAGTGAAGGGGCTCAGGATGGGGTCGTGCTTCCCAGACCCAGGAGACCGGGCCAGCACCTCACGGCTCCCACCCTGCCTCGCCCCCGTGTGGGGGCGGCACCCGGGAGCCCGGGTCGGGAGTCCTGGGAAACGGCCGCGTTCTCCTCAGCGCCAGCCAGTGCGCACTTACTTCTCGGGAGCCGGTGACCGACGTGCTGTAGACGCGCAGGCCGCTCATTCTGCAGGCGGAGGACTGTGCGGATAGACGGAGGCACAGGTAGCGGCAGCTGCACTGCCGGGAGACGACGCCGCCGTGCTTGGGAGCGGTTTCCTTCCTGCTCTGCCCGCGAGTCACCGCGTTCTCCTCAGCGCCAGCCAGTGCGCACTTACTTCTCGGGAGCCGGTGACCGACGTGCTGTAGACGCGCAGGCCGCTCATTCTGCAGGCGGAGGACTGTGCGGATAGACGGAGGCACAGGTAGCGGCAGCTGCACTGCCGGGAGACGACGCCGCCGTGCTTGGGAGCGGTTTCCTTCCTGCTCTGCCCGCGAGTCACCCCGCGCGGGACCAATGGGTGGCGCGGGAAGGCAGGGCGGGGCCTGCGCGACACCGCCCCCTGCGCTGGAGATACCCTCCCTTCCCCCAGGGTCGGCCTGCTGCTGGCGGGGCGCCGTGACGGCGAGGACCCGGTCCTGTCCTCCGCAGCCACGCTGTTCACACGGTCAGCCCTTCCCAGACCTGAGGCGCACGCACCGGGCGAGGCTGGGAGGGACCAGGTGGCAGAAAGGCCCGGAAGGAGGGGGCGAGGGCTTAGCAAAGGCCTCCCAGTTCTCCCAGATTCTGGCACACCCGGCTACCCACCCCCCAGTGCTGAGCTTGGTCTCCATCTATAGCTCCTCTTGGGGCTTTGGAAGGCCTGTGTAACTTCCAAACCTGAAGTTCCTGGATAGGAAGTAAAACACAACAGGGCGGCCCTGCTAGCTTTTCCCTACAGCTCAATCCAGGCAGGTTTAGACAAGGACGGTGGCCGGCAGCAAGGACCACACCCTCCAGGAACCAGGAGACCTAGAGGCTAGTAGCTCTGGCGAAGGTTAAAGCCTGGACTCCCCAGCCGTGGCTCAGGCTGGCCCCCAACTCCACCTTGCAGTGGCACTCCACAGCTGTTACTATTTCCAGCAATAATTCAGGAAGTTCGGAGGCAGCACACTAGGCGCAACCAGCCCCGCTTCGGAGACTCGGCTATTTGTGACTGGACATAAAACCCCTTAGGGTTCAGACGGGCGATAGCCCCTGAAGACAGCCCAGCTCTGAGGCACATAGTGCCTGCTTTGCCGAGAACCACTTCCTCACAGAAACCCAGCAGCCACTGACTTCCTGAGAAGCCTGCTGAAACTGTCCAGTGTCAGGCGGCTCTATGACTCAGGGGGGCTTTGCCAAACAGAAAGAAGCGTGGGCAGAATGACAGAGAAGCAGAAGTGGTAAAGATATGGACATAAAGCTGCACCTGCCAGAAGTCCCTCCTTGCTGCTGCCTGGGGAACTTCAACACCCAGCTTATGGCTTCAAAAAACCAAAGGAAGGGGTGAGGTAGGAGAATACTAGGGGGATGGTAGTGATGGAAGGCCGTGGAAAACCAAGCATCTGTTAAATATTTTATTCTGTAATCAAAACAGGCAATACAAACCAGTTGACATAACAAATATTCATATAAATAACTGCTTATAAACTTTACAAGAAAAAATACCCCTGAGCATGGTGGCTGGGCTCCCAACACAGGGTGGAGACCAACCAGACAGCTCTGCTTTAAGAGGCAGGAGCCCAGAGGCTGAGGGAGTGGCCAGCCAGGCGGGGCTGCTCTGAATGGAAGGGATAAGTCACTCCACAAATAAAACACAAACTTGTAAAAACACTTAAGAAGGAGGCTCATTCAGGCCCCAGTGAGGTCCGGGATGCTGCCAACAGCCCAAAGTCCTGCGGCTGTCTCTAGGCTCTGGAACAGCTTTGCTCCTCATATCCACATGGCCCCTGCTTGGCCTGGCTCCAGATTTAGAGGTCTGGGGCTGGCCCAACAACCAAATGCTAACAACTATAAGATACTCCCTAAGCCAGGGAGCAAAAAAACCCAGAAAGCAGAGGGTCCAAAACCCCCAGAATAAACAAAAATACTTTCAAAACACTGAAAGCTGTATCTTAAAAGTTGACCCATACTGGGTATTCTGAACTCTCATGGAGACCAGAGGAGAAAAGGGAAAGAGCTCCCCCAAACATGACGGGCACAAATCAAGGGGGCCTGACACAGGTCTGAGGCCTGGGGAAAGGGGATGAGCAGCTTGACAGTTATTCTGTGGCCGTTGGGGGTAAAATTCTACCCAGGCTCAGAACCACAGAGAATTTGTACTCAAGGCCCAAGAAAGGGGTAACTGGAAGGCCTGAAACAAAGGAGGACACTATGTTGACCACATGGCCAGGACTCTAGGGACACGGCACCTGAGGAGTGGATCTCCAGTAAAGATGGCACAGCAAAAAAAAAAAAAAAAAAAAAAAAAAAAAAAAAAAAAAAAAAAAAAAAAAAAAAAAAAAAAAAAAAAAAAAAAAAAGGATGGTATGGCAGATTAAGGATCCCTAACTGTAATCTCTAGGCACCTAATCCTAGTGGCTACTCTGCTAAGGAACAGACCAACCCGAGGCTTCTGTGAAAACGACAGCCCTGAGGAAGAAGCAGTGGGCCTGGGATGAGAAAATCCCAAAAGCCAGCTCAGTTTCCAGAAAGAGTGGCACATGAGGCCTGAAAATTCTCAAATGGTCCTTACTACTTATCTCAGCCTTTCCAGGCCTCTCTAATGAGTTCTGGGATCAGTAGGACCAACATATGGAGTAGGAACAGATGTGGACCCATCCTGGAAGATGGAGAAGGGAGGTAAGAGCTTGCCTGCCTTCAATGTCACCCAAACTGGGAACAGTGAAACTCATCAGGTGAACCCAAAGAAGTTAGTAACTCACACTCAAAAGGTAAATTACGGTAAGAGGACAAACATAACTAAATAAGACAAAGCCAGTGTAGGGCAGGGCAGGTACACTCCTCTCAACAGTCCTTGGTCCTCAGATGTAGGCTCTTCCCTCTCCACCCAAACACTCTCTGGGAATAGCAGCAGACAGAAGGCAAGACTGGCAGGGCTGCAATTTGCTGGCCAGGCTCCTAGCAATTCAGGTCCTCCTAAGGGGAATATAGCCTGTCTACCCCCAGCACTCCTCACTGTGTGGCACAGTTTTCTCCCATGTCCTGGGCATATCTGTCTGACATGGTGGTCCTTAAGTCCTCAATGTCCCGACGCAGCTGTTGAACCTCTTCTAGTTTCCTCCTGATCACATCTGGCTTCTGCAAATCTGGCTGAATCCCTCCTGGGTGCTGTGAGGCTGAAGAGAGAACATTTCAAGTGTCAGTCAGCTGATATAGACATTTTCTCGAATGTGTGGTGCTGAGGCTGCAACCCAGGGCTTCAACTCAGGCATGCTAGGTCGACTGCTAAGCTATACCACAGCCCTAGGGCTATTTTTTAAAAAAACACTGAGAATAACTTGCTACCTTAGGTTTGTACTTCATGAGAATACCCTTATAAGGATGCCTGTTTGCAAAACACATATGGAAGGCCTACTTTGTGAAACATAAATTCCTAGAGGGCAGTGACTAGGCCTATATATCTTTTTAGTCACATTACAATCAGGCAAGTTCGGTGCCTTGAGAATAAAGGCCCCTCTCTCAAGGGTCCCAGACTGGCCCGAGGACTCACAGTGAATGCCCAGGAGCAGGGACAGGTTGGGGTCACGGCCCTGGGCTCTCTGGGTCACAATGCTGCAGACGGCCTGCAGATCTTGAAGGCAACTGGCCAACTCTTGGTGCAGCTCAAATGCCAGCTGGACTGTGTCTGGTGAAGATGGGGACCTTTGTTGAGCCAGGCGCAGGTGTTCCTGCAGTGTTAGATTCTTCTCAATCAGGTCCTGGTTCTGCACTGAGAGCTGAACAGATAAAGGGGTAAGTATACTCACCCAGGCCCAGGGAGAAGTATATGTACATGTGTGTGTTGTGGGGGTGGGTTGCAGATGTGTGGAGATAGGGTGTGAATCACAGGCAATGCCCTCCCGAACAGGCTTAGTGCCCTAGCCTCCCCACCAATTCTAGGCCTGCTTCCTCCTGAGGATAGGATGGGACCACAGGGATCCAGCAGTGGAGAGGAAGCTGCTCTTCAGCAGGCTCTGAGTATCAGCCTCCAGGTTTCTGTCCAGGAACCAGAGATGCCCCCGCCTGTAGGAACTCTATCTGAAGTCAGTCCCTCAGCCAACTCTGTTAGCCAGGCTATTAGAGATAGCCTAACGTGAACAGTGAAATCTGAGGAGACACTGGTTTCAATCTCTCTCTGCCACCCTGACCAAAGTGGCCACCAGCCAGCCTGATCACAGGCTGTCAGAAGAATAAAGTCTTCAGTCATCTTGAACCCTTCTGCACAAACCCGATGAAACTGTGGCTACACGAGGACAAAAGAAAGAGAATAACTTCCCACATCTACAAAGCACCGCTTGGCAATTATGGCCACTCTAAGGCCTAGGGACTTTAACATAAAGGATGACGCCATGTTATCCTTCCTCTCATAGGTTCAAAAAGCACAGCAGAGACCTCTCCCATACTGGCACTTTTGTGGGAGAAGGGAGGAGAGAGGGTACACAAAAATCAGGTTTGTAGAGGCTGTACCAAGAGGCCTGGCCAATGTTGCTTACCTCTTTCACAGCGGTACGCAGCTGCTGCAAAGCCATCTGCCTCCGCTGGGCCTCCTCTCTCAGAGCCTGGCTTGTTCCTTCTTCTTGAGTCATTTCCTGCTCTAGGCTCTGAATTCCACAGCAAGGTGTTGTGGAGAACACATCAACAGTAATAAGTCTGGTTCAGACCATATCACTTCTGGCCTCGACTATACAGTATAGTGTAGCCCAACCCACACACTACTGCTAAGAAATTATTTTACAACAGTAGCGTTGACCTATGGCATGTGTGCCGTAGCCGGCTGGCTATTATCTTTGAAAGCTTTAAACGATTTGCCATCACTATTTTAGAAGATCCCTGATCTATATACAACTTCTCATTTAAATTCTTTGATAGCCTCTGACCACAGAGCTAATTGAGGCCAGCTTCTCAGCGGGGCATTCAGAGCCACTCAATTCCTGTTTACTTGACTAACCCTATCTCATTTCACCTTCCACATCGCCTCCGCTCCAGCCACACTGAATTACTGGTCTTTATCCCCCAAGGATTCACCTCTAAAATCTTTGCTTGCTCTTTCTTCCTTTTGTTCAGACTGCTCTCTCCTGTTCTGCCTGTGACTCTAGAAAGCTCCAAGGCCCACCTAAACCTTCTTCAATCTGCAAATCAGGTCCAGGTAATCCTAACCCGTCACTCACACTCTACCTCAGCTCATGATTATATCTGCTTAATACTCAAGGTTTTGTTTTTGTTATTTGGTACTGGAGATCGAACTCGGGTTCTTACGCTTGTGAGACAGGCGGCAGAACCACTGAGCCAAATCCCTGGCCCTATATCTGCTTAATATTCGATGGACTATACACAGGCCTTTCTTCTCCATTTGAACACAACTTTCTTGAAAGCAGAGAATGACCCATTCAGTTGAGTTCAGTATTTGTTCAGCATCTCCTATGTCAGGTACTATGGATACTGAAAAGAACACCAAACAATACCAGTCTGTGAGGAGCTAAGAGTCTGATGCTATATATGAAATGTTTTGATAGATGGAAAGGAGAAGGGCACACTTACAGGCATCTCGTGTGTGTGTGTGTGTGTGTGGTGTGTTTGTGTGTGTGTGTATGTGGTGGTCAAAGTTACAGGGAGGGAAATACTTCAAAGTTTTTTTTATCATCTTATCTATTATTCCAAAACTTCTCCCAATTATAAAACTAATTTGAACAAATAATGTATAAAATTTTCTAGTTTTTTACTGCATATGTGAAAGTGGTCCCATAAGATACTGTCTAGTGATGCTTAGTTTTTGAAAGTATATTGTATATTTGCACAATGATGAAATCACCTAACATTTTTCTAAAAAAAAAAAAAAAAGTATGCTGATTAGGTGGTAGATGAGACGCTGTTTCATGCCTCCATGTTCTTCCTATTGGAATTCCAGTGCCATACTTCCCAGTGCCTCTTCTTTGCCTGGCTAACTCCTCACCCTTCAAGGGTCAGGAGCTCCCAAGATCCCTTTCCTTGCCTGCCCTTCCCCACACTGATTCTTCTGTGCTCACCCTCAGGGTGATGTGAGCACTGCTTTCACAGCACTGTGGTAAAGTTCCCCTCATGTTTGTCCTACCCACAAGACTGTAGAGTCTGACGCACTGACCAAATTTCATTCTTCCTGTATGCCTAATGCTAAGCAAGTTGCATAGCAGAGAACAGAAAGAAGAGTTTCTGTCATTATGTCCTATCCTCCAAAGCCCAATGACTCATAGCTCACCTGAACTTGTAAGTGCAACTGATCCATCTTCTGCTGCTGCTTCTCCACAATCTGAAAGGCAAATTAGCAAAGAAGGCTCCACATGCAAGGCTGATGTTGAGGTCAGAACACAAGGGCTCTACCAGGATCTGTTGTTTGGGCATCAGCTCTTCTAGCTACAGCCCGTTAATTGGGAGAATAGGGTAAAGACTAGTTAGCTCTACCTAGAAAAATTTTACACAACTCCTGATCTTGATTATCCAGCTTCACACTCCTATGACTCCTGTGCTCCAATTACACAGAGGTTCCCACAGGAATGCAGTATAGACCCATGACCACTACTGGAAGAAGGAGGAACCCTCACCCTAACAACTGCAAGCCAGTGGAATTAATTTTATACACAGCCAGTATGTACTGTGGTTCTTTGGGAATGAGATGGCTAAAAATTCAGTTTAATGAAGCCTGCCCTATGCAGGGTTATAACAATTGTTGGTCAGAACTATGGTCACAATGATTATCCAAGGAGAGACCCTAAATAGCCCTCTCTTCCTTAGGTGTTCTCTGAACCATTTTTGGGTCTTCTTTGATGATGTGCACAGTGTCACCAACAGGCCACAGACTGCCTCTTCTCTGATAACTGAGAAAACCAGGCTACTTTACTGATTGAACTCTGCCTAGTTTAAGTATGGACTTGAGCCATGACTGAAGTGTACCAAAGCTTGGTTCATCTAGTCTGGATGTTGAGAGGGATGTTTCCCTAAAATTTTTTTGGTGGTGGTGTATTAAGTACCCAACTAAGGAATGAATTCCATGCTAGAATTGTTTGTATGTCAGATTCATTTGTAACCTGACAAAGTGAGTCTTACACAGTACACCTGTGAAAGTTCACAACTTGAATGTTTGTTAAGTTGGGGACTTGCTGTACTGAATTGAACCCATGGCCTTTGCACTGAGGTACATCCCAAGCCATTTTTTAAATTTTTATTTTGAGACAAGGTCTCACTAAATCACTAAGTTGCCCATGTGAGGCTTGAAATTGTAATCCTCCTGCCTCAGCTTCTGCCACGATCAGCTCCTTCCTAACTTTGGCCTAAATTTCTGATGAATACTGTTTGCCTGTTATAAGCTGAATTTCTAAAATGCAAGCTTAGGGCTGCAGATTAGCTCAGTGGCACCATGCCTGCCTTGCATGCACAAGGCCCAGAGTTTGATCCCCCCAATACTGGAAAAAAAAAAGCAAGCTTATTAGGCAGGGGAAACTTAGAAAAGATAAAAAAAAACTATTGGTAGCAGATCCTAGGTAGCCCAAAGCCAGCAGTTCATGGTTCCTTTTAAATAACACAATTGTCTCATTCATTCATTCATTCATTCATTCCTAGAGATTGAACCTGGAGCCTTGTATGTGCCAGGCAAGCACTTCACTACTGAGCTACACTCTCAGATCTTTTAAAATTTTATTTTGAGACAGTCTCACCAAGTTGCCCAGGCTGTCCTTGAATTTGTAATCTTCCTGGCTCAGCCTTCCAAGTCACTGGGATTACTGATGTGGGTTAACAATGCCCACATCTGGGCTGCACAATCTTTCCTCCCAGCCTAAACCTCATAGTTTAGACACCCTTAAGTCACCTTTCGGAGGGAATCACATTCCTTCTGCAGAGGTTCCATTTCCACTTTGGGATCTTCTCCACCAGCTTCCTCCACAGACTGCTGATCTTGCAGGCTGAAAGACAGTGGCCTCCTCAAGAACTCTGAAGTCAAAAATAACATGGCTTTGACTCCTGATTCTACTATTTATTGCATGTCTGGGACAAGACACTCATTTAGGCCCCTCTAGGTTGTAGATGAGGATGTTGTAAGTCTTTTGTACTGCAGGGTGAGCTGTAAGAAGCTACTCAGTACATGTTGGTTGTCTGTCCTATGAGAAGAATCTACCAATGTGCCATCAATACTCTATTTGCTAAAGGCTCTTGTTTTGTTTTGATATGTAAAAAATATTCATAGGGCCAGGGATTTAGCTCAGTGGTTCTGCTGCCTATTTTGCAATCACAAGGACCTGAGTTTGATCCTTCAGTACCAAAATAAATAAATAAATAAAATAAAAATATTCATTCATCACATATATCCAGATGATAAAAGCTTCATACACACACACAGAGACACATACACACACACAGACACACACACAGACACACACACACTGCAGGAATTTTGGAAAATACAACAGAATTCTTTTTCTTGGCATGATTACCCTGGGGCAGAGGCAACTTTGTCCCCTAACTCTGCTTCTGGTTCCAATCAATAGCCTCCTCCAGTGGGTCCCTCACTATCACTTCCATCATGGCCTATATGCTGAGATAAACAATAGGGTCACTGTGGTTGAATATGGGATGAGAAATCCATCTATCCATTAGGAACTAGAGGCTGCTGAGACAGCCATCATTTTCAGAAGCTGCTATTAATATGAAGAAACTCCCAAGACACTCTGAAAGCACATTATGGCATGTTGTTTTCTTCTCAGAAACTGTCCTGAAATTGAAAGTAATTCTAGGGCTGAGGAGAAACAGATGCTTCTTGCAGCCTATAGCATAAAAGGTTCAAAATGTGGATAACCCCAGACTTCAGTACTAGGATCTATTTTTCAAAATGTATGGATACCCTGTTTCCTAGTTTATAAAGTGTTTTCATTCATCCAATATATAGTACTCAAGGATTATTATATGCCAGGCACTGAGTTAGATCCTCCCAAAAGACAGGTAAGCCCTCACTGAACCACCACACGTACACTCTCCTCTTGCCTACCATTAGCTTTTTTATCATTCACAATCCAAAGAAAATGAAGTTCAAAAATATAAACAGATGCGTACAACCACCTAAAGTCATACAGGTAAGTAAGCGGAGGTAGTGAGGACCAGAACTGAGTTCTCCCCTCACTCCTTCAATCCCACAGGGGTATTTACTTATGTCTATTGGAGGAGAATTCTGCTTCTCTCTGTCTTAGGTTTTCCAGCTGAATCTCCTTCTCTCTGCAGGTTGCCTGGGTCTCCTCCAGCAAACTCTCCAACTCAGTCACTCTCTCTTGGAGCTCTGTGGTCTTCAACTCAGAATCCTTAAGCTAAGAGAGAGGATCTCATGCTTAGATCAATAAGAAACAGAAGACTGAAGACCTCAAAACATTTTTAGTCCATTTTTACACATGTGAATCTAGACATGACTCCTTCAGGATTTTCCTTTTAGGAAATACTTTCAGAATGTGCACAGCAAATAATGAGAAAGTTCTTCTGCCCAGCCACTCCTGCTTTGCCCTAGGTATGCCCAAACACTGCTACTACCTGCTGGCTCTGCTTCTGATGGTCTTCTAGTGTAGGCAGGTCAGCCAGGTAACGCTCCAAGGTCTCAATACGCTGCTGCTTCTCACGATTCTGCTCTGATTCCTTCTGACATTTCTTTTTCAAATTATTGATATGTTTATCACGACCTTTGACCTAGGGAAGGAAATGTTAAGAGTCTGTCTCCATTCATTCCTCTAGGACCCTGAACATCAATTTTTTTCAAAGTGACCATTGTCTCTATCCTGGGGCTATGCACATTGTTGTGCTGCAAGGCAGGAAGTTCCAACAATTTCTGCCATTTGGGATTGAGGCATAAACTGCAGAGTTAATACCCCTGAATTTTCCTGTCAAAAGCAAGGATGAAGGCCTCCAAAGGCAGTTCTTAAAAATTGGTAGTACTGGGCCGGGGATTTAGCTCAGTGGCGCTGCACCTGCCTCTCAAGTGCAAGGTCCTGAGTTCAATCCTTGGTACCAAGAAAAAAACCAAAAACCAAACCAAAACAAAAACTGGTAGCACTTCTGTTTTATAATAATAACTTGTTTTGTAGGTTCTAGAGGTGACTTCTGAGCCATTGGAATTTTCTGAATAGGACCAGTCTTTGTTATGCATAAAGGATCAAAGCCTCTGAGTGAATTTATCCTAAAGTAGCACTCAAGAATGGGGTTGGTCATCAGCAAGATCAACTCATATGAGTAAATCTCTTGCAGGAATAGGAGAAGCAGAGCAAGGGCCTAAATAATGAAACTCCAATAAAAACTCTAGACATTGAAGCTTTGTGGGCTTCTAGAGGGTAAATGTGGATGCGCTGGGAGGGTCCATAATCCTGATTCCCCATGGAGATGGAGCTGCTTTTAGGAGCCTCCCAGACCTCAGCTTACATGTCTTTTCATCTGACCATTCCTGAACTATATCTTTTATAAGACTGTAAACAGACTGGGTAGCTGAGTGGAGAGGATTACTTGAATGGAGGGGTTTGATTCTAGCCTGGGCAACAATCTCAGATCCCGAGCTCAAAAACAACAAATAATTGGGCCAGGGATTTAGCTCAGTGGTTCCGCTGCCCGCAAGTGCAAGGACCTGAGTTCCACCCCTGTATCAAAACAAACCCCCCCCAAAAAAACCCAAATAATCAAACTATAATCATAAGTATAGTGTCTTCTGGAGTTCTGAAAAGGGGTCTAGAGAATTACTGAAAGGGTCACAGGAATACTGTATTTGTAAGTTGGTCAGTACAGGTGGCCTGGGGATCTCAGAACCTGCAGTTGTCATCTGAAGTAAGTGCCATTTTGTTGGGAGACAATGCCCTTAAACTTGTGTGGGGTCCAGTGTTAATTTCAGGTGGTCTGCCTCCAAATTGAATTTCAGCAGTATACACAACTTCCCTGCAGCCATATAGGAAAGTTCAGGTGTGTTAATTCTGCATGTCCTGGTGAGAAAGGTAATAAAACTCTTGCCTACAAACCACATACTTTAAAGCCAAGCAGTCATGTGAAAGGGCTTAGGAGACTTTAAACTCTGACAGGAAGGGCTAGATCCATTTTGCTAAATATCATAAAACATAGCCTGATGCTTAGCAAAGAGCAGGCATTCAATTCAAGCTCAGCCTGGGCAACTTAGCAAGACTGTCTCAAAGTAAAAAAATAAAATAAAAAGGGCTACAGATGTAGTTCAGTGCAAAGGCCCTGGGTTTAACTGCAGGTAACACACACACAAAACACATGCGCACACATGTACACAAAGGCAAAAAGTTGGAGATTTCTTCTTTCACTTATGAACAAGAAAGTTGGAGGAGCAAAGAAAACAGAAACAATGAGGCCAATAACTGATGTCAAAGAAGTGTACAAACTTATATCCATACAAAGACATGCAGTACTAAGAATGACCTCTGAAATTCAGCCCAAAAGCTTTATCCCAGGTCTAATGTGTACCCTTCAATGTGATTCTGACATTCAATACATATCAGAATCACCTGGGAAACCTGCTGAAAATGCTCAAAACCCATTTTTGATTTTAAAAAAGTAAAACTGACCACCACAGATATTTCTCTTCCAAAATGTATCTACCAAATGACAGGAAGGAAATACAATACTAATCTAAAAAAAAAAGATGAAAAGTATTGGGTCTTTCTGAACTTTAATCCTGAGTTTTCATTAAAAGAAATTTGCTTTCATGGTTTTCTTTCTTAATTCAGCCTCTGGAGTAGTTGGGATTACAGGTGTGAGCCACAGCATCTGGCCCAAATGATACCTCCCCTCACCCTACCATTCTGGATAGCTGGGGACCAAACCCAGGGCTTTTTATTTTGAAACAGGGTCTTGCTAAAGTACTAAACTGCCTAAGCTGGGCTTGAACTTGTAATCCTCCTACCTCAGCCTCCTGAGGAGCTGGAATTACATGCCTAACCCAAGTAATTCTTTTGTGTGTGTGTGTGTGTGTGTGTGGGTGTGTGTGTGTGCACGTGCACGCTGCGGATCGAATGAACTTGTGATGCAGGTGTGGTGCCACTGAGCTAAATCCTTGCCCTAAACCAAGAAATTCTTAAACACACTGAAGTGTGAGAAGTCAGGCTGTGTGGCACGTATATAGTCCCAGCTATTCCAAAGATTGAGGCAGAGGATTGCTAAGCCCAAGAGTTTGAGACCAGTCTGGGAAATACGGCAAGACTATGCCTTAAAAAAAAAATTGTAGCCAGGCATGGTGGTGCACGCCTGTAATCCCAGCACTTGGGAGGCTGAGGCATGAAGATCACTGTGAGTTCAAGACCAGCCTGGGCTACAAAGTGAGTTCCAGGTCAGTCTCAAGTACATAGTGAGACCCTGTCTCTAAA
>NW_022900935.1:20116650-20121279 GCF_012274545.1 Fukomys damarensis
AGAGAAACACTGCAACACTGCTTTAGTTGATTTCGATATAAATGTTCCAGACTTAAACATTGCTAACCTCGTCTGTCCCCCTAGAACATGGGCTTTAGAGGAAGCTCTATGGAAATTCTAACATTGGGAGAAATAAACTTCCAAAGTAGCATGTATATGGAATTTTTAGAAAGGGTGAGATACTTTGAGATACTTTTTTTATTTTTTGGTGCCAGGGATTGAACTCAGACCCTTGCGCTTGCAAGGCAGGCGGAAGAACCACTGAGCCAAATCCCTGGCCTGAGAGACTTTTTTTTTAGATAGAATGAGATGAAAGCAGACTGAGTGGAATAAATTTACCATAAGTATTCAAACATCTTGCAACAGTGACACCTGGTATGATTGCACAGGCTGGTTTTCCACCTAGGACAGCTGGCAGCACTTTACAACCTGAGACAGTGAGGGATTATACAACTTTCAATGACAAGTATTTTTGTGAAGATAAGGCATAAAGGAGGGGTTCCATTTCCAGTAAACAGGTCCTGCGTGAAGCCAATGAAGGGTCTCACCTAATTGGCTTCTCCTGTTTTCAAGAACAGGGCAGAAACAGCTTAGGCTGTTGGCAGAGAGGGCTGACTGCCAACACCCTCGTGGACCAGATAGCCATCAACTCCTCAGCTCACCCTTTCTTCCTGTTTCTTGCCTTCCTCTGAATGCTTATGCAGTGTCACTTTGAGAGACTCTCTGATGAGCTGGATTTCAACTTCTGAAGCAGAAAGCTTCTTTTCAAGCTCGATCTTTTCTTTGCTCAAGGTGTCTGTCTTCTGTGCAAACTGTGCACGTAAGAAAGTGTTTTCTCGCTGCAGTTCCTGCCAGAAAGATATTTAATATGTTAACTGTTTCCTACCCTTACAACCCCTTATATGGTACTTTACTTATTCCCAGCATACTTTATGGTCAAGTATCATCTTTCCCCAAGCAATGCTTCCCAAAATGTGGTACAAGGACAAATAGGATTATATCACCTAGTGTTAGAATTTGTTCAGAAAAACAAATTTTAGCCGGGGATTTAGCTCAGTGGTTCTGCTGCCTGCCTTGCAAGTGCAAAGACCTGAGTTCAATCCCCGGTACAAAAAAAAGCAAAAAACAAAAAACAAACGAAAAACAAATTTTAAAGCCTCAGTCACAGGCTCTACTGAATCAGAAACTCTTGGGATGGTTCACTATAATCTGTGTTGCAGTAAATTCTCTAGATGATTCTGATGTACACTGCTGTTTAAGAACCACTGCTTTAATGCAACATCTGGAGTTGTAGTAGATAATGGAAGGAATGCAGGACAAGACATCACAAGACCAGGCTTGGGGACTGACTTCCTCCATTTATTCTCTATCTGATCTTATTAGGCAAGTACATCCTCCTTCCTGGACTTCAATATTTGTCATCAGTAAATTAGAGGTATAAACCAGATTTCTACCTAAGGGCTCTTCCCATTCTAACATACTGATTCTGTAAGATGTAATATCACCTTAATAGGCCCCCTCTGTGGCAAAGCCAGTACTAGAGTCTATTTAATACACGTCACTCAAAAGCCCAAGTTGTGAAAGCTAAGTCAACAAGCAGGCCTTACCAGGGGTGGTGGTGCATGCCTGTAGTCCCAGCAATTTGGAGGCTAAGGCAGGAGGACTGCCATGAGTTTGAGGCCAGCCTGGACTATACAACGAGGCTGTCTCAAAACCACAAAACACACACACACTCTCTCACACACATACACACATGGTTCTTTTTAAGAACTCAAACCCCATATACAGTGGCCTCCATAAGAATATGGTTTTCTTCAATTGCTTCTAGCATGGAAAAATAAAAATGAAAATCACTCTAAATTTCCCTGGCCTCTGTCTCTCCCTCCATTTGGGCCAGGGCTCACAAATTAAGACTTCTCAGAGTATCACCCAATGTTAGGAAATTACCATCTAATCTCATTCTGCTCTCCTTTCTCTTCAAGTATGTCCTGACACCAAGGCATCCAGATTTTCACCTGATTTTTCCTTCAAACCTTTTCCAACCTCACAAGGGCACAGGGCACAACAAAGGTTACTTTATAGTATGTTTATTTTTTGATCCTTTTGGAAAACACTTGAGTTGTGACAAGCAAAATGCCATTCTGGCTGCTAATGCTTACCTGTAGCCTCAGCAAACAGACATCCCCAAAGGGGGCAGGGTGACCCAAAAGAGCGCTGTGGACTTGTAATTCACTCTCTCGCACTTTCTGCTCCAGCTGAGAGATGTGTTTTCTCTGCCTGCAAAAGCCAGTAGAGGGCTGGAGATTTAGTTCAGTGACAGTGTGCCTGCCTTGCAAGCACAAGGTCCTGAGTTTGATCCCCAGTACCAAAAGAAAAAAAAAAAGCCCATAGAAACATCTCTGGATCCTAACACTAAGCCCCTTATAATACAAGTCCTTACTTTCCTTAGACAGATGAGTAATGATCCCTACTACATAAACAAAACCTTTGATTCTGGACATTAAATTCTGCTGAGGAAAAACAAATGAGAAATATGACCAGCCAAGTACAGTGGCACATTTGCATATTCTCAGCCCTTTAGGAAGCTGAAGCAGGAGGATCGTAAGTTCAAGTCTTACCTAGGCAACTTAGATCTTGTTTCAAAATAAAATTAACTAGTTATTTTAAAAAGGGTGGTTGGGATGTAGCTCAGTAGCAGAGCAGCCTTCAGTACCACCAGTACCACCCCTCCTATGGTCACACACACACAATGGAGAAAAATGACTGAGGGAAAATGAGAAAAGATCAGTGGCAAGAAATCAGCTAACCCCTGCAGATGCTCCCTAGAGCCCCTGCAGAGATATATAACTTGTGTTTCACAGATACAATAGGCTACTAATCAACCTCCCTCTTCTATAAGACAAGGTGTGGGCCTGAACATAAGCGGTTGTACTGCCCTTGGGAGGACCTTATTAGGTACCCTCAGAGGGACCTGGGAGAGAACAGCCTGGCCTTGCAGCACCCCTTGCCATCTTACTTGTCAATGAGAAGTTCCTTCTCCTTCAGAAGGTGTTCATTACTGTTTAAGATGCTAATCCACTGTGCTGGTTCTAAGGTGGGCAGCAAAGGAGCAAAAGCAGCAGGATGATGGCAGATGGCTCCATTCTGAAGCTGGAAGACAAATACGACAGAGGGGCTTGACTTTTACTATAAGCACTAAAAACACCTGAGTAGTGTTAGCGAGGTCTGGAGTCAAGGCCAAGTTTAGCTCAGCCTGGTAAGGCCGATGTTTATGAAATAATTTTAGCTCTGATGCATGACTGGAAAGAACCTGCCAGGGAGCTTTTTGCCAACTAAACATCCCCTGTTCAAAAAGAGTCTAGTTTCTAAGGTCAGTTATCTTTTATTATCTAGCAATAGAGGCAAAAAAGGAGCTAAGATATCCTCACCAAATAGGGAAGGTAAATATGTCCTGCTTTTTTCCTTCCCACTTTGTAGCTGCATGAGGACAAAAAAGAAATACAAAAGTGGTATAGTGAAAAGACACATGGGATCAAAGATTTTTTTTTTTTTTTTTTTTTTTTTTGGTACTGAGGACCAAACTCAGGACCTTGAGCTTTCAAAGGATAAAGATGACTTTTGTTTTTTGGTACCAGGGATTGAATTTAGGACCTTCTTCTTGCAAGGCAGGCGGCAGAACCACTGAGTTAAATCCCCAGCCCTAAAGATGATTTTTAAACCTTAGCTTTGCTACTTAATCAGCTTTGTCACCCTGGATAATTATAGCTGTAAGAACTAAACAAAATTCTCTACATGATAGTACCTAGTCTAGTGACTGGTATATAAAGTCATATCTTGCTAAGTGATTTCACTGCAAATTGTCAGATTTGGTATTCAATACGTTCTGACATGAAAATTTAGTCCTGGTCTTGCTGTTTGGTACTTGCTGACTGCCTCATGACTTGCTGCCCTTTTCAGTACCTGGTACTTGTTTTTGTTACTCTAAGCCTCCTGGAACCAATTAACGATGAGTACCAAGGTACCACTGTAAGTAAATATGCAATCAATGTTCGTCTCCTATCTTTTTGGGTTTTCCCTTGTAATCTTTTACTTTGATGAGCCTATCTGGTATTTGATTAGACCACCAGCAGGTTCAATGGCCCAGACAGAGCTCATAAACTTTCATTTCTTAACTACAAATATCTTCCTTATTTAACAGCTGTTCTCTTTTAGAGTTAAAATTTATAGGGTAGAGATGGATGTAGTGGTACAATCCCAGCACTCTGGAGGTTGAGGCAGGAGGATTGCCATGAGTTTGAGCCCAGCCTGAGCTACACAATGAGTTCAAGGCCAGCCTGAACTACATATCAAGACCCTATCTCAAAAAAGAAACAGGGCCAGGGATTTAGTTCAGTGGTGCAGTGGCTGCCTCACAAGCACATGGTCCTGAGTCTGATCACCAGTACCAATAAATAAACAAACAAATAAAACAAAAAATTAATAGGGTAAGCTGTGTGTGGTTATGCATACCTATAATCCTAGCACTTTGGCAGGCTAAGGCAAAAGGATTGCAAGTTTGAGCCTAACTGGGCAATTTAGTGAGATCCTCTCAAAATTAAAAAAAAAAAAAAAAAAAGCAGCCAGGCGGGG
>NW_022900935.1:20121340-20156910 GCF_012274545.1 Fukomys damarensis
CAGCCAGGCGTGGTGGTGCACATCTGTAATCCCAGCACTCAGGAGGCTGAGGCAGGAGGATCGCTGTGAGTTCGAGACCTGCCTGGGCTACATAGTGAGTTCCAGGTCAGTCTCAACTACATAGTGAGACCCTATCTCAAAAAAGCAAAAAACAAAATTTTAAAAAAGCTGTATAGGGTAAAGGTTATACAGTTCTAGTAACCACATACAACCTGCAAAATCCAAGGAAAGAAGGGTTTCTACCTGCATTTGCTCCATCTGTAAACGGATTAATTCCAGCTGCTGTCGACAAGTACTGAGTTCACAAGATTGCTCTCGGGGATGCCAAGGGTCAGGACTTGGTTGCCACACCTGAGAGGACAGAGGCTTCGAGAGCCCAGGAGCAGGCTGGAGTCCCAAAGGGAGTACTCCACTGCTGCTAGAGTGTGGTCCATTCCTATCAAATACCGCCCCACTGCCTGGCGCCTTCTTGGCCTCAGGTAATACTTTATACAACTCCTTGTTTGGATCAGTTCTTGGATTGTGGAAGTGGATCTGGTAGTTTGGATCTGAATAAAGTGTATCCATAATGGTGGATTGATTGAAGGTAGGTTCCATGCCAGGAACATCGAACTTCCTCATCTCTTCTTCTCTTTCATGGCCTACTGCTGGAAACCAGTGAGACTGCTCAATCCCATTTTCCCCTGTAGCACCACAGAGATACATGAGATCTCTAGACAGGCCTGGAGAACGTTTCACTGCACCAAAGTCTCCATTTCTTGTCATCCCCACACTTTCAGCCAACCCTGACAAAGGGAGTTTGGAGGAAGAGGATCCAGCAGGTGTAGAATTTGGCTTGGCAGGAGAGGTCCCCAAAGTAGAAGGTATCACATGGGCTGTTGGAATGGTTATGTGGCTTTTAATAGGCTGGAAAGAAGGGCTGCCGCTTGAGCTGCAAAAATCTGTGGAGAGAATTAGTCTTTTATAAGTCAAAATTGAAGCAGCAAACTTTTTTTTTTTTGGTACTAGGAATTGAACTCAGGACCCTGCATTTGCCAGGTAGGCGTTACACCACTGGGTTACAACCCCTACCCGGAAGCAAACTTTCTTGAGTTTGGCTGCTGTGCCAGATGTTCTCTGCCTGTCCTTGCACTAGGCAGAAAGGGTACTATTGTTAGAAGTGTAAGGCAGAAAGACATAGCTGCCTACCTGGTAGATGTGTGTTCTAGGATTTCAAATGCAATACACAAGTTAAATCAACAAAAGTAACAATAGCTTCATTTTAAATTTAAACTCTTTTGTACTTGATTTAAAAATCTTGCAGTCAATAAGCAAAGCTGGAAAGTGAACTTAAAAAAAAAATCACTTACTTTAAGGGGAATGAATTAGGTCCTGCTCTTCTGAAAGCTGGAAAACTCCATAAACTATAATCCAATCTAAAAATATCCTTTTCAAGGGGGTGCCAGAATCATCTGTAGCCTTCAAAAGCTTCCCATTGAAAGTGAGCAATGAAACTGGACTATCCAAAGAATAAGGCAAACCAGACAGTTGTGCTCAGTATCCAAGCAGGGAGCACAGCATCTGAGTCAGGATTCTGTTCTCTCTCCTACACCCCAGACCCGACTGCCTGGATATGGAAGTTATTCTTAGTAACTCTCAGGTTTCACTCTAGCACACTGAGCACTCACAAGTCAGTGCACAATAAAATCCTCTCTTTACTAGTTTGTCTTTCACCTCCCCCTTGTTTGTTTTAAATTTCTCCTTCAGACTGCGACTGTAATTCCTATGGCTTCTGCCTGGTCTTGGGAAACAACTCTGATCAGCCTGGCTGTAGAAGGTTCACACTTCTAACCATCTCCAACTTTCAAGTATATTTTAAGGAGGGTTACAAGGTCACAAAATGAATGTACTGGGCCAGTGGGTTGCAGGTAAGATGGGACTGTAAGGTCACATATCTACTATTACTTTTAACAGGTAGAAAACTGGATAATTTTGGATGGTTGCACACATCTGTAATCCCAAAACTTGGGAGACCAAGGCGGGAGGAATGCCACAAGTTCAAGACAAGCCTGGACTACAAAGTGAGCTCAAAGCTAGCCAGACTGCATAGTGAGACAGGTCCCATGATTGTACACATAGAGAATAACCTTAAGTCAAAATTAAATGAATATAGTTGGGCATGGTGGCACACACCAATAATCCCAGCATTCGAGAAGTCAAGGCAGGAGGATTGCTGAGAGTTCGAGGCCAGCCAGGACTACATGGTGAGAGCCTGTCTCAAAAAACAAAACAAATAACAGTATCGTTGATTAGGTAACTGATGGAAGGAATATTACAGTGAAGGCTAATGGTGTAACTCAGTGGAAAAGCACCTGCCTCCTCAGTACAGGAAAAACAAAAACAAAAACCTTACAGTCAGGAGATCAGAATCTAATAACCAGCTGAGGGACCTTAGCAAGCTGTTTAACCCCTAAGGGAATTTCTGTTATTCCCTAGCAACAAGGAGTTAGATTGACTTTTAAAATCCTGTCCACTTCAAAATCTATAGTTTAATTTTATACAATATACAATACTAAGCACAGTTCACATATACTCAGTTATCAAACTATTAAAATTAGTGACAGGTGTCTAATAGTTAGTATTAGATATAGGTTTTTTTACCCCTCCTTTCCCTTTTCATTCCTTTTTTATTTTTCCAAACATTTCTATTCTTTATTTTGTTTTATTTTTCTGTTTTTTGAAACAGGGTTTCACTATATAGTTCAATCTGGCCTTGAACTCACTATGTAGTCCAGGCTGGCTTCAAAGTTGTGGGGATTCTCCTGCCTTGGCTGCCCCAGTGCTGAGATTACAAGTGGGCACCACCACACCCAGCTATTCTTTTTTGCCATGCTAGAGATCAAATACATACTCTCTACCAAGCACTCTACCACTGAGGTATACCCCCAGCTCCATTTTTTCCTTTGTGGGTTTTGTTTTGTTTTGTTTTTTGAGATGGGGTCTCACTATGTAGTTGAGACTGACCTGGAACTCACTATGTATGTAGCCCAGGCTGGTCTCGAACTCACAGTGATCCTCCTGCTTCAGCCTCCCTCGTGCTTACAGGCATGCACCACCATTGCCCGGCTGTGGGGTTTTTTTTTTTTTTTTTTTGGTACCAGGGATCAAATTTGGGACCTTGTGCTTGCCAGGCAGATGGAGGAACCACTGAGCTAAATCCCCCGTTCCATTTTCTTGAACAACTTTGAGATGTAATTCATATACTATAAACTCACCCACCTAAAGTGTACAATTCAGTGGTTTTTAGCATATTTATACAGCTGTGTAATTATCACTATGATCAGTTTTTATATTTTCATAACTCCAGAAAGAAACCTCTTACTCTAACAACAGACTCCATTTCCCCTAAATTTCCCAGGGCATTCACCTATTTTTGGACATTTCATCTAAATGACCATGCAGTATATAGCCTTGTATGCTGGGCTTTTAAAATAATTAGTATACTGTTAAGGTCATCCAAATGGCACCATCTGAGTATTTCATTTCTTTTTATTACCAAATAATATTCTATTGTATTGTAGAGATACACTACTCATTTGTTCATCAGTTGTGAACATGTAGGTTGTTTGTACATTTTCACTGTTATGAGGCTACTATAAGCATCTGTGTATAAGTTTTTATGTAGATTTATGCCTTCATTTCTCTGGAGTATATACCTAGGAGTATAATTATTGAGTCATAAAATATCTTCACATTTAACATCTGCAGAGGCAGATTCTAGACCATCCTGGCCAATTTAGTGACTTAGTGAGACCCTATCTCAAATTCTTAAAATTTTTTTCAAAGGGCTGGGAATGTAACTCCATATGAAGACCCTATATTTATTCCCAAGTATCAAAGGGGAAAAAGAAGTGGCAGATAGTAAATATATAAGAACGCAAAAAAGGGGATTTAGTTCAGTGGTTCTGCTACCTGTCTTGCTGTCTTGTAAACGCAAAATGCTGAGTGCGATCCCTGGTAAAAAACAAACAAACAAACAAAAAAAAAAACCCAAAAAAGATCAGCGAGGCATGGTGGCACATGCCTGTAATCCCTGCACACTGGGAGGCTGAGGCAGAAAGACTGCAAGTTCAAGCCTAGCCTAGACAACCTAGCGACTTAGTGAGACCCTGTCTCAAAGTGAAAAATAAAAAGGAAAAAGGGCTGGGGATGTACCTCAGTGCAAAGGCCTTGAGTTTAATCCCTAGTACTGTTTTAAAAAGTTATTTCAGGGGCTAGGGATGTAGCTCGGTGACACAGTGCTTGCCACCATACTTGAGATCCTCAGTTTGATCCTGGCACAGCAAAAAGAACCACAGACTAGGTGTGAGAAGTATTAGTTAAGAAGATTCAAGCAGCCAGGCATGGTAGTGCCTGCCTGTAATCAGGCAGGAGGATTACTGCAAGTTCAAGGCCAGCCCAGGTTACATATCAGTTCAAGAACAGCCTGAAATGCATAGTGATACCTTGTATAAAAAAACTAACCTTACCTTCTGCAATGTCTGAGCATGATGTGCCAATGGCCGTGTCCCCACTATCAGCTACACTTGAACAGCGGCTGAAGCGGCTCCGAAAGGCCTCTGAGAGAACTGGGGTCTGCCATTCAGTCCCCAGGGAACTTCCCTTCTGAATCACATTAGAACCTGAAACAAGAAGCATTTTCACCTTTTGTGTGAACTAGCTGAGATCATTTTTTAAAAATCATTTAAACCAATGAGAAAATAGTAGCACACACCCCCTCTCCCCTGGTCTTTCTCCTGTGCCTACTGCAGCTACTTTGAGGTAGCAGATATTAAGTGAAAATAACATGAGATGTGAGAATAATCAAAGACAGAAATAAGACCTACCAAGGATCCAGAAGTACTGGGACAACAAATAATCATATTTAATAGCAGGTACTATTACCACTTCTTAGCCTTTTGGCTAAGATCAAGTATAATAGCAGGTAGTATTTATTTATTTATTTATTTTTTACTTTTGGTGGGTGGGCTTTACTGGGAATTGAATTTGGTACTGTAGGCTTGCGAGGCAGGCAGTGGATCCACTGAGCTAAATCCCCAGCTCGCAGGTACTATTTATTGAAACCTAAGACTTTACAAACATGATCTCACCTACTTAATACTTATTGGTAAGTATTATCATCCCTGTTTACAGAGAAGAGTTGAGAATCGAACCCAGGTCTGACTCCAATTCTATTCTTTCCTTTGCAGGGTCTTTTTATTTTCTTCTGTCTTTCCTTTCTTTTTTTTGAGACAGGTTCTCACTAGCTATGTAGTTCAGGCCGGTTTTGAACTCACTATGTAGTCCAGGATGGCCTCAAACTCACAGCGATCCTCCTGTCTCAGCCTCTCAAGTGCTGGGATCACAGGTGTGTGCCACTATGCCTAGCTTCCTTTATCATTCTGAGCATGACAGTTCTTCAGCAAGTGGGCTATACACTACAGAATGCTTTATCATCCCTGGTATCCACCCATTAAATGCCAAGCAACTTTCATCTAATCCTACATCACTGTGAAACCAGAAAACACCCCATACATTTCCAAATGCTCTCCAGTGTAACAAACAACACAGTTGCCTATTGTAAACCATCTGTTCTCTGAACTAAGTCCTTCTTGGGACAATCTAGTTCCAGGTGAGATTGAAAGTCATTTGACAGAGTTTAAGGCTTTATCTTAAGGGAATGCAAAGAAACCACTAAAATTTCTCAGCAGGCAAGACTAATGAGATTTATCTTATTTTAGAGCTTGCTGTTTGAGAGTTAGAAGGCAGAAAGTATTCAATAAATACTTGATTTAAGCTAGGCACAGTGGCGCACCCCCGGGATCCCAGCATTCTGGGAGACTGAGGCAGGAGGGTCTAAAGTTTGAGTTCAGTTTATGCAACTTAGGAAGACTCTGGCTCAAAAAAGTTTTAAAAAGGCTGGGCATATAGTTCAGTGAGCAGGCTGTGGTTGCCCTCTAGTACAAAAGAAACATGGTTTATGAACATTCTAGCAAAGACTTCAAATTATTTTTTAAAAACCATTCTAATTTTTCTAAATCGTATTCAGTGATCCTTGAAAACAAACAAATAATGGCAGCTACTTATCTTCCATTTAATTTAAACTGCCAAAGTTTAACTTGAAATCCATTGTTATTATTATTATTTTGTTGTTGTTGTACCGGGGATCAAACTTGGGTCCTTGTGCTTGCAAGATGGGTGGCGGAACCACTGAGCTAAATCCCCAGCCCAAATGAAGTCACTTCGTTTTTTTTGTTTGTTTGTTTGTTTTTTGAAACTTGAAATCAGAAAATAAGGTTCTACAGACAGGTGTGGAGGCGCACGCCTGTAATTCCAGATCTTGGGAGGCTGAGGCAGGAGGATCGCTTTGAGTTTGAGACCAGCCTGGACTACATAGTGAGTTCCAGGTCAGTCTCAACTACATAGTGAGAAAAAACCCCAAGAAAAACCAAGAAAAAAAAAAGAAAGAAAGAAAAAAGAAAACAAGGTTCTACAGATTCTTTGATCTAGTAGGAAGCAAATGACACTTGAACAAAAATTACTACCACATTCCCTTTCTCCCAAGTTTGGTGCTTCTCCCATCTTTTAAACCTACTTTCTTCTACTTTTGTTCTGGTTTTGGCTTTGTTTTTTTGTTTGTTTGTTTGTTTTTTGGTATTGGGGATCAAACTTGGGACCTTACACATGACAGGCACCACTGAGCTAAATCCCTGGCCAGGTTTGGCTGAGACAGAGTCTTACTACATAGTCCAGGCTGGGTTGAGACAGGGTCTTACTACATAGTCCAGGCTGGCCTCGAACTCTCCATGATCCTCCTGCCTCAGCCTCCTGAGTACTGGCATTACAGGCAAATGTCATCACAACCAGCCATTCTAAGGAGATATCTGTTGAAATAAAAATATGTTTCAGGGCTGGGGATTTAGCTCAGTGGTGCTGCTGCCTGCCTTGCAAGTGCAATGATCTGAGTCTTGCCTAACATGTGTAGGACCTTGGGTTGGATCCCCAGCAGCACATACACACCAAAAAGTTTTGATATATTTAGTTGAGAGGCTTGTGCTTATTTCAAAATTTAAGTTTGACAACTGATTTTTTGATTAATTAAATTTTATTTTTTAAGAGACAAACTCTTACTACACTGCCCAGGCTAGCCTAGAACCAAGGGCTCAAACAATCCTGCTGCTTTACTTTCCTGAGGAGCTGAGATTAGAGGTGCATACCAACATGCCCAGTTTACACTAAAATTATTTTGTATTATAACACATATACTATCAGTAGCATCCCTATCAGGCTGGAGACACAGCTCAGTTGTTGTCCACTGGCCTAGCATGCTCAAGGCCATGGATTCCAAAGAAAAAAGTAGCATCCTTATCAAATACTAAGATATTTCTTTTGTCATAGCATAACCTTTTTAAATGTTATTTTGTTTTTTGCATTGGATTTTGAACTTAGGGCCTTGCACATGCTAGGCATATACTCTACCAGTGAGTTACAGTCCCAGCCCTTTTGACTTTCAGGACAAGATCTCACTAAATTGCCCACGTAGGTCCTGAACTTCTGATTCTCCTACCTCAGCTTCCTGAGTAGCTGGAATTACAAATATTGTTCCATTCTGTCTGACATAAAGACTATTATCGTAAAAAGATACCACCCAGGGCCAGGAATTTAGCTCAGTGGTGCCACTGCCTGCCTCACAAGTGTAAGGTCCCAAATTTGATCCCCATACCAAAAAAAAGATATCATTGAAAAGAGACATAGTCATCAGGGCCAGGGATTTAGCTCAGTGGTTCCACTGCCTGCCTCACAAGCACAAGGACCTGAGTTCGATCCCTGGTACCAAAAAACAAAAACAAAAACAAAAAAAACACCCCAAAACAAAAAAAGAGACATAGTCATCAGAAAGTCAGGTAGCTATGTTAAGAATTACTATATTTCAGAATCTCTCATTGATGAGTGTAGCAGCACACACTTGTAATCCCAGCACTCAGGAGACTGAGGCAAAAGGATTGCCAAAAGTTTGAGGCCACCCTGGACTACATAATGAGTTCAAGAGCAGGATGAACTACAAAGCAAAACTCTGTCTCAAAAAATTCCTCTTATTAACAGCGGGGCATGTGCTCGCTTTGGCATCACATATACTAAAACAGCTGGGCATGGTGGTGTACACCTGTAATCCCAGCACTTGGGAGGCTGAGACAAGATCACTGTGAATTTGAGGACAGCCTCAGTTACACAGTGAGTTCAAGGCCTGCCTGAAATACATAGAGAGACCCTGTCTCTAAAACCAAAACAATCTATCCCCAGGACTAAGAAACAAACCAAACAAAAAAACACAAAACAAAATTTAAAAAACCCTGCCCCTACATATAATTGTCATAAGAAACTAAAATCCAGCTGTAAGACTTCATGCCATACAGCAAATATTCAATAAGTACTTACTGAACAAATCTTTGTGCATGTGTATGGCATTAGGGATTGAACTCAGGGCCTTCAGACTAAGCTATATTCTTAGCCCTTTTTTATTTTGAGACAGGGTCTTCATTAAGTCAGTAAGTTACTCAGGCTGGAATCAAACTTGTGATCCTACTGCCTCAGCCTTCCAGAGTGCTGGGATTATAGGAGTGTACCACACCATTCCAGGCTGCTGAATAAATCCAGAATTGATTCAACACTTAAAATAGTGCTGCTGTCTGAAAAGCACCAATCCTAAGAGAATTATCACAAATATATATTAGATATCTACCAGGAATTCGGCACTGTGGGATTTTTAAAGTTCAACAAAACTATACTTTGTTGAATAAAATGTGTTCTTCTCTTAGCTAAGCACAATGGCATAGGCCTATAATCCTAGCAGTCTGGGAGGCTGAGGCAGTAGGATCATGAGTTTAAGCCCAGCCTGGGAAATTTATACACTTATCGAGACTGTCTGAAAACACAGCCCAGGATATAGCTCAGTGCAAAAGCTCCAGGTTCAATCCCCAATAATGAAAGAAAAAAAAAAGTTTCCCTTTCTTAATACCTCAAAATTCTAAGATTATTTTTTAAATGCTATTTGAAATATACCTCACCTACTAAATGTCTACATATGTATTTACATAATATATTTAGTATATCTACTGAGCTCTCAAAATCTTTTAAAAAATTTTTATTAGTACATGTTTGCAGTACATAATAATTACATTCATTGTGGGGAGTTGGTACATGATCATAACACATCTTAAGTCTTTTTACTTCCCCTTCTCTCTTCTCTCCATTTGTTGTTTCCCTTCCTCAAAATACTTTTTTTTTCAGGTTTTTGAGACAGGGTCTCACTATGCAGTTGAGACTGACCTGGAACTCACTATGTAGTCCAGGCTGGTCTTGAACTCACAGCGATCCTCCTGCCTCAGCCTCATGAGTGCTGGGTAGGTGTGTGCCACCAGGCCCAGCCCTGAAAATATTCTTAATCTATTTTAGAGATAAATTCCTGAGTCTCCTGTGCCAGCACAAGAACTGCTGACATTCAAGAATTCCAATCTTCACCACTCCTCTTCGATATAGTTCTGGAAACATTAGCCATAGCAATTAGACAAGAGAAAGAAATTAAAGCAATAAAGATAGGAAAGAAAGAAGTTAAACTGTCATTATTTGCTGACGATATGATACTTTACATTGAAGACCCAAAAAACTCTGCCAAAAGACTTCTAGGCTTTTTTGGGGGGTTTTTTGGCAGTGGGGATCAAACTCACTTGCAAGGCAGGTGGCAGAACCACCGAGTTAAATCCTTGGCCCAAGACTTCTAGACTTAATTGACACTTTTAGCAGAGTAGCTGGATACAAGGTCAACACCCAAAAATCAATAGCCTTCTTGTACAAAATAACGGACTCACTGAGAGAAAAATTAGGGAAATAATTTCTTTCACAATAGCATCCAAAAAAATGAAGTATCTCAATCTAACGAAAGAAACAAAAGACCTCTACACTAAAAACTACAGCATTCTGAAAAAAGAGATTGAAGAGGATATAAAAAAATGGAAAGATATCCCCTGCTCCTGGGTAGGAAGAATCAACGTAGTGAAAATGGCCATACTACCAAAACTGCTATACAGATTCAATGCAATGCCAATTGAAATTCCAACGCTATATTTCACAGAACTAGAAAAAAGAATCCAAAAATTCATTTGGAGCCATAAGAGACCTAGAATAGCAAAAGCCATCCTAGGCAATAGACACATGGCAGCGGGTATAACAATTCCCAATTTTAAACTATACTACAAAGCCACTGTGATAAAAACAGCATGGTGCCAGCAAAGAAACAGACCTGAGGATCAGTGGAACAGATTGGAAGACACAAAAACAACTCCAGATGTACTCAGCTACCTCATCTTCGACAAAGGAGCTGACCGTCCCCACTGGAGGAAAGATAGCCTCTTTAATGAATGGAGTTGGAAAAACTGGATCTCAACCTGCCAAAGATTAAAACTAGACCCTTATCTTTCACCATGCACTAAACTAAAATCCAAGTGGATTAAAGATCTAAATATTAAAACAAACATTAAACTTGCTGGAAGATAAGTTAGGCAGAACTCTTGAAGACATGGCATAGGAAAAGACTTTATGAACAAATCCTCAGTAGCATGGGAACTGTAGAAACAATCAACAACTGGGACCTCATCTTATTAAAAAGCTTCTGCACTGCAAAGAAACCATCAACAGAACTAAGAGATAACCTACAATGTGGAAAAAATTTTTACTAGCTGCTCCTCAGACAAAGGACTATTATCTAGAATATATAAAGAACTCAAAACAATCATCAGCCACCCCAAATATAAAGACCCAATTCAAAAATGGGCATCTGAAATGAACAGACATTTCTTAGACAAAGAAGTAAAAGCTGCAAGTAACTGTATGAAAAAATGTTCCACATCTCTGGTCATTTGAGACCAGAAAACAACACTGAGATTCCACCTCACCCCACAAAGAATGGCTGCTATCAAGAAATCAACCAATAACAAATGTTGGCGCGGTTGTGGGGAGAAAGGAATCCGTCTCCATTGTTGGTGGGAGTGTAGGCTGGTACAACCACGATGGAAATCAATATAGAGATACCTCAAAGAGCTGGGACTAGAGGTTCCACTTGACCCAGCCATCCCTCTGCTGGGTATCTTTCCAAAAGAATTAAAAGAATCCTACCACAGTGATATATGCACACCTGTTTATAGCGGCACAGTTTGTAATAGCTAAAACTTGGAAATAGCCCATTTGCCCATCAGTTGGACACTGGATAAAGAAGATGTGGTTTTTCTATAAAATGGAATACTAAAGAATAGCCATAAAGAATGAGAAATTAGAGTCATTCATAGGAAAATGGATACATATTGAGGCTATACTCCTAAGTGAAATAAATAAGTCACACATGTGTAAAAACCGAATGGTTTCTCTGGTGTGAAAAACTGTAATAGTACATAAGATCCTAATGAGATAAATGACCATGTAAAATAGGAAGAAAAGGGCTAAAGGTATAGGGAAAGTGGGAAGGGTAGGGGAAAAGTAATAAGGGAAAAGAAAAAAATGAGAAAATGAAAAAATGGAAATAAAGTGTTTATAAATGGGGAGGGGAGGAGGGGGTGAAGGGAGGGCAGGGACAAGGGGAAAAAGTGAGAACCAAGACCTGTCATGCAAAGGTACAAGATCCCAATAATAAATGTAACTGTACTGTATACCTAAAATGTACCAATAAATTCATTAAAAAAAAATGAATTCCAATCTTGTGTGGGCCAGCAGATGACTGAACAACCCAGAACACAGTAATTTATGCTGTTTTTCTAATTTGAAATGGAACTATGTTCCAAAGTTATTCTGTTTCAATTTTTTATGTGTCTTCCCTTCCCAACAATCACAAGGTCTTATTGGAAGCTACGTAGGACCAGAGATAAATAACTGTTCTTGCAGAGAGACCTGTTCTTATAGTCAATGTAGTCTCATGTTATCTGTATTGAGTACCAGCATTTCAATGAATGCTTATGTAATTAGTACCCTTAAGGAACATGAAATATAAGAAAAGTCAGAAATTAATCCAGAAAACTTTGACGACTCACCTGATGAAGTAACATGAGATGTCCTCTCATTTGGGTATTTCTCTTGCATGGCCATGTAAAATTAAGGAATAACTGTAAAATTAAAGAATAACCCATCAGATCTCTCCAGTATTTTAATTTCCTGTAACTCAGTTCCCATTCAGCTGAAACTGTCAAACTCATTCTGAGGCTATATGAATTAACAAACTAAGTTTGTTCGTACCACAGCTTACTTGTTCTTACAACATGCTTCTAACATTAGACTGGGGGTGCGGGGTGTTTCCCTCACATATCACACAGGTAATTTTGCAGAGGACACCAGCAGGGTATCTTTTTTTTTTTTAATAGCAAAACACTTACTGGTACATTTTAGGTATACATAATGATGACATACATCATAGGGAATTTGCACCTGTAATGATACATCCCACCTCTTTTTCCCATTTCCCCTGCCTTTAGGCCCCCTCCCCTATGTACAAAAGCTTTGTTTCTATTTCTTCCTTCTATTTTCTCTCTCTCTTTTTTTTTTCTTATCTCTTGCTTCCTTTCTCCCCAGCCAGGTATCTTTTAAATTAACCAAATTATTACATATATCTATCTGGAAATAGTGTCAGATCCAACAGACTGGGGATTCAGTCCCACAAGACTATCCCACCTCAAATACCAACTGTGACTCTCCTCTCAGTTGTTTTACCTGCGCTTTTGACCAACTAGCTATAAATCAAGGTTTCTAGCCAAGCATATGCACTTTGGGAGACTGATGTAGGAGAATAACAAATTTGACCCTAGCCTGGGCAACTTAATGAGATCCTGTCTCAGAAAGGGAGGTGGGGGATTAGGTTGTAGCTTAGTGTGAAGGCACTGGGTTTCCAGTACTGCAAAACACAAAAACTTTCCATGGCCCCCTCCCTCTTTGGAGTCTACTAATTTGCCAGAGTAGCTTACAGAACTCAGGGAAACCCTTTAAATATACTGGTTTATTGTAAAGGACACTAAAAAGGGACACAGATAAAGATACAAAGGGAGAGCTAGGGATTTATCTCAGTGGTTCGGGTACTTGCGCCTGCCTGGCAAGCACAAGGTCCCAAGTTCAATCCCTGGTATTGGAAAAAAAAAAAAAAAAAAAAAAAAAAAAAAAAAAAAAAAAAAATACAAAAGGCAAGGCAGGTAAGACATGCTATAGAGGTTCTATGCCCTCCTGGCTATCCATCCTCTAAGAACCTCTAAAAGTTTAGCTTTCCAGAAGCTCTCCCAACCCTGTCCTTTTTGATTTTTATGGGGGCTTCTGACTAACTAGCTATATTATTATATTGAGGCAATTCTGATTAAGTCACTATTCAACATAACCTTTGGCCACTACTGACCCCAGAAGTTGGGGCAGCAAGCCTCATCCTTCTAATTCTGTCTTAGTCTTTCTAGTGACCAGCCCCTATTCTGAAGCTACACAGAGAAGGTCAGCCAACAGTCAACATATTAGCATTCAAGGATTTTATGGGTATGCCAGGAAACAAGGTGAAGAACAATCACAACTATACAGAATATTCAAGTATTCTTCCACTTTTACTCCTCCAAGTATTTTAAAAAGGAAACAGCCAGGCATGCTGGCACACACCTGTAACCCCAGCCTTTGGGAGACTAAAGTAGGAGGATCATTGGAAGTTCAAGGCCTTCCTGAACTGCATGGCAAGATGTCCTCTCAGAAAGGGGTGGGGGAAAAGGGAAGGGGAGAGACAGGATAGGCTAAGAGTTGGCTCTTATCCTGCTTCTCTTCTTAAAGCAAGCAGAGAAAACCCAGAACCAGGGTTTCTCAGTGTGGGTCCCAGAACCCTTCCCATTATTACAACATTACAAAATAGTATTACTTTTAATTAACCTTCCTATGAAACTTCGTACTATGGGGTACCTGATGCTCTGGTGGGAAGCAAAAGGAACTAAAGAAATAAAACAACAGTGGAATATTATAGCCATGATTATGATTTATATAAAACAAACTCCCAGGTTCCAGTAATGAAAATCACATGTTACACAGAAATATTGGTCATAAATAAAACTCCAATGCTTAGCTGGGAACACATGATTTTCTTCCCATTTCCCCATCTCTTAAAACATTTAAGTTTAAGGGTAGAGGCTGATAATTCAGCAGAGATTAATTACTGTATGTGTAAATAAAAGCTTTACTACAACTAGCAATGACAAACAGTATCTTATATCTGCATACTTGAGAGGCTACACAGTGAAGTTCAGAGCACTGACTCAGATCTGACTTGATTTGAAGCCTGAACAAATAAACCTGAGCACACTAAATTTCCAGTTAGCAAATTATTAGCTGTGTAACCTTGGGTAAATTTCTTAATATATCTTTGCCTCATCTTCTTAATATGAAAATGATGAATAGCTGGATCACAGGATTATAGGTTATATACCTTCACGCTGGGCTAAGAGGTATGAATTTAGAAACTCTGAATTAATAACCACTCCAAAAGAATTTGGGACAATTCACAGAAAAATTTTTAGAGGGGAAATTCAACTTTGAAAGAAATTTTTTATAAGATTAAATAGTACTAATTCTCTAATGTACTTTACTGACCTCTACAGTCTTATCTTAGTAACAACACAACAACCCTAGTGGTCACTAATTCACTGCTCCTAGAAGTAACAGGCTACCATCCTCACTTCTTTACATACATACAAGGTGAAAGAAACTTTGTTCAGTAATAAAAACTTCAACTTATGGCTAGCATCATTTATGGCTACACAATTTATAGCTAAGTTAATGATAACACAAGATGATAAACCTACCTACTATAGATTCCTTTCCTGATATCAAAATCCTTTCCTTGCTAGGCTTGGTGGAGTAAGCCTCAAATCCCAGCCACTTGGGAAGCTGAGTCAGGAGAATCTCTAGTTTGAAGCCAGCCTGGGCAACTCAATGAGCTCCTGTTTTTAAAAAAGAGTGGTGGGGTGGGATTTGGTGGTTTCCACTTCCAATCAATCCCAGCACTCTGGGAAGCTAACGCAGAAGACTGCAAGTCTAGCCTTGATGACTAGAAAGATTCTACCTCAACAAAACGGGGGAAGGATAGCTGGAGCTGGAGCTCACTGTCAAGGTTCTGGGTTCAATCCCCAGTACCACAAAACAAAACAACAAACAACTGGGAGGCTGAGGCAGGAGGATCACAAGTTCAGACTCATCCTGGGCAACTTAAAGATGCAGGGAGACTGTCTCAAAGATAAAAACAAAACAAAACAACAACAACAAAAAAATCACAAACAAATCCAAAAATTAAAAATTAGCTGGAGATGTAGCTCAGTCTAAAGGTCCTGAGTTCAATCCCCAGTACTGCAAAAAGAACAAACACAGTTTCTTTACCTTTCTTTAAATGTTAGCAAAAAGCTGGGGATGTAGCTCAGTAGTACCACACCTGCCTGGCAAGTGCAAGTTCAACGTACAAAAACAAAAACAAAAAAAAAAGTAGGCCCAGCAGATTCAGACTCTTCCAAATTCAGATGAGTTGGGAACAAGGTGACAAGAAAACTTCTAGTTACCCTATGACTCAGTAATTCTATTCTTAGGTGTATCACGATCCATGTGTATCCATAGAGAATTGGTTCTATGAACTCTTATAGATACCAAAATCCATAGATGCTCAAGTTGCCTGACACAGAATGGCATAATTGTATATAATACCTATTAAGGTATATAATACCTTTTAAGTCATCTCTAGAGGCTAGGTAATGTAAGTCCCAGCTACTTGGGAGGCCAAGGCAAGAAGATCACTTGAGCAAAGAGGCTGAAGCCAGACTGGGCAATACACCCTCATCTCAAAAAAACAACAACACATCATCATAATATCTAGATTACTCACCATATAGAATCCAATATAAATGCCATGCATACTGCTTAGGGAATGATGAAAAAAATCTGTACATGTTCAGTACATATGCATTACCCCTCTCCCAGTATATTTTCAATCTACAGTTGGTTGAATCTATCGATGTAGAACTCACAAACATAGAAATGTAACTGTGTATTCATGAGAAATGAACATTTATGTTCACACAACAATATGTAGGTGAATGTGAACAGCAGCATTTACAATAGACAAAAAGTAGAAGCTGGGCATTGTTGCACAGGTCTGTAATCCCAGCATTCTGGGAAGCTGAGGCAGAAGGGCCCAAGTTCAAGTTCAGCCTGGGCAATTTAGCAAGATCCTGACTCAATATTTTAAAGAAGGGCTTGGGAGCTGGGTGTGATGGCACATGCCTGTAAAGACTTAGAAGGCTGAGGCAGGAGAAATGCCATGAATTTGAGGCCAGCCTAGGCTACAAAGTGAGTTCAAGGCCAGTCTGGAATACACAGTGAGATCCCGTCTCATAAAACCAAGGGGAAAATAAAACACAACTGGGAGGCTGGAAGTGAAGTTCAGAGCAAATGTTCTGGGTTCAATACTCAGTACACAATGAAACAACCAAAATGTAAATCAATTGATAAAGGATAGATAAAATGTGATATATACCCATATAATGGAATATTACTTAGCAATAAAAGGAATGAAGTACTGATATATGTTACAACATAGATGAATATTAAAAACATGCTAAATGAAATAAGTCAAACACTGAAGGCCATAAACTATATGATCCTACTTAATATGAAATGTCTAGAAAGGCCAAATCTACAGAGACAACAGATTACTGCTCACCAAGAAATGAGAGGAAGGGGTGGGGGGAAGAGATTGGCTATTTATGGATATGTGGTTTTTTTTCAGGGTGATCAAATATTTTGGGATTAGATGGTGGTTAACAGTTAAAAACTGTGAGAATATACTAAAAAACTACTGAATTATACACATATAAGATCAATTTTATGGCATGTGAATTATATCTGTTATTTTAAAAAATACTCCCAAAATGATACATTCTTGACTTTTTCCTAAGTTTAGAATTAATTGAGCAACTAGTAGAGATTTTTAGGACCAACTGAAGGACACAGAGATGTCCTAGGGCAAAACTGAGAGAACTGAATGGAAAAAGACAAAGAAAAAAAAGTGTTTGATTTCTATATTCAAAAATTAACATTTATGATTTATCAAGCACAATGTTACATACTTTATAGGTATTGTAGCTCACATTTAATACAACAACCTATAAGGCAGTTACTATACATAGTTGTTATTGTTGGGTTGAGACAGGGTCTCACTACATAATTCAGGCTAGCCTTGAACTCACTATGTCACCCAGGCTAGCCTTGAATACACAGCAATCCTCCTGCCTCAGCCTCCCAAGTACTGGGATTACAGGTGTGCACCACCATACCTAGGAAGGCAATTACTACGAAACCCTCATTTTATGGATAAGAAAATGAAAGCTTAGACTGGTGAAGACCATACAACTAGGAAAATGCTTTAAAGCCAAAACTGTGACCTAATACTTTAAGTGTGTAGTCTGTGTATGACAAAACACAGAGAAATGGAGGAAGTTAACGAAGGCATCACCAAGTCAGAGTTTCTGCCTCAGACAGCCAGAGCTGCAAACCTCAAAGTCAGGATCAGGGACAGTCATAATTCTCGTTTCACCCCTGTTCACCGCTCAGGTTCTATTTCCTAAATTGCTAACCAACAATTGGATTTTCCCTGTTAGAAATATTTCTCTTCTTGAAGAATTACAATCTTAGGGTGGAATGTCACACACAGCAGCTGTTGAGAGAACCACATCAAAACAGGAGTGGATTTGAAAGGATATACAGGCAGCTGACAGATACATTAAGAATCTCACACCAAGCTGGGTGTGGTGCTACACACTTGTAATCCCAGCACTGAGCGAAGAGACTGGGGAGAAGAACTGCCAAATTCAAACTCATCCTGGGTACTTTGCAAGCCCCAGTTTCAAAACAAAAAAATTTTAAAAAGGGGGGCTAGGGACACAGCTCAGCAGAACAGAGCCCTGGGTTCAATCCCTAGTACTGAGAAAATCTCATATCGTCACATTATATTCATGGCCTTCGTTGCTCATTAAACAGTGTAAAAGAAGATAAATCCTTGCCAAGAAGCTGTCTTTACAAAGAATATGACTTTGGGTGAAAGGAGGGTACGGGTCTGGGGAAAAAATAAGAACCAGGACATACCGTGTAAGGCACAAGATCCCAATGATAAATGTAACTGTATTGTTTGTTTTAAATGTACCAATAAACTTAATGGGGAAAACAAAAAACAAACAAACAAAAAAGCCCCAAAGAATAAGACTATGATTTTCTGCTTCAGCCTCCTTAGTGCTGGGATTATAGGCATGTACCACCACACCAGGCTCAAGGTCAAGATCCAGTTATCCTAATTATCCTTAACCTAGCACATTGTATTCATCAACCAAAATTTACTGAGTACCTATTTGCCTGGCCATTTATGCCACAAACAGGAAATGTACTGGTGTAAAAGAAAGACATGGTTCTGTTCCACTTGGTTTACTGGGGTGGAGTGCATAATATGCTGTTAGACAATATACCTGAACACATTAAACTTCTAGTTCATCCAAAACACATGCTCCTTTTTGCTATGGCAACGCTCCTCAAGTTCAGCACTACTGATACTTTGCCTCAGCTAATTCCTTGAGGAGAGAGGGAGGCTGCCCTGCACACTGCCAGACGCTTAGCAGCATCCTGGATCCTTCCTACTAGGTTTCAGTAGCCATCTCTGACTTGTGACGATTAAAGATGTCTCCAAAAGCTGTCAGATATTCCAATAAGCAAAATTACCCTGGCTCTACACATCCCTCCAATCTCAGCTCACACCCCGAGTACTCAGGGACGCCTCCTAAACCGCCCTGGCGCGAGTCTAGGGACTTCCAAAGTGTTGCCTGCCCCCAATCTTTTTTTTCCCTGTATTGACCTTTTTGAAAAAAACAGCCCGCCGCCTCGCCCCGCCCCGTGTTGGGGATCGAACGCAGGGCCTCAAGAACTCTAGGCAAGCAATCTAACCTTCCCAGTCTCTTAGATCGGCGCCTTGTTTTGTGTTCTTTGTAAAATCTCTCCACCCTATACTTGAGTGCTGAGAGTAACATTCGCTTAACGTCTGCGACTGGGACTGTGTGCTCTCGCAGCGCAAGAAAGGCGGCGCCCTACACAAACGCTGTGGAGGGACTGACAAGGACAAAGCAAGACAAGGAGGCGGGGAGCGACCCGGCTACTAGGGGCCGGGCATCTTAGGAGGCTGAGGGTGAGGGTGAGAGACCCGACGGAGGGGGGGTGGACCCCGCAGACACTGCGCAGGCGCGCTCCCCTGTCCCGCGTTCCCCACGGAGCCAGGTCGCTCCGCCCGAGCAACACAAGGAGTGGCAGGGTGTGCTACTCCGACGGGGGTCCTGAGGAGGACTTACCCGGGCCTGAAAATTGGCTGTAAAAATCTCTCACTCAGGGACACTGTCTGCGGCCACCACGTCTGCCTCAGGAGGCGGTTGAGTCCCTCAGCTTGACTAACGGCCGTTACACGCGCGCCAGGCCGCAGACCCAACAGCGCGCGCCCCTCAGCCCCGCCTCTTTTTGGTCTACCTCGGTCCAATCAGAAGTCAAGCCGCGTGAATTTCCCGCCCCTTTTCGCCCACCTCTGACAAATCGAGAGTGCAGCCATGCCGGTGTCCCGCCTCTGCACGCTGTGCTCGGCGCTTGCCTGCCGGATCGCTCTGCGCATGACCCCACCGCCCCATCGCGTTCTACTTCGCCCTGTGCAGTCCTACCTGGAGGCTGAGGCGGGCAGGGAGCTGTGGAAGGGCGAGCTACGGCTGGGCAGGTCGTGAAGCTGGCAGCCAGGGCACGTGGCTGTCTCACCCTTCTTCTCTCTTGGTGCCACCTATCTGTCCGCTCTCCTGAAGCAAGGGCTCAGATTGTGACCAGGATTTAGGATGGCTCCTGGGTCACTGGGCTTAGTCTGTGGCTGGGCTGTCAGCTTGAATGAACCTGGCTTTACAGGATGAATGAATTCAGGAGATATTCTCTGAAAGTAGGGCCTGTCGCCAGATGTGGTGGCGCACGCCTGTGATCCCAGCACTAGTGTGGCAGAGGCAGGAGGATTGCCATGAGGTCTCACATAGTAAGACCCTGTCTTAAAAAAAAAAAAAAAAATCAAAAAACAAAAAAACAACCTGTTAATAACTTATGGCTGGCTGTTTGAACGATTTCACTAGCCACTTTCAGACCCTCATAAATTTTTGTCTTTTGCTCACACACACACACCATGGAAGTGGCTGAAAGTTGAGTGTCCCAACTTGATAGCTCCCATTTCTTTTGTGAGGAGGTAGGGGACAGGGACATAGATTTAAGAATAATGGGAAAGATGTAAAGAGATGCAGAGACAAAAACCTGGCTGGAGACCGTTGAAAGGTTGAGATTTAAATTTACAAATGGCTACCAAGAGTCTTTATGTACTCCTGTGATCTAAATTTAATGGGGAGGCTGAAGCAGTAGGCTCCAAAGTTCTTCAAAGCCAGCCTGGGCAATTTAGTGAGACCTTGCCTCAAAATAAATAAATAAATGAAGTCTGGGGATGTAAATCAGTAGTAGACATTCCCCTCCTTTAAAAAAAAAGTACATTTGTATAGTTTTCTATAGTATAAAAACAACTCCATTATCTACTACAAATTTTCAAATATGAATGAGTCTTTATATTTTAATAGACTTTTGGCTCTAATTTTAGAGAATATTCACAATCAATTTTTAGGTATTCTTAAATTTTTGGTTATTATTTTTAAAGGACTTGCTGCATGTTTAATAAAATATGTCAGTAAAACTACGTCACGATATGACTGAAATAAAAGGTCTGGATTTGGCCAGATATGTCTACCCTGATTTAAATTAAGTGCCAATTAGTTATAATTAGATCTACTGCTTTCATAAGCAAAATGTTGCCTGATACTTTATTGTATTGTTGCAAGATTTAAGAGATAGGAGAGATCACTGGGAAAAAGGAGGATTTTATTCTAGGCTTAGGTGAGCACCGGCTCAATGGACTAATGTCCAAAGGAAGAACCTCAAATAAAGAAAAGTTCCAGTTTTCATACATTTGGTCAAAGTGGGGTGGTCTTTCTAGTGACATAGCAAACAAGTTTACATGAAACGAGACAAGAACACAGTTTTTAAATTTAGCCTTGAAAGAAGACAGAGCCTTGTGAATCTTGTGAGGAAGATGACATAAACTTTGTTTACAGGTCATAGTTACCAATTTTATCTGTACAGGAGCAAGGAGTTACAGTTATAGGTGGTAGTGGTGTTTGGGAGGACCTACCCAAGGCCAGAAAAACTTGTTTTTTATTTTTTTAAGTCCTGTTTTATATAAGCATCTGTTATTACACAACACCAAGTCTTCTTGAGCATGGTCAATTAAGTTTAAGCTTAATATCTTCCTTGTTCACTTATTTTTTTTGTTTGCTTTGTTTCTTTAAGGCTGGGTTTCTCTATGTAGGCCAGCCTGGCCTCAGACTTGCTGCGATTATCCTGTCTCAGCCTCCTGAGTGCTGGGATTGCAAGCATGCACTACAATACCTGGATCAATTTGATTTTAAAAAATTCTATTTTCAGGCTGGGGATTTAGCTCAGTGGTTCCGCCGCCTGCCTTGCAAGTGGAAGATCCCAAGTTTGATCTCCGGTACCAAAAAAATAAATAAATAATTAAAAATTCTATTTTCTTTTTTAGATAGTTAAGCATAGTGTTGTTAACATTTTACCTCGTCCTTCAGGATGTCTTTTAAATTTCAAATAAAGGCAAGGATTAAGGCCTTCAGTAGAAGCGCTTTTTTTTTTCTTTTCCCTAAGATGGTGTAAGATACCCAACACCTAGTTTAAGGAAGGAGAGGTTTAATTTGATTCATGGTTTTGGAGGATTCAGTCCATAGCCGGCTGGCTGCAAGGGAGAAACAACACAGTAGAAGGGCATGGCAAAAGAGAACTGTCAACTATGGCAGGCAGAAAGCAGAGAGAGAAGAGAGGAGCTGGGGACAAGAACTATACCCTATCAAATCTGGACCCCAGTGGCCACACCCCTCCTAAGAGAAATATCTGTTCATTTCAGTTTCCCATTTTTTTTTTCTTTTTTTGGTACCGGGGATCGAACTTGGGTCCTTGCGCTTGCGAGGCAGGCCACCGAACTGCTGAGCTAAATCCCCGGCCCCAGTTCCCCATTTTTTGATTGTCTTTTATTTTGGGTTATTACCCACCCCCCTGGACTAGGGATTGAACGTAGGGCTTTGAACATGCTAGACATGCACTGTACCACTGAGTTATATCCTCAACCCTTTCTGTTTTTGAATCAGGGTCTTGCTAAGTTGCCCAGGCTGATCTACAACTTGCCATCCTCCTGCCCCAGCCCCAATAGCTGTCATCCTGGCTTTGCTGTCATCTCTTTAGGGCAAAAATGTTTTCAACTGAGCCCAGGGAACTCCACAGATTCCTTGAAGGGATATGAAAGTCACTATTTGTTGGGAGAAAGCAACCAAGTAGGATATTTCTCTTCCCACAGTCAGAGTGGCTGTTTGTTTGTTCCTTAGTTCACTCCTTTGTTCACTCGTTTGTTCATTGGTCTTGCTGTGTAGTCCAGGTTGACCTTGAACTCATTTTGTAGCTCAGCCTAGCTTTAAACTCACGATTTTCCTGCCTCAGCCTCACAAGTGCTGTGATGACAGGCATGTGCCACCACACCTGGCTCCCTATTAGCTACACTCTTATTTGTATCTTTTTTTCTTATTTCAGAAAATAATTCAAGTTCATTATAGAATGATTGGAAGAAAAATACAGGCAAAAAAGTCCCATCTGCTGAGCTACCCACTCTTACTGCCTTGTTGCAAATTTCCCATAAAATACTTTCTCAAAATATGATAACCCCCACACTGGTTCAGTTGAAAACAGTTTTTGCCCTAAAGATGTGATAGAATATATTCCACTTTATACTTCTAGTATAGAGCACTTTGTACCAGGCTCTGTACTAGAAATTCATGTCGATTTTTCTCCTAATCTCACAGCAATCCATGGCACAGCTGATATATTGTAATCCCCATTTTACTGACAAGGAAACTGAATCCAGAAGAGCACTCAGTAAAGCAATGAAGCAACTTACCGAAGATCATATGACTAGTACGGTGGCGTGACAATTCCACAGCTCTGTGCAATTTCCTACAGAGTCTATGATTCTATCCATCCTAATGGATCATGCCAGGTGTGGGGGGTACTGATACCCCTGGGGTACTCACCGGAAGTTGCTGTAAATGTCTAGTCACTCATCCTTTGTGATGCAGATGAAGAGGGTGTGCAGGGTAAAGCTTATGTTCTTGAAATGTTTGGTCATGAACACACCAAAGAGTGTACCCCCAATCACTGAAAACACCTGCCAGAGACCAACGGCCCACCCTAACTTCACCCAGAGAAGACAGGACATACCCATGAATGCAAATGGATGCAAATAAATGCTGCCAAAGGAACTACAGAGATGTAGACCCATAAGCCTCTCTTGTCTACACTCTTCCCTCCCGCAGAGACCCAGGGCTCTGTTCCGGGAAGGGGAATGGCTAGGGTGGAGAGGGGCATTGACAGCATGAAAAAGAATGAACACCCTGCTGTGGGCCCTGTCTAGTGCCCACAGCAGGATGATGCTGTTGATCCTGGCCAGGGGCTCTACTATGATCACCAGCCTGTGGCAGAGCCTCTCAGGGGTACCCCTTGACCTTGCCCAGACTCCTCCCTCCTCACTGCCCCCCACCAAACTACTGAGAGATGCAGACCTGAGCCTCAGCTGGTAACAACTCCCTTCTCATTCCTGGGGTCCAGACAGGTGCCCCTCTCTTCTCCAGACTTCTCAGCTCACCTGAGAGTGTAGGTAACAGAGATAATACTGACTTCCTTAATGAAGAGCCCCCAAAGCAACATAAAGATGATAACGAAGTTGAGAATGTTCCATCTGTCCTGGGAGGAGGATTGGGCCAGTCCTAGGGAGTCTGTGAGGCCCAGCCCATGGGGGCATTCTAAGTTTACCTCCCCACACCCCAAGGTTAGGGGGTCACTGTCCTTAGAGCAGGGCCAGTCGGCCATCATCCACAGCTGTCACCCTATCTATCATCCCCAATTGTTCCACAAAACACATCTGTGCTCATGGTCCCATACGTGTGTCAACAGCCAAGTGCAACCTCAGAGATTCACAGAGAAGAGACTCAGGCTCAGAGACTCACACTGAAGATCCTCCTTATATAGTCACACTTAGCCCACTTTGGCTAGTGGACTGCAAAACACTGCCTTGTAGGCACACCAGTAATCCCAGCACTTGGGAGACTGAGGCAGGAGGATTGCCATGAGTTCAAGGTCAATTTGTACTACATGGCAAGACCCTTTCTGATAAGAAAGAAAGAAAGAAAGAAAGAAAGAAAGAAAGAAAGAAAGAAAGAAAGAAAGAAAGAAAGAAAGAAAGAAAGAAAAAGAAAGAAGGGAAGAAAGAAAGATTGTCAGGATCTAGTAAGTAATAAAAGCAAAGTGCAGAACAGCATTTATAGTATGCTACTGTCAGGAATGGGAGGACTAAAAATATATATCTGTTTGCAAAAATAACTACCAGGAGGATAAACAAGTGACTATAAATATAAGATTACCTAGAGAGGCAAGCAGGGGAAAAGAGGGTGAGGGGATTGGAATGAGAGCAAGGATTCTATGCTAACCTTTCAATATAGTTTTGAGCAGTAGGTATCTATGAAATATTCCAAAACAAAACTATATTTTAATGGGAAAATGTTCATAAATTTTTGGGGCAGCTCAGTAAATGCAAGTCATCCTAGCTTCTTCTACTTCGTCTGAGCCCAAGTGTACATAAAAGAGCACAGTCTTCCTGTCTGCAGATCCATCTCTGTTATCCATTCAGTACTGAGCTGCTACTGTACACTGTACCCAGCACCATTTCCTGAGGCTCTGAGGGATCTGCACTGCTGTGGTCACAGAGTGTTGAGAGGGATGGAGAGACAGTACATTTTTAATCCAGTACCTAAGTCCACAGTATCATGGAACAACACCTCGCTTGGCCTGGGAGAGATGGGAAGAGATCTCCTGGAGAGAAGACATCCAATGATCTGTAGGCAGGAGTAAAGTAAGGACAGAGTGCATCATGAAATTTGAAAATTATAGGAAATTCAAAGTACAGTGCTCATGCAGAAAGTTTTACTGGACTAAAGTATGTCACATGGAAAAGTTAGGTTTTCTTAAAATCAGAAGGCAGAGGAAGGTGCCTGTGATCTTTAACAATACATTGTAATGGAGGTAATGGCCAGTTAAGAGAAAGCAGTTGGATACATGGAGGAAAAACCAAGCGTATCAACCCAAATTATAATTAATAAAAATTTGGTAAAAGTAGTAGAATTTTAAATTAACCAACAAAAAGCAGCCTGTATCTACGATAGCTTTTAGTAAATAGTGAAACACATTACAATGCCTCTCTATTATGGTGTTGGCAGATGAATAAAAAGACCAGAATAAACAATGCATATGGAGGTTTTAGAATATGGTAAAGGGCTCTTCAAAAACAGTAGAGGAAGGCCAGGAATTTACCTGAGTGGTGCCACCACCTGCCTCGCAAGTGCAAGGTCCTGGGTTTGATCCCCAATACCAAAACAAACAAACAAAAAACACAAACAAACAAACAAAAGTAGAGGAAAGATAAGTTTTAATGATGCTGACATAATTAAAAATAGTCATGTCGAGGGCCAGAGATTTAGCTCAGTGTTTCCACTGCCTACCTTGAAAGCACAAGATTCCGAGTTTGATCCCTGGTACAAAAAAAAAGCAACAACAACAACAACAACAACAACAACAACAAAAAACAAGTGGATACATTCTGTAAGTATCAAAAGCTCTAAATGTAAAAATGAAAGCATACAAGTACTAAAAACACATGGAAATTCACTGCAACCAAAGATCATGGGGGAAATTAAGCTTTGTGACTTTGAAATCTAAAAGAAATAAAACAATCTTAATTTAAAAAAAGAAAGATGTATAATTGATATTGTATAATAGGAAGAAAGGTTCTAAAAGAGTAGAAGGAAGTGGAAGGGGTAGATGAAAGGTAAAAAGGCAAAAGAAAAAATATGTGAAAAGGAAATATATGGAAACAATGTCTTTGTAAACTGGGAAGGGTGGAGGGGCTGAAGGGAGGGCAGGGGAAGGGGGAAAAATAAGAACCAAGATAAGTCATGTAAAGGTGCAAGATCTCAATGATGAATGTAACTGTACTGTATACCTAAAATTTACCAATAAACTTAATAAAGATTAAAAAAAAGAGAAAGTTTTACTAGACTAAAGTCAGACACATAGGTGCATCCCAGTTACTCTGCAGACTAAGGTAGGAGAATCACTTAAGGCCCCAGTGTTCAGAGCCAGCCTGAGCCACACAGTGAAATCTCATCTCGAAAACAGTCCCCACCCGCCTCTGGAAAAAGCTGCATAGGAATGTAGGCATGTTCGATCACGTGTGCGTTGTGTGGCTGCCTTTGTGCTGCCTGCAGAGGTGAGTAGTTGCATCAAAGACTGTAGAGCCTGTGAAGCTTAAAGTATTTGTTATCTGGGGCCCACGTGCACAGAAAAAGCTTTCTGACTGTTGCTCCTGAGCTCTATAAATCTCATTTCTCAAATACAGACATCAAGCTTAACCTGACTGCAGAGCTCTGGGAGGCTGAAACAGGAATTGGATTGGAACCCAAGGAGGACACACTTCCAGTACAAGTTATGTTCTGCCACATCACAGAAATCTCATAATCACTCTCTCCATCTCTGTCTCTGTCTCTGTCTCTGTCTCTGCGTGTGTGCGCACACACACACACACACACACACACACACCTCAATTTACAGGGTAGGGTCCAGATGGGATAAGCTCTCAGGGAAGAGTAGGAGTGAACGCAGGGAGGTCCCAGAGTCTTACCTTCCAGAAAATCTAGAGGTCATTGTGGCAGCTGAGGAGAACCTCACCAATAAGGATGGACAGCACAGTGTCCCCATGGTACAGAACAATTCAGTGTTTCTACACGGAAGACAGAGAACAGAGGTGCAGAGGCATCAGTATGTGGAGCTGGGTGAGGCTAGGGAGAGACAGGGTGTCTGCAGGAGAGGGGAGGCTTATGTCCCTGCTACTTTTCTTCCTTGGCACTTCCGTCACTTCCTTTACGGCATACTTTTGGTGCACAGGTCACTCGTGCATTGTTTGTTATGACTCTTAATGCTGTCCTGCAGAGCAGGTCCCATTCCTGTCTGCTAGATGGGAAATAGAGAGGAGCCATGTGCATACAGCTGGTTGGTGGGGATTGCTGTCTACCACAGACCTTGGCCCCTGAGGTAGGAGTATTTGGGGAAACAAGGTAAGGGCAGAGGTCAGACAAGTTTAGGAGTGGGAAGAAGAGGCTGGAGGACACGGAGGCCCAGACCTTTTTCTGCTTGTCCCAAACAATCCTGCTTTTCCATTGTCCCAGCCACTCCTGTTACTTAACTTCCTGATGTCTTTCCCTCTGTGGGTCTAGGACGGGTACCCTGAGTGGATGACTAGGGTCTGTCCAAAACCCAATTCACGCCTGCTCAACCTCAAGCCTTCAGCTCCCTTATAGCTGTGACCCAACTAACAACCTGTACCTCCTCATTCCATCCAGGTATCACCAAAGTCACTTTGTCTCCTCCCTCTCTTTACTCCAGTGGCCAATGGACTGTGTCTTGAGGCTCACTGCCATACTTGGGGGCCTCTGCTTCTTCTACCCAGATACGGGTTAAGGTTTATGAGCTCCCTGACTCTTCCAAATTCCCAAAGTCCTGTCAGGGAACATGGCTGTCTGCTTAGAGGAAGAGCTTCTTGCTGGGCCTTCTGGTCACTATACCTGTAATCCCAGGACTCTGAGAGGCTGAGGCAGCAAGATTGCGAGTTTGAGCCCAGCCTGGGCAATTTAGTGGTTTAGTAAGACCTAGTTTCAAAATAAAAAATAAAAAAAGATCTGGGGATGTAATTCAGTGCAAAAGCTCTGGGTTCACTCCCCAGTACCATACACACATATATGCACGCACGCGCACACACACACACACACACACGCACCCACAAAAATGAAGAGTTCTTTCCCCCTAGTCCTGCCCTTATCTCCACCCCTTGGCCACTACAAATAATAGACCCTCCTCAGTATTAATCAAAAAAGCCTCCAAATTGTCCTGCCACTTTACCAAATCACAAGCATCCATACTTAAATCAGAGCTGCCTTCCCTCCTCACACACCTCCCATGACTTCCACAGCCTGCAGGACAAAGTTCAAAAGCAATCCTGGTATTCACAGGTCTCCAGGATCTGACCTTCATCAACACATGTCCTATACCAGGATTTCCGCGTTTCAGACTGGGGCCCTTAAGAAGAAGTATATTTTATATCACAACTCTTCCTCCCTTTCTCCCTATCATTCTCTCCTTTTCATCCCCCAACTCTACTTTTTTTCTATACCAAAATCCTGGGGCATCCAGGCATGGTGGTTTATACCTGTGATGCTAGCACTTGGGAGGCTGAGACAGGAAGACCCCAGGTTTGAGAGCAGCCTGGACTATGTAGTGAGACCTTGTCTCAACAGAATAAAACAAGCCTTGTTACCTTTGCTACCTTGAGCATGCCACGTTGTTTTTCCTCTGCAGTGCCTGTTGACCATCCCTGTCTTGGAGCCAGCCAACTATGGACTGAAATCTCCACTTACTGTGAGCTAAATAAACCTTTTCCCCTTCGATAAAATAAAATAACAAAATGCTGGCAGCCGGGGATTTAGCTCAGTGCTTACGCTACCACCTGCCTTGAAAGCGAGTTCGATTAAAAAAAACATGCTAGCATGTGCCCTCTGAATTGATTAATGGCCCGTGATCTGTCCTTTTTCCTCACTCTGCTATTCTGCTCCCACCACATGAAGTGGGCTCCAGTTGCAGGTCAGGAGAGCGAACTCAGGGGATGTTTCCTAGGCCTTGTGCCATTCTCACTACCTCTGGCCCAGTTGCCTGACCTCTTGGTATCTCCTGGGCTGTCCCAACACCTCTGGCCATTCCTCCTCAGTTTCCTTTTTCACTTCCGGTTTCATTCCTGTCTTTTGTTTGGAGACTTTCCTTGGTATCCACCTTGGCCTTCTCCTCTCCTCATCAAAACCTGAGACCATCATGTCCACTCCTCAGCCTTGGTGCCCTCTCTGACAGCTCTGACACTGACTTCTCTCATGTGTCCCTCTCCAGCCCAGCACCTCTGGCAGCCTTTCAGATGTGGCCTCCAGCTTCTCTCAAAACGACTCTGTGTGGACATTGCATGGGCACCTCAGGCTCCGGATGACTCCGACTGACCTCTGCGTCCCGTGCAAAACTGCTGTGCTCTACGACTCCACATCCCAACATAAAACGCCAGCCCCAACGCTGCTGCTCAAGCCGGAAACTTAACTTCTGGCTACCCCTCTGTTCACATGCATGGGATGACGACATGTGTCAACCCAAGGTAGCGCAGAGTAAGCACTCACCATCCTGTGATGGATCCGAGAGGCTCCTGATTCAGCTCCTGGAGTGCCTCTAAGTGTATCGACCCTTTTTCACCTACTGCCACCATCCTGCGTCTTTCCCGAAACCCAGCACTTTTCACCTGTACCTTCTGCAGCAGGGTCTCTCCTGGCCCATCTCCTCCGAGTCTTGGCCTCCTCGCCTCAGTGTTCCACACTGTGACAACCACTGAAAATTTTCTAAAACATCTGTCATTTTGCTTTAGTGTTTTAAATTCCCCCAGGCTTTCCACTGACAAAGGTAAAACCACCTTCCTGGACATAACATAAAGACCTGTGTGATATGACCACTGACCCCCTCTCTGAACTCACCTGCCACCACTACACTGGAGATTTCATTTGGTGAATCAAACATAGGGTTGTGCATGCAGGCAGACACTCTTTTACTGAGCTACATCCCCAGACTGACACACTGTTAAATAACACAATACATACATGTGTATCCTTTGTAAGAAATTAAAACATTAGTGAGACTAAAGTCATAGTATACTAGACTTTGGACAAACAGAACTCTCTTGCATGCTCTTTCTTTTGTCCTGTTCCCCTTCCCTCTTTGCCTAGCCAACTCCTACTCTTTTTTTTGAGACAGGATCTCACTATGTAGTTGAGACTGACCTGGAACTCACTATGTAGCCCAGGCTGGTCTTGAACTCACAGTGATCCTCCTGCCTCAGCCTCCAGAATGCTGGGATTACAGGTGTGCACCGCCATGCCCGGCTCAGGCAATTTTTTTTAGATAGGGTCTTGCTGTGGAGTTTAGGCTGTCCTTGAACTTGTAGCAGTCCTCCTGCCTTGGCCACCTGAGGGCCAGGATTACAGGCATGTCCTACCACACTCTGCCCACTGAGGCATTTACAATGGTGTGCTTGTGTCTGTCTAAGATAGGAACAGGATTTGCTGTACTTACACCTGGAAATTTAGCACTGTGCAGGGTCAGCACCTGGCTCAGAGTGATTCTCTCTTAGGGACTGTTATCAAAATTAGTGGGTCGGGGATTTAGCTTAGTGGTGCCACTGCCTGCCTCGAAAGTGCAAGGCCAGCATCACCTGGAAGGCTGGATGCTACAGCAACATCTTGATATACATGTGAGTGATGAACTCGTGTGTCCCAGGCTTCCTAGAAGAAAGCGGAGACTTCCTTCAGGCAAGTGTCACCAGAGAGGCCTCCGCCTGGTATTTACTCTCAGTGAATGGGTGGGTCTCTGTGGTCAGCTGCTGGAAATCCTGGAATGGGCCTTAATTGTGAAAGTCGCTGCTGGCTGCACAGCCCTCCTGTGCTTACCTTTCTGCTTCTGATATCCTGGTGGCTGATGAGCATTTGCTCCTGTAGTCACTGAAGGGCTGGTGTGGTCCTCTGCAGGTCCTGTGCAGCTGCTGCCCCTGTCCACCTGAGGGCCACCTCAGTGAGGGAGCCAGGCAGGGGCCACCTACCAGGAGGGTGAAACGTTTCAATCATCTGCATCTGTCCTTTGATGTTACCGGTTATAGCTGCTCTTGCCCCTTCCCTCCCTCAAAGCAACTTTGCTTCAGGCGGTTTGGCCCCACAGAGGCAGCTGTGACCTCCAGTCTTCTGCATTCTCTCAAGGCTGTCCAGCTGGAGGAACCCCTCCCACTGCTCCCTCTGTCACTCACAGAGGAAGCCAGGGTTCATCTGCCCGCAAGGAGCTGCAGGGCTGGGATGGGCCCAGAGCCAGAGGCTGATGGGAGTAGGCCAGGCGTCCTGAGTGGCCTGGATGGAGTCAGGGGACCTGGTCCTACTCTGGATGTAGAAGCTGGAGATGAGGGTGAGCTGAGGAGAGATGCTCTGTGCCAGCATCTTTCTTCCCCATGAGAGACCCCCGCTCGTACCCTCTCCTACCCTTTATCTACCTGTTCCACCACCTGGCTTGAGGCTGCCCCCTTGTCCTTGTTTCTCCATTTGCCAAATGAAAGTTTCCCACTTGTCCTCACTGGAGATAGGGTAGGGGCATCTCTGGCCTCCCAGGGGCTGGGAGGGAAGATGTGAGTCAGGAGCCCTTCCTCGCTGTGGACACCGCCCTTCACCGCAGCAGGCAGGAACCTCTGGTGCAGCCATGGTGGACAAGGGTTGTCACCCACCCTGGGATAGAGAGCACTCGCCTCTACAGCCCTACAGCCATTCCTTCCAGTCCTCTCCAGGAAGCAAGTTCCTGGTCCTAAAGGAAAGGCACACAGATTCACTTCAGAGAAATCGACTTTATTTGCTGGAAAAGTGTGTCTCGTGTAAAATAAACACCGGAACTGGTTTGAGGGAATGAGCGGTACTGAGGGGCAGTGGGAGATCAGACTGCGCCCCTCAGACGTGAGGACTGGGGAGTTCTCAGGAAAGAGGGTGGCAAAAGCTCACTTTACCCCACTTTAGGGGAGACAAGAGCAGAAATGGCATTGGCACTATTTCCAGCCCTGAACAGAACCTAGGGATGGACTGCCCAAGGTATGTCAGAGGCTGGGGATGAGGTGATTCTCGGGGTCAGGAGTCAGAAGCTAGGGTACTGGCCAGGGTCAGAGGTCAGGAGGTTGGAGGTTGTTCTCTGGGGTCAAGGGGCAAAGATGGGAGGGCTCGTCAGAGTCGGAGGGCACGGGCTGAGGGGACTGTTGTTCTCTGGAGCCAGACATCAGGGCTTGGGAGCTGCCTTCTGCCTGTACCTCTCCCCAGACCCCTAGGCACTCTGAGTACAGCTCCTGGTTCCGCTCCTTCCACCTGCGAAACTTCTCTGCAGTCAGCTCAGGATCACCCAGCACTTCGTCCAGGGCCTGCAACTCCTGCATCTTTGCCTGCAAAGGGGACAGGAGGCAAGAAGCCACGATCACCCAAGAAAGGGGCACAGCCCGAGCCCAGAGCTAATTCCAGAGTCCTACAGCTAGAACCTAGCACCTGGCCACCTGGCACAAGGAGCCTGGGTGAAACTGCAAATCCCAGCTCAGTACCTAGAACTTGGCTCCACAGCTGAGCCCAGATTGGAGCCCGGAGCCCAGAGCTGAGCCTGTAGTCTGGAGCTCAGGGAAGAGCCAAGAGCCAGTACCTGAAGCCTGAAACCCAGAGCCGAGTCCCTCGCCCCGCCCGGGGTCCCCAGCTGACCTTGAGTGTACTCTGCAGCGCCCGCACACGGTGCGCTCGCTCATTGAGCTGGGGGTCTCGGTTGCGCCGCATGAAAGAGCTCCGCCACTGCTCCTGGGTCAGGGGCTGTGGCCGGCCCAGGAGGGACACGCCGCCCTGCCTCAGCCCCCGAACCACTCCTTCCAGTGCCACTTCACTGCTGTCTGTGGCAGCAGAGAGCAGGGAGCAGGATGAGGCTGTGCCCGCCTCAGCCCCCAGCCCAGTGCCTCACTCCCAGCTCCAGCGCAGCACCTGCTGGGGCACTGAAGGAGGTCCTCGGGCTGCGCTTTGTCGGGGAGGCTGCGGGTGAGGTGTCTCCGTGGAGTGGACTCCAAGCCTGCGCTGGGTTGGGCTGGAAGACAGGAGGGCACCAGACTGAACCCCTCGTACTGCTATTTACCCACCTCCCACCCAAGAACAGTCCCGTACTTACTGAGGCCGAGCGGGACCCGGCTTCATCATCGTGGTCTTCTGCTTCTGTTTCACTATAGCAGTCTGTGGTGAGGAGCAGCAGTTGGGAACCCAGAACAAGCTCTGTGAGATCCAATTTCCTCTTCCCCACTCCTGTGAGACACCTACCTTCTTCTCTCGCTGAGGGCGTCCGGCCTGGAGACTGGTACTTGGAAATGCAGGTAATGAGGTGGCGTACCCACCTGTGGAGGTGTGAGCAGGGGATCACACATGTTAGGCTAATGCGCTGCCATTACACTACATCCCCGGCCCTTTTCATGTTTTGGGACAGAGACTTCCTAAGTTGCTCAGGCTGGACTTGAATTTGAGATCCTCCTGCCTCTGCCTCCTTAGTAGCTGAGCTTACAGGCATGTGCCCAGCTCATCTTTTTTCATCGGAGGCCTGGAATTTGATCCTAGCTCCCAAGCACTCAGAGGCTGGGAGCTTTGTGGCAGTAGGGCATGGGCAGTGGCACTTACATGCTCAGATCAGAGAGGGTATCAGCCGCAAAGACAAAGGGTTTGTACACCTCGTGGGTGAGCTGGAACACACTGCCAGGGCGCAAAAGGACATCAGTTAGCCTCCTCCCGGCTGTGCGCATCCAGAGTTCAGACAGCCTGGACCAGGTATCCCAGCACCTGCCATGCACTCACCCCACCTGCCACTCTTTCTTGCCCCATCCCCCAGCCCATCACACCCCAGGACTTAACTATTTCTTCTTCTGATCATGTCCGCTTTCCAGACTATAGTTGGAGACATTGATGAGGCCCTGGGCCTTTTCATCCTGGGGGGTCACAGCATAGGGTCAGCTTGGAGGGCGGGTACCCTTGGGTCCTGGTCAACTCCTTAGTTACCTCTCAGGCTCCCAAGGGAGGTGGAGGGGAGAAGGGGTTTCCAGGACTGTAACTACAGCTCTCTGTTTTTGAGGCTCACAACAGGAGGTACCTCTGAGCCAGGAAAGGGTAACAAAGACATCCAGAGAAACAGCAATGGCTAGGGACTGCAGCTCAGAGGCAGAGCACTTGCCCGGCATGTGGTGAGCTCTGGGTTCAATCCTCAGCCAAGAAAGGAAGAGTGGAAGGGAAAGAGGAAAGAGGAGGGAGGGAGGAAGGGACACCCAAGAAAGAGCCAAGAAAGGGGAGCCTGCTTATGCACGAGTTCCTTCATAGAGACCCACGAAGCTGCTTCAGGACCACTGAGCTGTGCAAAGGCCTTTTCACTTCCTGGTTTTCTTTCCTCTTTCCTCTGACTAACCTCTAGTATTGCTTTCTCAGAGAAGCTTCTGGAAGGGACACCTCTGCTGGGCTCACACACATCAGATTTTCCTTTTTTTTTTTGGTACCAGAGATTGAACTTGGGACCTTGTGCCTGCAAGGCAGGCGGCGGAACCACTGAGCTAAATCCCCTGCCCAGCTTTTCCTTAATTTTAATGCATGTCCCCCACATTGTCCTTGAGAATGTATCTATTTCTCTGCCCTGCCAGTCTCTTAAGTTTTGGAGAGACAGAAACTATTTCCTGTGTCCTTGGTGTCTAGTCCAGAGCTGGGTTTATGTTGAATGAAAAAAATGATCAAATGGTTCATCACTAGGATGAACAGAATATCAGAAGGAGGAGGACAGATGAATAGAATAAAAGTGACTTTTTCTATATTTCTTCTGATACCTTTTCCAAACTCCTTTTTTTGGGTGGTACTGGGAAATCAAACCTAGAGCTATGACCTCAGCCCTGCACACCTCCCAGAAGTAAGGAGGCTGAGGCAGGAGGATCACCGTGAGTTTGAGGCCAGCCTTAGCTACATAGTGAGTTCAAAGCCAGCCTGGATACACAGTAAGACCCTGTTTCAAAAATAAAGAAATAAAACCTAGAGCCCTGTATATACTAAGCACATACTATATTTCTGAGCTATGACCTCGGCCCCTCCAACCTTTTGTTTTGTTTTGACACTGTCTAGAGTGTCACTTTGTAGTCCAGACTAGTTACTTATTATGTAACCCAGACTGGCCTTGAACTTGTGATTTTCCTGCCTTAGCCTCTTGCATGTCGGAACTACTAGCATATACCACTATGCCCAATCGCTTCCAAAGTTCATTTACACGCATATCAACTCATTTCTTTCTGAAGAGCTATCCTCTTCACTAAAGCCTTAGAAGGTCTGGGGTCACCCCTGACGACAGATGGGAGAAGATGGTGGAATAGAGACAAGAATCAAATCTCTGAGGCAACTCACTTGCTACTGATGTGAGTGTGTGGGGGGGGTCTCACCTGTGGCTGGCAGTACCAGTACAGCATGTGTCCCTTGAGTACGAACCAGCAGCGGCGCCAGCGGGGACCCATGAAGCCACTGGGTGTCTTGCGCAGCAGGAGCCAGCCATCACAGTCTGGCCGGCCC
>NW_022900935.1:20157032-20178350 GCF_012274545.1 Fukomys damarensis
TCGCCACGCCTGAAGGAACACACCGCGGGTGGGGTGGGGGTGGGGTGAGAGGTGGTGAGGTGCCCCACTCCCCAGACCTCCTGAGCATCCCCCACTGAGATGTCTGTAGCCACACACACACCCTGGGCTCAGAATGTCACGCAGGTCATCTGAGGCAGGGAGGACTCTGTTTCACAGATGAGGCAACTGAAGATCAGGGGACCAGGCACTTGGTCAAAATCACAGAGCTGGTAAGAGGTCAGATCTGTCTGACCCCAGAGACAGAGGATGTGTGGGAAGCGGGTGGGGGCGTCGCCCCAACACAGAAAGATTTCTGAGAGGTCCCCTCCTAGAGTGACCTCCACCCACCCAGGGCACTCATACCTTTGTATTTCTTCCGACCAAGGACTGGACTCTGAAAAGAACACGCAGGGTTAGAGAAGGTCTGGGTCCATATCGCACACCACTCCTTGCTGATCCCATGAGCTCACCTTGTCAGGGCGTCCTGGGAACCCGGGAGTCTCTGTTATTCCTGCTGGGAATGTGGGTGGAGACGCAGGGGTGATGGGCAGGGGCTCGGGATCTGTCAGCAAGGGAAGCGGGAGAAGGTCCATGAACCCAGGCCCAGGCCTGGGGGTCGGGTGGTGTTATCAGCATCGAGGGCCACAGTCAGAAGCTCAGATGCCTTGCTGAAGAGTCTGTTACCTGCGAGGGCTTTGACACTACCTATACAAGCAGGGCTGGGCCCAGGATACGGGTCTGAAGTCAGGTCAAAGGCAAAGACTTCTTCAGATGGGACCCTGGGAAGAGCATGGAGAGATGAGATGAGCCCATGGTCCCCCCACCAAGAGACCCCCAGGGCAGAGTCTGTTACCTGGGAGACAGTGAGGCTACGGTCAGAGATTGGCTTCTCAGGTGTAGGGAGTCCAGGGGCGTCTGGGGAGCCATCAGAATCAGGATTATGGAGCTGGCAAGAGGAGTCTGAAAGCAGGTAGGGGAGGGTGGGCAGCTGGTTACCTGCGGAGGAGTCTCCGGCACCGGGATCTTCTTCAGCACGATGCTGGCCCCGGCAGGCTCCCGCAGCAGCTCCCTCACCATGTTCTCGTGGGACCAGCCCACCTGTGGACAAGAGAAGGGGATAAGGTAGAGACACTGGGCTGGCATCAGGCTGGGCAGCAGGCTCTGAAGCAACCCACCAACTCTAGACCTTGTACTTGGAGCTCCCCGGAGCTTCCTCCTGCTGCTTTACCTGCACCACCTTCAGGGAACCTCCATAAGCCCCTTTGCCCCAGCTCTGCAGAGGAAGGTGAGAGGGCCTTGGGATGTGCAGCTGACAAGGGTATGGGCTCTCACCTGGGAGCCAGTTCTGAACTTCCTGGCAGGCAGCATCTACAGCCCTGATCTTGCTAAGGGGCAGATCCCTGGGCTGCCTTCCCCACCTACTAGGGCTTCACTCTGTCCCCACCTCACTCACCACCACCTGCTCATTGATCTGGACAACCTCATCTCCAGGCAGGATCTGCAGCTGGGTGTCAGTGGAGACCTGGTATGGGGAGTGGGACCCAAAAGTGGGCTCTCTGGGGCCTGGAGCTGGTGAGTGGGCTCAAGGGTGGAGGCTGAGAAAGGTATGGGCTCTCACCTGGGTGCCCACTCGGGACACAAAGTGCAGGCAGTTGCTGGTGGTTTGGATTTCCAGGCCCTGCAGAGGCGGAGACTACAGTCACTAAGGGCTTGGGGGCAGCAGGGCCACTGGGCACCAGGACTCTGTCATGGGTGGCAATGGGGGTGGGGTGGGGAGAGAGCTGGCCCCAAGTTGGCACGGCCCCAACTTGCTGTGTGACTTTGGGCTTGCTGCTCCTCTCTGGATCTCTGTCCCCTCCTCTGAAAGGGCCAGAGTGAAGCCAGGGTCACTGATTTCTGAGATACCAGATTCACAGACTTTCCTGAATGGAGAGGGACAGGGCAGGGTTGGGGGCTCTGGGTTTCCTAACCAGTCAAGATTAAAGCAGAAAAGCTCATCTTATTTCTTCTCTCTCCTAACCTGTCCCTGAGACCCTGCCAGGCCTGTGTCACAAAGTTGGTATGTGCAACCTGAGACCATACTGGCACAGCCCCTCAGGACATGGGAAGGTGCTACAGGTAGGTCCTCTGGGTTTCATGTCTTTTCTGGAGCTAGGGGTTGAATCCAGAACCTTGCGCATGATAGGAAAACACTACCACTGAGCTACACCCCTGGCCCTTTTTAAAGTTTTCTGTTTGTTTTGCTTTTTTGAGATAGAATCTTGCTATGTAGTCTAGGCTGTCCTTGAATTCATGTAACCAAGATGGCCTTGAGCTTGGGATCCCCCTGCCTCAGCTGCGCAAATGCTAGGATTATAGACATGTACCACTATGTCTGGAAAAATGTGACATGAGTCCCTAGGCTTTTTAAAAATTTGAGACAGGGTCCCACTAAGTTGCCCAGGTTGGCTCTGGATTTGTGCACCTCTTGCCTCAGCCTCCTGAGAAACTAGGATTACAGGTGTGCACTACTGTGCCCAGCTGGACCTCCATGTTAACACCTGTGCATAATAGGCTTCCAGCCAGCAGTAGAGGATACTGGACACCCTAGACCAACGATGGGGAAAACTTTTAGAGACCAAGTGCCCAAATTGCAACCCCAAACCCACTTATTTATTGCAACATGCCAACAGTGAAATTAAACCCGAACACTGCGGTTTTTAAAAAAAACAACCAGTGCTCAGCTGCTGGGGCAACATGGCTCACATGCCAACAGAGAGGGCTCTGTGTGCCTGCTGCGGCATGCATGCTGTGAGCTTGCCACCACTACCCCAGACCATATTTCGGGCCCAGAAAAGGCTGCCAAAGGGACAGAAGTGAGGTGACAGGTCAGAGCTCACCGAAGGATCGTCCAGCTGCACCTGCTGCAGCACAGCCCTTTGCTCCAGCAGCTCCTGTGGGGTGTGACTCAGGATATTGTGACAGATTCCAGACACGTGGCTGCACTGGGAGAGGGGGCAAGTTGATTGGCTAAGCCCAGTTCCACTCCCACCTTCCCCATCCCACTGCCCCTCTCCCTCCACTCACGATCCTCAGGACTTTGCTCTCCTTCACGGCCTTCGGGCAGTCCTAGAAGTAGAGTGAAAAGTAGGAGCCTCTCCTGAGTAAGGGTAGGAGAGGGTGGCCTTTTCCTAAAGCATGGGAGGACTGTCTCCTCGGCCCTTCTCAGCTTCCCTATAGGGCTTCAGAATTTCAACCCCAAGCTCTCATTCCCCTGGCACCAGGCCCCCAGGAGTCACCACACATGCACGCCCTCCCCTGTCACCCACTCCTGACTGGCAAATTTCCCAAGCTCCCCTGCCATGGAGGAGACCCTGTGCCCCCATTGACCTATACCCAGCAGCAGGATCTCTTCTCCTCCTGCGCTTACTCCCTTGCCCCAGCCCTCACACCTGACCCTGGTCTGATTCACAGGTTATAAAAAGCCCCTGCCTGGTCTGGCCTCCTGAGCATGTGCCAAGCCTGGCCCCTGTCCTCCTACCTCCTGCAAAGCCTGGCTCAGCTCCCCACACAATGCCCCGATCTCCTGGCAGGCTGAGAAGTCGTTTAACTGGGAGAAGAGGTACCTGGCAGGAGAAGCACGGCACAGCAGTTCAGGGCCCGTGCTGCAGCACTCTGAGCCCATCTCTCACCTGAGACTGCCCTGATGGGTTTTGCTTTGGAGCAAAGGAGATGACAATCCGTCTAAAGAGCTTAGCGCGGGACTTGATTTTTCATGCCTCTGCTATGCACAGCCTCTTGTCTAGGCACCGGGAGACATGCTGAACAACAGACGATTATATCAATAATTTAATTTCAGCTGTCATGAGTATTGTGAAACGTAGAGCTCTGACCATGGATAACAGGGGAGGCTTCCATGAGGAGGCAACATCTGAAATGGGACCTACAGTAGAAGCAGCAGCCAGTGAGGAGACAGGGAAGATCTCTAGTAGCTGTTGATAAGACTGAGATGATTACAAACCAGGGGTGGCATGGGAAGCCAGGTGGCCCAGTGTCTCTGTACACAGACTGACTTCTTTCACCTGCTCTGCCAAATCTCAACAAAAGCCAAACTCTGTTTTTCTCCGAGGCCCTAGGGGAGGGCAAGACAAGAAGGGTCCCCTCACCAGTCACCCCAACCCAGGTACCTGTTAAGCCAGAAAAGGAGAGCACGGGCCTCATGAACTAGCTTCACAGCCGCACTGAGGACTTCGGCAGGGATCTCAGCAGAGTCCCCCAGACGTCCCTGGACTAGGGTTTGGAAGGCCTGGGTCCCCTCCAGCAGCCCCTCTGCTAGGCTCTGCAGGTTCTCTGTTTGTAGCCCAGTGCTCTGTGTCAGAATGGGACAGGTCACCCCTTTGCCAGCAGCCAGCCCCTCTGGGGCCTCTCACCCGGGTTGGTGGATGCTGCAGCTAGTGCTCACTCACCAGGGCCTGGAGCTGTTCCACCCCATCCAAAATGAGCTCCTGGTGGCCCAGAGGCCACACTGTCAGAGCCTCCAGGGTTCGGGGGCACAGCTGGAGCAAGTACTTGCCAGGCAGCTCCCAGTCCTCAAAGGGATAGTCCTGCAGGGAAACGTCCAGGCCTGGAGGGAGAGCAGGGGTCAGGACAGGAAGCATGACTTTTCAGGCCAGTGCTTCACGCTTGCAGAGCCCTCTTCCCTTCCATCTGTTCCTGATCTGTTCCTAGGACCCAGGCTGTGTTTGATCCATTCCACACCTGAGTCCACCAGGTTGAAGACCATATATATAGAGCAGTGGCTCTTGGTCCTCAGAGCGGCAGCAACAGCCACTTCCCTAGGGAACTTGTTGGAAATGCAAAATTCCCAGGCTTTGCCCCACAGCTGCTGGAGGAGAAACTCAGGGGTGAGGCCCAACATTTGTGTTTTAACAAATCCTGCCAGTAACTCTAATGTTCCCTTAAATTTGAGAACTAGTGAAATAGGGGACAACTGCAGGGCCTCCGGAGTCGAGTGGATCTGCGAGCTAACACTTGAGCAAGTTACATAATTGCTTTGTGCCTCAGTTTCTTCACCTGTAAAACGAGAACAGTAAAACAAGTATTTGTTCCATGTTTGGGCTCATGGGAGACAGGTAATAAATTATAGCCATTGTATTGTTACTGCCAACTCTACCATGACCTACAAGGCCCTGCGTGATTGGGTTCCCTGCCCTCCAAGGCCTTTGCCATGTCCCAGCACAGCCCCTCCAGCTCAACACTTCAGGTCCAGAGGTCCAAGCCCTCGCAGCTCCTAGAACTCTTGCCTCAGTCCCCCGCACGTGCTATTCCTTCTGTCTGGACTGATATTCCGGCTCCTTCATGACTTTTTCACTTAATTTTCCACAGGAAGCTTCCAGACCTCCCTAGGTTGGGTTGGGGAGGCTTTCCTGAGGTTCCCACTGTTCCCTGAGCCAACATATACTCCAGTACTTGATCAGTCTCTCTCATTTGATTGCAGCCTTTTGAAACATCAGGCCTTAAATAACCATGTGTCTGTTTCCTCCAGCCTGTGCCTGGCACAAGGCAGTCATTCAAAAATAAGAAAAATAATCTACTGAGTACTTACTGTGCTGGGTCAAGTTTTTTTTGTGGTTGTTGTGTTTCTTGCAGTACTGAGGATTGAACCCAGAGGCCTTTAAATGGGCTACATCTCCAGTCCTTTTTATTTTTATTTTTAAATTTTGAGATAGGTTCTTGCCAACGTGCTAAATTGCCCAGGCTGGTCTCCAGCTTGTGATCTCCTGCTTTGGCCTTTCAGAGTGCTGAGGATACAGGCATGCACCACTATGCCTGGCATGGGCCAAATTTTAAGGGCTTTTCACATAATGACACGAGATCTTTGCTGCATTTCTAGTAGATGGGGAGTACTCTCATCACCATTAAACAAATGTGAAAAGACATGAATGGAGATTTGGTAGCTGGTGAACTCATGGAAGGCATTCTTCCCATTCTGAAGCAGGCTTTGTTGTTGATGTTGGTGGCGTGTGTGTGTGTGTGTGTGTGTGTGTGTGTGTGTGTGTGTGTGTGTGTGTTCACTAGCTTCCTGTGCTTTGGGAGTTCATGAATCTGTGGCTCCCTGGCTCTGGAGCATTGAGGAACTTCCCTCCCAAGCTCAGAGTGTGGCTGCCTCTTTCCCAGTAGACCCCAGTACTGTCCTACATATCTAGCCACACTGCGACTGCCTCATTTTGTCCACTTCATGGACACAGAAACTGATGCCTGTGGTCACAAAGCTAGTGAGTGTCTGCAGTTCTTGTCTCCAGGCTGTTTCAGTTTCGGCTCTCAGGGACTAGGAGCGCCTGCCTCTCCCTGAGGCTGTATCACCCTCTTCAGTCTGGCTGGGCTTCTGCTTCTCTCTGGGAGCTCAGACTGGGAAGAGGGGAAAATGACACCAGAGCTGGCCTAGTTCCAAGACTGGGCAAATCACTTCCAGGCTCTGTGTAGTTTCTGCTCTGAAAAACGGTCTTAACAACAGCCGCTGGGTCCTGGGGCTTCGGGAAGATGAAAGAGATAAAGGAGGCATAGGAGAGAAAGGACTCCCTTCTGTTTTCAGTGCCCCAACTCCCCTTTGCTACCCCTTGGCCTCTTAGGATGTAGGGCGATAGGGGACCCATGTGGGTCCTCCCTTCTGGGTTCCTGGGCTCTCCGGGGTCATCCGATCTATCTGTCCAGGACAGTATCCGGTACGTGGCAGACCCCCTGTAAATAGTTGTTGACTAACAGACTCCGCGGACTCGTTTTCCTCTCCCGACCCTGCCACGGGACACCACATAAACTCCCTTCACCCCATCTCTGCCCGTGCCGCACCTACCTCTCAGCCAGGCTGCCACCTTCTTGGGGGTCCAGGTCTCCACAGGATCCATGGCGAGCTCCGCCCGCAGCGTCCCTCCGATGCAGGAATTTCCGCTCCCAGAGCCCTGGGCGGGGCGAGGCTGGGCCGGGGCGGGGCCGCCGCATACCTGGGCCCGGTAGTCGCCCAGGTGAGGCACTTCGACGGCCATTGGCCCAATACCTGTCCACCTCCTGCCCCTCCCTCAGGCATCTTAATAAGGTTTGGGCAGCTGGATGCCATGGGGTGTGACCCGAGGACCTCAGAGCTGGCCGGAGATCCCGCCCAAACTGGTCTCATAGCCCAGAGGAGGCCCTGACCCTGGGGCTCCTCCAAAGGGGCCACAAGGTGAGCGGTAAGCACAGTGGCAAAACACTGGCAAAGCAAGGGTCAGGGGATCAGGCCCATGACAGCTCCTATTAGTAGTGTGACCCGGGTCAGAACGCAGCCTCTGTGCCTCTAAGGCTGTAAAACAGACATAAAGACCTGCTTCAGAGGATGTTTGCAGAGTGCGTGAGAGAATGGCTCTAAAACCTATAAAAATTGGGGTTTTAACCCTTTCTTTTATTTCACACTCTTTGACAGCCTGGCAAGGCTAATGGCCCCTTGCCATAAGGGGGCTGGGGTAAGTGATATGGTACTTTTTTTTTTAATATAAAATTTTTTTGAGATGGGATCTCATGATGTTACCTAGGCTGGTCTCAGATTCCTTGGTTAAAGTGATGGTTTCATTTTAGCCTCCCAGGTAGCAGGAACTACAGGTACAATACTATACCCAGCTAGAATAACACTTCTAGGGCCAGGATTTGGCTCAGTGATACTGCCACCTGCCTCGCAAGTGCAAGGACCAGAGTTCGATCCCCAGTACGCCCCCAAAATAAAAATTTAAAAAAATAACACCTCTAAAAGGGGTATCAGTGGATAAAAGGCCCCATGACGATATTTCTCTAATGAAAATATGTACGATAGCATAACAGTAGCTGGCTGTGTGTCTCAGTAGCTGTGCTGGGGGAGTACAGGAAGAAATCTTTGTGTTCACCCACTTGATGCACCGTGTTACACTTTTGGGTATTTATTTTTTCATTGTTTTCTTTTGATTTTTCATGTAGAATTATCCCACTTCAGTACAATATCACATGAACATCTGCTTTTACAACTTTGAGAGGAGGTTGAAAGTCATCAGGTGACGTGGCTACCAATAATGACTTGAAACGTGAGGCAAAGAAGGCAGCAAGGTCTGACAAAGAACTACAGAATGAAGACCTTGATTCAGATGAGGGAGAAAACAGTAATGTAAATAAATATTTGACCAGTCAAAATGCTACAAAATGGTCATACTTGAATATTCCAACATTAGAATTAGATCAGAAAATGTTATTAGGTTCTTGCCAGGGGTGAAACCTATTGGATGGAATGTCAACACTGTGATTCAATGCTGGAAATTGTTTGTAATGGACAATATGCTACAGGATATTTTGAAATACACTAACAGTGAAATACAAGAAAATATTCTATACTCATCAATAGTAATGCTCAAAATTTTATTTATCATGACACCTCACTATCTGAACTAAAAGCCTCCATAGCGAGACTTTATCATTATTTTTTTTTTTTTTTTGGTACCAGGGATTGAACTCAGGTTCTTGTGCTTGCAAGGCAGGAGGCAGAATTACTGAGCTAAATCCCTGGCCCTAGACTTTATCCTTCTAATCTTCTGAATCTAAAGGACTTGTGAAGAAGTGACAGATGAGATTTTTAGAACATAGTGACACTCAAGAGATTTGGTTTCTTTCAAAATTGCCCATGTCTTGATAACAAAAAGACCCACTAAAAAACAAAAATCCAACAATTTGGTTGCTATTTGCTCATTTTTTGAAAGCTTTGTTTCAAACTGCCAAGCAATTTATACACCATCTGAGTACATGAAAATTGATGAACAACTTCCATCATTTCATGGTTGTTGAAGGATTCAGCAATATTTACCTTCATATGCATATGTAGTCCAAAGATGGTATAAAAATATATGTCCTGGTAGATAGGAAGCCATTTTACACTTTGAATTTAGAAATTTATCCTGGAACTCAGCCACTAGGTCTTTATTCATGTAGTAATAAACCATATGATGTTGTAAACAGACTTGTTGCATCTATTTCAAAAAATAACCCAAATGTCACACTTGACAATTGGTTCATTAGTTACCCACTGATGTTACATTGGCTAATGATGACCAGCATAAGAGCTATCTACAAGAACAAAGAGGAGATTCGTGAAAAAAATGTTATAAGTTCACAATAGAGAATCATATAGTACAATCTTTGGACTTCAGAAAGACATAACATTGGCTTCCTATTTGATGAAGAAAAACAAAGTAGTATTGATACTGTCAACATTATATTATGATGAAAAAACTGACAGTGAAGCCAGGCATGGTAGTATATGTCTGTAATCTTAGCACTTGGGAGGCTGAGACAGAAGGATCCTGTGAGTTCAAGATCAGCCTGTCCTATATAGTGAGTTCAAGTCTAGCTTGAACTACAATAGAGACCCTGTCTCAAAACAAACAAAAAAGACCACTAGTGAATCCTTAACACAAACGAAGCCACAACAAAATTCAATAACTATGATATCACTTGAAACGCAAAGTGTTAGTCAATGTTTGTGTTTTACTCAATCCTAAACATGTCAGGCATAAATAATTTTATAGTTTAAAAAAAAAAGAAAAACAAAATATCATGAAGAAATTTTCTTAGAGGACTGGGACTAGAATTGATAAGTGATCAGTTACATAGAGGACAAACAATACGTATTTGCCCAAAGAATTCCAGAGGAGGGCCAGGGATTTAGCTCAGTGGTTCTACTACCTGCCTCACAAGCACAAAGACCAGAGTTCAATCCCCGGTGCCAAAAAAAAAAAAATTCTAGAGCAGATCAGTGAAGAGACAGATGAAACATCACAAGAACCTCTAAGAAAACAAGAAGAAAGCAAGATGTCAAGTTCAGTAGGCCCTCAAGTTATGACCTGCCTGACATACAAACAACTTGAGCTAATTAGGTTAATGGAAGATGTATCTGTCTGTTGTTAATGATAGCATATACCCAGGTAAACATTCAGATCTCAGTTGTATTGACTTAGTTACAACCAGCCCTTGGAAACAGATTGAGTTTGTGAGTCAAGGGCCCACTGTATGTCCTACCAAAGAAGACAGGAAAATAAAACTCATGTGCTATCAGTATAAGCGAGACTTGTGCATAGAATCTGCTGTGCTGTATGAAGACAGCCTTAGGTATGATAATTGAAGCAAAGATTATTTCTGTGGTAGAGTTTTGTTTGTATTTTCATTGTAGTGCACATAGGAATTTACTTCTGCTGTTATTTTTTAGATCTTGTAAGCAAGTAAACAGTTGATGTTGAAAATTGTGATGTTTATTCTTTTTCTTTTCCAGTACTGGGGATCAAACTCAGGACTTTGCACTTGCCAGGCAGGTGTGGCACCGCTGGGCCTTGATATTTTTTCTAAACATTCATTACATATTTGATATTTTATTTTATTGATATTTTATTTTCCCGCTAAATGCACACTGTATAATATCATAGGAAGCTCCTGCCAAAAGAGGAAGATGAGAGAAGTGGTGAGGGCAGCAGTGTAGCTCAGTGACAGAATGTCTGCCTGGTATGCATGAGTTCGGTCATGTGTGAGGACAGTCTTAGGTGTGCTAACTGAAGCAAAGATTATTCCTGTGGTAGAGTTTTATTTGTATTTCCATTATAGTTCACATAGGAATTTATTTCTGCTGTTTTTTTTAGATCTTGTTAAGCAAGTACACTCCTCATGTTGAAAATATTGGTTTATTCTAAACACTCATTACATATTAGAAATTTTGTTTTATTGATATTCTATTTTCCTGTTAAGCACACATTAATAAAACTCATAAAATTAAAATTAGTAATTCACCAATAGAAGTAATACTAAAAAATAATGTGGACATCATACCCCCCATAATGTGCCTTTCAAAAATTTACCATGATGCCCCTCCTAAGAGCATAAAATACAGCTAGATGTGGTGGTGGTGGTGCATCCCCATAATTCCAGAACTTGGAAGGCTGAGGCAGGAGGTTCACCATGAGTTCAAAGTCAGCTTGAACTACATAATGAGACCCTGTCTCAAAAAAAAAAAAAAGGCATAAAACAGAATACTTAGGATTACAAGAACAATTATTATCAAACCATGTAAAAGCTGAATATGGTGGTAGCCTACAGCTGTAATCCCAGCACTTGGGAGGCTGAGGCAGGAGGACTGCAAATTCAAGCCCAGTCTGGGCAATTTAGTGACTTAGCAATACCCTATCTAAAAATGCCAAATGAAAAATGTCTGAGGGTGTTGCTCAGCATGAAGGCCCTGAGTTCATCCCTAGTATCAAGAAAAAAAAAAAAAAAAAGAAGTTTGAGACTACAGAGGAAGACTCTGTGTCAAAAAACCAGAACAAACAAAACCAAAACAAAGTAGAAGGCGAATTTATGATTTAGAGAGGTTTAATGTTAATGACCCCTTTTTAATGACATCAGGACACTGTTGCTCAGCTTGAATAACATTAAGCTCATAGGGTCGTCTCTGACTCACCTTCTCTCACAAACAACTAATGATAGGGAATGCAGAAACCTGGGTCATCAGTGTGAGAATGGGCACAGTCATCATTTGCTCATTGAGCCTCCAGGCACCGAGCTCCTGCATCACAGGAGGGTCTGAAACACAGTGGCATTAGGGGTGGTTCAGCAGAGGCGTCATAGCTGTCACAATTTTGAAACAGTTACAAACATAAATATTTCAATACTTGTAATAACTACATTTAATACATGAAAATATCTGTAATTGCTGTTTGTATGTGTGCAGTACTAGGAATTGAACTCATGGGGGTGCCAAGCTACAAGCTATATCCTCAGCCCTCCTTTTTTTTTTTTTTTTTTTTTTTTTTTAACAAAAATCAAAGGCTCAGGGCCAGGGATTGAGCTCAGCAGATCAGTGGCCTGCCTTACAAGCGCAAGGACCCGAGTTCAATCCCCGGTACAAAAAAAAAAAAAAAAATCAAAGGCTCGATAAATTGCCCAGGATGGGCTTTGAGCTGGAAATCCTCCTGCCTCAGCTTCCTGAGTGACTGGGATTATATCCATATGCCACCACAACTAGCAATATCTGTGATTTCTATTGACAACAAAGTCACAGATAATGCTACTATTTCAACCCACAGAGAAGGAAATGGTAAATTTTAGTTAGGTGTTAGTGAAAAGAAAGATATGACTTTTTGTGGCTTGTGTCTAGATGTCCCCCCAAAGCCTCATGCAGTCTTTGTTGGAGGTGGGTGAAGAGAGTGAGATGGGAGGATTAAGAACGTGTAATAAACCACTACACGTGAGAGTAGGGCACTCTCTAATCCCAGGAGTCTGAATAAAAGGAACTGAAAGACATTGCTATGGTCCCTTGTTGACTTTGCTGTCTCCCATCACTGCCATGAGCTGTTTCTCCTCTTCCACTCTTGCCTTGAAGCCACCCAATCGGGGATTGAAACTTCTATGAACTGTAAGCCAAATAAACCCTCTCTACTTTAACTGTGGGTAGAAGAACTAATGCAGACTTTTAAGTTTACTCATCCCTTGAATTTTGAACCCCTGGTTAAAAGCCTCCATCTCAGAAAAATGTCTGGCGTATATGAAGTATTCATCATTATCATCTCAGGCCGGTGGACTCCTAGGTCTTGGGAACCAGGTGAAATTAAATTCCACACTCAGTTGCAGTGTGACTGAACCCAACTTTTACATCTCTCTCAGAACCTAGTTTATTCTTTCAGAAAGGGTGCTACCTAGACCATAGAACTTGAGGACTTCTAAGACTTTGAATCTGTGATATGGGGTAGACCTGAGTTATTATTGCTTTAAATTTGCAGGGAGAGCTGGGCATGGTGGCGCACGCCTGTAATCCCAGCACTTGGGAGGCTGAGGCAGGAGGATCACTGTGAGTTTGAGACCAGCCTGATCTACACAGTGAGTTCAAGGCCAGCCTGAACTACACAGCAAGACTTTGTCTTTAAATAAATAAAAATTAAAAAAAGATCTCCAGCTTCTCTGGAACTTCGGCCAGCTCTGATGGCCCCATCCCATCCTCATGCTTAGCATCAAACAGCAAGGGGGGATTGGCAGCTGCTTCCCTCAGTAGGAGACTCCAGATCTCTAGGCCCCGCAGGCCTTGCCTCTTCACTTAGTTCACTTCAATTAGCTGACTTCAAATCTGCAACACGCTGCTCACGTCTCTGGCTTTGACCTTTGCCTAGCTTCTTTCTACCCTGTCCTGCGTCCTTCCAACCACCCTGCTGCATACCCCTCTAACACTTTTGACCCTTCCAATAATATCCTTGCCAGGACACTGGGGAGGCCCCGTCAGCTCTAATAGGGTTTTTACCAGTGTCTGGTGGGCACAGGTCTGTCTTCACCACCCCGATGCCATCAAATGCTTATCCTAAGCTGGCTCAGATGCAGACAGGAAAATCTGGTCCTTCCTACCTCACAAGACTATGGAGGAAAAACAACAATAGCTTCCCACCACTCACTCCCCTGGAAGGCCTAGGGGCCCAGCAACCACAACAGTGCCTTTACTCTGTGCCCCAACACCTCAGAAGGGCAGGCCGTGAAGGGCCACAAAAGACTGTATGGACACAAAAGTCCTGTGTACATGCTGCAAAAATTTCAAAGGCCACAACAGGTTACGAAGTGAAAGGAAGATGTGCCATTTTCCCAGCATGTTTTAATTTTGTCCCCCAGTGGGGGCCACTGCTAAGTTTTCTCCATAGATGCAGATACTCGAAAATTGTACCTTTTTTTCATTTTATGATAATTTCATGAAATATATTCAACTGTATTTTTTTGGGGGGGTACTGAGGATCGAACTCAGGACCTTGCGCTTGCAAGGCAGGCAGCAACACCACTGAGCTAAATTCCTGGCATGAAATATATTCAGAATAATGATCAGCAGTTTGCTATTTTTAAACATAAGGGCAGCTTAACTGGTATTTAGATACCCTTTTATTGTCCCCAAACCGAGGATAGGAAAGCCCTTGCAGGAACTCCATCTTCAGAAAGGAGGTGAAATGTGTCCTCCCTCAAAGTAAAAGTGATTGAGACTTGGGTATCGTGGTACATGCCTGTAATCCTAGCACTCAGGAGGCTGAGGCAGGAGGATCAACAAAGCCAACCTGGGCTACACAGTGTTTTGTTTTGTTTTGAGACAGAGTCTCATTATGTAGTTCAAGCTGGCCTTGAACTCACTATGTAGCCTAGGCTGGCCTTGAGCTCCTGAGATCCTCCTGCTTCAGTCTCCCAAGTGCTGGGACTGTGCCATCACGCCTAGTCCTGGGCTACATAGTGAATTCACGGCCAGTCTGAAGTGCATATTGAAACCCTCTCTCAAAAAAAAAGTACAAGTGGCCAATTTTATAGAAACAAGTAGAAAAAGTATACCGCTATTGAGAGAGAGGCAACTGAAGCACCCTGTCCCTCCTTTGCTGAATGCTGATTGGTAGCATCCAATCATCTGAGATAGCACAGGGTCTGGACCAGGGTTGAGGGAGGTCTGCCCAGTACCTGGTCCACACCTGGGACTCCTGAGGGCTTCCAGCCAAGGCCTCTCCTGCCTACCAGGCCTGGTATCCCTGGAAGATGGGGGAGGTGCTGCTCAGACCTGATGCTGATCTCTCCTGACAGCTGCTCCTACAGCTGGCAGGACAGCAGGCAGCCAGGGGGCGGGGGGACACAATGCAAGCAGACTAGATTTAAAGATTCAGTTGCCCTGCCCCTTGCCAGACCTGGGCAGGCTTGCACGGGTGAGCACAGTCTGAGGACATGACTGTCATGCATACAAGAGGCCAGAGACCCCTGTACCCTCTACTTCTTGGTACCAAGAACACCACTGGTCTTTGTATCTGCTTCTATCCCACAGGCCATCTGGGACACTAGTGCACCCAGCCATGCGATTTAGACACCTGACCCCTGGCTACTTCCGGGTACTACAGGTAAGTAATCCTAATGGGATGGTTTCTAGCATCACTGACCTCTTCCTCCCCTTACCATGGTTGGACTGATGCCAACAGTCAGGCTGTCATGTTTACTGCCACCTGACTAACCAGGGCCAAGATGGGCAGTGAAGTGAGAGGGATTGGGGTGGAATCTCCCTGGGGCCGCAATGGCGTCCCTGTCTTTTTTACCCAGCTGCAACTTCTTAGCTCCTGCCTGCCTAAAAATCTCAACTAGCCTCTCAGATGCATCTTCGGGGTACCCCCACTAGATGCAGGTGGCTGGCAAGCTGAAGGTAGAGTCCCGGAGTCCACTGGCTGGGGTTGTGGCTACACTGCTGGCTGTCCTTGGGCTGGGTGGCTCCTGCTACGCTGTGTGGAAGATGGTGGGGCAGCAGCCACCATCACAGGCCCCATGATGAAGCAGACAGCCTTTCATGCAGGCTCTGGAGGTAGGTGACTCAGGGGAGGGGGCTGAAATCTCAGAACTCCACTTTTTTCATGGCGATCAGTCCCTGCCCTTATTTGAAGCAGGGCAGAATAAACCCAATCCTACTTTTCCATTTCACACTGTACCTGGGCTCCAGCTCATGTGCTAAGACCCAGGAAAGAAGGCAGGTTCCAAAGGTGGGTCAAGGAGGGAGTAGATATCCTGGACCCTGTACACTGAAAGCAGTGGGATTTTGTGGCAGAGGTCTGTAAGTTAAGAGTCAGAAGTAAGCCCTATTTTCCAGTTCCTTTATTGGGCAGAGGGCACCCAGAAGAAGTCATCTACTCACTAAACCTGGGGCTCCGAATGGTTTGGTACCCTTTCTCCTAGCCTAGCCTTGCACCACTGTCCATGGGCAGCTCCTCTGCCCTGCATACTCAGGTCATGTCAGGTAGAGGTATCCATCTCAGGGACCTCAGTGGATACTTCCGTGGGCACTGCCAGCCGCTGGGGGGGCACATAGGAGCCCATGCCCGCTGCCCTCTCCGCCTCTTCCTGACTGTAGGGCTCGATAGTCAGCTGTTTCAGCCTGGGAGAAAGAATACGAGTTGAGAGCTGACCAAATTCAAGCTCTGACTGCCCAGCATCCATCCATCAATCCTCTCCTTACTCCATACCTTTTTTTGTGGTCTTTGGATCGGAAGTGAGTCTTCAGATTGGCGGAATCGATGAAGTATCTCCTGCAGGTATGGGGGTGTGAGAAGAGAAGAGGCGATGCCTCTCACGTACACCTAGCCCCCTGACCCTAGCTCGTTCCCCAGCCTCCCAGTCTGAAGGGATGGGAGGCGGCGGGCTGACCCATGGGTCCCAAGAGTGGAGACCTCAGAGACTCTGCCGTGCAGACCCTCCTCCGCCAGGGGCTGGGCTCGGCCGGGACTCACGCGCAAGCCAGACAGCGATGCAGGCCGCCTCCTGGCAAGTCCGGGTCGGGCTCGGTGTCCGGGTCGGGCCTGGGCCGGGTGTGACCCTGAGGCAGCAGCTCCCTGTGAATCTCATCCAGGTCTGGCCGCCGCCTCTTGGTTTTCATCTGGCGGGCTAAGGAGTGTGCTCGGTGCGCGCCTGTACGGCGGGAGCGACCCATGACTACGAGAGTGACAACAAGGCCAAGGGGCTGGGAGCAGAGAGGGGACACACGTTTTTGGCACTTCCGGACAGCGCGATGACGTCATGAGATGCCCGGGGCGGAGCAGGAGCGACCAGACCGCCTCTGATGACGTCACCCGGACTGCCCGCAGTTTGAGCGCCCCCAGGCGGCCATCGACGTTAGCGACGGGATTAGGGGCGCGACAGGACGAAGTTTGCCGAAAGGTGGGGCGAGGTCCTCCATTGCTAAAGCGGAGTGTGCCTGGGAAGCTTCGGGCTGGTTCTGCCTATCCCAGGGTGGGCCTGTTACCCCTTCTGGTTTCCACACCTTAAGGCTCTGTGGTGGGGATGAGAGACTGTAAGCACAGATAATGTCTGTGACTTGAATAAATTAATAAATGATTAGAGTAAGTTTGTGATCCTGGTCCCAGCAGAACTCCATGAGATACCTCCAGCCCCTGACAAAGCTTTTACCATTTCTCATGATTTCCGTTATTCATTACCTTGGGTCCTCCGTCTGCCCCCAAATCCATGGGGAGGGAGTTTCCTTCCCAGAGATCTCAGCACTCTGGCGTCCTGTCAGGTAGAAGGGCTCAGCTCCTAAAGCCGGGGGTTGTGGCGCATGCCTGTAATCCCAGCACTCAAGCGGCTGAGGCAGGGCGATCTTAATAAATTCAAAGCCAGCCTGAACTTCACAGTGAAACCCTAGAAGCACAGCCTCATTTTTGCTTCTTTTCTCTGAGCCTGGCCTCCTAAAGGAGGGCTGGCAGCATCAGTGTAGAGAGAACTTGGTGCCTCCCAGGCTGGCCAGAGTCAGTTCCACTGGACTGAGCCAGAAGAGCTCAGCAATAATTCAGTGACTCCAGCTCTTTGGAACCTGTTGCCAGGAAACAGGGAGAAAGACACATGGATCCCTGGGGAGAGAACTAAGTTTCTAGGCCAGACAAAGCAGTGAAATGTAAACTCAGAGTGCCGACCAGAGGCTAGGGACTTTCCCACTCCAATTCATGGAGCCTAAGAGGGGACATAGGGTGGGACATGGCTACAGTAGCTACAGTCACAGAGGGCAGCAGTGTGGGTCCTAACCCAAGGATTTAGTGAATGCAAGATATCTCTGGAGCCATTCTAAGTGTTGCCAAACTCAAGTATTCCTAGGCCCAGGAAAGTAGCCTCTTCACAGAGATGACTTCATTATTCTTAGCCAATAATGGGTCAAGACAAGGGTTGGAGGCAGTAGAAGCCCGCCCCCAACTCAGGCTCTTTTGGATCAGGTTCACCTGCTAGGCACTGTGCTGGCTGGGGAAGTTGGTGCATCTTTAATGAAGTCACCCGATACCTGGGACAAGCTTTTGGCTCCACCAAGTTCCTGAAGCCAGACCTACTGGTGCCTACGGAGCCATCCACTTCCCTGCCTGAGTACCAGGCCTCTCTCCTCTGTAACCATGAGCCAGGCCTTCTGGAAAACCTACAAGTCCAAAGTGCTACAGACTCTGAGTGGGGAATCCGAGGAGGACCTGGCAGAGGAGGTGGGTACCCTCCATGCCTGCCAGGTGGGGCATGGGCAGAGGGACAGCAGGAGAGAAATACAAAGAGGGGCCAGGGACAGCTCTTGAGAGAGGAAGAGGCACATTTTACAGAAGCCCTGGGCGCACTCAAGGATTGCAAACAGCAGGATGTAGTATCTGAGAGCCAGGACATTTGAGAAAACTGAGAAGAGTGACCACTGAGAGGCCCTGAAAGAGGTGACCAGTGTCTCTGTGTACCTCAAGGGCTGCCACATGGAACAGATTCTTTTAGGACCAGTAGGCAGTAGACACAGGGTACACTTAGCTGGACCTAACTTTCTTTTTGTTATTGTTTTGTTTAGACAGGGTCTCACTATGTAGCTCAGGCTAGCCTCAGACTCAAAGTAATCCTCCTGCCTCAGCCTCCCAAGTGCTGGGATTACAGGTGTGCACCACCACACTGGGCACCAGACCCATCTTTCTAATGGCAGAGTTGAGCTAACTGGGATGGCTTGCCTTGACAGGTAGTGAGCTCCCTGATTCTGGAGGTAGAGAAGAGGCATTTTGTACACAGAGGGTCATTTTGGCAGCACCATGTGAAGCTATGCTCAGACTGTGCTTCACTCTGACTTTTAAACAATTTAAACAAAACAAAACAGGAGTAGTGGGGGCACCGGGGATTTTGCTCAGTGGTTCCGCTGCCTGCCTCGCAAGCGCAAGGACCCGAGTTTGGTCCCCGGTACCAAACCAAACCAAACAAACAACAACAACAACAACAACAACAAAACAGGAGTAGTGGCATGTGTCCGTGGTCCCAGCTACTTGGGAGATTGAGGCAGGGGGGTTGCTTGAGCCCAGAATTCCAAGACCAGTCAGTCTGGACAATATAGTGAGACCCCCATCTAAAAAAGCAATAAAAAAGGCTCTGAAAATAAGAGCAGTCTTATGTCTAGAGGCTGTGATAAATGGCAGTCATGCAATTAGATGTGGCAGGGACAAGAGCTACTCCCTGTGTGGGTGTATACAGTGTGTGTCTACACAGGTTGGTGTGTCCAAAGCCGGGCTGGTACAGAAGTGTCTGTGGATGAATGCTGGGGTTGGCATCTGTGTAGAATCCTCGGTGAAGGGAGATGTGCAGGTCTGAGCTGAACCTAGGTATTTTTAGATGTGTACATGTTTCTGCAGGAATATGTGCCTGCATGCTCCGACCTGGCATTTGCAGGTGTCATTGTATGGTTGTGTGTATTTGTGTGTCTATAAATGGGCAGAGAGGTTTTGTGTGCCACAGATGAGTCTCTGTGCAGCTATGGTGCAGTTGTGTAAAGTTGTGTAAGTGTGCAGGTGTGAATGGTGTCCTTGCATGCACGTCCTTGTATAGGGGCTCACTGCACGTACGTCTATGCACAGGTGAAGAGCTGTGGCCATGTGGAGGGTGCTCATGAACAAGTGTGTCTGCATCAGAATGTAGCCCTTGTCCGCGTTTTTGGATGTGTCTGTGTGTAGACAGATTTGTGTATCCTAGGGGCCTGCAGGGCTTTCCTCTACACCTCAGTGTATGTGAATGGCGGCTTTGTGTAGAGGCACATCTGTGCCATTCTGTGTGTCGTGTACAGGTGTGTGCTTATTCTACGGGACATGGGGTGCCTGGTCTGTGTATGTGGTTAGCAGTAGGGGAGGGAGGTCTCACTTCTCTGGGGCTTCTCTCATGCTGGATGGGGTATCTTGTGTCCCAGAGGGAGAACCCAGAGTTAGTGGCATCTGAGATGGCAGAACCCACTGAAGAGGCCTTCAATCCCATGTCACAGCTGGCCCGCAGAGTGAGTTCCTTTCCGTTTTCCCACCCCAAGCCTGGGAAAACCAGCAGAAGCTGGTGGGGACTCCTGGTAGGCTGTGCTGGGGCCCTTTCCTGACTCCCAGCCCATCCCTCCCAGGTCCAGGGGGTTGGGGTGAAAGGCTGGCTGACCATGTCATCTCTGTTTAACAAAGAAGATGAGGACAAGCTGCTGCCACCGGAGCCCTGTGCTGACCAGTAAGTGTGTGTGTGTGTTTAGGGGGTGGTTCTGGATGGTGCTTGCGGTCCCTCTTTGGTAATGTCTGTTCTTTCCAGTCTGTTGGTCTCTTTCTAACCATGAAAGGTATAGAGGGGCAGCCCATCCATTTCTCTCAGTGGGGTAAAGCCACGTTGGTATCTGGGAGATTAAGTTAGACCGCCCAAGGAATTTACCAGCTGTTGGGATTTAGGTTCTAGAAGGTGTTTATGAGCTGTCCCACCCACCAGTGGGGAGGCCCATGTCCCCAGAATCCAGACACAGAGGAGGGCCTTCAAGTGTTTGCAAATTCCTGGACCCTCCTTCAGAGACTGGAATTCACTAGGTATAGACAGAGGCCTGGGGATCCCAGAGGACCCACTGTTTTATTTAAATTTATTTATTTATTCAGTTTTTCGAGCCATGGTCTTGCTATGTAGGTCAGGCTGTTCTTAAACTCAATATGTAGTCCAGGCTGGCCTTGCACTCGGATGACCCTTAGGAGGTCTTTAATGCTGAGGATTACACCCTGTATACCCTGGCTGTACCTCAGGCACACACTCCATCTCTATCTACCCTTTCCTCCAGGCTGGTCACACCCCCACACCCCCATCCTTTTATGCCCAGGGTGCTCCCCCCCCACGCATTTATCTCTCCTGGCCTTGGATTTTCTCTCCACACCCATATTTCTCTCTTATCCTTCCCATCTCCCCCGCTTCAGTACCGGGAATTAAACTCGGGACCTTGAGCTTACCATGGGTAGGTGCAGCACCACTGAGCTACATCTCTGGCCCTTCCCTCTTAGGAAGCTTCGAAGATCTGAGGCTCCTGCTTCAAGCTTCCTACCGCTCCTCGAATGCCTTTCTTCCCATCTCCCACCTCCCACCCCAAGTCCCCTTTTCTCCGGCTTCTGGTCCAGGATTTTCTTTCTTTAGAGTCGCTCCACTGGTTTTCCTCCCATGCCCCTAGTCCATCCTTTCATCTATCCAGGGACTGGTTCCCTTCCCAGCCTCACCTGTTTTCCTTCCAGTAGGGTCTGAAAGAGTCCACTCCAACCGGGCTCCGCCCCCTCCACTGGCCTCGCCCCTATCCCTCGAGATCCCTTCTGTAAACCCGACCTTCTTCTCTCCCATGGGATCCTGGTCCCCTCTCCCCAGGCCGGTCACCTTTTGACCCTTCCCACCCCTCCCCTCTTTCCCAGAGCCTCTGAATCCTCCCTTTGCCCCCAGGCTCAGACTTCGCCGGGACTGTCCCGGCCCCAGGCCAGGTCCCTTGTCCCCGCCTCCTGTCCTTCGTCCCTTCCCGGGACT
>NW_022900935.1:20178646-20180134 GCF_012274545.1 Fukomys damarensis
GGAGATGAGGCCGCCGAGGAGGCCGTCGAGCACCACGAGCCGAGGGAAGCGGACCCCGCGGCCGGCTTCAAGTGGGGCTTCCTCACCCACAAACTGGCCGAGATGAGGGTGAAGGCCGCGCCCAAGGGCGACTAGCCGGCCGGCTGCCCTTACCCACCCCTTATAAAAAGTACCGCAGCCCAATACCTGCTGTGATCTCGTGGTTTCATCCTGACAACAGCATAAGCAAATTGGGGTAGGCGCCCCAGCGCTATCCATCTGGAGGGTCCTCCCTTATTCCCTAACAAATATGCAGGGTTTACGGTTAGGTTATGCAGGGTTACTGTTAGGCTTACGGTACAACTTTCTAGAAGGCAAGGGGAACCCAGGAGACAGCCTTCGACGTCTTGCCCGCCTTGTTTAGTTGAACAAATGTTACGGGTGGCCCTGCTGTCTGCGTGGTCCCTGTATTATGGGCAGGTCACAGCCAAAGGAGAGAACTCAGCATTAGCGGGTGCCACAGAAGGTGACAAACTGAGACACAAAAATAGGGCTGCCTACGGTAAGTCAGGAAGTGAGGTGGACTGGGAATTCAGGAAAGCTTCCTGAAGAGTATGGGATCTAGAAGGGTGGGTAGAGAGAACGGGGAAGAGAACCTAGGCCGAAAGAGGAGAGGTGCGGACTTGTGAGGAAAACGGGTGATTTTATGTGTCCTTGAAGGAAAGGGAGACAGTAGCAAGATGTGAGGTTTCTAGCTGGGAAAATCCCGGACTTAGTGACCACAATTTCCAATCCTCCATGTGTCGGTCCTTCAAACTTACTGACCACAAGGGAGCAGCAAAGCTCCAGGAATAGGAGCCATTTAGGGGTCGGTGGAGCCCAGTTTTCTGGGGCAGACCCTTCCCCAGGTGCCCGGAATGCTCTATTTCCAGTTTTTCCGCTCCAGTTTGGATCGACCTGATGGTCAGTGGCAGAAAAGATCGCAGTACTTAGTACTAATTCCGTGGTAGTCAACGCACTCTGTATTCCAGGCGTATTGCCACGTGCATTACAGTTATTTCAAAACATTTTAATTATCTACTACCCTGTCCCCTCTTTAATAATCGGGGCTTGCAGCTTTGGTCCAGAGAGTTTGAGTACTTGTCCCGGGTCACACAGTCCTCTTCAAAGCCACACGCTTAACCGCAAACTTCTTCTCCTTCCTCAATATTTGCCCCTAACCCAAACTCATGACCCATTTAAGTAACGTTTTAGCTTTATTCAGTAGGTTTGCGCATCTCTCACTTTCATCCTCGTTCCCCAGACCAGGTCTCCGAAGGGATCGCGAGGCCACTGCGTCCCTCTCCGCCGCCAGCGCTGGGAGGGACTTCGGGCTCACTTTGTCCTAACTTCGCAAGGTTCGGGTGGGGTAACGGAGATCCCGAGGAAGGGCTTGCCCCTAAGCCGAGCGCGTGGTCCAGCCCGCACTCGCAGCGACCCGGGGCCGCCCCCGGGAGCCGCTGTCACACC
>NW_022900935.1:20181761-20181990 GCF_012274545.1 Fukomys damarensis
CGAAGTTCCGGTCTTGGGGCTGGCGTCTGCGCCCCAGCTCTGCGGAGAGAAGCGCTCGGCTCCCAGCACCTCCACCAGCGCGCGCTCCAGGCCGCAGTAGTTGAAGAAGCGCTCCTTCTCCGACAGGGGCAGCGAGCACGTGGGGCACAGCGGCAGCTTCCCCGCCGCCTCCGGGGCGTCTTGGGGCGCCGTCCAGACACCAGGAGCTGCAGGTCGCTCTGTCTGGCCG
>NW_022900935.1:20182003-20186482 GCF_012274545.1 Fukomys damarensis
CGTTCTCTTTGTTCACGGAAGCCTTGCAGTCCCGCTTCTGGCGGTAGAAAATGAGGGAGTCTGGCCTTGGTTGCCGCCTGCCGCTGCCCCGGCGGGCGGGTCCGGGGGTCCTGGGCGATGCAGGGGGACCCAGCTCATTGCACACGTGCGGGGTGAGTGGCCCCGGGGTCCCGCGAAGAGCAGGTTCCTGGCGCCGCACTATTACCTGGTGCGTCTTGACATACTTAGCTTTGTCGGCCTCCAGCCTCTCCACTGCGCTGGGGGTCCGTCCCCTGGATGGGGTGGAGGGAGAGGCCAGGAGCATCTTAGCAGAGCAGGGAAAAGCAGTGCCCCTTTACCGCTGGAGGTGCACAGTTAAGGAGTAGTCTAGAGCAATTGGCTGAGACTCCCTGAGATCTGCAAAGAGAGAGGAATGGTCCGGAGATGTCCCCGCCCCTCTCTGACAGGCATTTCTGGATATAGTATCATCTAGTCAGCCAGCCCCCATCCATGCCACCCAGGTCCATGTCCAGGGAGGGAGGCTCAGGCCATGCCCTCCCTATTCTTGAGAGGCACTGGGTGGGGACTTTCTGGCTCCTAAGAAACATATACCCCTTTGTGGGTGCCCCAGTTTAGTCATAGGGCCATGCAAGGAGGTGTTCACAAGGACACTTGGAAAAGGAAGTGGGGCTGGTCCCAGCCCAATTCCCAAAAGTAGCCTTAACCGGAAAAAATACCTCTTCCCAACCCAGCAGCTTTAAGCCCAAGACTGTGAGGCTCCCAGCCACAGGCTGGTCCAGCAGGGCCCACCCTTCCTGCCCCAAGCAAGAGGTCAGGGCTATAACCACAGGGTAGGAGCCTCCAGTAATTGTAGACAACTATACTGCCCAGGCCTAGCAGGGTCATCCAGGAAGGAGCGGGAAGGAGTAACTGGTCTGCCAGTTACTGCCAGCTACTCTGTGCCCCAGCCAAGGAGATTCCAGAAGAGCAAACTGTAAACATCACCTTGTCCAATCCCTGCATCTTCCATGTCATAGGCTAGAAAGTGGCCTACAGAGAAAAGGACTTGCTGGGGCCCTGATGAGAATTAGGGATCTGGACTGGAACCCAGGTCTTTTCAGAACTATCTCAGAATGGATCCCTCACTCAACTATGGGGACTTCCCTCTGGTATTTTGCTTCTGTTTCTGCTACTGTAAAGCCAAGTAATTATTCTTAGAGAGATGAGCCCCTAGTACCTCTCACAGATTGTCCCAGTAACCCGCAAACCCAGAAATCTGCCCTCAGGCTCCCTTCTCCCTTCTCTTCCTGAGACCTCTGACCTTCTTCTATTCTACCTCCCTGGTGTTGGGGAAAGGGGCAAGGAGGGGCTGTAAATCAAGAGCTGACAGTTTCCTTGGCAGTTAAAAGAATGGGCCACCCACGAGGCTTAGCACATCCCACCCCACCCTTGTCCACCTACACCCCCATTAAGGTCACATTAGTGCTAAGGTCAGAAGGAAACTTGGATCTGGATGCTACAAAGGAGTAGGTTAGCCAGAGATGAGGGGGGAGATACGTTACGTGTGTCCCCTCACCCAGACATTGGGGAAGACACCCTGCCAATCCCCACCCCTATCCTGTTCTGATTTTCTCAACCCCCAGCACCCTCTCCCATCTAGTTCTTACTCTGCTCAGAGACTGTTGGTGACTGGAGCCCAGACAGCACTGCCACCCTGGCAGTGTCCCCCTTCTATTTTCCCAGGGACTGTGCTAGGCTGTGGGTCAGCTTCCAAGATCCCAGGAGGGAACTGTGCTTGTCTGACCTCATGGGTACTCTGCCCCCTCCTTCTCTTCCCAGCCCTGAGTAGGGAGGCTATAAAAAGTCCTTAAACACAGGGAGCAAAATAATCTACTGTCTTCTGCCTCTTCCCTGCCTCCGGGCAGTCTTTGATGCTAGGTTACAGACAGGCCCACCCTAGAAACCTGGTGGCAGTCCCTGTCCCCTCTGTCCCTTTGCCTATTCCTCTCCCAATCCTTGTCCCAACTCTTGGGACTCTGGACTTGGGCCGGCCTCTAGGTCAGTGGCTTGGGGCCAGTAGGGCCCAGGTGCCCTCCCACCCCAGCACTGGGCTCAGAATGCTCTCACCTCTGGGTGGGGAGGTTGAATTGCAGGGGTCCCTGGGCAGATCCAGACTGAGGGCAGGAGGGACAGCAGGGACTATAAGTAACTTTGGTGGCAGCCAAACCTCACTCTCCACAGGAAAAGCTGAGAGAGACTCCACCCCCACCGCATAGATTAACCCTTCCTGACCCAGGCCCGGGCCTAGGTTAACTCCTTCTTGATCACAGCTCAGGGAGAGGATCCGGGAACTGGGTCAAGTGCCTTTATTTTACAGATCCTTAAACAGGCCCTGCCAGGTTTAATGGTTTGCCATGGAGGCACTGTGAGTCTGAGGGCAGAGTAGGGCTCCAAGCAAGGTCTTCTGGTCCCCAGACTCCCTCCAGAGGACTGGGGTTGGGGGTGAGGGAGGCTGTACCGGGCCTTGGCCGATGCTCTGATATTGAACTGGAAGGCAGAGCACAGAACAGGGTTCTAGCCCACTTGCTTTTTCCCTCTGTGGCAGGTTTGGGCCTGGCCTGGCCTGGCTCTTGGGTGGCAGCAGGCCTGCTTTCGAGTCTAGGCATCTGCAACCAAAAGATGGGGGCATTGGTGCTGCAGATATGAGGGTGAGCCTGTCCCAGCTAAACCAAGTGCATTGGAGGTGCCCCTGTACAAGGTACCCTGATGGCAAGTGGTGCCGACTGGGAAGAGGGTGATGAGAAGAGGTATCTGGAGCCAAACCTCTATCCTTTGGCCTCCTTCCTCCTCTCGCCCCACTTGGGTGACTCAAGGACTCCTAGAGCTCTCTCACCTCCCCAGCAATTAAATGGCTCCATGCACCAGGGGCTCCCACCCAGGGGTCCCTGCCCCTCTAGCTGGTTACTTAGCACAAGTCCTCTCCTCCCTTGTAGCGGTTTTAAATGTTTGCACAGCATGCTCACTGCTGTGCTCTCAGATTTCCTTCGACCTCCTGCATGGACTCTAGACTGCGGCCCAGACCCAATACCAGCTCCGCTTAATGGGTAAGGAAATGAACAGAGATGGGGAGAGCCCATAATCCACTTCCAGTTCTTTCCACTGCACTCTTTGTTGACAAGGTAATGAGTGTGACAACCCAAAGGCCATCTGCTAAGAGACTTTACTGTACCTAGTTAAAGGCAGAGGGGGTTTTTGTTTGTTTGGGGTTTTTTTGTCCATGACAATTCCATATTGTATTGTTCCACTACTTTACAAAATATTTTCAGGTAAGTTGTCACAAGTAATACTGAGGGCAGTCTTTGGGGAGGAGGTTCTGCTATTTTTCCCATTTGCAGCTGAAGAGGCTTGGACTTACCCAAGCTCACACAAGGAGGAAGAACAGCTAATTTTTAGGAAGAGGTTAATATGTCCTGATGGCTGTCCTAAGGACTCTGCACAATGCTTAGCATACTTACTTAATCCTCAGGACATCCAGTGAGATGGTTCTTTCATACTCCTAATATCACAGATACAGGTGGGGGGTGCAGGCCGGCAGCTCTGAGGTCTGGGCAGGAAGGGGTTAAGCTGGGGGAGGCTGGGCAGGGCCCAGCTGGGATGCTGTCAATGGCAGGAAACCTGGCCTGCCAGGGCGGAGGATGGGGCTGTGATGTCTGACTGAGGCAACCCCCAATCCTTTGGTCTTAAAGGATCATCCGGGCTGGGTGGAAGGAGGGGGGCTTCACAGCTCTGTTTTGGGATCAAGGATGTGATAGACCTCAAAAAGAGGGGAGCTCCAGAGGGCACTGCAGGTGCTGCCCTGAGGGGGACTTGTCCTCAGCCTGCCAGAAGTGACCCTGGCTTCCCTCACAATGCTCCCTGCCTGCTCTGGGAGCCCAGTGAGTTCAGCCAGCAAGGTCCTCAGGGGTCCCCTTGAGGGGAAAGGAAAGGTTTGCTCCCAGCACTCCTGTCTGAGGGTGACGTACCTGTCCCGGGGCGCATTGGATGGAGCCTGGGGAGACAGACACAGATGCTAGACCACACAGGCAGAGCCTGCCTAGGGGGAGAGCGCCAATGGGAGTGGCTTTCTGGGTGAAGGGTGCTGAAAGAGTCAGGGGGGAGACAGAGCAGGGGCTGAAGATGAGGCGGTGAGGTGGGCTGGGTCTGCCTCATCTCTCAGCTATACTTGCCAGGAACCGGATCATCTTTCTGGACAGGGGTCCCCAGGGAGATCCTTAAAGTGGCTTCTTCCTGCCCTAGAGCCAGGACCTTGGGGAGTGCGGAGGCTGAGTCTGAGAGATGTTTCCTTCCTACTTCCACCCTCATTCCTGGCCACCTTGACCAGTCGGGAATGGGTCTGAGTCAGAACCGGCTCCTTTCAAGAGAAAGTGTTGGGAGGATAGGGTGCGGGGCGGCTCTGGTCACTGTTGGTTTTTTTTTTTTTTTTTTTTTTTTTTTTTTTTT
>NW_022900935.1:20186719-20211112 GCF_012274545.1 Fukomys damarensis
CCGGGGATTGAACTCGGGTCCTTGCGCTTGCAAGGCAGGCCACCGAACCGCTGAGCTAAATTCCCGGCCCTCTGGTCGCTGTTGGGATTAAGGAGCCCGGCAGGGAGGCGCTTCGGCTCTGGCCTAAAACCACAGTCACAGCGGTGAGGTGGTGCGTCCCCTCCCCCACACCACAGCTCGATCCCGCCTCCGACTCACTGGCTGTGTGACCTCCATCCAGAAGGCTGCCTCTCTGAGTACCTTTCTATGTCAGATGGGAGTGAGGAGACCTTGCTCATGGGTGGCAAGAGGATATCAAGACATGGGGCCTGAGAAAGCACCCGCACCTCAGGGTGCTCTGGAAATGTTGGTTGAATCTGACTCTTCAGCTTTCTTCTCCTTCCACCAACACCTTCCGGACACCTCTGCACTAAATGTTTTTCCCAGCCCTCAGCTGCTTGCGATAAATCATTTGGAACACCTGCGCAGCGCGAGGGGTCCTCAGATGGGTCGGAGGTGGCTGGGGCTCCGGAGCTCAGCCTGGGGATGTGGCGGCAGCTTCAAGGACCGGTCACGGTGGAGAAGACTGCGGCAGAAAGATGAACAAAGCAGACGGCACGGGGAGGATGGGGGGTGCGATTCGTCCTGCTGGGGTGGGAAGCTTCAAAGAGCGAGGAACCCCGGCGGGGCCCGGCGGAGAGCTGGGGCTGGGCGCGGACGGGGGAGCCGCGAGAGCCCGGGGCTGAGAAGACAGCAGGGGTCAGGGTCTCGGGGGCGGGGGGCAGAGGCTCCGGCGGGGTTCCCAGGGTGAGCTGGGGAGGGCGCAGAGAGAAGAGGGGCTGCAGAGAGGGGAGGGCTCTGGAGAGGAGCGCAGGCTGCCCCGGCCCCCTGGGAGCCCCGCACAGATTCAGGCTCCTTCCGTTCTCGGAAAGAGCCTCAGCCACAACAATAGCCTGGCTGCTGCGCCGACCCCTCCGAGGGGTGTGGCTGTGGGTAGAGCCCGGCGCCAGAGCTGCAGCGAGTGCTCACCGCGGGAGGAGAGCAGCGGGGGTGAGGAAGATGCCGTTAAACATTTGTTTTGGGGCACCTACATGTTGCTAGCCAACAACGTGAATAAACAAATAGGATTTCAGCTCTCACAGAGCTTATCGACACTGGGTGGGATACCACCAACATTTTTTCTTCATTTTGGGACGGAGTCTCACTAAGTTACTCAGGTTGGCTTGAAACCTGCTATACTCCAGCCTCAGCCTCCCTGTCTTCTCCTCTCCTCTCCTCCCCTCCCCTCCCCTCCTCTCCTCTCTCTTTCTTCTTTTTCTTTCCTTCTTGTACTGGGGATTGAAACCAGGGCCTCCTCACTGACGTACATCCCCATCTCTTTTTAAAGTTTATTTTGGCTAGGAGAGGCTGAGGCAGGAGGATTGCCATGAGTTTGAGGCCAGCCTGTGCTGCATAGTTCAAGGCCAGCATAGCGAGACCCTGTCTCACCCCCACCCGTTTTTTTTTTTTTTTGTAAAATTTTGAAACAGGGTCTCTCTAAATCACTAAATCCTCCTGCCTCAGCCTTTAGAATGTTGGGATTACAGGCCAGCACCACCAAGCCCAATTAGCTTTCTTTGTTTGAAAATTTAAAGCTGATCTGGATGCTTTTAATCCCAGACCTCTGAAAGGCTAAAACAGGAGAATCACAAGTTCCAGCCTGACCTGGATGGCTTTATGACTCAATGAGACTCAGACTCAAAATAAAAAAGGGCTGGGTATGTAGTTCAGGGTGAATGCTCTGGGTTCCAGCCCTGATACTGAAAAAAAAAAAAAAAAAAAAAAAAAAAAAAAAAAAAAAGAGAGAGAGAGAGAAAGAAAGAAAGAAATCAAAGATGGCTGAATTTAATTATTATTGTCCATGAATGGGTATTTTGTTAAGAGAACAGCAACACTGGAAGAATTAGAATATGAAACTATATAATTCATAAATTATTATATCTTTATCCATAAAGCTATTTTTTTCAACCAGCAAAATTACAAATTGTGTTGCTAATATCAACAGTTTCATGTAGTTTGTACTGTACTGACAGTAATACCTAGACAGTCTCTCCTATGTCTGTTTTCATCTTTTAAAAAAATTCAGTTAGGGGGTTGGGTATTGCTCAGTGGCAGAATATTTGTTTAGCATATGCAAAGCCCTGAGTTTCATCTCAGCAAGCATGGTGGGGGGATCGCTTGAACAAACTGCTCTGCAGAGGTAATACTAATTAGAATTGAAAGGTTTCTGGCCAGGTGTGGTGGTGCACTCCTATAATCCCAGCACTCAGGAGGCTGAGGCAGGAGGATCACTGTGAGTTTGAGACCAGCCTGGGCTACATAGTGAATTCCAGGTCAGTCACAACTACATAGTGAGACCCTGTCTCAAAAAAAAAAAAAAGATTTGAAAGGTTTCTGATACTGGAAAATGAAACTAGGGTTTTCACACTGAGCTATACCCCACCCCCCTTGAGACATAATCTCACTGTGCAATTCAGGTTAGCCTTGAACTCACCACTGTAGCACAGGCTGTCCTTGAACTTTAGAATGTTGGGATTATAGGCCAGCACCACCTGGGATTACAGGCTAGCACTGGTGATCCTCCTGCCTCAGCCTCCCAAGTGCTGGGATTACAGGCATATCTCACTTAATTTTAGAGCTGGACAGTGAGTTTTACATAACATGTTCAAACATTAAAGTGGAGTCTATAATGATCATTGAAAACAGGATATATTACCAGATATTTGAATGTCATTATATACATTCCCATTGATATAGGGGGAATAGATGTAACTCCCAAACCTACCATATGTCTGAAACTAGAGTTCCTGTTCTCTAAAATCAAAGAATGAATTTTAGGAACAACGGAGGTTAAGAGTAGGAAAATGTATTGAGAGAAAGATAGCTGCTGTCTAAGAGAGACCAAAGGGGGATGGGAAAGTGGGTTGCTCGCCCACCTGCTTTTCAAAGGTGTTTTATACAGCAAAGCCATGAGGTGAGGTGGGTACAAAGTGGGACAAAACTGTAAGACCCAATGGAAATTTACAAGTTGGGCATGCGGTGGGACAAAACCATGACCAACCAATAAGATTATAAGTACAGTCACCCAGGTAATATTGATTAAATGGGGGTCAAATGGGAAATTGAGTCACAAAAAAGGAATTTCCCATTTCGAATATCAATCACTGCTATTTCTAGGGGAAGTAGTAGTGCCTGTTCTCTTAGTAATACTAACCAGTGAATGTGCCTCAATTATTCTTCTCACTGTGTTGGCTCCTGGAGGACTGGGGCTTGAGGACTGGGGCTTTGAGGGCTGGCGCCTTAAGGGCAGCCCTGTCTAACTGCCTGCAAGATATCTAATTAACCTACCTATCTACAACACCATCTCATATCACAATTTCTACTCTCTCATAAAACAAAACCACATTCATACAGCAAAGAGCTGGCATTGTGTTTCCCATACATCATGCCTAGCCTTCATTTACAAATAATGGATAATCCAGGCATGGTGGTGCATACCTGTAGCACTCCAGAGGCTGAGGCAGAAGGATTGCCTTGAGTTTGAGGCCAGGCAGGGCTACATAGCAAGACCCTGTCTCAAAAAAACAAAAACAAAAGAAAAACCCAAATACATGGGTAAAATGCATTGCTTGATATTTCTGAGTGTTCCTCAGCTGGCTGGGAGCATAACTCAGTGGTAGAGTGCTTACTTATATGTGCAAGGCTCTGGGCTCCATCCCAGTATTGGGGGGAAAAAAAAACCCAAAACCACCTCAGCCATCTTTTGCTGCTATTGCAAACACCACACTCCACATTGGAACAAGAAATGATGCAAGGAAGTGGACACCTCGGTACTGCCAGAAGTAACACTTCCTTCTGTGCAATCAGCAGCACTTAAGCTCTGGGAGGGAAGATTTGGACAGCGACTACTGGATGTGTCAGTTCTCTTGCCCCAGTGCCTTCACCACCCAGACTTGCTCGCCCTCCGAATAGCTCTGTCTCCCCCGTCAGTGGTGCACCCTGTGAGCTTTCGGGGCATTGAGATACAGCTGTTTCTGTGACGTGTTTGTTTCCCTGGGCCTGAAGGCTGACAGGCATGAGAGCAGATGTTGAAGGTGACGGTTCTGCACTATGCGTGCTGAGCAGTGGTCCTGAATGACGGTTTAGTTGCTGTTGTCATGTGGGAGATTGAACCCAGGGCCTCTGGTAAGCTAAGCATGGCTCACCACTTAGCCATACCCTCGGTCTTGGAATCTTTAACAAATAGCCTTTTGGGTATTTTTGATATATGAGCCCTTTTAAGAGGCACCTTCAGCCAGTTCTAAGGGGGTACTAGCTATGTTCAGGAAAGTGTCATGTCACACAGAACACACTTAGGCATGGGGACCTATCCTTTTGTATATGAGGAGGGCAACTTCTAGAGAAGGTGGAGGTTGAGAACTGGGCAGATACTTCAAGAGGTGGGCATTAAATAGGTATCAATCACCTGGGTAGGGGGCCAAGGTCTTAACCCAGCCTCTCTAGGAAATATTCCTGACCCCCACCCTTACTGAAAATCCTGGTACGCGATTGCTATGTGACTTGCTCCCCCATTTGACCCCCATTTAATCAATATTACCTGGGTGACTGTACGCGCAATCTTCTTGGTTGGTTATGGTTTTGCCCCACCTCATGCCCACCTTGTAATTTTCCACTGAGTCCCACTTTGTACCTGCCTCACCACATGGCTTTGTTGTTTAAAACATCTTGGAGAAGTGAGGTGAACGGTCAACCTACTTTCTGGGTCCCCTTCTGTCTCTCTTAAACAGAAGCTTTCTTTCCCTCAATAAATTTTTCCTACTGTTAAAAAAGAAGAGGTGAGAATTACAACCACATTCCTACTAAAACAGCTAAGGCCTCAGGGTGTGGCTCGGTGTGCAGTTTAGCGTTAAAGCATCTGCTTAGTGTGCACAAAGCCCTGGGTTCAATCTCCAGCACCAATAAATGAATAAATAAATGTAGCACTGGGTTATACTTTTCACTTTTTCCACTGTCATCCTCACCTTCCCTGTTCTTCCTAGTGCCGTGGACACATGTGGTTTTGCCGTTGAGCAATTACACATCTTTCTCTAGCACTTAGGCTCTGATCTTGGCCTTCTGTTTCTGCTCAGTCTCTGTGCTCCCAAAGTGGGGTAACTTGACTCATGGTGGGGCACCTGACCTAGGTGAGTGTCAGAACCTTATCACATTTCTCCCACTCTTCCCTTCCTTCCTTCCTTCCTTCCTTTCAAGGTGTTGAGGAGGAAACCCAGGGCCTCGTACCTGTTAGGCAAGTGCTCTGTCTCTGAGCTATAACCCTGTCCTTCATACATTTTCTTTTGTCTTAATTTTGTGCTTATTTTTCAGCCACTTAATAATCAAAATAACCTTGAAGAAAACACATCATTCTCTCCCAGACTACAATCTCCTTCTTCATGGCACCTGTAACATTGATGTGAGCAGCTGTAGTTTGCTTACTATTCTAACACACCTCCACAGTGATTTCTCCGGTGTGTGATCAGCTACCTACCTCCAGGTTTATAAGGCGGACTGGAAGAGCAGATTTCCCTAGGGATCAGGAGACCAAGCTCAGGTCTTGATTTTGCCATTTACTCACTTTTGGTATATGGAACAAATCACTTCGCTTTTTGAGTCTCAGGTTTCTGGGTGGATAAAAGGAGGGAAGCGGATTAGACCCGCTGGTTCCGAAATGCTGTTCTTTGGGTGGATTCCAGTTGACTGCATAGGATTAGTGAACAAGACAGATGCTAGGCTCCCTGTCTCCTAGAACCCACTTTAGTAGATCTGGGGTGGAGTCACAGAGGAGTGACATGACACTGGCTGAAGCTGGAGTCTTTGGTATGAGTGCCCTTGTTAGATATTCTAGATTTCATGCACTATCTCTCGCAGCTGAATGTAATTCTAAGCATTTACTTGTTTGGCTGACTGCAGCTAGTATTCTAGGCCGAGGATTTAGCTCAGTGGTTCTGCCACCTACCTCACAAGCACAAGGTCCTGAGTTCGATCCCTGGTCATCCCCACCCCCGCAGAAAAAAAGTGATTGAAACTAATATTCTACATGACCCGTATCAGTGGAATTGAGAAACCAGCATTTCTCTGGTTAAAGTCCTCAAGTCTAAGAAGACAGGAATGTTGAGATTTATCATATCAAATTGCACACACCCACTAATCCAGCAAGTGCCAAGGGGCCCAGAGGATGTTTGTCACCTAGATATCGAGAAAACATTTGTGAGAGCAGCACCAGGATTTTTATAAATTTAATGGTGAATGTCCTCTGTAGCTTGGATATATTTGAGAAAGCTACCACTGAAATGGGTCCCCTGATTTCATGGGAGCTGAGGGGTTCCTACAGGTGCAGAGGCCAAGGATGGGGCTGAACTGCCAGAGCCCAGGAAGACCTATCCAGAACATGGATCTGGATGAACTGATAAGCAGAAGCCCTGACATGCAAGGATCTTTGATCAGAATGTCCCTGGGAATGAAGTAGATGAGCAGTTTATTAAACATGATTGCGTTTTTTGTTTTTGCTTTTTTTGGGGGGGGTACTGGGGATCAAACTTGAGACCTTGCACTTGTGAAGCAGGCTGTGGAACCACTGAGATAAATCCCTGGCTCGACATTATTGAGTTGTACAACACCACCCCGCTGCCATGTCTTAGGGTCAGAGGCCAAACTTGATCATTGCCATGATGGGATGTCTTAGTCTCTCAGCTGGTTTCCAGATCTGAGATAGTTCAGAAGCCTGAACCCCTGATTGAAGAGGAGGCCAGGTCCCCTAAAGAAGGACCCTGCAGCATGGCCACCAGCACATTCTGTGATCTGTCTCCAAGGAAGGGGAAAGGGAGAAAGCCAAACCTTTAGGAATTACTAGGCACTGGCTTTGAATTAATGCTTATATCTTAAGACTTAAGAGACACATGTTCAAAACTAAGCTCCTAGGGCCTGGTATTTACCTTAGTGGCACCGTGCCTGCCTGGCAAGTGCAAGGTCCTGAGTTTGATCCCTGGTACTGGAAAAAAAAAAAAACCCAAACAAACCAACAAACAATAAAAAACAAGAAGACTGAGCTCTTAGCAGTGTGTGTGTGGTAGTGCATGGCTGTCCTCCCAGCTATGAGTGATGGAGGTGGGAGGATTGAGGCCAGGAGTTAGGGCCTGTCTGGGCAGCATAGCAAGACCTTATCTCAAAGAAACAAAAACAAAAATAAACAACCCCTCAACTCCTAATCGACCCCGCAACCACTCTATATTGCTACTGCCTTCCTCATCTCAGCATCTTCCCCAACTAAGCATCCTTCCTGTGCTCAGGCCGTAACTTTGGGGATACTCTTTGATGCTCTTCTTTCTTTCCTATTCCACATCTAATCTCTGAGCAACATCCACTGGCTCTGTCTTCAGAGGATGCACAGATTTACATCACTTCCTGCTCCACTCCAACCGTACTGGCCCAAGCCACTATCATCTCTTGCCTGAGTTATGGTATGTTTCTCTCTCTCTCTCTCTCTCTCTCTCTCTCTCTCTCTCTCTTTCTCCCTCCTTTCTTTTCTCTCTCTGTCTCCTTCTTTCTTATTTTTCTTTCTTTCATTTGAGAAACAGTCCAAGTGCTGGGATCACAGGTGTGTACCACCACACCCTTTTCATGTGAGGGTAGCCCTTTTTATTTTCATTATTTGAGACAGTCTTGCTGAATTGCCCAGGCTGGCCTTGAAATTTTTATTCTCCTGCCTTAGCCTCCCTGGAATTACAGGTGTGTATCACCACTCCTAAGTCTTCCTTCTTCTAAACTCAGCCTCCTAGAGTGTGTTCTCAACAAAACGGCTACTTCAGTCCTTTAAAAATATAAATTAAGAGCCAAGCAGGGTGGTGCATGCCTGCCCTTCTCACCTCCTCCTTTCAACGTTCATTCCACAAACAATAAAGCTCCTAGGAGTTCCAGAGCCTTCCCTTCAGGAAAGAGCCAAGGATAAATCATTATGCCATAAAATGAGCAAAACCCTGAGTTTTCCGCTCCCCTTTGTAACCCTGAGACTTAAGGTAGAAAGAGCCACCACTGCCATCCCTGCTGCTCTGAAAGAGGACTTGTCATAAAGAGGTGGGCACCACCTCCACATCATCAGCCCTAGCAATTTTTTTCCAGTATCAGGAATTGAACTCAGGACCTTGCACTTGCCAGGCAGGTGCTGTGTCACTGAGCTAAATCCCTGCCCAGCCCATAGTACTATTTGACCTAAAGTAAATTGCTCACTCTTAAATGACTGCCCCTTACAAGAAAGACACACCCCACAATGGTGATTTTGTTTCCAAAGTTATTCTGGCCTAGGGCTGGAAGTTTAGCTCAGTGGTTCCGCTGCCTGCCTGGCAAGCGCAAGGACCACAGTTCGATCCCCAGTACCAAAAAAACCAAAACAAACAAACAAACAAAAACCCAACAACAAAAAACAGTGTCCAAAGTTATTCCATCCTGCAGGATCATAAGAGTTGGGGAGCTGTAAATACTTGCGAGAGATTTACCACAGGACACCCAGAAAGCACACAGTTGTCCAGTTCATCCACCAGAGGGCAGGCAGCACCCAGAGAGAAACCCTCCTGATTCCCCTTCAGTTCCTCTTTCCTGTGCCCCTACCATATTCCTAGGGGCAATGCTGTTCCTGGCAAATGGACATCCCTAGCCTCCTGTTCCACCTGGCAACCACCCCGGTGGTTCTTTGCCTTACCTCTTGGTGCTTTATAATATCAGTTAACCAGCAAGAACAGTCATTCCTGAATTTTTATTGTTCCTTGTACTTCATAAAATATCTCCCTCACATATTATTCTAATTTGGTTTACAATACAACCTGGAAAAAATAATTTATGTTTATGGCCATTTTATAGAAGAAGTAGCCTCATAGAGGTTAAGTGGCTGGGCCAAAGTCACATATTGAGTTACCACTGTGGCTGCCATCACTGACATTTATAAAGTGCTTGGATGTGCCAAGGGTGATGTTAAGGGCTAACTTATTTAATTCTACAATGAAGTAGGATTGAAGACAGAGAAGTATTGTACTGACATGGGGTAGACAAACAGGAGGTTGGAACATGATAGAGTTTATTCATTGTTTGGTCCCAATCTCCCATGGCCTTACTGAATTTTTGTTTACTTATTCTATCAATTACAGTGGACCCTTGAGTTATGACTGGCCTGACATACGAACAACTTGGATTATGACCAGAATTTTAGTTTATTATGACCAAAGTCTTGAGTTATAATCTGAATGCCAGCTGCTTGTGCTTCCACATGGTCTCAGGTGCAGATTTAACCCCTAAAGAGTTCTGGAAAGAGCATTACAACATCCTTTTCGCGTGCGGGGTTGAGAAATCCTGGGCCAGTGTCTCTCTAAGGACACAGATCTGCCTGGATATAGGAGAGAGACTTTAGAGGTTGTGTAGAGAAGCTTGAGCCTTCAATGGACAGACCTGAGTTATAACCAGCCCTTGAGAACAAACTGAGTTCGTAAGTCAAGGGTCCACTGTAGTAAGAGAGGTGTGTTAAAACATCCCACTGTGGAAGATTATCAGTTTCTCTCAATAGCATTCGAAGGATATAATATTGGATATATACCATTTTAGAAATAAATGCTCTTTTTACTCAAAGAGGAGCTCAACAACAGAAGCGGAAATTCTTTTAAAAAAAATTTTAAAAAACTACACAGGGCTGGGGAGTTGGCTCAGTGGCACCTCACCTGCCTCACAAATGCAAGGTCCTGAGTTCGATTCCAGATACAAAAAAAAAAAACCAAACAAAAAAACCACAACCCAAAAACTACAGGACATTTTAATTTCTTTCATCAGGAGATTGCTCAGGCATCTTTTTATTTTTTGTATCGGGAATCTAACTCGGGTCCTTGCACTTGCAAGGCAGGCAGAGGCACCACTGAGCTAAATGCCCAGCCCTGCTCAGGCATCTAATTGATCATACTATTGGGAAAAATTTTATGTTATTCTATCCCATTCCCTCCTTGGAAAAAATTTTAAAACACACATTTTGTTCTCGTAACTCATATTTATTTGCTTTATGACAGTTGTAATTTTTTGCACAATTTTAATGTCACGAATTTTATATAGTTAGTATGACTCAGCTATATTATGATTTATAGTGATAATATATCAACTTTACGACTGACCCAGAGGGGTAGATTCTATTACCCCCTGATTACAGATACAGAGACACAGGCTCTGAGGTTTAAGAGTATAGCTACAGGGCTAAACACAGCGCCTCTTCTATGGAAACACACACTCCAAGGTTCTCCGCCTTGGAGGATGTGGTTGGGAACCTGAAAGAAAATCCTAAACTGTCTCCCCAGAACATGTACATTGATACACACTAAAATTCCAGGGGTTCTGAATTATCTGGGCTTTCTCCAGGGACCCTACAAGTAAGAACACTTGCGCGGTAGAGTGTGGAGAGGTTATTTTTCAGTGAGAGCACAAACTCAGATTCCTCCCTTTGTCTTGAAGACCTTTTCTTCACCCGATCTTTTTTTCTGAGACGCATGCCCAGTGGTAGTCTACCTACGGCACTCCTCCGTTCTGGGGTGCTTCTCTTTGTGCGGCATAGAATTGTGATTAAGATCATGGGCTGTAAGGCCAAGACTGCCTGGGTTCGGATCTTGAATCCAAGGCTTTCTAGCTTAGACCCGGGTGGGTTACCTCACTTCTCTCTGATGCTTTCCCAGTAAAAGGGTGAACAGCACATTGTTGTGGGGATGGCAAAAGTCAGCACATGAGAAGTACGCTAAGCAGGGATGATCACAGAAGAGGCGCTTGCCATGTTTCTACTGTTGCTTGTCTCTCCTGTAGTGTGTCATTGTTTTCTAGATCGCATCCATAAAGTAGGAGAAGATTCTTGTAAGTAAAATAGCTTTAAGAACTAGGTAACTAAGTACCTGGTGCCTATTAGGGCTTATTTTCTTGAGCAGCAAATTTCCCTTTTTCCATTTCAAGAAGGAAATAGTACTGGGGACCCAGGGATCCTCAAGTGTTGGGCAATGAAATAGTTTAGGGCTGAGACAGAGGCGTGCTTGGCTCTGTCCACCTCATCAATTCCTCCCGGAATTGGAGGAAATACGTAAGTGGCCAACTTGATGAGAACTCACATCAGCAAGATCTCTGATGAGACAGGATATATTCCACAGAGCACGAAGAGGACCCCATGAATGGGAAACACTAGACCACGGAGACCTGGTCAGTATCTCTGTGGACAGGTGACACTGGTGGTCTTTCTCTTAGTCTTACGGATGACTTTGGAGAGGAGTTGAGACTCGCCGAAAATATGATTGAAGCTCTCCTTAGCCTTGCCTATTTGAGGATATTTCTTACCTTGGTGTCTTGGAGAAAATTTGTAACAACATGTTAACCCTCCTCCTTTCCTTTTCCCTTGCCTTCCTTCCTTCTTCTGTGGTACTAGGGATTGAAGGCAGTGCCTTCTTACTGAGCTACACCACTCTCCCTTTTCTTAGTTTTAATTTATATATTTATTTATTTTAGAATAGAAAACTTTATTGAGATAGCTCCTGAGAGGCAGGAGGGGACCCAAAAATGGGTTGTTTCTAGTTTTTATTTTTTTGGTACTGGTTATCAAACGCAGGACCTTGCACTTGCCGGGCGGGTGCGGCACTACTGACCTACATTCCCAGCCCCTCTAGTGTTTATTTTTGAGACAGGATCTTGCTAAATTGCACAGTGGCCCAGGTTGGGCTTAAACTTGGGATCCTCCTGCCTTAGCCTCCCACAGTGCTAGAATTAAAGGCATAGGGCTTCTCTTTCTAATTATGACTTATGCATGTTATTTTCATAACTGAGGGCAGGGGCTTTGTGCCATTGCTTTGTAACTCTCATTGGTAATTTTCCAAGAACGGGTAGAATCACCAAAGCTTTGAGTTGAACATGTTCTTAGAAATTATATCTACTCAGTGCTGACAATGTCTAATTATTATGAAGATCTTTTGAACTCTTTTGTCCCATGTCCTTAAAGGAAATCCCAAGGTCAGGAAGTTTCTCCTCTAAGGACTTAGCCTAGGTGGAAATGTCAGCTTAGATAAATACATAATTTAGCTCCAAAGAATTCATTCCTTTCCACAGCCCACCATGGCCACAGGCACGACACCCCTTTGGGAAGGACAAGAAGAGCCAAGTGTCCACCTCCATCCACATGTGTGAAGTGATTAGAGCTGAGGGGTGGAGGTCCCCGCAGATCTCCCAGTTTCAGGAAATCCTGCCCACTTAATTGGAAAAGGCTTGGCCAGATCAAGACACTAGAGCGGGCTGGTTAGTTGGGAGCCAGCTGGAGAAGGTCCAGAGCCCTGGCAGCATGAGTAGTTGAGTTCTGAGAAGATCTAGATGAGAGCGGTCACTTCCCAAGAGACGGCTGATCATCCCCAGGCTGCTGCGGGCCAAACTGTGACCGAGGCTTCCAAGCCCTTTAGTTTCCCTTCTCCCCACTCACCCCCTGTACCCAGTATCCCTGCAATGGTTCCTGTGCTGCTTCACTGGTGCTTCTTAGGCATTTGGATGCCTTCACAAATCCGCTGACAGTTATGGGCCCTCTCCATGGAAAATCTCACACATACCTTAGCTTCACTTGCAGTTTTAGGGGGTCTGCGGGCAGACCTGGAGTCCCTCCTTAAGTCACCAGCCTGAGGAGTCCTGCCACAGAGCCAGACACCAAGAATGCTCTATTGCGCCCCTTTTCTTTGTTGTTTCTCAGAAGCCCAGGGAAGTCCTACCGGGACGGGAAAGCGATGGGGGGTGGAGATGGAGATGTGGTTGCACTGGGGCCTCTGCTGCACTTGTTAGGAATGAAGTGAATTCCAAAGATGACATCCTTTGACCTTTTCTACCTGTCCCACAGGCTAATGTTATTTCACCACATTCCCATCAGAATTTCTAATAATGTATTTGTTTTTTTTTTGTTTTGTTGTTTTTTTTTTTTGGTTTTTTAGAGACAAGGTCTCACTATGTAGTTGAGGCTGACGTGGAACTCACTATGTAGCCCATGCTGGTCTCAAACTCACAGCGATCCTCCTGCCTCAGCCTCCGGAGTGCTGGGATTACAGGTGTGTGCCACCATGTCCGGCACTAATACTGTATTTAAAAAAAATGAATGCAAGGGCTCCACCTACTGAAATTCTCATTTAATTAATGTGAGATGGAACCTGGTCATCAATTTTTAAATTAAAAAAAAAACTTTCTTAAAGAAGTATAATCAGGGTTGGGGATTTAGCTCAGTGGTGCTGTGCCTGCCTGGTAAGTGCAAGGTCCTGAGTTCAATTCCCGTACCCCCCCCACCCCCAAAAAGAAAGTATAATTGGCCTGGTGTGGTAGCACACAACTATAATCCCAACATTTGGGAGGCTGAGGCAGGAAGATAGCTGTGAGTTTGAGGTCAGCCTGGGCTACATAGTTCAAGGCTCAACTGAACTACATAGTGAGACCCTGTCTCAAAAAACAAAACAAAACATTCAATATAAATAAAATGCATATATTTAAAATACCAGTATGGAGGGCCGGGGATTTGGCTCAGTGGTTCTGCCACCTGCCTTGCAAGTGCAAGGACCCGAGTTTGATCCCCAGTACCCCCCCAAATATATCACTATGGTAAATTCTGATATGTAGGAAATCAGTTAATACATCTATATCCTCCAAAATGCTCCTCATCCCCTTTTGGAATCCATCCTATGCCCAGACAACCACCAATCTGTTGTATTAGAGCTAGATTCTGTATGAATGTAACCATATGGTGTGTGAAATCTTTATGGAGGGGGGTCCTAGCTCTTTTATAATATCACTCAGCACTCACCCACATGCACATTTATTGGCAGTGTGTTCTTTATTGCTGACCAGTTATAAGGGAGTTTAAGCAAGCAGCACAATCTGAGGGAATGGTCCCTATCCCTATCAGGCTTCCCTGTCTTCAGACACAGTCACAAGTGCAGGCGTCCCTAGGGTCACCGTCTCTTAGCCATTCATATGATGAGCCTCAGGTTCTAGCGTGCTAGAATGACTCACAGAACTCAACAAAGTGCTGTAAGTACTTACAACTACAGTTGTATTGTGGCTTTATGATAATACTTTTTTTTTTTTTTTTTTTTGAGACAGGTCTCACAATATAGTTCAGGCTGGCCTTGAACTCACTATGTAGCCAAGGTTGGCCTTGAACTCACAGCAATCCTCCTGCCTCAGCCTTCTGTGTGCTGGGATTGTAGGCATGTATCACCACAACTCGTTCATGGTAATAAAACAGAACCAGCCAAGGAAAGAAACACATGGGGCACAGTCTAGAGGGTTCTAAATGCAAGGCTCCAGTCACCTCAGAGATGTTTCCCTCCTGGCATTGAAGTGTGTTGGTACTCAGAGCACTGTCAACTGTGGAAGCTCACCTGAGTCCAGAAGTTTAACTGGCGCAATCACATACGTGGTTGACCTTAAGTCTGCAGTTCACACTCATGTTACCTTCATAGGTTGGTACCCATATGTACATTCAAAGCCTTTATCATAAATCACGTTGTAAAACTGTGCGTGGTCTGTAATCCCAGCATTCTAGGTAACTGAGGCAAGAGGGTTGTGAGTTCAAGCCCAGCTTGGGCAGTTTAAGGACTTAGGGAGATGTCTTCTCAAAATAAAATATAAAATGTAATGGTGATGTAGGTCAGTGTGAAAGCCCTGGGTCCAATCCCCAGTTCTGCAAAAATCAATCACTCAATCACATTGTAAGGCTACTATGTTACTGTTTGTCTCTTCTCTCTTGTGTGTGTGTGTGTGTGTGTGTGTGTGTGTGTGTGCGCGCGCGTGTGTGTGTTTTTGCTTTGTTTTTGAGACAGGGTCTTGCTTTGTAATATAGGCTGGCCTTGAACTCATTGTACAGCTCAAGCTGACCTCCACTTCTCTGTGATCCTCCTGCCTCAGCCTCCCAAGTGCTGGGATTATAGGTGTATACTACCCCTTGAAGACTTCTTTAAATTTCTTCCCCCTGAAGATTTCTTGTTGTTCTGGGCATGAGTGATGGATTCTTCCAGTTTTGCAGCTTCTGAGTGCTGAATTACAGGTATATGCCACTATACCCAGCCTGCATATAAAACTTAGAATCAGCTTGTCAATATTTACAAAATAACTTGCTTGGATTTTTCCAGAGTTTTTGTTTGTTTGTTTGGTTGTTTTTGAAGGGGAGGGTACTGGGACTTGAACTCAGGACATTAAGCTTGCCAGGCAGATTCAGTGTTGCTGTGCTGTATCCCTGGCCCACTTGCTGGGAATCTGTAGATTAAATTAGAAAGAACTGACATCTTGATATAATTGAGTCTCCTAATGCATGGACTTGAATTAGCTGTTAAGCATTTCATTTTTTTTTAAGGTACCAGGGATCGAACTTAGGACCTTGCACTTGTGAGGCAGCTGCAGCACCACTGAGCTACATCCTCTGCCCAGTATTTCATATTTTCAGGTGTTTGTGTAGATTGTAATATTTTTTAAATTTTAAATTCCACTTGTTTATTGCTGTTAATTAGGGAAGTGACAGACTTTTGCACAATGTCATCTGCAAACATGGACAGTTTTATTTCATCCTTTCCAGTGTGCATACCTTTTCCTTTCTTTTTTTTTTTTTTTTTGGCACCGGGGATCGAACTCAGGTCTTTGTGCTTCTGAGGCAGGCGGCAGAACCACTGAGCTAAATCTCCGGCCCTGCATACCTTTTCTTTTCTTGTGTGATGCTTGATTGCAATAGCTAGGACTTCTAGTTAAAAAGCAGAGGTGACATTCTAGCCCTGTTCCTGATCTCAGTGGAAAACCATCAGATGGTTTTATGCTTTTTAGTTTGATGTTGGCTGTAAGCTTTTGGTGTAATTTTTTTTGGGGGGTGCGGTAGAAGGGATTGAATCCAGGACTTTGCCCATGCTAAGCAAACCCTGTGCCACTGAGCTACTTATCCTCAGTCTTTCTTAATTTTTAAAATTTGAGACAGAGTCTTTCTAAATAACCCAGGCTGGCATTTAACTCGTGATCCTTCTGTCTTAGCCTCCCAAGTGGTGGGATCACAGGTGTGCACTACCACACTGGCTTTCATTTCTCTCTTGCTGTCACTGATATTCTGTCCTGTGAATTCTACCTGGCTTGGCCTCCCTTAACTTGTCTCCTGGACTTCTGGAGGTGGTAGGACTCTGTTTAGTACTACTCTGCACAGCCTGAAGATTCCCTCCTGGAAGCACCCCCGGGCAGTCACAGTGCTCTCACCTCACTGGATTCCCTTCCTCCAGAGATCACTGTCTTGTGCTGCCAGTTGTCTAGGGTTTAGCATTTTAGTTGTTTAAGACAGGAAGAGAAATCGAGGCCCTGTTACTCCATAATGGCCAGAAGCAGAAGTCATCTTTTCTTAAAAAGAAAATCTTTCCCAACAGAGATGAGAACCACCGCAATCTAGATCTAGTTATCAGAGTTCAGCCATCATTGCACGCTGTCACCTCTCCTATCACAGTATCCCTGCCTTTCCCGAAGCAAGGAGAAACAGGAAACTGTCCTAGTATTTGGCACTTACTAGGATTCTCCCAATTCCCAGGCATGTGTATCTGCCAAAGACAGCACACATTCTGAGTTACTGTCAACCACAAGATCAGCAAATACAAACAAGAAAAAAACTGGGCTAAGGACGTTGTTATTTGAGAATTGTACTTGTGGAGGGCTGTAAGGCAAGGAAATGGGCAGGACATTATAGTAATGAAATATAAAATTATTCTCTAATTGTGGCAAAAATGTAAGCTACATTAAACAGAAAACACATAAACCTGCTATCAGCAGTACAGACTGGCAGTAAAGGCAGCTGTGGGTCATTTCCTGCCCATCCTCTGGGAATGGGAGCAATGACATCTGCTGAATATGTCATGCTTCATTGTCATAATGTTCTGAATCAGGGACCATTGCTATTTAACATGTGAGAATCCATGGATCTGAGAAGTTAGGGAACTCATAAAGGTGCATAGCTAGTAGAAAGGTAAAAGGCCTGCTATTTTTCCTTCTTTTTCTTTTTTGCCTTCCTCTCTCCCTCCCTCCTTTCCTTCCTTCTTTTGTGGCACTGTTGATTGAATCCAGGAGATTTACACTAAGCCTCACCCTTAGCCTCTTTTCAAATTTTGAGGCAGGGTCTTGCTAAGTCACTAAGTTGCTCAGGTTGGGCTTGAACTCGTGAGCCTCTTGCCTCAGTCCCCCAGATGCTGGAATATAGGCCCAGCTAAGTGTCTGATTTCAAAATCTGTGCTCTTTCCTTCTGCCTCTGGCAACATCTTTCACCATAGTCCTCAACCTCAATGTACATTTATTTATTTTTTGTTTTTGTTTTTGTGCAGTGCTGGGATGAAACCCAGAGCCCTGTCCATTCTAGGCAAAGTGCTCTACCACTGAGCTATACCCCTACTCCCATATTTAAATCTTTTGTTTTTGTGTTTAGAGATAGGGTCTTGCTATGCAGTTCAGGCTGGCCTTGAACTCACTAGATAGCCCAGGCTGGCCTCGAACTCATGGCAACCTTTTCGCGTCAGCCTCCTGAGTGCTGGGATTACAGGCATGTGGCACCATGCCTGGCCATATTTAATTTCTTATTGAAGTATATAATATACTGACAGAAAAGTGTAAACATTTTTTTTTTTGTACCAGGGATTGAACTCAGGATCTTGTGCTTATGAGGCAGATAGCAGCACCAATGAGCTACATCCCGGGCTTGAAAAGTGTAAACATTTTAAGTTTACACTTAAAACTGGATGGGATGTAGCTCAGTGGTAGAGCCCTTGCTTAGCATGCACAAGACCATGGGTTTCACCCCCAGCTGTGCATGCACACACATACACACACACACATACACAGACCATGTAGCTTGATAAATTTACATAAAATAACATAACTATTTAACCAACACTAAATAGAAAAATAAAACAATACAGGTTCTCCTAGAATCTCCTCACATAGGGCATCTTTTGACTTAGGAGCCCAAGTATAGAGGTACTTACTAGCAGAGCCTAAAACTCAATTCAAGGTCCTTTAACTTTGGGGTCTATGTGGGCTTCTGAGATCCATAAAACCCCTCAAATAGTAAACATTTTCCTGAGAAGAGGTAGAGCCTTTATCAGGTTCTCCCACAGGGGAGGAGAAGCAAAGCTACAACTGAAGAATGGATCATGGAGAATCCATCCATTCATTATATCATAAAAACCAGGGGCTGGGGATTTAGCTCAGTGGTTCCGCCACCTGCCTTGCAAGACCAAGATCCTGAGTTCAATCCCCGTTACCAAAAAAACAAAACAAAACAAAAAACCCCCAGAATACAGCAGCTTTGCCACCATTTGACAGTTTAATGTACCAGGTGCCATTCTAGGCACTTCACTGTACTATCACTGATCCTTCCAAAAATTGAAATGTAAACATCTTCTTTCCTGTTTTGTAGCTATGAGAACTGAGGCTTGGAGTGCAGTGACCTGCCCAATGATGCACATTTGCAAAAGCTAGTATTCACATCAGATCTGCTACCACAAAGCCTATGCTCTTGCCGCTAGACTATGATGTCTGCTGTATTATGAACTTGCCCAACTGTGTGGTTTCTTTTTTTTGTACTGGAGATTGAACTCCGGATCTTGCGCTTGTGAGCAGGCGATGGCACCACTGAGCTAGATCCCTGACCCATCTTGCTCAACTTTTGCTCCAAACAAGCTAAGCTTGAAATACCAGACTGAACAGGAAATGCAAGTGAAGTCCAAAACCCAAGCTTTTTTTTTTTTTTAAACAGTTCCCTTCTAACCAATTAAAACTCATTGTAAGGTGAAAGTACCGCCTTTAAAAGATGCACTTTACCTTAGAGGTGTGGCCTTCTTGAAGGTTTTCTCAAGGAAGAGTTATATCTAACCACAAACCGTCTGTCATTACACGGCAATTTAGAGGATGTCTCTGATTGGCTGACCAAGAGAGCAACATTTGAATTTTAAAAAGAAACCAAAACAACCAAGGGTTACTTCAGTGAGAAAGATAAAGCTTTGTTGTCAGAGAAAACTCCAACTGGAGTCAGATTAGGCACTAATATCCTCTACTAGGGTAAAACCATTATCCTTACCTTAGTAACTGGTATTCTACTAATTGCTTTATGAAGGAACCAGTCCCTATTTTAAGTAAAAGATATATGAAAAGATGTAAAACTGCTTTATAAACTGCAAAGGATTGCAAAAAAAAAAAAGTTAGTAACTACAAATATTTAAAAGATTCAATCTTTAAATAGAAAGCAAAATTTGCCTGCCCACAAAAGCTATACCAAGGAGCAGGTGGCCGTGATGGAAGCGGCCACAACTCCTGCTGCCTACTCTCCTAGTCATTGGATCCGGTAGAGACAGGGATTCCTCTCTCACAGTATTTCCCTGCTGCCCTATGGAACCTCTAAATAGACTATACCCTCAGGCATGTGTTAACAAAGTCTATAAAGGAAAAGAATATAGTGGGTCACACATATGACTTCATTCTAGAAAAGAAACCACGGCCTCACATTATCAATTGAAACAATGCATCCTCTTAAGTGTATTTAAGGGCCAGGGATTTAGCTCAGTGGTTTTGTTACCTGCCTCAAAAGCGCAGGTCCTGAGTTTGACCCCAGATACAAAAAAAAAAAAAAAAAAAAAAAAAAAATTATCTCAGTATATTTAATGTACTTTATTGAGTCTGGAATGCATACTCAGCTCAATGGAGTAGAAGGGTAAATAAAAAATGATCTAACTCAAGCAATGTTTTCCTTGTGTAGAAGCAAATATAGCAAGACAGTGAGAATTAAAATTTTAGAGAACTTGAAATACTGTTAACTCCTATAATTCAATCTTTTCCTCAGCAGTAGCTTCTATTTCAGAGAATCATTGATAAGCCTGAAAAATACATTATTTCAATTCATACCCTCTATTTTATGCTCATGAAATAAAGCACTACAGTACACTCACAGAGGCACCAAAGCAGCAAAATAAAATTTTCAGGATTTTTTTTTGTTGAAACTCACTTTATTAAAAAAAAAAAAAAAAAAAAGAAAATTTATTAAAAAAAAAAAAAAAGAAAAGAAAGAAAGAAAAAAGAAAAAAGAAACTGTCATGAACAATAAATTACAATCATTTCCCCTTTTATAAATTCTTCATAAAATATATTTGACAATTTTAAAAGAAAATTTCAAAAGTTGCTTTCATTTCTGAAGTGCTGATGACTCATGTTTTGACCATTTTGTCATGCTGGTGAATTATTTTGTAGCTGCTACAATAGTTTGGTAACATTTTACAATTAAAAACAACAACAAAGAAATAAAACCAGACCAGCAGAAAGAACTATTCTGTGTGCTATTTATCTGGCACAACATTTACTTCATCATAATGACAAAGTATCCCTTAGCACCACAAATCTACAGGAACCCCATCTTTATAAGGGACAACTAGTTCAAAATAACATTCTAGGAACTAACTGTACAAACCCTATATTTTAACTGGACACAGCTGCCTATAAGCTTATTTGAATATTTGGTCTTTTTTAATTAAGACAAATTTCATAAAACACTATATAAGCCATGGCAAGAGACTATGAGGAATAATTTATTGAGTACCTATTATGGGCAAGGCACTGTGTACTAATTCTCAATTTCATTTTTCCTCTAACAAATATCTGGGAATTTCCAAGTATCACCAATCATCTTTTATTTTTTATTCTTGGCTAGGAAAGACCTGTGGCTAAATGCCATTTTAAGATTAACATTTTTATCAATTAATCTTTAGTGCTGAGCACACAGTAGGTACTTAATAAATATCTTTGACTAAAAGAGCAAAGGAAGACAAAGAATTTATCATTTTGTTTGGCTATTTTAGAATACAAGGACTTGAGAAAATTCCAGAAGAAACTTCCTGATCACCTTATACCCTTATCCCCAACAAAAGAAAAAAAATTCTACTTCACAAGTAAAATCTTTCAAAATAAACTATAATCAGGACTAGGATATAGCTCAGTGGTAAAGTGTCTGTGTAATATGTACGAGACCAAGCACCACAAAAACAAAACAAAACAAAAAATAAATTATAATCATTAACTATTTTAAATGAGGCTGGACCAAAAACCATGTACTTAGGAAACTGTGGCTCCAAGTACATAGATATATTAAGAGCAAATGAAGTGCTGGCAAGATATTACCTACCTATCTGCTGAGGTGCCGCGCTATTCATGACATCGAAGTGCTTTTTTCTTACTTCCAGCAACTCAATCCCCTCCGTCAGATCTGTTAAACTAATTTGGTGAATCAGAGTCAATTACCATGAAATTCCAGTGTATTGCCATTTTTACTTTCCAAAATAATTCTTATATTTAATAGCTTGAAAATAATATGATTATGACTTTTTTGATTTTAAGGTTTTATTCTAATAAAATCTTTCAGGGCTGGGGATTCAGCTCAGTGGTTCCACTGGCTACCTCATAAGCACAAGATCCAGAGTTCGATCCCTGGTACCAAAAATAGAAATCTTTCAGTCTAAGTCTTAAACTTCCAGATTAAGTAATACACTATCTAGAATTTTTTGTGATGTTTTACCTTCAATTATCTGAACATATTTTAAATGGGGAATAAATGATAGAAATATTCTAAAAGTTGTAGAAGTTAAAAGCAAAACCACCCAAGGAGACTATAGAAACTATCAATAATTTCAGTATTCTAGTGCCATTTTGACTTTTTGAACTGTAGTGCTTTGGAAAGATTCTAGTGCTTTAGAAAGGTTAACCTAGATACAATGTAAAGTCTATTTAACCTCAAAGGCTAACGTTCTCTTTCAGGAAGCATTCTTTCCTTAGATTTTAACTATCTGCACTTACAGAAAAACTGAAGACAACCATACAGTTAAAATTGAACTAACGTCAAGAGGAACGGTAGTCTCTTGGTTTTTGTCATAGATCACACCAAGTGATTGTATAAAATCAGTAACTTCTCTATTGGAAAAGTAGTTGATGCTACAGTATTTTATCCACTTGCCAAGCTGTATGTGTATCATCTTCCACTTTGAAAAAAGGTGATAATAGTTAAGACAACTATCATTACTACCATTACTGTCTCAAAGGGACAGGAAAAAACATCATCAGTGCCAAAATGAAAGGAACTCCAGTGATTCAACAAGAGACAAGACCAGGGCAAGAAACATGGGGGCAGAATTCATTTGGTTTCTTCAACTTTATGCTGAGGCTTAAACAGAGTCTTAAAATAAAAATTAATATGTCAAGTATTAAGGTTCATTAATAGCAAAGTTTTCAGAAACAGAAGAATCCTGTGTTCAGATTTTTATCAGATTACCAATGCTTAAGCACAGACATGTCAGCCAGGCATGGTAGTGCATGCCTATAATCCCAGCACTCTGGAGACTGAGGCAGGAAGATTGCCATGAATTGGAGACCAGCCTGGATTACGCAGTCTCAGAAAACTAAAAAAAAGAAGTAGACATGTTCCAATGCAGTGGTTTAAAAACAAATGCTCATTTACTTAAAGGTGTGACTGAATTATCAGTGTCCTTGCCAATCCACTACATATGATTGCATATGTAAGTCTTTTAAACAGCTGTAGGGCACCTGAGAGCTCAAACATACTTCAGCAGTTTTGGATTGCTTAATTTCAATTACATTTATTCATAATTTTAGCCCCTCCAAAGCGATGGCTTCAAAAACAAGAAAATGTATACTATTAAAAAAAAAAAAAAACCTTAGTATTTCTCATTAGAGAGGGAGAGGGAGGGAGATGAGGGGAAGTTTATTTATTTTTTATCACTGATTTCATCAGCAAATCTCAAAAACTCAAACCTATAACAAATAATTTAAACAGAAGTGGCATTTTCTTCATATGGAATGCAAAATGCACACATTCACATACTTACATATACATAAATATATACATATATGTTTTCTTTACAAAGCTTCAAAGGTTGCATTACCAGCACGCAAACCTCTTCTTCCATGGAACTGCCTAATACTGACAAGGAATGTCTAAAATACTTAAGAGACATTTTCAGAAAACTGGACTCTTTTCTTGGCTCTTAAGAGAATTTTCCTGCCAAACTTCTACCAATGGTCATTAAAAAAAAAATGTTTACACTTACATTGGTAATACACATTTAAAACATACTAATTAAATGGCTGGCTTGAATTCAGAAAGGAAAAAAAAACAACAAAACATCCCACAATAAAATCTAAACCCTTAGAATGTGGAATTAGTTTTTTGTATTCTTTTTCAGCCATATAACGTTGCATCACTGTTAAATGAGAAGCAGCATATCATCCAAGATATTTGCAAATAATATGTCACGTTTCCCAGCTGCTATCTTTAAATGCAATTTGTACTAATCTGAGTTCTAATTCAAAAGCATCTGGGCGATCCTGAGGGTTTGCAGCCAGCATTTCCTTAATCAGTTGTTTCATTCGCCCATTCATAGACTTTTTTTTCACAGGAATGAGAAGTTCCATTTTGGGATTTTCCAAAAGTGCCTCCCCAACAGGCACAATCTCAGTTCCTTGTTTTACATAACTCCCCAAGAGTTCCTTCTTTGTCTCTGTGTCTATGAATGTGATCCTTTCCAGCATTGCCCAGATAATGATCCCCAGAGCAAATATGTCAGCTTTTGCTGTATAGTGCCCTTCCCACACTTCAGGAGCCATGTAGAAATCAGTTCCACATGCGGTGGAAAGGAAACACTTGTTTACACTGACAGGTTCTTCTGGGTTCTGCCCAGAGGCTGAACAAACTTTACTTAGACCAAAATCAGCCACTTTCAAGGTGGGTTCCAAGTCACTTGTATCCAACCTGCTTTGAGAAATCAGGATGTTATCAGGCTTCAGATCTCGGTGGATGATCTGATTTTTATGCAAGAAAGCCAGGGCACTGCTCAGCTGAAGCATGAAGCTGGTGTTAGTTTTACGATTGGGTTTTCGGGATAGCAGATATTCATTCATATCTCCTCCGTCACAAAAATCCATTACAAACCACAAATAATAGGCGCTTCTGGGATCAAAGGCAATTTCTCCTTTTAACGAAGTCTCTACAAGCTATAAGGGGGGAAAAAAAAACATGACAATCATCTGCACAGGTTATACAATTCAGTTACAGAAAAATAACTAACTCAATGGTTAAGTCAGTCTTCAGTTTTGTTTTGGCAGTGCTGGGGACAGAACCAAGGTCATGCTATGCAAGGGCTCTAACAGTAAGCTATACCCCAAGTCCTAAATCTCTAATTTTAAGTGGAAACGCCATGAATATTTTATTTGGTCAGTACTGTCATATGTGCTTTTTTTTTTTTTTTTTTTTTTTTTTTT